>NC_073304.1:69537805-70221972 GCF_027595985.1 Sorex araneus | reverse complement strand
CTGGCACGCTTACATTGGCCTCACCTCGCTGATTTCTCCCCCACCTGCGTGCCATGCCTGGCGCCCTAGTACAGCTGATGCATTATCCATGCAGGGCTTTGTGGTGTGGTGACATTCCAGAGCAGAGCTCAGCCCGTGGGCATCTGCCAGTGCTAGGAACTCTCCTTTCAGGCAATTATTCAGTTTGATTACACACAATGATAAGCTATTAAGAGGCACTCATGCACAGCCCTTTATTTACCAACAGTGGAAAGCTCCCTGTTTGCTTCCACCGTGTAAGAAACTAATTGTGGTGAAGTAAACAAAAGAAAGGGCAGTCACCTGTGGTTGGAGCAATGTTAGAAGGCAGTGAGTTTTTCCAAGTCCTCCGAAGAAAACGGTGCCAACAGACCCATCAATCCATTTCAAGAGCTAACATACAGGTAGACCATGTGTGTGTGTGAGTCCATAAAATCTCATTGTTAGATGCCCTGTGATGTTTACTAATCATCATATTACGTTACCTTATGCCAGAAAGATATGCTCTGCCTTACACTCAGACTTCATCAATGACATGCATAAGATTTGGAAGAATGCCGGAACAAAAAATTTTTTGTAGCCTCAAAAATATAGTAAAACAAAAGTACTCCAAATTCTATGCTTTTATTCATATCTTATAGATTTCTCCTATTATGAAGTTAGTATATTTTCTTCACTAATCATGCTTTTCACAAAAATTCCTGTTGTCATTCTCTAACTCAAAAATATGATTTAAATGGCAGGCTTAAATCTCAAGTGCATATAAGCTGTTTGTGATTGTCTTTCTACTGGTTAAAACTGCTTGATTTAAACAAGCAGTCTTAAAACAGAATAGACTCTTTATTAGGAAAAGAAAACTCGAACAAGGAACCCTAGTTTCACCCAATACAACCACCTTAAATAATTACAAACATCAAGTCTAGAATAATTCTTGACCCAAGTAACCGTTTTTATATTTCCATACCCCTTATATAGAAACCCTAGCCCCCATACAGGAATTTTGGATCCTAGAGTAAGAAAAAAAGAAAATTTGCTAATTAGATAGTTTTGGAAATTCAACTGAATGCTTCTTCCCATATTTTTACCACAGTTAATTGTGAAATTACATCTCCTCCATACCCCTCACCTCCATCGCCCTCTCCCTAACACACACACACTCTTGTTAATGCATTCCTTCCATCCAGGGCAGCATCAATAAAGATACAGGGAGATCCTGTTTTGATTTTGTTTTCTCTCAGTCACAACTGGGAATATTATTTCTAGTGATGTACAATGAAATCTTGCTGTTGCAGGGTGGAAAAAGGAGATGAAACCACTAATGCCCTGTGGATTTCTCTGTGATAAGAATGGATTGCAGCCATGTAAATATACACCACATCTAATTATATATTTACAGACAATTCTCTACCTGTCTGTATGGGGATGTGGTTCAATAGCATGGAGTCCATGAATAGTTTGTAAGGATGGCTCTATGGATAATATAGCCTCAAATATTTTACTTCACTGCCATTTGAGAGACAATCAATAGATAAATTTGGTGATTGATCTAGAAGGAGCTTTACTCTCCACAAGTTGGCAGCTTGAAAGATAGCTGATGAGCGTAAAGTCCTCAAAACCATCATCTTGCCTGCACTGTCACTAGAAGCAATTTTTTTTTTTATAAAAAGAAGAGGGAAGCACACTTTTAGAAGGGTGGGTTGCAGACTAGTGGGTTTCAATCCTTGCCTTGATAAGTTTGCTGATGTCTACTATTGATCTTTGGCCTTGATTCAATGAGAGTACAATGTTTTTCATACACACCCACAATTGCTAGTAAGTCCGTCTTCTCCACAATTTTTTCCCCCTTGTGATTCATTTCAGAAAATCAACAAGTGAGAAATTTTTCAGATTTAAATTCAACGCTTAAGCAACTTTAACAGATTTTGGTATCTTGTCTAAGTAAGTTTATCAAATCACAGGTATTTTTGTGGTGAGTACACAAAGGTATTTGTTTGAGGGGTATATGTGATTTTGTTGTTTGTTTTGGTGGGTGCCTCTGAAGGCCACCAGGGTTAAACCTGATGATTTCCAGGATACCATGTGATGCCAGGGATTGAGCCTGGGGCCCTGATCAAGCCAGGATCATGCTCCAGGTCTTTGAGGTATATCTTCAAATTCTTCCTGGAGATTTCTATTCTGTATTGCTGCATCCAACATTCAGATACCTAAACAATCTAAACATTTTCCAGAGAACTACAGTTGCTAAATTGCAGTTATTTGGGAAATGTAAACATTCTGAGGTTAGAAAATAATTTCTGCAGAACATTAAAATATGAGTATTGCAAAATTCAATACTTGGAAACTTTTTTTTATGAAACTTTGAGAAATTTCCAAAAGTATTCCCCTGTTTTAGATTTCTATGGTGATTTGACAATATTATCACTTCATTTTTTATTCATTCTGAGATTAAAAAAAAGATAATCCACTGTCAGAATTACCTCATTTCTCAATCCGGTTGTGGTGTCACATTTTCATAAACGTTATGCCAAGGGTTTGATTTCTGATCTCTATTTTTTCCCATTGGGATGTCCCCAAATTAACTTTAAGATATATATAAAGTGAACTACTCAAAGTAAACATAACTTTAAAATGAATTTAATGGTGTTATTTTAAATGGTACAGGAAAAATAGAAGTTCACAAATGCTATATTAAGTAAGATTTACAGAAGCAAATCAACTCAAATGTTCCTTAGGCATTCTTGGAAAGATACCAATATTCAGAGATATAAATCTTCATATAGAAACAAGAAACAGTGCTTTGTGTTAGGTTTCTAGTGAAAATTTTAAATATTTCCATTTTTGTTTTTTGGAAGGGGGTGGTGTGGGGGAACACCTGGCAGAACTCAATCCTACTCAGGATGGTGCTCTTGACTCTGTGCTCAGGGATCACTCCTAGTGGCAGTCAGGAGGCTATATAGGGTACTATGAATTGAACCCTAGCCTGACACTTACAAGGAAAGCAACCTGCCTACTCTATTATTATTCTGGTCATTCCTTCTCTTTCTTATGTTTTATACTGAATGGAAATTTTCCTTAATAATAAATTTTCAGTCAGTAACTGACACTTCTCAACCTAACAGCACATTAGTTCATATGTTCTGTGTTCTAAACATAAAGAATATCCCTGTGTCTGTCAGTGATTTAATAATATTATGAGATTGAGATTTTAACTTGTTTATTTGGGTTATATATTGTTTCCAGACATATAATAAGATAAAATATTGTCTTGTGCATAGATCATTTTTAAAAAGCATCTATAAAGCAACTAAAACCAGGGGAAATAGTAAGTGGAACAGTTTCAAAAGAAGTTGGTATTGGTGTCGCCTGTTTCAATGACCTTTGTATTAAAATATTTCTATGAAGAAAACACTTAGCTTTGTGATAAGTAGAATTACTTCCAGTTATAAAAGCATTTCCGAAAACAACTGGAAATAGTTTTCTCCAATTTTTCCTATTGTACTTTTTATGTTTGTGACTGTTTCCATAAAAATAAGATTAAATAATGTCTATTATATTTATTTAAAAATGTATCTTACAGGGCCAGAGAGATAGTACAGTGGAGAGGCCACTTGCCTTGCATGTGCTGACCTGGGTTCAATCTTCAGCACCATATATGACACTCAGTTCTGGCTAGATATAATCCCTGAGCACAGCTAAGTGTAGCCCAGCACCCTATGCTCCTCCTCCCACAAACCAAAGCAAAATATATATCCTACAGAGTGCCTGCTTCTGTCAGTGCATTTTCTTTTTTTATAATGCTCTTTCCTTGACAGTCCACTTAACAAAGTTTACTTATGCTTCAAGAAGACCTAGTTCCTTGTGACCTATTACATAAAGCCATTGTCTCCTTTTACAAACTTAGCCTTTTTGTCCTCCTAAGTATTTCTACAGATGTCACTGTCTGCCATCATATTCTATTTCAGTACTGAAATCATAGTACTATAGTAGTACCTGACTGTTGTATAGGAATTGTTTCTCTTCCCCTTTGAGTTCCTGCTTGGAACACGTGCTCTCTAAGGGTAAGGGATTATGTCATCTTAACCTCACAGCCTAAGTCCCTATGGCACATAATA
The DNA here is from genome assembly GCF_027595985.1 of Sorex araneus. NCBI lineage: Eukaryota > Metazoa > Chordata > Mammalia > Eulipotyphla > Soricidae > Sorex > Sorex araneus. Next base: position 70,217,842 of record NC_073304.1, on the reverse strand, counting down.
CATTACATGGATATGCATACAAAATTCTAGGGACATTGTTTTAAATTTTATTTTTATTTAGACAATGATTTACAAAATTGTTGACAATATTTCTTCTCAACTCCAGTCTTATCAGTCTTACCACAACTCTCCTCCAATGACTGCAGATTCCCTCACACCCTCCAAAATGTATCCTTGACTGACATATTTTTAAGTTTAAAATTATTATAGTTTGGATCCTATGCTTATAGTAGTGCTGGGTCTAGAGTTTTAAATATGTACAAATACCTTGTCTCTAAGCCACAGATGAACAAAGAACCCCAAGCCTTGCCCCTGTGTTATTATATCTCCTCACTTCCATTCCTTTCTTTTAATAGCATTTTCATTTCTGTAATGTAGAGTCAAAAGTTTATCCACCTTTGGGGCTGGAGCATTAGCACAGTGGGTAGGGTGTTTGCCTTGCATGCGGCCAACCAGGGTTTGATTTCCACTATCCCACATGGTCCCCTGAGCACTGCCAGGAGTGATTCCTGATTGCAAAGCCAGAAGTAACCCCTGAGCATCGCTGGGTGTGACCAAAAAAGCAAAAAAAATGTTTACACACCTTTGATACCTTCAGTTTTGTAGACATATTATTCTATATACCTAATATAGGTGAGACTATCTAGTGTTGTTCTTTGTTCTTTATTTGTCTGACGTACTTTACTTGGCATGAGATTGTTTGGTTCCAGCAAAGTTGTAGTGAATTGTGGGGTGTCATAATCTATTGTGTCTTCATAGTATTCTGTTGTGTATATATATATTTATATATATACATACAACAGAATATATATATATATTCTATATATATACTACGTTCTCATTATCCACTCTTCTGTTGTTGGACACCTGGGTTATTTCCCAAGTGTGGCTATGTTTCTGTGTACTACAATGGACATAGACATGTATATATCCTTTAGGTCTTGGAAGTAGCTACCAAGAAGTGGAATGGCTGGGTCAAATGGGAGTTCTATTCTTAGTTTTCTCTCTAATCTCCATATTTTTTTAACATGGGGTTGAACCATACACCATTTCTACCTTTAGCTCATTGGGTTCCTTTTTCACCACCAGCCTGTCAACATGGGTTATTTTTCCTCATCTTTTTGATTTATGCCACTTTCACATCTATAAGATGATATCTCATTCTCATCCTAATTGGATTTGCCTATGAATGAGTGACAAGAAATTAAAATTCTCTTATGCCTGTACTGACCATCCACCTGTTTTTTTCAGAAATAAGTCTGTTCATTTCCTCTCGCCATTTTATTGTGGGATAATTGGACTTACTGTGTTAGATCTTTGTGAGTACTTTATCTTGGATATTAACATTTTATCTGGCATATTGTGTGCAAATATTTTCTCCCATTTAATAAGATGTCTTTTAATTTTTGTCCCATATTCCCCCCTACATAAATGTTTAATGTTGCCCCATTTGTTTATTCTCATTCATGTTGAACTGCAAGTCACTTAGGAAATAGATGAAAGCTTTAGGAAAAGAAAAATTTTTCCATTGTTCATAGTTTTGAAAGAATCCACACCATAAAATTAATTGCCTATCTAAATTTTTATATAATGAATTATTTGTCAACAAACTTCCAATAACATTCTTCAAGTATTTAGAATGGTCACTAATAAAATTTGTATAAAATCATATAGCAAATAAAATAGCCAAATAAATTCTGAGAAATAAGAAATTGGGAGACATTAAATTACCTGACTTGAAACTATACTATAGCTGTAGTCATAAAAAACAGCATGGTACTGAAATAAAGATAGATTGTCACACCAATGGGTTAGAATTGAGAACCTTTCAAAGATAGAGATAAAGTCTCAAATGTATGGACCATTAATCTACAATAAAAAAGCTATTTTTGAGTCAGAAAATGACATGCCCTGATGTGCAGAAGTTTATTGAGGTAGTCATCTAATAGAATTCTTGAGGGTGTGGTAGCAGCCATAATCTAGGTATATTAAGTAAATATATACTGTTTATCACACTATTATGTAGGTCAGCAGGCAGTATTTCTACATACAGTTCTATTTCCTCTACTTCATATGTACTTTATATGACTCATTCCTTCTAGTTCATTCCAATATTATTCAGAGATGGCTGAGAAGCATGGCATTTGGCATTATGGGAAGGGGAGTGCTGACAAATATTTGTTCATGGTTTTGACTTTCAATATCTTCTAGAATGATTTAAGTGGTTTTACACACTATGAATGCTTGGACTTTATGGTTTATTTCTTTTCAATGTTACCTTTGAAAGACGTCAAGTGAGAAATAAATACACTTACCTATATGTTTGTTACTTTAATTGCATTAGGTGACATAAAATACCAAGAGGCTAGTAGTGGAATACCTTCATGATATATATATTTTTCCATTGTATAAAATATATAAAGTATATAGATAATCTAATATAAGATTAGTATTTTAAGTGACAAATTACTAGGAATTTTATGGGAAAAGGAATGAGTTATGTTATTAATTATAGAGCCCTCTAAAAAAGTTCACTTTTATCCTCTATATCTTTTATTAATTTTCAGCAATCCAAAATTTGTAAAACAAATAATTTCAACCCGAATTAGTGAATTGCATGTACCAAAGAGACACAAGGTGCTACATAAAGCAATGCTAATTTTGAATTTATTCCAGTAATAGAAAACACTAACTTTTTTTCTTTATAATGTTTGGGCAACAGCACAGCAGGTAGGGCATTTGCCTTGCACGCGGCCAACCCGGATTGGCCTTCATCCTCCATCCCTCTTAGAGAGCCCAGCAAGCTACAGAGAGTATCCCACTTGCACAGAAGAGCCTGACAAGCTACCCGTGGTCGTGGCACACTCGATATGCCAAAAACATAAACAAGTCTCACAAAAGAGCCCTTACTGGTGCCTGCTCGAGCAAAGCAATGAACTATGGAAGGACAGTGCTACAATGCTACTAATGTCTGGTTGAAGGAATGTGATACTCAGAAGCTCCACCCAGTTTATTGCTCAGGGATAACCCCTGAGGGAAAGCCTGCTCAATTACCACAGGTCGGATCAAATGCAAGGCTACCACATACAAAATATGTCTTTCAGTCCTTTAAGCCATCTCTTTGACTCTAAAATTATAGGATGGTTTTGGAGTTTAAAAATTTGTTATATATTTCAATTATGTATCATGAAATCATTTGTTACTTAAAATCTTAAAATGTTAGTTAAGCATGTTAAATGCTTAGACTATGCTCAACTTATAAACTTAAGCATCACAATTTTATTTATTTTGTTTTTTCACATAGATTTAGAACATTTAAATATAAATGATTTATTCTCTCAGTAACTGTTGAAGGAAGCAGATTTAAACAAGTGAATTCTGAGGGAACGATGAAGGAAGAGAATCACTTTTAGATATTTTTCATGTTGAGAAGGCCCACTCTTTGTTTACATTCAATTTGCACTTGACTCCTCATTAACATATGCCCTTATTCATCTTTTCATTAGCAGGAATTCACAGCAACCTAGAAAGAGACAGACAGACATTGTAAGCCCTCTTGCACAATAGGGTGGAGGACAAAGTTGTCTTGTTAGTTTAACTTTAGCCTTTTTGATATCACTGAAGAGTAATAGAGCACCCTCACAGAGAGCAACCCTGAATTATAGACATTGGGACGATGAATGAGCAATTCATCCAAAGCTTCCTTTGGTTAGGCAAACTTCTCTCCAGGCAGCTGGGGAATAGGTCAACTCAATGTCATTCTTTCCCTGAAAGTGCTTTCTGTTCTAGGCATGGGGTTCTTTCAAGACAGCAAGAAGCATCACACAGATGACTCAGCTTCATGCACAGGTGGTGGTTGGACTCAGTTCTTCGACCTGGCATTATAGCCTATTCACATCATCAGTAAGGAGTTAAAAGAATTCCAGTTCAGGATCAAAACAAAGAAAGCATTCTCCCCTATGGGTTTCCTGATTAAGCATAAATATCTGCTTTTCTAAAATTCATAATCTAATCTATGTCATAGTTTTCTTATGAACTGTTTTGACATCTTTTGTGATATCATTTAACCTCTTTTTTTTCAATGTCACTGTCATCACCTACAAAAATATGAATAAAATCATCGAATTTATTGATGCTTCCAGGAGGAAAATACTCAAGCCATTTGGGACATAGAAAGTCAATTCTCTTCTAAACACACAAATAAGTCAGAGATGTAGTTATTCTGATCATTTATTCCAATTAGTCAAATGTTTCTGGTAGTTACACTACTATAAAACCTTAACTTTTATAAATTATAACACTGGAATTTCATTAGCATGCTTAGACTAAAAATCCAATGATCTTCTCCAACAATGTTTTAGTTTTATTTTATGTCCCAGTCTTAGACTTTTGAGGGGTGGACTTAATCATACACATAAAACAGAAATGTGAAGAGTTAGCAACCAATAAATAACCGCTGTTTATTTAGATCAGTTAATCAACCTGCTACAGGCTTTACCTTTAGCTGAGCAGGTTATATGATATTATCTCATTCTCTTTCAGTTATTAAAGAAAAATAATAACTGAAAGTTAAAATAGTACTTCCAAGTTTCTTCATGGTGATGGCTAATCCTTTAAAGGTAGAACCAAGTATTTTCCCTGTGTATACTCATAGCCTGTTTCAAAAATAAGTAGGAAAAATATAAAATGAATGTTCTGATTAGAATAAAACTAATATTTTAAAGGCTAACTCTGAATTTTTTGTATAATTATAGCTCTTAAGACAAAATTGTTTAATAGAAGACAGCTTATGTTCTAAAATCTCTATTTTTCTATAATTTTAAAATTAGTATAGCTTGGAATGTCAATCTGAGTTATGAAAAATACTTATCCTGTTACTAAATAGACTTCATTTTTTAAAAATATTCACTATATTTGAAAACCCATAACTTAATTTTCTCTTAAAGATTTGTAGCTATCTTATACAACTAGTTGTTGTAACAGCATTTTTTAGTCACCATAATTCCAAGATCTGATTTACCATCTGACTTAAAGGAGTCAGAACTATACAGTATAATTGAAGTATCATAAATTTACTTGGTAAAGAGCTATGTAAAAATATTATATCTATATATTAATGAATAACCAAATTTACACAGAGATCAAATTCTAATTTTTTCTATTTTGTGGTGAGTCTAAAGAATTTTGTTGCAATTAGTTGTTATTACTGCCAAGATTCACTGTGATTATGAAGCAATAAATCTTGAGGAAAATATTCTGGTACTTTACCAAACATTTCAATGAAATCTTAATAATTTCAAAGGATACATCATTTTTTTGTTTCCTCTCATAATATTCTCAGCTCCTAACTATAACATGTTTTAAAGGGATTAGTTACAGATTGTAGACTTAAGACCTATTGAAGGGTTGGTTTAAGTAGACTGTAATTTAACTACTTCAACTTCTCATGACATAAAACAGCAAGTATTATTGAGAAAGGCAGAATAAAGCAAATTAATAAAAAACAGATAAAGTAATTATCAGCCCCATTAAAAATTGAAGAATAGAAATGAACAGAAATTTCTTCAAAGACATACAAATGGCTAAGAGGTATATGAAAAATTCTCTATATTACTGATCATCAGAAAAAGACAAATCAAAACAACAATGAAATATCACCTCACACCAGTGAGATATCCACAGGAATGAAACCAATTAGTGTTGAGAAAGATATGGGGAAAAAAAAAACCTCATCCACTGCTGGTGAGAGTGTTGACTGAGTCAACAATTCTAGAAAACATTATGGACACTTCTCAAAAAAATTGAGCTAAGCTTCTATATTACCCAGTGATTTTATATTTTGGCATCTACCTGAAAGGCCCCAAACACTTATTAAGAAAATACATGTGCACTTCTATGTTCATTGCAATGCTAGTCACAAAATATGTCCAAACCTGGAAACATCCTGAATGCTAAAGAACAGGTGTCAGAGAAAGAAATTACAGTATATGTACACAATGAAGGGCTGGAGTGATAGCATAGCGAGTAGGGCGATTGCCTTGCATGCAGTCAACCCAGGTTTGATTCCTCTGTCCCTCTGAGAGAGCCTGGCAAGCTACCGAGAGTGTCCTGTCCGCGCAGCAGAACCTGACAAGCTACCTGTGGCATATTCAATATGTCAAAAACAGTAACAACAAGTCTCACAATGGAGATGTTACTGGTGCCCACTCGAGCAAATCAATGAACAGTGCGACAGTGCATACACAATGAAGCACTACCTAGATATAAGAAAAAACTAAATTCTGATGCTGTGCTCAGAAGTGGCTTGGTGGTTCTCAGGAAACAATATGCAGTGTGGAAAATAGAACCAGTATAGAACCCTTACTATCTCTCAGTCCCTCCCAGCTACTACTCTTGAAACAAATAATGTGATTTTTATCGTTGACTATTTTTAGCATTTCATTGTTTTCTTTGTAAAAGCCAAAGTTTCATTGGGCTATATAGTTTAGTAGTAACTTGAATGTGATTGCTGAATGATAATTTGAACATTTCTATCATCCAGGTATGGGCTATCTTTCAGTCATATAGTTGAATGGACTAAACTTCTTTCTCCATGGACTCATCATGTGTTATTTAATTTTATTTGGGAGAGGGGGTGGGGACACTCAGCAATCCTCAGGACTCATTCCTGGCTAATTCTTAGGGATCATTTTTGGTCGTGCTCTGGGAACCATATGAAGTGTAGAGGATTGAACCACAGTTACGCCAAGCATGCAGGGAAGGTGCCTTAACCCCTGTTCCATCTCTTCAATCGCATGTACTCATCTTGGTTCTTCAAGCTAATTTCATCAAAAAGATGTCTATAAATTCCAGGCTAGGAAACCTAATAACACTTTACTCACCACGATTGTGGGTGGTGTTTTCCAATATTTCTTTTCACTGACTGTGATTTGAACTACTAAATACATAGTGCCTAGGATCTAGTGATTGCTTAATAATTTTTGAACAAGTGATATATTAATGCATTTATGAATTTGGAAACTCCTTGGCAAGTATTTTGTTATCTGAGGTTACATAAAGTTGAACTGATTGTGAAATGCAATTTGCATTCTATTTTAATTTTGGACCATTTTATCTGGAATTTTTCTATACTAAGAAGCGTTCCTTAATTGAATAGTTTCTATTTGAAGTTTTAATTTACAAATATGAAACAAAAATTTTCAAAATACACTATTTCCCTTATTCCTTATTTTTCCTAATTACCTTCCTTTCTTTCATCTCTTAAAATGAACAGATGGGCCATTTCAAAGTTTTGCAAATCTTCTTGCTGAACATTCTTACAGACTAAGCAACAATTGAAAATGAAATCCAACAGTTGTTTTACTGCTCTCCTATCAACTGGAGCAATAAAACGATTCCACGGGAGCGTTTCTGCCACTAGAAAAATGTGAGAGTGCAGTTTTCCATTTCTTTTTACTTCCATAAGTGATAATAGATAATTTCTTGTTTCTCCTTCAGTTCTGGGCTCTTATTGTGCATGTATTAAATTCCTTTAACGGCCAAAACTTTCTTTTTCAAAAATGCTCTTTTTTTCTCTGGTCACAGAAAAGTAGAATTTCTTTGGATGGCAGTTAGGGAGAGTAGGGAAGCTGAAAGCCTGCCTGCTTATAGTAACTCCACACAGTGGGCCCTGCAATGGGTCTACAGAGCACCATTGCAAAGTTTCTGCCCGAGAGTTGAGCTTTTCCTTAAAGAATGTACAACTTTGGAGTGGAAAATGCAATTAGAAGTTTTCCGTCTTATTTTAGGACTTGTTGGCTTCCTAGTTCTGGCCAATCCTCATACTAATAATCTTGTGAGGAATTTTTAAACTCATTTGATAAACTGAAAGCAGTATTATACTTTCACCTCTTTGCCTGTCTGCAAGCTTTTCAGATTTTGTCTGAAAATAAACATGGATTAGGAAGAGGGAACAATATAGGTACAGATGATGGATGCAGAGCACCTTTAAAAATTGCAACATCACTAAATAAGACTCTTATTAGAAATCTGAATCTTTCCCAAAACAATAGTATCTAAAAATCACCAACCTTGACAGCTGTTAGATAGCTGTTAGGAAATGTGCTAGGACTGTCCATCTAGCTCACATTATACAGGTGTCCACTTAAAAAAAATCATAATTGGCACTAATTAAGACCATTGCTGGCAGTTTCAGCAGAAATGCCAGCTATGAGTAGGCATGAAGATCTGCCTAGTCTTTTAGCCCTCGACTTCCCAGCAGGTCTGCTGAATTTTATTAACAAAGCTAAAGTATTCTTGCCCCTCAAATTCTGGCACAGGGAAACTCAATGTGTTATTACTAGCAAAATTAAGAATTTCAGTACATTTAATTATATACATTTTTTAGGTATATTGGAAGTTCCAGGCCAAGTATCATCTTTGATAATGAGAATGGGCATGAATAGTATGTTTCCCTTTTGTTCCCTATGAGGAAATAGCATAGCCAATCTTTACTATAAGTTCTGCACAGTTAACATGCACACAATTGACAGGAGTAGTAATTTTTATTAAGCATGTGGTGGGCCCATAACAACTAATAACCATAAACTTTGCTTTTAGGACTTGTTCCAAATACCTTTGTTATTACTTTTATATTTCAATGTAATGTGCCAGTAATATTTGCCACCAGATCCTCTGTGATTTTTTAAGAAGACTATTTGCACATGAAAATTAAGTTGGCAATTAAACACGAGTCCTTTGTATATTTTCAGTGATGATAAGACTGTGGAAGATTCTCCTTGTTTGGGGAAGAGAACACGAGTATCTTTCGGCCAATCATTATGAAAAAGGTGCTTGGAATTAGTTGGTTTTACTGTACTTACAAAATATTCAGTCTTACAGATTCACATCCAGCTTTCTATTCAGAAACAGGCCTGAGTTGGGGGTGGGATGAAACTAAAGCTCTGAAGTGGGGTACCTAATCATAGGAAGGTTTGCAATTTTGTTAGGAATAATAGAGAAGCAATATTGAGAGAGCTGTGGGGTTAATGAACACGGATGTGGCTTTCATGTGCAAATTTCTTTTGATTAGATGAAACAACAATTCCCAGAGTTGGGACTGGTGTCCACACACCCAGGCCTGCATCTGCATGTAAATGGCTTCATTAGAGGCCAGATCTGTGTGCACTGATGAACTGTACAAGGCACTCACAGAATCTCCGCTTCGTGGGCTGCTTTCTTGCTGTGTCTGTTTCCTGTTCAGAAAATAAGTGGTATATTTATCCTTTCAACCAAGCTATTGAAAAAATGGAGAGTTTGATGGTACAGAAGGATGAAGGCAGTGGACAGTGAACATATCTGTCTTCTTTTTCTTATTCTTACAGGGTGCAGATTGGAAACATATCCTTTTATATTTCCGAGCACAATTAAAATTCCTCAAATTTACCCCACAATTATCAAGGTTAATTTGTGTGTGTGTGTGTGTGTGTGTGTGTGTGTGTGTGTGTGGCGTGAGTGTGTGGTTTGCCATTTATTAAATGCTGACAGGAGAATGGTCCTTGTGTCCAACAAGAGTATCACTGAATGCACAAAGAACTTCACTGTCTGCTCATTCCATCTAGGCTGAATAGTACCTCTAATACTCCCTGGGTTTCTGCTTTATGATTCAGGAGTCACTGCAATGGAGAAGAGTCTCTTTTGTGAGAAAAAAGGATGCAAGATGTTCTCAATCTTTGATTAATGAAATCCTGAAGCATCATTAATTTGGAATATTTCTAGGGAATCTTCATTTGCAATCAGTTAGTATATTAGTTGAATTAGTTTGGTCTCAGCTATAGTTCATTTATTTCGGATGGTGTTCACAGGTGCTGGGCTTGGGGTAACACTAATAACTTTACAGACTCCAAAGTAATAAGACAGATCCAATCCAACAGAAAGCGTTACCATGTTATTTCTACCATAATATTTTAGAGGAGCAATTTTAGTAAATGTTGCTAAGGTTAAATAAACTATAGAAATAAAAGTTTTTAAAGAAATACTTCTTTGCAAATCTGGTCATGATAATAAAACTATAGATTATCTAGTTAATCTATAGCTTCAATAAGTTACCTTGTAAACCTCCCAGCTAATGCTCCTCCAAGCCTTTGATGACCATTACTCTCTTTTCTATAACTCTACTATATTTGTCTTTTATAGTACTCTTTTATATATCTCACCATCTTTTACTATAAATGGTATTTTTTTCTGTTTGTTTTGGGGCACCCACACCCATACCCAGTGATGCTTAGGGCTAATTCTTTGTTCTGTGCTCAGAGATCACTCCTGAGAGTGCTCAGGGAACCATATAGGGTGCCAGGAATTCAATCCATATTCAATCGCCAGGAGAACACCCTATTTACTGCATTATATCTTCTGGTCCCTAAGCATGGTATTTAAAATATTTATCCACATCACTGTATACATTTAGAGCTTATACTAAAATTTCTCTATCCATTTGCATATTTTTTAGCCCATATCTAGTTTTTGACCACAGTAGAGCTGGTTTAAACATTCATTTATAAAACTCTGGGTTCTTTCTTTCTTTTTCTATCTTCTTTCTTTATTTTTCTTTTTTTCCTCTCTCTTTCTTTACTTCCCTTCTTCCCTTCTTATCTACCCTGCAATCAAGAAACCCCTCTCTGTTTCTGTTGAAAAAAATTGAAAAAACAATTTTGAAGAGACATTTGTGATCCCATGTGCATTGCAATACAAATCACAATAGCCAAAATATGGAAATAGCCCAAGTGTCTATCAATAGAAGTGAATTTTCAAAATGAGCCAAAGACACTACAGGGATTAAGGTGTATATACTTTTGCCTCTGACCCAAGTTTGATCTCAGGCATTGCATATGTCCCCGGAGCTCTGCTCAGAGTGATTCCTGAGCACAGAGCCAGGAGTAAGCCCTGAGAACCACTAGATGAGGCTCCAAACCAAAGCAAAATAAAACTGGCATATACATACAACAGAATAGTATTTGGGGATTTAAAAAAAATGAAAAATGGTGTGTGTGTAAGGGGGGGGAGAGAGAGAGACAGAGACAGAGACAGAGAGAGACAGAGACAGAGACAGAGACAGAGAGGCCCTGGTGAAGAGTTTGTGTTGAAACATTGTACGCATAATAACTTAATAACTGATAATATTGTAAACCACAGTGCCTAAAATTAAAAAAAAATGAATGCAATAAGGGCTAGAGAGAGAGATAGCATAGTGGATATGGTATAATGAGAGTTGCAACCTGAATTTGATCCTCGCTCCCCCATATTGTCCCCTGAGCCCTGATAGGAGTGATCTTTGAGCACAGAGTCAGTTGTAAGCTCTGAACACCATTGGATGTGACCCCCAAACAAACAAAAATAAATAAATGTTTATGAGAGACAAAGATAATATCTGCTGTGAATATACACCCATGATGGTCATGATAGTTTTAAAAGGATAAATCAAACACTCCTGAAATTCATATGGAATACCAATATCAATCACCCCTTCCAATATTTAAAGCAGCTCTAGTGGGGAGGAGAGATGGGAGATACTGCTTTCCCCTATTTCAAACTGTACTACAAAGCTATAGTACAGGTCTTACTCCTCGTGCTGTGCTCATAGTTCACTCCTGGCAGTGCTGATGGGCAGGCCATGTATGGTGTCAGGATCAAACTGAGGGTCAATTCTATTCAAGGCAAGTACCACAAACTCTGTACTAGCTCTCTGGCCCACAGACGCATTTATATCATCTTTCATTTACCTGTGATGCTTGTCCTACCTCCCAGCTTTAAAAGAAGTTCTAATGCATTGTGTGTTTGATGTTGAACCATGTTGAGATATGGTTGGAGGTTGAAGAGGAAGGGAACATCAGGTGTCCTCAGAATCCTGCCCCCCCGCCGAGTTTATCCTACTCCAAGCTGTGCATGCATTCAGATTTCCAAGGTTTCTTTAAAACTCTGGTTCTAAGTTCTAGGAGAGGGAGGTTTCTTCTGGAATTTCATAATTATACTAATTTCTTTAGAACTATTTATTAAAAATTAATTTCATTATGTAACTTTTAAAACCTATCTTTTTTAAATAGTTTAATTTATTGTCAATCTAAGATGAATATGGTGTCCCTGAGCATTAAAAATGAAGAATTCAGCTCTCCCCACTTGATTTGGATAATGGAACTCCTATCTAAATTAAATGTTTGTATTTGAACCTAAAATTTAAGGCTGAAATTTGAATTACCAATAAAATGGTATTTAGAAATGGGCCTTTGGGATGTGATTTGGTTATAAATATGTCTTTTTATAGTAGGATTAATGTTCATCTAAGAAGAGACTTATAAGAGCACTCTCCCTTTCCCTCTGTTTTTGTTCTACCTCGTGAGGCTACAGTAAGAAGGTTGCTAAGGTCGCTGAAGGGTAGTGGTATACAAGCCAGCAGTTGAATTCTCATCAGGCACCCTATCTGCCAACACATTATTCTTGGACATTTTGGATTCCAGATGGAGAAAACCATCCAATCTGTGATATTTGTTAAAGCAGCCGATTAATATAGGAGCTAAAGTTTAAACATAAAGAATGCATTATATTTCAAAAGAAATGTGGAGGGGGGAGAAAGATTGTTTGAATAGAAATTTGAGCAGAATCCTAATGACAGGCAATTTTTGACTGCTACCTTGGCTATAAGGACAGTTTATAAATTATGGAATTATAGAAGACAGCATACTGCTGAGAATACAGCTGATATTGTTGCAGTGGAGAATGGTCTTGTTCAGGTTGGTAATACTGAGAATCTCTAATAGAAAGGCAGGTGTTAAGGCTGAAAAGACACACAATATTGGTTTCTTAAGGGGAACACGAGATTATGTAGTCTAATGTAATTTTGTAAGTGAGGAGAATGAAGGAGGCGATCGTTTGGTGTGTAGAGCCAAGCTCAGATTATCCTGAATTCCATTTTACTTCTTCAGAGTATGCTATCTGTCATACTTGAGAGAACCTAATCACTCCGTCATGTGCTTATATTTGATTTGGCCCAAAATGATCATCATTGAAGTCTTCTGAGCAGGAAAGTAACATGATCAGAGTATTGCCAATGAAGATTCATCTGACAGTTCTCTGGAAGATGGATTAGAGTGGAGTGAGCCTGAGATGAGAAATACATTTCCAGTTGATTTAACAACTCACAAGAGTATTAAGAGTATATGCTGTAATGACATTGGTAATAAGAGAAAAGGGATGGGATACTTAACTGTGTATATGCACATGCATGTATGGAAACATGCACATACTTGATCATAGTGCTTTTCTGGACTGAAAATTTATATCACTAAAACTCATATATTGTGTACATACCACCCTTCATGTAATGGTATTTGGATCTGGGGCCTATGGGAGATAGGTAAGTCATGAGACTCGTGCTCTTCTCAATGTGGTTAGATGCCTTATAAGACAAGAGAGAGTTAGATGTTCTCTCTTCCCCCATGTCAGGACATGCCCAGAAGACATCTGTTAGCAAACCTGAAAGCAGGCCCTCCCTAAATACTGAATTTATGAGTGCCTTTATCTTTTCTTTGTCTTCCTAATTTCTAAAATTTCAGAAATTCTTATTATTTAAGTTACCCACTCTATAGCAACTTAAACTGACTAAAACATTTAGGGTACAAGGGATTAGATTTGTGTTTGAACTGAGTTTACTATAGCAAAATTAAGGACCAGTAGACAAGACCTTGAAAATTTTAAGTCGTGTTTATTGCAGTAAGGCAGTTTATTATTATTATTATTATTTTTAATAGAAACATGGTGTCAAAAGGTGCCAATCTGTTTATATAGTAGAAATGACACACATGCAGTCACTCTGAAAGCTTTATTTCTACTGTGGGACTGTGGTGAAAGTGTCTCTCAAAGGACAGAATCAGCTGACTGGCTAGAAACTGGCACAAGAAAATATTATCCCTGTAACCAACACCTTAGCTGTGGTGGATCTGGAGCAGACAACGGGTCATGCTTTAAGAGGATGAAACTTGACTCTCTCTTCCACGGTACAGTACATCATCATTATCATCAACTATATGCAAACAAACACACACACATACACACACACACACACACACACACACACACACACATAACTTGAGTTGACTCAGATTACTGTTTGACTAGTTGGTGAAAGGTTAAAAGACCTTGTTCTAAACTAATAGCTTGACCTTGACCTTAGGTCAAATTTTCTTAATCAAACAAAAAGATTTGTAAATAAAGATCACATGAAATTCTAAAAAAAATGCCTAAAAGGTCTAGGATAGGGGCCGGAGCGATAGCACACGCAGGTAGAGCGTTTGCCTTGCATGCGGCCGACCCAGGTTCGATCCCCGGCATCCCATATGGTCCCCCAAGCACCGCCAGGAGTAATTCCTGAGTGCAAAGCCAGGAGTAACCCCTGAGCATCGCTGGGTGTGACCCAAAAAGCAAAAAAAAAAAAAGGTCTAGGATAGTTTTGAAGAATTATAAGTTAGCCAACTAGTAAATTATTTTTTCAAGTTCCATTGTGAGATATGCAACAACCTATTTTTTATTATTGTAAAATTCAAGCAACTACTTAGATTTATTGCAGTAGCTTGTAGAAGCTTTTGATTCCCAGTCTTCTCACTGAAAGGGCTGAATATAAGGGACTGTGTGACAGTTAAAGCAGTCTCTGTGTCCTCTGTTTATGTCCTACTAGGAGAAAAAAACCTGCAAAAGCCCAATTTTATAGTGAGAGACTTTTCACTTCCAAAAAGTATGGCCTTAGGAAAGTTAATTGCTGACAAACTATTTTCTTCACTACAAAATAATGTGGCAAATAATATTTTTATAGGAAAAAATTTAGAAGACTCCTGTGACAATAAGAACAAATTATCTAGATCAAAATAAATGCTTAGAACAATGCATGGCATAAAATGTTTGTCTCCATTGCTTTTTTCAAAGTTAGTAAATGTTTGGACTACGACGGACTTCAGAGAACATTATATGCTATTTTTATTTTATTTATCTATTTGTTTGGTTTGCCGGCCACAGCTGGCTGTGCTTAGGGATCACTCCTGGCTCTGACCTAGGGATAAGTCCTGACAGGTCTTGGGGGGTTTTGAGGTGCAGGGGATTTAACCTGGATCAGCCGCACTCAAGCACATATCCTACCTGCTCCAGCCCCAAATTTTAGATGTATATATTATATAGTTTCTCCTTGAAGTCTTTTCTTCTACTTTGATGTCCACTCATGGTTTATTTTCTTGTGCTTTGCTGAGACTCTATTATAGAAAAGAGATTAAAAAAAAAAAAAGGTGGAGGGGGTGAGGTGGGTATCAAGCACATTTGCCAGTTACATCTCCTTTCAAAATTCTATTTATGTCTGAGTCAATAAACAGGAATAATTTAACAAATCGCAAATGAGTGGTGTTGCATATTGGTTTGGTTTGGGGTATATTGGTCAATATAGTTAGACACAATTTTTTTGTTACTGTTGTTTTGGAGGCCATACCCGGTGGTGCCTAGAGTTTACTCCTGGATCTGCTATCAAGGATCACTGCTGGCAGGGCAGCTTGGGACAAAATGGGATTCTGGAGAGCAAATGCAGCCTGCCTCATGCAAGACAGTATACAATATCCACTGTACAACAGTTCTAGCCATAAACACATTTTCATAATTTTCTTCTTCAACTTTTGAGTCAAGATAATCTGACAGTTTAGAAAGAAGCTAATATTCGTCATTTCAATTTTGAACACTCTGAATGTTCAACTGTATGAAGAAGGGGCGATGTAGACACGTTTCTATGCTATATACTGTAAACTAGAATGAGTCCAGATTTGCACTTCTAGTGTAACGCTTTTAGTGTTTCTTTATTTAATAGTTATTTAATGAGGATGTGTCAACATATATGTATGAAATATATGGTATCCCCAGAGGGGTATGAAGAATACTACAGTGGGTAGGGTTTGAAGAATACTATAGTGGGTAGGGCTTGAAGAATACTACAGTGGGTAGGGTGCTCGCTCTGCACACAGCAAACCCAGGGTTGATCTGCAAAAGTCTCTATTTACTATGTGCAATATCCTATGTCCATATGTCTGAAATTCGAAGCTGAAGGCAATTTAGGGTAGAACAAGAACCAACCTTCCTTCCTTCCTTCCTTCCTTCCTTCCTTCCTTCCTTCCTTCCTTCCTTCCTTCCTTCCTTCCTTCCTTCCTTCCTTCCTTCCTTCCTTCCTTCCTTCCTTCCTTCCTTCCTTCCTTCCTTCCTTCCTTCCTTCCTTCCTTCCTTCCTCCCTTCCTTCCGTTTTAACGTTCTGGCTGAAAATTGCTCTTTTTTTAGACCAAAGTTAAATCTTCACTACTACAATTAATCCACATGTATCAGTTCAGTTCATTAGTTTCAGACCATCTGCTGCCCTCTTGTGGCCGTATAATCCACCTACCCGTGCCCCGACCTTAAGCCCTTTAAGGCGTTCAGCTGAAGGAATCGGTTTTGTAAGATGAAATTGACCTCTCAAACTATAATTAACTTTCTTTTCACTGACTTATTGCACCATTGTCTTCTACTGAAGTTTGACTCTAAAGTATGTAAAAATATTATATAATGTTACTGATCATTTTGAAGATACTATACCTCTATACGTCATAGAGTGATTATTATGTCTAGAGAAATTTGGGAGCAATGTCTTTTGCTTTCTTATGTAGACTTCTGGATAAGCCATTTTATATTAGCAGATAATGTTCAGCAAAGGAAATGTCACAAGGTCTATAGTAAAATATAAAAAGTTATAAAAATGCTCTAAGAAAGCCATGAGGTAAATTCTTGATCAAAATGATCTGATTAAAGCATGTCTTTATATATTATAATAACAAAGACAAAATATAATCATTTCAGGAAAAATTATTAATTATGACTCTTTTATAGGTTTTCAAAATTTGTTTTCTAATAGATTCTAAATTTCAATACCAAGTTACATATTAACCAACACATTTATCTCTAATGTCATTACATTTCATTTTATAGCCTTCTCTCTTATATCAAGATTTCAATGTTCTTTTTTCAGTCAAAGGAACAAAGCCAAAGCAAAGGCAAATTTAAAGAATTCTTTTATTAAATTTGACGTGCATGTCCCTGATATTCCTCATTGCAGTGCTTTTTATTTTCAGCTTCTCATTACCATTTTAAATTAGGAGCAGAGATATTTAACTTATTCAATATAATGCTTTAATGAAAACTAAAGAGCTAATTCAGAGTAGTACCATCTCCTCAGATACTCTGAGTGCTCAGCAAAGCTGACAATTCCATTTAAGGGAACCATATCTTTTCTTTATTTGGACTGTTGTTTAAAGACTATATTAGGTAATTCAAATTTTCTATTAAAATAATTTCTAATTAAAATATTAAGTAATATGGGGAGAAGGGAAACGGAGATTAAATGTCACAGTCTTATTCAAATACAGCTTGAGTTGGAGTCATTGTCAAATCCAGAGGCCCAGGCGACAGATCAGAGTTGTGCTTAGGATTCAGCAAGCAAGAGAGCCAAGTATGTTTTAAAGTAATTTGAACATAGGATATTTTAAAAAAATTAAAATTTATCCGGGAAAAATTCAAAAGTTTGTAATTTTTAATACCTGATCATTTTGTACCGGTCTTGGTTTGGCTAGGTTATGGGTGAATTTGCTTTCCAGTGCTCAGGGTTTCTGAGGATCTTAAACTGGCTTTTGCTCATCATGTTATATGCTTTTAAATGGATCCTCTTGAGACAGAGAATACAAAATGATGATTTCATGCATCATCTGTAGAATGTTGCAAATATTTCTAGACTAATGATTGTGATATTTCCTTAGACATGAACCCTGAGTGTTGATCACTGTTCTCAACTTTACCAAAATGAAATACCATTTTTCTGTAGGCCTTACTATCCTTTTCTCTGGAAAGGACTAGATAAAGGTGATAGTTACCTGAAATTATGTTTCATATATATTCAAATATATGTATGAATACATATTACATGTATAGAGAAAGAGAGAGAAAGAGAGGGATGAATAAAATAAGAGGGTTCTCAGAACTGACTTAAAAAGGAAGAAATTTCTCTCTAGGTTGAAATTATTTTGACTACTCAATTTTCAATTTTAAGCTATGGTCTCTCTTCTTTATACTCAGAGGACTGTCCAACCTGGATGGAGAATCAAAAATTATTTTCCTTAGATTGTTTTAGAGAAGAGAGTAACCTCTTTCAGTTAAATACTTAAATATAAACTGCTTCTATATAAATATTATTATTTGTTATTAAATAAAATACATTAATTCCAATCTTACATGTGCCAAAACTAAATTTTCCCATAGAAATGACTAGGCTGTGGATAGCTCAGAATATTGACTTCAATAATCTTAGCAAAACAAACACATCTACTTCTTCTTAGAAGAGCATATGAATTTATTACTTCTGTATTAAATTTCAAGTAACTGAACCTTAATTCATCACCAACCTTGATGAACATATCTTCCTTGGAAAAGTGTTTTTTCTTGAAGAAAAAGGCCAGCAAGCAAGACATTAAATGGAAAATCCTATCCTATAAGATTCATTCTCCCCTCAATGCATTGTTCCAGTTTAAATATGTTCATGATGCCAGAGAAAATTTGTGTTTGTAAGTTGAGCTCTATATATTCCCTCCATTAACAGAGAAATATATCTTTTCTACTCCCCTTCCTTGTGTTTCATAGGACAAATAAACAAGAAGTTAATAATGATCACATGTAAAGTAGCAGGTATGTAAGCTTCTTCAAAGACTAAAAAGAAACAATCATTGAAAGTCAGAGTATGATTGCATTATTAATTCAGAACATCCCAATCTATTGGACATCTCATTTTTCTTGAGGTCAGGTTTACCCCCACACCCTCTATAAAATATCCTGATATAAGAAAATTTCTTATTATGAATTATTACAAATTTTGTGTGATTTTTGGAAATAATTTTAGCTATGAATCATATGAAATCCTTTGCATGCAAGTACCCAGCAGTTGTGATACTGAAGTGTACTTCATGCAGCAGGAATATAGTACCTCATGGGCAAGATTTTAAGAAAGTATTTAATTTGAATTGGGCTGGAGTGATAACACAGCAGGTAGGGCATTCGCTTTGCACGCAGCTGACCTGGGTTCAATTCCTCCACGCCTCTCGGAGAGCCCGGCAGGCTACTGAGAGTTTCTTGCCCGCACGGCAGAGCCTGGCAAGTTCCCCGTGGCATATTTGATATGGCAAAAACAGTAACAAGTCTCACAATGGAGACGTTACTGGTGCCTGCTTGAGCAAATCGATGAGCAATGGGATGACAGTGACAGTGACAATGATTTAATTTGGATTACTTAGGAATATAATCCAGTAACAATGTATAATGGGCAGGTGTTTAGTATTTAGCATGTGTTAGAGGTTAGTCTTTTAATTTTATTCAATATGAATTTATTAAATAATATTTTATGTTTGATGCTATTTTTTGTGACTGAACTATGATAAATTATTCAAAATATTTTGGGGACCAGGAAGATAGGGCTCTTGCCTTGCAACTGAATGAACCCATTCTATCTCCCCTACACTGAGGAGAGAGCCCTGAACACAGAGCCCAATAGTAAAGCACTACCACGTGAGACCTTCCCACATCCTCCATAAAAAGATTTTGCTTATAGTGTTCTCTCTGAACTATGATACCTGAAGGATTTCGCTTTTTGAAAAAAACAAAGTATCATTAAGAAAGTATCATTTTCCTATGTCCCTCCCTCCGTTTTTCCCTCTCTACTTTCCTTTCTTTCACCCCTACCCTTTTCACCTCTTCTCTCATCCCATCTTTCTCTTTTTCTATTATTTTCTCCATCCTACCGAATGTCCATTAGCACAAGCATGGAGTACGCTGCATAGCCTGTGAATAAACCGGCAGCGTTAAGTCACAGCAGTATGCAGACCACATCTTTCCCCTAA
This sequence comes from Sorex araneus, assembly GCF_027595985.1. NCBI lineage: Eukaryota > Metazoa > Chordata > Mammalia > Eulipotyphla > Soricidae > Sorex > Sorex araneus. The sequence continues at coordinate 70,197,881 of NC_073304.1, read as the reverse complement.
AACCGCAAGGCGCACATTTAAGCTCAAATCTCAGGATTGCAGCACCTAGATTGCAGTACAAATTGGTATGACCAGCCAGACCCAGCAACCATCGATCTTCATTCTTCCTGCCACCCTGTAAACTGAAACCTTTTGTAGCAAAGAGGTAACTAAAATTCTGAAGTCGACTTGCAATAAAGGGAAGCAACAACTTGGAGATTGGACTGAAATATCTGACAGCTCTCTGAAACAAAACAAAAACAAAATGTACCCAGGTTTCAGTTACGCTCTATTTGGTTTCTTTTCTTGTTAAATAAGCACTGGCATATAACTCATTAGACACCTTGTGGGCAGCCCCACAAAATGTGGGAAGTTCAATTTAGAGTAAGTGGGAGGTGGATAATACGGCATCTATGCTTCTGGATAAATCAGGCTTCAGCATATGAGATTTTTGCCATACACTTCAAATCTTCTATTTTCCCAAATCGCTAGCTCAAATTTGAATTTAAACAAGCATATAAACAATACATGGGGTGGAGGAGCCCTCAAGTTTTTCTATAACAATTTCTATTAATATTGAAACCTTATTTGAGGCAGTAAACTGAGAAAACATGTTTGCCTGATTCTTCTGTTCAGTTTACATGTAGAGAGAATATCTGTTCGAATTTTCTGTCACCAGAAGATTGTCAATGTAGTCTGTTTCCAGATATTGAAAAATATTTATAGTTATCCTTATAGTTATTAGAACTATTGGTCAGAGCATAAAATTTTAATAGGGGGTTTTAGTAGTTTCCATTTGTATGTTTTCTCTTCACATCTTCCCTACCTGTGACATTTTCCTTAGGCAACCTACCCAAATTGAAAAGATATCTTGGGATTTTTCTTCTATCAGAAATAGGGAACACAAAAATTTGGAACCTCTCTTATTTGAGGCTTGTTTCTTCTCCCACAAATATGATTACAATAGTGTAAATTATTATTTTCACCTTTATCTAAATGAGGTTCACAACTTTCAGCAAGCAAAATGAAACAGCTCCATGTTATCATTTTCAACTGAGCTACCAAAAGTTTATATATACATACCTGAGGTATTCATGGCGTGCATAGGTATGATATTAGTAAGCATTGGTCAATGGCAAAAAAAAAAAATTGGCAGGAAGTATTCTCTGATCTCAATACACACCCCTGTCCATTTAGCTTTACAACTTCTCTCCTCCAGATCTGGAGAACATTGAGTTTGCTCAGGAGGCAGGAGAGAGGAAGGGAAGGAATCCTGGGTCATTTGTGGAGGGACTCTGACACTGCTGGTGGACGTGAAGTTGAGAGAGTGTAATGCCTATAACTATTATCAATAGCTGTAACAGCATGGCAAATGATCACAGTAATACAAGACATGGGATATGTATGTTCTCCTCTTGAATCTGGATTGGGCTTGTGACTTGCTTTTATAAATAAAATGTAGTAGAAGTGAGGTTTGTGTCCCATGAAACATTTGGTAGGTTTTCTTTCTCTTTCTATCTTTGTTAGGATGGAGATCACCTGTCACTGCCATTTTTCTCTCTAGGCATTACCTCACTGAAGGTTGGAATCTGTAATTGAATTCATACACCTCTCTCTGTTCCCCGTTAGGAATGCTAGTTCTCTTGCCACTGTTAGAGAAATAAATATCTACTCCTTAATTCCATGTATAGCTTACTGTATTTTAGAATAAATATTGAAACTAAACTCTTTATAACTTGTGCAGTACTAAGATGGGGTTAAGTAAAGGGAAATGGGGCGCTTGTTTCAATTCTTAAAATTTATTCATGATAAAAAAACAAACACAAAATTTAAATAGAATGAACAGAAAATCATGTATTGTGGGCTTTAGGCTACATCTATATTAAATCTGCATTTTGATTTTGTCTCTTGTACTTATGAGGCTTTGAAAAATCATATATTCTCTCTGCATTTTGTTATATAATCTAACTATTATTTTCACTGGGTCATTTAAATTATCAAAGAAGCCAGAGAGATAGTACAGAGGGGAGGGTAAACTATATGCCTTACAGGCAACTCACCAGCGTTTGATGCCCAGAATTCCATCATTGGCATTCCGCTCCAGGACTGACCCTTGAGCATGGAACCAGGAGTAAGCCCTGAGAACCTTAAACAAAAACTAACCACTGAAACAAAAAGGATCAAATAAGATAGATCATCAAAATGCAAAAAGGGGGAAATCAAAGCAATAATAATAAGTTTGTTTTTACTACACATTACTATTCAGTAAGTGTGATTAATTCCTCACTCTATTTTCTGTACACATATTTTAATTTTTGACTAGAAAAAAATTTTGAGTATCTACCAATGTTCTCAGGATTCCTCTTGAAGCTCTTTGGAATGAAAACAGGATGGAAATAGCATAGAAATTGGGAAGGTATCTTGTATTCCCATATAGAGAAACACACAAGTAAACTCAAATCAGTATTTTAAAACAACACAACTGTGATAAATTTTTAATACAGGAAGTGTAATTCATTAAGATATCCTTCTCTGTTTGTCAATTTGAGAAATGTACACTAATAATCAGATGAAATAAAGAAGAGAAAATGATCATACCTTGATAGAAAATGGTTCATTCTAAATGTTTGAAGAAGTGGTGTTTGAAGACATAGGACAAGGTCAAAAATGCAAATATGATACAAATATCGATTTGAATCAATTTGATATATTCCATAGACATCATTGGTTGCCTTAGGGAATGCTAGGTCTCTAGATTAGAGTAAAAAAAAGATCATAAATGGACACAAGTAGCAATACTCTGTTACAGAAAACATTTCCACCCAAGATTGTCTGTATTCCTTGAGCTGTTTTCCTCTCTTTTTATTAGTTAGGGGAGACTTACAAATGACAGAGGTGCAATTGTATAAGTCTATGTCTGTGAAAGAAGATATTATCATATGTTAGGCATGTGTCATGGGCCTGGTAACACCTTTCCCAACCATTCTGAGGGAGGAAATAAACAAGCCTTTCTTCTTAATTTTTTTGAAGTGTGGTAAAAACAAAAACAAGATTTGTCTCTTCAAATAAGTCCTGTTTTTTTTCTTTCTTTTTAAATATGTTACAGGAGCCACACAGCAGAGCCTGGCAAGTTCCCTGTGGCATATTTGATAGGCCAAATACAATAAAAAATAATGGGTCTCATTCCCCTGACCCTGAAAGAGCCTCCAATACAGTACTGTTTAGAAGGATGAGTAAGGAGAGGCTGCTAAAATCTCAGGCCTGGGATGAATGGAGACATTAAATACACCCCCACGAGCAAATCGATGAACAACTGGATGGCAGTGATACAGAGAGTGATACAGGATAATGCCTATACTAGTCATCTCAGCCATTTACTCTGAGTACCTTGACTTCATGTGTGATCTGTGTCAGGTCAACTAGATATGAATTAGGTGACACTTAGGAGCTTCCTAAACCTGTGTACAACTATAGTGAGGTAAGTAGCCTCTAGACTCCCAGAGATAAATCAAGGCTTTTCAAAATACTTATTACCCAAAGTTTCTTACTTCTTAGTGTTTCCACTCATGGTTTTCACCAGTTTATTATCTATCTGCTTTGGCTCAGTAAACAGCAACTAAACCATTCCACTCTAACTGCCTTATGTTGATAGTCCCTTACTGGGTTACTGCAAGCTTAATGAATTCTTGCAGTTTTGGACAGAATTTTTATGCTTTTTACGGAGGGAAGGGTTTAACAGTTCCTCACTCTTGTCATTTTTTCAGATATATTTTTGATTGTTAGTTTAATTTTGACTAATATGATTAAAATAAGTACTCATGTCAATTAGTGAGAAAAGCAAAGTAGAAATCATAAAATAACATAACTACTCTTTATTTTTAAATACTACCTAAACCTACTTTCTATTAATAAGATTATTGCTTTGTTTTTTCCACATAATTATCATGTTATATTACAATAAATGTATCATCAGTCAATCTATTACATTCTGAATCAAAGTTTCATGAACTCAGTGAAATAAAAAGCTTGTCCTTCTCCCCGCTCAGACGGGACCCCGAGCAGCCACCCACAAATGGCTCCTTCTCTCCTGAACAGCCATGATCCCAGAGGCACACAAACCAATTTCGGAACCCAGCAGCTTCTTGTAGAAATGCCTCCAGACTGTGAACTAAGCTATGGTCCCGTGCCGCCCCAGAAGGGGAAAGGTTTTTGTATCTTGGCCTTTCCTTTCATTGGTGACGGCATGGAGAACACCATCTTGCAGAGCCCATTGAATGGAGGTGCGAGTTTGCAGTGATGAGGCACCCGGGAAATCTCAGGATGGGGTGCGGTGATTCAATAAAAAAAATTTAAAAAAACCCTTGTCCTCACCATGTCTAAATTATAAAATTTATTTGTTGACACATACTAGAAATTTAAAATATGCATCTCTCAGAAAATTTGACCTAAAAATATTTTTCCGTCTCAGTTAAATTAGTAACAAGTATGTTCAGATAGACCTATCCAACTTAAAAGCAAAATTAAAACAAACAAACAAAAAATATGGGTAGGTAAATCTCCCAGGATATAGTTTGCCAAAATTTAGGAAATAGTTTATCTTTTTCAGTCTAACTTTAGGAAAAATATAATGTTAATAATATTCTATGCTATAATCTCTCTGGCTCTTCCTTCTAATTGTGTCATCCACTTTAAAGGCTCTTGTGATTATTTTAGATCTAATGAGTAATGCAAAAGTCAGCTGATTAGTAACCTTGATTTTTTTTTTAATGCAACCTAATTCCCATTTCCCTGTAACATAACTTAATCAGAGGTCGTGGGATTAATTTTGGAAAATCTTTTGAGGGACAGGGCCTTTAGTCTACATAGCTAGTAACAGTAGATTGATTGGAACTTTGGGTTCAAATAGTACTTATTCCCTTAGTGAGGTTCTCTTGACACAGTTGATCTGATGATAGATTCATCAGCTGTCCCAAAATCTGATCCAACATTTTTGGACATTTAAGTAGCAAAATTGCAGAGTCCTTTTGAGTCACTCATCTCTCTTTTGAGAATCACTACCCCCTTCCCAATCTCCTTTCCTAACTTGAGATTCTGGTCCTGTACTTCACTACTCTCAGAACTTTCAGCCTACCTTACTCCCTAAGAACTTGTCACTGTCAATGACAGTCTTCATAAATTCATATGTCATACTAAATGGTGCTTAAATTATTAGAAAAATGCTTCATTTTCCTTAAAATCTGAAACCCATGATTTGGTGTTTATAACTTTCAAAAATAACAGGGCAGGACACGGGTATTTTGAATCTGTGCTGGGGAAGCCATCATCCCTCATCTTCATTCCCAGAAAGAGTGGGATAGAGTGAATTCAATGACTATTTTTGAAAGAGTAAAAACAAACAAAAAATATAAGTAATGTCATTGCTTCTCTATTAAAGGTCTTATTCTTGACATATTGAAGTTATTTTTTAAATAAATGTATAGATCCTAGGGAGCTACTCAGAGTCATAAAGTCAGGCTAAAATGGTCTATTTAAGACTAAGTAATTAATGCTATCCTGTACTTTGACACTTAACAATTCTTTTCCAGGAAAAAAAAATCATTGGCAAATATTCCAGACTCCTACAGTTTAACCAAATTATCTTTAGAAATCATTGATGTACAGTACAATGAAGGAGAAAGAACATTTGCTCATCAGCACGTTAAACCATAGTCCTGGGAATGCTGTCCCCTCTGTCCTGTGATGCACAACAGAAGGCTGGTTATGCTTGAACTTTAAATTCAAGAGATTTTTTTAAATGAGAAAATATTATGAGAAGCAGTTAGAGTTGAGGATAGGTCATAAAGATGCACTATTGGCTTTTTGATGACAATCTGGAGATTGTCGGGACTCAGGATTTGTATAACTTCCATTTAAACCATTTTTTTCTTTGCTTTTTGGGTCATACCCAGCAGTGCACAGGGGTTACTCCTGGCTTTGTACTCGGGAGTTACTTCTGGCGGTTCTGGGGGACCATATGGGATACTGGGAATCGAACCGGGTCAGCCCACATGCAAGGCAAATGCCCTACCTGCTGTGCTATCTATCCAGCCCCTCCATTTAAACTTTTAGCAGCAAATCTGGTCAAAAGAAATCTTTGGTGTAATTGCTATGTAAAGGTTAAAGATCATGTTTATTTGTATGTCTAATGAATCAAACATTATAATATCAAATAAATAATCACTCAAAAATATTGTTAAATTTCTAGTCTGATTCAAATTTTGTGGCAAGTACCTAGAGATATAAAAATAAAAGACCCAAGTCAATCTTTGAAGGTTAAAACATGGTAATGTAAATTTAGCAATCTAAAATATCACTGCAGTAGTTTGATTAATTTTAAATCAACAGGAAAAGTTTTTCAGGCAGATTAATGGGGGATGATCCATCTATGGTGATTGGCGGAGTTGTTTTCAGGTAGAATAATATGTTCACTTTGGGAATGGCAGGATGAGGTGAAAAATACCTTTTTACAAGGAATAATAATCATGACATAAATAAAAGATTCAAGTATATAGGAGAAGTTAAATTCTGAAGATTAGAAGATAGCAGGAATATCATAAAAGGGATATGTTAAAGTTTGTGACAATTTTCAAATTTATTTTTTGTGTCAATTTTACAAATGTCTAACATAGCTTATATATTGCTTTGATATTTGAAGCCAATCCAATTTTTCTTTGCATCATTTTATTTCTAAACAGTTTTAAATTTATAGCTGGTCCTATAAATAGGAAATTAGTACTTTTTGCTACAAATTATAAATGGAAATGAAAGTCTCAAAACTGTACAAAATGTCATTAAAGGCTAATCAGATATAGTTATCTGCCAATTAGAGTCTTAAGATTGTAGCTGCCACTCACTGAATTTGCTAAGAGTGGTGAAAAAAAGAGAAAAAAACATGTAATATTGTAAAGATAATGATGTCAGCTTCTGGTATGATGCCTTTGAAAGATTGATGTTTGGACTCACAAAGTAATTCAGAATCAGACAATCCTAGATATTTAACTCAGATCACATCACCTTACAGGTAGAAGTTGATATCCTAATAGCAAAAAGCCATGAAGTTTTCTGAGTTTCTAATTATTAAAAGCAAATTAATAGCAGATTCACCTGGGTAATCAATTTTACCGAGACTAGGAAAAGGTCCACATATTGCTTTGATTTTTTAAAATTTATCTTTTCTTGTTTCCATTGTGTTGGAACTCAATTGTAACCAAAATTTTGTCTTCTTTTACTCTAGGGCAGATCAGATTCTAAGATAAGAAAGATCAGCTGTTTTTTAAATCTTTATTTTTACTTTGAGGGCATGATCATCTAAAGTCAGTCTTCAGCATAGTAATGACTTTCTTTTCTCCATTCTTTTATTCTGGTGTCCGTGTGTTCATGGTTGGATTGGGGTTTTCATTATCTTTGTGAATGGAATTCTGCAGTCTGATTCCTAATTTCACAGATTCCCATGGAAACTGTCTATGCCATCTTTGAAATGATCTTATCTGTATTATGCTTTTAAAAAAACTCACTCCTTATGATTAATAAATTGTACTAGATGTAGTAAATATTAAGGAAGAGCTCATGGTAAATTGAAGTGCATTAGTATAAAAGGCATTTATTAGATCAGGAAAAGCAAAGATACTTAACAATGACTTACTCGAGGAAGTTTCTCTATTCTGCTGCTCTAACCTGTCATTGACACTTAAGACTTAAGGCCAGTGATTTCAGAGCAAGTATGTCAGTGGTCAAGTTCTTCTATTGCGGTCCTGGTGGCATTTAACTTCAAGTTTGCTTATTCCTTGTATTTTCTTTCTTGTAAGATGTCCCAGGTTTCCTTTAAATTTGAAACCTGGATTGCATCAAGGGGTGAGGAGGAAAGTAGACAAGGGAAGAAAAAAAGAGAACATGAAGCTTCTCTTCTCACTGTTTCCTCAGCTGAGGGCCCTTTAGAGGATGAAGACGTTCCGATACCTCTTAGAGATGGTGTGGCCATACCTTCTCCGGAAACTCAGAACCCATACAGCCTTTGATTCTGAAATTGTTTCAGGAACCCACAGTCATTAAATGTGCTGCCCATGATTTCAAAACCCCAGAACTTATACTGCTGGTGTGATCGGGTCCCTATTTTCCGCTGTGCCCCTAAACACTGAGAGAGAAGACAAGAAAGAGGGTGTCTCAGGTCTTTTCTCTGAGACAAGAGGAAATGGGAGGTGAGATTTGCATAAGGAAGAGCAAGGAAGGGGCAGCTGGACTTACTGGAACATGTTATTTTGGTGACGTGGCCTTGGAGGGGAGCAGAAACCTGACATCTGAAACATATCTTTGCCGAAAGGTTGATTTCCTAGGAGCAGCTCTAAAGTGAGGTAGAGGTTGTTTACATGTACAACAGAAGTGTTTTCTCTGTAAGGGCATGCCCACATGTACAAAGTGAAATACATGCCCCTTAACAGGGCCATCCTGGCAATGAATTCCAAACAATCAGACAACCAAGTTATCATTTGGAAAGAATTCCCTGTTGCCAGTTCTTGGGTCAAGACTCTGGATGTCAGGCAAAAACACTAAAACTCCTTGGTGAGTCTCTAGTACTGAAGGAAGCCGACCCAAACGAAGAAGGCCAGAGCTCCTTGGAAGAAGAGGTGCAGCCTTGCCCTTCAAGCACATGTCCTCTCCTTTGCTTGTGTCTGTGTTTCTTTACTCACTTATTTCCACTCTGGAGAATGCCATGTGCCCTCTTTAACATGTACTTCCTTTCTTTTTCTCCCCTCCTCAGAAATGCATCAGAAATAGCAACTGCCCAACCATCCCAGACCTGAATGAAGGACACTGGAACTGTAAGTCCTTTTTCCTTGACAACCCTTTAGCAATAGACTTTATTTGCATGTAATCCCCAATCCAGAGCTCCTTGGAGAGAAGGGCCTATGCAATCAGCTATGCAAAAGTAAGCAGTACTCCTGTCATTCTAGATTCCTCTGCATCCCAATGTGGCTACATAACATTTTTTTTTTCTCCCTCTACAAGGTTCTCTTATGTCATTCTTTCAGGAGAAGCCCCTGTTCACTCAGATGCATCTCTTTTTATTTCTGTAGCCCCTTTCCAATAAAGTTTGTTAGTTTCACTATTGTCTTCTTCTGAAATTCCTTTCTGTGTGAACAGTCAGGGAGTTGAGACATGTAGGTGGAGTTCTGGACTGGCTTTTCTTTTTCCTAGGAGGAACATACATAACCTCTCCTCCTCCTGAAAACAACAACTCTCCAACATTTCAGCTGACAGCGTATTGTGTAGATCCAGTGGCTGTCTTAAGAGCTGCCTTCATGGACACCAAGAAGCCCACTCTGTTAGGAGCTCATGCAGATATTTGAGTTCCAGCCTTCCAGAAGCACTTTACTGTCAAGGTCATGGTGGGCCCCAATGGAAGGTCTTTCATGACTGCTTCCTCCTGCTCTTCCTCTGTTCTATGTTCCAGGAAACAAAGGCAGGGACTAATCCCCTTATCTTTTCTAAGATGATGGAATTTAAAATGCATCCTTTTGATTGAGCTGGCCTTCTGTGGCAGCTACTCTTCCCTTATCTTGGATAAGCATGTAGAATAAGGGATTTTCTGAAAACCCTGTGACTGAGTTTTTCATCTTTTTTTTTTTTTTGGCCCAGATATATAGCATAAATACATGTTTTTTAATAATTTCCTCCTCAATTTTCCCCTTATCAGTCTGAGGCTTGTTTGATTATTTGTCTGGCCATTGAAAAACTGAGAGATATATGGGATGAATTCCTTTGTGCCCAAGTAGCCCATGGGCTACCATCAGTGGCAGAAAGGATTTCCTTTCCATACAGTGTTTTTAATTCTTTTGCTTTCCAACCAGTCTTTGGAAAAAAAACGTTTGTCTTCTGGCAGGTCTAGCTGTTCTAGAGGGGACACATAGGTCCTCTACCCTGTGCTGGCCTGACACCCCACAGAAATTTAAAAATGGTCACTTCATGATGGTTCACTATATGTATTATAATACCACCTCACCCCACCCCAGCCTAATGCACACCACTTGTTAATGCCATATGCCCGGGCACACAGTGTTCTCATTTCCTGGATACTGGTTGTAAATGAGCATACGTCCAGAGTTGGACATCCTAATGATGTGTTAGAGCAAGTGGGCTACCAAGAGGATTCCTGAACCCATCAAGGTGTCTGAATTCCCCTCAGAAAAGAATGTTGTTAAGTCAAAAGACTGGTACTCTCCATCTGCTTGCCAGTTAATTGCTTTCACCAGCTGACTTGGCTGACAGCTTTGGACTTGAACTGGGACCTCAATGTTGAATCACCTAAAAATTGAGACTACCATCATTTTCGATTCCACGCACCAGCAGTGTAAATTATGTTTGCAGGATTTGGGTCCTCTGGATCTTACCTATGTGATTCCCAAAGTGATAGTTACAGTCTCTGGTTGTTTTGAGGGCTACAGTGTGATTCACCTGAAATGAATCAGCCTTTTGTTGACAGTGTTTTGATCATTTCCAACTGAATGGGCAATAATTGATACCTATCTGAGTTGTAAGATTTTACTTTTTGACTAAGATACAGTTTAGTGAATGTCCCAGATCTGCCAGATCAAAAACTTGGGACTCACAACAAGATAATGATGATAGAATGAAAGCTTGCTAGATGAAGGGGAATAATTTTAGGAAATGAATCTTCCAGATTCAAGTCAAGGTTGCTATATAAGGCAGAAGCTATATGGAGAAGTAACTTAGAGTGATTATAGCAGAGAAAATATGATAACACACAGCAGTATCTATTAAAACAACTAGATTCATAATGGAAAAGCTTCATACTAAAGAGATTAGTCCAGATAATATGGAAACAATATGTGAAGTCTCTTGAAAACAGTGTTGTCTTTTAATTTTGATTTTTATTTACCCTCAGCTACAGGCTGTGTTGTCAGTGCTGAGAAGCCTTTTACTCATTTGGAAATCTGTCTCATGTTTAAGGATATTCTTTCTAAAGGTACAACAATGATACTTTCTTGGGTCTTTAATTTCTTCTACGCATTTGGCCTAGTGCTTTGCATGTAAACTCTGTTCAATAAATTGAGAGACTTTATTCTGAAGAAAATTTCTCTGTTAAGTATTTACAAGTATTTTACATAACATAATAAATAGGTAGGTAAATATGAGGGTATTAGCTTGGTAATAATCAAAACCTATAATAGGGAGTACTTTTGCTTTCTGAAAGGAATTATTTTTTCATATTTTGTTATAGTTCAAGCAACATGGTTACAATAGTATTAACATTTATGGTATTGATATCATAGTCACTGTATCCCCCCCCCATTACCAGAGTACCCAAGAACCTCCATCACTAGCCCTATGTCACCTGTTTGTTTGTTTTGCTTTTTTGGGTCACACCCAGGATTGAACATGGGTTACTCCTGGCTTCTGGCTCATGCACTCAGGAATTACTCCTGGCAATGCTAGAGGGACCATATGAGATGTTGGGAATCAAACCCGGGTCAGTCGTGTGTAAGTCAAATGCCCTACCCGCTGTGCTATCACTCCAGCCCCCCTATATCACCTCTGGTCCAGCTATTCACTCTCCTGCCTGTCCCATGCTACTTGATATCTGAGTTTTGTAACCCAAGGCCATAAGTATATGATAACAATAAACAGTCTCAGAACAAAGAATTTAACTTTAAGAAGGTTTAAGAGACTTCAACGTGGAGCTAGAGAGATGATAAAGCTGGTAGAGTGCTTCCCATACACATACATGACGGAAGTTTCATTCCTGGCTCCTGACATGGTACCCTAAGTCCTGGCAAGAATGATCCCTGAGTACAGAACCATGAATAAGCCCTAGACCACCTGGTGTCACCCCAAAGAAGCAAACAACAACAAAACTGAAAATATATGTTTGTTCTTTACTTACCTATTAAATTATGATTAAGGAGATGAGATCCAGGGCAGCTGCGCATGACACTGCCCCTCTGCTCCTTAAAGACTAAGATCTGGGAGGTCTACTAACCCATTTTGGCACCCAGAGACTTATAGAAATGCATCTAGACTGTGAGCTGAGCTACAATCCCATGCCGCCTGGGTAGGGGGAAGGATTTTCTCTCCCAACCCTTTCTTTCTATGAGGAAGATAGCAGCGGCAGCAGCAGCAGCGCCCACGTGGCGTCTGCCATCTTCCAGAACTCACAATCCAGAGGTATAAGCTTGTAGTGACGTGGCACACAAGAAATCATGGGATGGGGGTGCTACCGGCACGCTCTCCACCCAGATGAGATTCGGAGCAGTCGAGAATGACACGGCCCCTCTGCTCCTTAAAGACTATGATCTAGGAGGTCTACTAATCCATTTTGGGACCCAGAGACTTCTTTTAGAAATGCATCTAGATTGTAAACTGAGCTAAAACAACAGAAACCCAAAACTGCACGGCCTCTGGTGTGGCTGTGCGAGCTCCTATAATCTTCATTCTCAGCAATAAAAAACAAATTATCAAATGATGCCGTTTCAGCAGGTTTGATTTTGGGAAGGAAATTCCAAATAATAATAGTCAGTTCTCTGTTGAAATATTGAATGTATTCAAAGTATAGAGAGAATAAAGTAAAGATCATTAGCCATTCAGTTGCGGGAGGATGTGGGAGGGGGGTATATTGGGGTTCTTGGTGGGGGAAAAGGTGCACTGGTGAAGGGATGAGGGTTTGATCATTATATGACTGAGACTTAAACCTGAAAGCTTTGTAACTTTTGTCACGGTGATTCAATAAAATTAAAATTTAAAAAAATATCCTTTCCGGCCCCGCGCGAGATCGACCCCGGAGGCAACTGAACCACTTTGGACACGAGCGGCGCCCCCAAAATGCCTCCAAACTGTGTGCTCGGAGCTTCTGGCCCAGGTGCTGCCAGCGAGTGATCAATTACCAAAAGAATTTTCCCTGGACTTCATATAGAAATCCAAAACCGCGCGGCTGCTACAAAAGCCGCGCAACCTAATATCTCTTGATTGTCAGCAACGTGTAAATGTTCCTTTTTGGCAGGGCTTAACGTGGGGGGAAACTCCAAACAATAGTACTAAGTTTTTTGTTGAAGGGTAAAAGATTGTAGCGATAGAATTTTAGGCAGAATTTTCCCTGGACTTTATATAGAAACCCAAAACCGCGCAGCCTCGGCAGCCTAATGTCATCTAATCATCAGCAATATGAAATGGTTCCTTTGCAATGGGTTGGACTTTGGGGGGACCATAATAGGGTTAAAGTTTGTAGCGACGTGTAATTTCTGGCTGTACTTTCCCTGGACTTTATACAGAAATTCAAAGCCGTGAGGCCACTGCCATGGCTGCGCAACCTATTGTCATTTAATCATCACCAATATGAAATGGTTCCTTTTTAGCGGGTCGGACTTTGGTGGGAAATCCTAACAAGAATAGTAAGTCTTTTGCTGAAATATTGAAGGCTACCAAAGTGGTAGCCATCTCTATAGACTGAACTAAGCCATATCCCCACGCTGGCTGAGAAGAAATATCCTTCTTTCTCGGGAAGAAACGCGGAGTGGCGTTAACCATAGTATGATGTCCATTAAGCTGACACGGACCTGGTGGCGTGGGAATGGAATACAAGGGAATAAATTATTATGTACTTGGAACAGCGGGACGTTGGTGGAATCTTGAGCCGGGGCCGATACCAGCGTATTACTTTTGGTTCCAGAAACTGCTTGCAGACATTCTACCAGACTATCAACTAAGCCAGAGCCCCACGCCGGCTGATGACGAGAAATAACCATCTTTTTTGGTTTGTTTTCCCTTTATCAGGCAGCGTGGTGATTACTAAACAGGCGTGATCTCGGTGGCGCGGGACGAGGGGGGAAAAAAATAGAAAAGTTATGTAACAAACAGCGGGACTTAATATCTCTACATTCTCAGCAATGGAGAGCCATCAAATGCTTCCTTGACAGTGGGACTGTCTTTTCTTTTTTGGGGGGAACCCTAGCAACAATAGTGAGTTATGTGTTGAAACATGGACTGTAACCAAGATAAAGCATAAACGAAGTGAAACTTATCACTTACAAGGGCGGGGACTGGGGGGGCGGGAGGGGGCGGGAGGTATAATGGGGTGGTTGGTGATGGAATATGGGCACGGGTGAAGGGAAGGGTGTTTGAGTATTGTATAACTGACATAATCCTGAGAACTATGTAACCCTCCACATGGTGATTCAATAAAATTTAAATTAAAAAAGAAAAAAAATTTTAAAAAATATGATTAAGTAAAGCTATTAAGATATTAATAAAAAGTCAATAAATGGGTTTTGAGTAACGTTTCACTATATAAATTTAGTGTTGCATAATAAAAAGCAGCTGTGTTTGAAAAATATTGGTTGTGACCATACTTAATGCAGTTATGTTATTTTGTTGTCTCCATTGTTGTGAGATTTGCTAAAAAATTGAGAAAAATATATTTTACCTATGCAGTACCTATGATACCAGAAGTGGAAATGCAGAGTGAAAGTTCAACAAGAAGAAGAATCTCCAAAAGGCCCTAGACTACTTTCTCCTCTGTTTGGAAGCATTGTGAGCTTTTAGACAAAATGTCTTTGGTCCTGGTGGTTTCAAGGCTGTGATTTCCAATTCACAATTCAAAAAGATTTATCAAGCTTCAGTTTTGTTTGTTTGTTTTGGGGTTGTGGTGTGAGCCACATCAATCAGTGCCAGCAGAGTTCAGTAACTACTCCTGGTTCTGCACTCAGGAATCACTCTTGGTGGTGTGTAGGGCATCATATGAGGTGCAGGGGATTGAAACTAAGTTGGTTTTGTGTAAGGAAAGTGCTCTACCCATTGTACCCTTCTCTAGCCTTCTCAAGCTCCACCTTTATTTCAGGCATTTTTTTTTCTTTGTGAGTCACACCTGGCAATGCACAGGAGTTACTCCTGGCTCTGCACTCAGGAATTACTTCTGGCGATGCTCAGGGGACCATATGGGATGATGGGAATCGAACCTGGGTTGGCCACATGCAAGGCAAACCCCCTACCTGCTGTGCTATAACTCCAGGCCCTATTTCAGGATTTTTTTTAAATCATTAATTCAAAATTGTTTCTTACCTTAAATGTCCCTTGCAGTGTCTAGTTTTGATCGTGTTTTTCCAGCTCTAACTTGGGTTTGCAATATTCTAATCTACTGAACCTGTGTTTCAAACAAATGTTATGAGGAATTACAATATGTAAACCAGATAACGCTGAATCAAAAGTAAAGAATTTATTTATTTACATTTAAATTCCATTCAATTTTTCTCCTGCACTACTCCAAAATAACTTTATGGAATCTCTTGCCACTATGAAATGGTCAATTAAAATTTCAGATGAATTTAACTGACACAGACTGCATCAATCAACACTACTTTCACAAGAGTGGTATTAGTGGGGTACATGATGTAGAAATTATATGTAATGTTATCTTTCCCTTGCCCCAATTTTATCATTGTTTTCAACTCTATCTATTCTAGTCTTTGTTTCCTGTCCTTCATTAGAGTTCTTAATCTGGTCCTGCTTCCTCTGAATTTATTGAAATTCCTACCAATCTCTTGCATGATGCTAAAAAAAATGAGAAACACATTTTCTCTCACTTAAGAATCTACCGCTGATTCCTGGCCTGAATACTTCTGATCAATTGAATCCATTGTTCAGAATTATAATGTTCATTCTCTTCCTATTTTCAGTATCAAATACTGGTCCCTTCTTGACTGAATTCTTCTAGCTATATAGTATTTACAATCTTAGTGAATTAAGCATTAAGTTGTAACTTTCTGCATTTTGCAACTATTCTATACATAGATTTTTTAATCTCAAACTATTATCCTGATGATCAGCTTGAGGAAATCTCTTCTTCTATTCTTATGTTATCAAACTCATATTGAGTGTATGTCACTTGAAAGTCAATCACTTCAAAGACAAGGGCTGGTGCAGAAAATAAGCTATTTTATTTGGGTGCTGGGTCTGTTGTCCCCTACCAATATAAAAAAAGAAAAATATCAACAATCAAGTTGGAGTTAAAGGTTATATTATGCTTATTTGAAAAGCACATTTGAAAAAAATTAATAGTCGGGGCCAGAGAAATAGTGTAGCAGGTAGGGTCTTGCCTTGCATGTTGACTGATCTGGGTTCAATCAGTCCCCAGAGCCCAACCACCAGAAATGATTGCTGAACACTGAGCCAGGAGTTAGCCCTGAGCACTGCATGGTATGATTCCAAACCACAACAACAACAACTAATAATAATAATAATAAATAATAATAATTATTATTATTATCAAGCAGGAAAGGGGATTCTATCTCAAAGCAGTCTTGTGGAAGCAGTAATTTAATGAATCACCAGGGGATGGTAAGTTATTCTTTGTGAAACTTTGTGAGAGAATTTGGTCAAATAGTTCCTATATTCAGGTTATATGGTAACATTTGCAGGAGACCTGGTGCTTAATTTCCTACTAGTGGGTACTTTATCTGTAATTGAACCTAGTTTAGTATTAAGCTTACAGTCAGAAGAGCTATTTTTGGCAGACAGAGTAGAGACCAAAGAACAAGGAAAAGTTATAAGAAGTACCTATACAGGAGACAAGGGTGCACTATACTTGCTCACTTACACTTTAAGAAATTTATCTACATAATGAAAATATTTTAGAATTATTATATTTTGCACATTGCTTGAATCCTAGTTCTTGCATTTTCAATATTGTTGTTTAAGAGGTTTTCTTTCCAGGGCTGGAGAGATAGCACAGCGGGTAGGGCGTTTGCCTTGCATGCGGCCGATCCGGGTTCAAATCCCAGCATCCCATATGGTCCCCTGAGCACGGCCAGGGGTAATTCCTGAGTGCAGAGCCAGGAGTAACCCCTGTGCATTGCCAGGTGTGACCCCCCCAAAAAAAAAAAAAAAGAGGTTTTCTTTCCAGTGAATCCAAATCACAGAGACCATGATACAATTTTTTAAAAATAGATCTACTTCATTACTCATGACATTTTCTCTTGCCTTCAATATCAATATCAATATCACTATCCCTCAACACTGGAACTGTTAGGAAATTTTTAAGTCTATAAGGATATTCCAATTATCTTCAAACCTCACACACATTATATCCAGTTTTAGAGAAAATCTTAATCTCCAAATTATAATATCTCAGCAGCATAGACTCTACTTGAGTAGAAAATCAGACTTGATTTTGGAATGGGAATTTTTAGGTGTTGTCAGTGATTTGAAATCTTAAAGGTAACAGTTAGGGGTAATAGTCACCTAAAAAGTTTGGAGAGAGCAAGGAGACCTTAAAATTAAAAGCTGACAAAGGCAAGTCAAATGTCTAGGTCGCCAAAACGAATAATGTATTAATCACAGAAGAAGAAATTTAATTCAAACCTGTAGTGATGATAGGAATACAAATATTTTGACTAGGTAAGAGAGCCATAGCTATAAAATGTACTGTAAATCAAGAGCAACACAAAATCCAAACTTTAGACTCAGACCCTCAATGCTAAGGTTCTAGTGAAAGAACTAATTAAAGTCTCCAAGAGCAATGTCTTATTTATTGAGTGTCTGCATAGTAATCAGAACTTCCCTGGGCATTTGGTAAGCACCTGATGACTGATGATGTGTCTTTGCATTTTGTAGAATCTTAAACTAGCTAATATATTTTTAATTTTATCTTTTTCATTATGTTTATCTTTTAATAGGATATTTGTATTTTTATCTTAAACTTAAAAATAGTGTCATCATTTTATTACTTCTACAAAGTAGACCATTTTTCATTCAATATATTTAGCAAATAGATTGGATAATAATTTCAGCATATTTTTCATCCAGAAAAGCCTATGAACTGACTGTAATAGAACAATATCCTATAGGCATCACAGTGAAATGAGTTTTTACATGCAAAGATCATTGATCCTAAAACCAATTTTAGAAAAAAAAGTTTCAGAAATAGATGCAACTTTTTAAACTGTGTTACTAAAAAATTATTAGGTAGTAGAAGGAATCAGTGACACAAATTCATTTATGTTTTCATAAGGACAACACCTGGAGGTCCTATTGATCTTAGAACACCATACAAACCAGACATGTGTTCTGCCAACTTGGCCTATCTCTGTGGCTTTACCATAATATTAAATAACACTGTTTTAATCTTCCAGTGTCTTAAACATTTAGATACTTGATTTATTACTGAAAGTATGTCTTTCTATAGAAAATAACAACATAGTGAACTGAAAAATAGAACTTTACCTTTCTATCAGGAACAATAGAAATAAAATAGTGGAGCAATCTTGTTATATTATGGTGGAATCATAGCTACAAAATCTATTATGATGTTCATATCAGGCACTTAAATTTCAGAACAAGACAACACCTGTGTAAGAAACTTTTTTTTTTTTTTTTTTTACAGAATCTCAATTTTATTCTTAGATCCAGTCAAAGCGTTGTTTAGAGGGATTCCAAATATTTGGAACTGTTAAGGATCTGTGGTCACCAAATAGCACTTCAACATACTATAGTTGTATTTATATCTCATGAAATTAGTCGCCATACTTTGACAGAATGTTAACATGACGTATTACAGAATCACTACAAAATACCAAGGAAGAAATGCCCCACCATGTCGCTTCATCTCACTATCATAATAAAGGTCAATTATGGACAACACCTGGTCTTATTCATGTAGGTACAAGATGTGGGTGTAGCCAAAAAAAAAACTAGGAAAACATTTCATTCTTGCAATGAATTTTAAGTTGCTTAATTTTTCTGTTGTGTAAATTTTGTGTACTTAAAGCCTTGTACAGTAGTAGAAATTAATCCATTGAGGTTTACATAAGCAAACATTTCCATTGATTCAGAACTCCCTAAATCATCCAGACACAACTTAGTATTTTAAGCTATATTGATATTAAAACAAGCACAAATAAAAACAAAAAGTCTTCCCTCCTTCACATAAACTTAGATCCATAAAGCATCTTATCAATTCTGAGTGAACCAGGAGGGTCTCTTCTAATCTCGTTCGATGATCCCCTTGCCCTGATCTTGTGCAGTTGGTGCCTCTCCCGCGTGTAGCACCACAGTCTCTGAGGCGGGCACCTTGAAAGGACCCCCCTCTTGCTTTCCGATCTGTTTCCTGATATCTGCAGTCTCCTTGCGCACCTTCTCATAGCAAAAGCCACAGAGGACGTGTTTCTGTTTCAGGTGACCACATTCCGGACAAATGTCTATACTGTTCTTAATCTTAATAAGCTTCTGAGGGTTTCTTCTTCTACACCGGTTCACTTCAATGCTGCGCCTATTTTTGGGAGCTGCCATCCAAAAGATACTATCCAAAAGGCTGGAAATCTCATTTCCATTGATATCATTTGCTGGTTCTGTAAATATAGCTGGATTTTGGACTGCTAATACTGGTCCGCAAGGCGGGCTGGCCGGGCCAGGCTGACGCGCGGGCAGCAGGCGCCGCCAACAGCTTCGCAGCAGCGCCCACGCGGCTAGCCACGTCGGGCCCGCAGCACCAGCAGGGCCGGCGCCATCCACCAGTGTAAGAAACTGTGCCCCTTCTCTTTTCCTTAAGCTTCTCAGAACTCTCCTCATTAAGGAAACTAAATCAGGTTGGTCTGAGGCTTGCAGCTCGCAAAATGTGGTAACTCCTTTCTGGAAAAATATGCTGGTCCCTCATTCTTTTACTTTTATTGGACCAAGGCAGAGCCTTATGGATGCATTTGTACTGACAAAAAAAGTCCAGACCTCTGGCCAGGTATTTCTGTCCAGTGGAGACTGTACTGTAGCCTTCTTCAACTGACAGCTACTTTTGTTCTCATATACATACTGAAAAATATACCCCTGGTGACATTTCTCTGTTTTCCTATCTATAGCTGTGTGTCCATCGTGTTTCTTAATAGTATGTTCCACATTAAATCATTCTCCTTCATAAATTAGCAAGAGATTCTTGAAAAACTACTAAATATGTATAAATTGTATATACAGCATTTATATACAACACCCTGGGTATAACTAGCATAAGCCTAGGCCCCTGTATCTTCTCTTTGAAACTTTCCCTATAGTCTATCCTGGTTGGAAATGCTTTCCAATTTAGGCAAGTTGTCTTCTTACCCTTATCTACTTCCTTTCTATTTATTTATTTATTTTTGGGGTACAGGGGAGGGGACAAACTTGGCTGTGCTGAAGGGTTACTCCTGGTTCTGTGCTCAGAGATGTTACCTGACGTAACTTGGGGGATGATACATGTGCTGGGTCTTTTTTTCCTTTTTTTTTTTTCATTATGGATCACACCCAGTGATGTACTGGGGTTACTCCTGGCTCTGAACTCAGGAATAACTCCCAGGGATGCTCAGGGACCATGTGGGATGCTGGGAATCGAACCAGTGTCGGCCATGTGCAAGGCTAATGCCCTACACGCTGTGCTATCGTTCCAGTCCCTGTGCTTGGTCTTTAACTTGACTTTAACTTGACTTTGCCATATTCAAGGCAAGAGCTTTATGTATTGTCTCTGGTACAAACCAAACCCGTCTTTTGTATCCTATTGCTTCAGTGCCTTGGGATGATATAAGAATGGACTGTGGAGAGCCTCCACAGGACTGTGCTTCGTATACAACACCTGTTCTTGTTAATTTCACCGTGCTTCGAAAATAACTCCTAATAAGAAAACAGGATGTCCTGTCATGCCCACAAGGTGTAACTAGCCTATCAGCTGCAGACACTTGGGCGGAAACAAGCAACCAGAGATATATAAGGAGAGAAGCTGCCTAGCTAGTGGGTTTCCCCCTGGTTCCTCCATTGTTCCTCCTTTGTCCCTCCTCTTTTCCGTTTGCATGAGAAGGTCTCTGAATAAATCGCTGCAAGAAGAATCTCCGGGTTGCGTGTTATTTTACAATGGACAGTTTGTCTTCTGTCATATTAAGAATGTGCCAGGGGAAAAAGTAGCTGAGATGGAGAGAGGAGCACTAAATAAATTTAGTTGGAGGGATCGCTCGGGATAGCAGATGCATGTTGAAAGTAGACTGTGGACCACATATGATGGCTGCTTGTTAACTGTATTGCAAATCATAACACCCAAAATGACAGCAAGAGTAAGAAGGATTGTGCCTGCCACAGAGGCAGGAGGTGAGAAGGAGTGGTTGGAGGGATACTGGGAACATTGTGGGTGGAGAATGGGCACTGGTGGAGGGATGGGTACATTGTTTGACTGAAATGCAATCATGAAAGACTGTAAGTCTATAAATGTATCTCACAATGATTCATTAAAATAAATAACAACAACAAAAATGCTTTGAAATCATGGTTGACCATCTAAGAGCTATAGTACTGACAAAACTACAGGAAATAACCAAAAATAATGGTGTGTTTACAAGTTACATTAAAATACAGAAGGTACTTTCATTACAGTTTCGCATCTGAAGCTCATAAAAATCAGAGGCATTAAATTATAGTTTTGCAGTAGTACAGAAACTGAAATCCCAAAATTGATTTACTTGATTTGTGTCAAGGCATACTGAATTGCAGAGCCTAGACTAAACAAACACCCATTTCCAATTTCCAAGCAATTTTGTCCTCTTCTGATAGTATTTAACCAAAGGACAGAACATTGCAGATACAATGAAGTGAAGCCTTATGCCATAAAAGTACATACCAACAATTTTCTGTATTTTCAAACAGCTTCTCTAAGCATGCTTGGACTTTTATATTCACACTTCTATAATTCAGTTTGCTATAAACATACATAGCATGTGCCAATCAGCATATAGAAAGGTACACAAACTGTGTTTTGTATGTGATAAGTATGTAGATTTTTTAGTTTTTGAAAAAAATCTATTAAAATATTCTCATATGTACATAATATATATCATTTTTTAATCAAACTTTAGAGATTATGATTGAAAGTAAATGGTACTTATAAACATTTATTAAGCATAGTGAAGGATTTGGAATTTTATATCATATTAAAACAGAAAGTCCTGATTTTTTTTATTGCTTCATTAAATAATACCTGCATATATTCAAAATGACATTTTCTTGTGAGACACACACAAACATAAAAGTAAAATTATTATACAATACAAAATTATTATGCAATACAAAAAGGAATTTGACTTGTTCTTGATAGTAACACATCACTATCTATACATCATGTTTAGATCAAGAACTAACTGCCAAAAAAATTAATATTAGAACATCCCCAATGTTGAGCTATAAACACAAATTCAAAAGATAATGTTAAGTTCCTAACTTGAAATATGAGATGAAACATCTTGAATACATGCCATAACTGTTGTATTGGACATAGTTGTTTTATACCTCTAAAGATGATTTAAAATGCATTCACAGCTTTCTGAGATACTATCTATCATATATAAAAATTTAATCCAAAATGCCTTACCAAAAACATCTCTCATGAAAAATGTGAAACCAATGTGAAAATTCAAGATCTTAAGAAGATTTTACTCAGTAATGAGATAGTTTGATACCATCGATTGAAAAACAATTTTGACAATCGAAGAAACTGCCTCAGAACGTGAAGGCTGATGTTTCCTTCTAAAGTGGGCAAATTATTTTGTTAATTATAGCACTGGTGAAATTTGACATTAAAATATTATATAATGTTTAATGGAAACAAAAATTACCTTGTCTGTGTTTTGGTTTTTGACATAGATGTGGGGCTAGGTTGAGATTTTAATGCTAATGATAAAATGTAGCATTTTATTTTGAAAATGATTTCAGCAGAAAGTAAAACATTGTGACTTTAAAAAGGGAAAGATGATCTTTGAATTAATTCTGACCTTGTTTAAGAGAAGGTAAACTTATGGACTAATAATAACAAGCTGTGAACAAAGGAAGAGAGTAAACAAAATGGAAAGATAAGACCACATTGTTATTCAGCCTTTTTAATCAATTGGAAGAGAGTGAATCTTTTTGTGAGCTCCATAGTTGGATGTGTACTGGGAAGGAATTGTAAAACCCTGATTACAACTCTTGGGGCCTTTCATTACTCATTTGATAAATAAAGGTAGCACATTATAAGGTTGTCTTTGCCTGTTTAAGGTAGAGAGACCGTAAAGAAAAGAAATGGGAATCGAACTGGACTTGCTTAAGAAGCTCATTTTGTTCATTTTTTACCCAGTGATAAATCGCTTCTGAGACGCATGTGTTAAATTCACTTCAAAATTGTTCAGAACTAAAGTTAAAGTGTGATTATTACTGTTGATATTAGGCAAGGACCAGTAGCTACAAATGTCTGACTGGTTCCAAACAGACATTCGGGGTCACTACCAAGAAGATTCTCTTAGTTCCTACTTACCATCCTCAGGAAACTTACGGTGTTCGGAATCTTACCCCAATTTTCCTTATTTTGGGTGGCAATATGTTCAAAATGAAAAATCAATATAAGATGTTAGAATTAGGAAAATTTGGTGGAGGGTAAAGAAATAATTATTTTTCTCAAATTTTTAATAAAATCTTTTGTAAGTAAAACCTATTTATGAAAATGTGGTGGCAAATACTTCTGAAGACTGGTTTCTAAAGTCTACATAGAATTGAAATTAAATGAATGAAAACAAACAAACCAATTTAAAAGATATCAAAAGATCTGAACAAATATCTCACCAAAGAAGAAACACAGATGACAAATAAGCATATGAAAAGGTGCTCATAATAATTTCTCACCAGGGAATTGAAAATTAAAACAACAATGAGATGCCACTATACACTTATTATAATGGCTAAAGTCCAAAAACTGACAATACAAATGCTAACAAGGATGCAGAAAAACAAGAACTAAAATATTTTTCATTATTGGTGAGAATTCAAAGAAGTACAGTACTTTGATTTTTACTCAAATGAGTTCTGTCCACACAATCTTATGCCCACACAAAACTGTATACAAATGTTTGCAGCAGCTTTATTTACAATTGTCAACATTTGAAAGGATTCAAGAGGTGAATAGACTAACTGTGATAGTTATGCAATGAAATATTCTTCAGCAATAAAAGAAAGAAGCTGGGGGGGGGCGGTGGAATGATAGATAGCACAGCACAACTGTCTGGCTTTGCCTTGCACGCAGCCCACCCGGGTTTGATTCCCAGCATCCCATATGGTCCCCGAGCACAGCCAGGAGTAATTCCTGAGTGCAGAGCCAGGAATAATCCCTGAGCATTGCTGGGTGTGACCCAGAAAGAAAAAAAAGAAAGAAGCTCTCAATTTACACATGCATGATATATGGAAGGGTTTTAAATCCATATTAATAAATGAGCCGTTTTTTTTGTTTTTGAAAAGTCTGCATGCTGCATGAGACCAACTATATGAAATTCTGTGGAAATAAGAACCATGGAGATAGTAATCTGATCAGTAGTTGTCCGGAGTTTGTGGCGTGTGCAAGAGAAAGTTAAAAACATTAGAATATTTGGGTCAAAGTAACTACTCTGTAAGTAGTAGATACATACCACTATACAGTTTTCCAGGTTCTTAGACTAAAACACAAAGTACAAATCTTTGTGCAAACTCTGGACTCTGTTTAATAATAATATATCAATTATGGCTCACCTGTTACAACAAATGAATCACAGTTATACAAGATATCCATAAATAAGAGTTAGAAACTCTGTAGGGAAGATAAAGCAAATGAAAACTTTCTGTACTTGCTGTTTAACTTTTCTTTAACCTTAAAATTTTTCTAAAAGTCTAGCTTATTTAGAAAGAATGTTATCACTAAAGTCTGTAATTTTCCACTGTCAGTTTCAAATACAGTTGACTTCAGTTGTTGAACCCAGCATTCATCTGGAAGTTATCAAGTCTTAAGTGGAAACTTTGGCTTAGGATATGAATTTTTGAAGAAAATAGTGTGTCATGGAGAAATATTTGTTTATATGTTTCCTTGTTTACTGCAGTACCAGGGACCAAACCCAAGATCTTAGACACACTGAGTTTACTTCTACCAGTAAACTTTATCCCAGCTCTATGGAGAAATGCTTTTGTAACTAACCATGCCAAGGAATTTCTTCCTCTTTTATACAGTAGCCCTCAAAATTAGCAATTCCAGAAAATGTCATTGTATCCATAGCATTTGTAACATACTAAACCTTTCCCTCCCGCACTCCCAAGTGAGGGGTAGAAACTTGGGCCACACCAGTAGTATCACTTGTCATCCCGTTGCTCATGGATCTGCTCGAGTGGGCGCTAGTAATGTCTCCATTCATCTCTGTCGAGTGTTAGTATAGTCCAATGGCGACTGATCACTCCAGGAACACAAAGAACCTCAAACTGTTCGTTCAGGGTCTTGACAAAGAAGTATGACCAACTCATAGGTGGGCGGCCATGCGTTCTTTTGACGACACATGGATTCCAGTTGGTAACAACTTTAGTCCAGTGGTTGTTTCCAAATCACATTACATGTCTGGCCCATCTGATTTTTGACATCTTGGCAAACGAGACAGCATCCCTGATTCTCGATCCTTGACGAAGGTTGGAACTCTGAATTCCTTCTCTCACTTGAGAGAATCTTTCAATTCCTCGTTGGGAGATCAACATACCAGTAGTACTTAAGACTTATTCCTCACTGTCCTCAGGATTCACTCCTAGTGGTGCTTGGGGGATCATATGCAGTGCTATGGGCCAAACCAGGTTAGGCACTTGCAAAACAAGTGTCTTAACACTCTTTACTATCTCTTTTCCACAGCATATCATGGCAGCTTTTAAAACTTGTAATTTCTTACCTAGAACTAAATATTACATTACTGGTATTTTAATTTTTGACCATGTTGAGGAACCATTTGTACTTCAGTCTAGTGATAATCTTCAGAGTAATTAGACAAGTCATGTTAATTTCCTCCAATATCTTCCTTCTATGAGCATACCTAATGAAAAATGCCATGTATCAATATGATTCTGTATAGTAAACTATGTGATACTTTATAAGTATTATTTAAAACATTTCATGTTAATTGTAATATGTAAAGAAAAATGAAATTGTAATGATAAACGTTTAGTTCTACTATACTCAAAAGCTAATCAATGAGAGACATGGTGATGAGTTGAGGAAGAACTTTTTTTGACAATCCAGTACAGTCTCATGTCCTCAAAGTAGCCATCTTCCCTTCACAGACACAAAAAGGCATTCACATGGGGAAATAGCAGGGGAGAAAGGGTGTGTTGGAGGCCATTGACCAACAAGATGAACAACTAAGTTCCCTGGGACTAGTTCCTGAGACATATTTCACCTAATCTATTGCCTAACCGGATTAAGGTTTAGACTTTTAGGTTAAGAGTAAGCTGAGTGTAAACTGTGTCCTTGTCTAATATTGATCTTTAACCTCCTTTCAAAGCATTCAACTGACAAATGTAAAGAAACATTTATAGATATATCTCTGAAGTTAAAATGTGTTCTCCTTGAGGTTTCAAGCGCTTGATTAGTGCTATAGAACACTGAATCTTAAGATCTTTCAGTTGAAGCTTCCTGGGAAAAGCAGGTGTTGGAAAGCAAGAGTCCAGCATGAATTAAAGTTAAGACATAAAGTCATGAAAAAAGCAGTAATCATCGTATTAGCAGTTATACGCATTCTTAATTTTTCACATCCTAAGACTTCACGTATCATTTTGAACTCTCTTACCAGGTAGTAGTCAACTTATTTTGCATCGAAAGGCATAGGAAAGAAGTTGGGTTTCAGCACATATGAAAGGTTAAGTTATTCCCTCAAGGTCTAACATCGTACATGATGGCCTAAGATGCAGGACTCAAGAGCATATATAACTTTATTATATTTTTATTTATATATTTGAGCTATATACCCACAGACCAAACTGGTGTATTGTCAGATAGCAAGAAGTGACCATTCAGAGAGTACATGGAAAGAATAGGTATAGCAGTGAACTTATATAGGCATATTTTAGTATTTTATTTTTATCTGAAACACTGTGATATACAATACTGTATTGATAAGGTTTCATGCGTACACCATTCTGACACTGCACTCTCCACCAAAGAGTCTGCTTCCTTCCACCGTAGTCTCTGGGTCCCTTCCCATTCCAGTTCCTCACATCTGCCCTTTGTAACTTCAGTTCTGCCAACTAGTTCTCTGAACTTATATTTTTAAAGGAATGCATTCCCATCTGAGAGTAAAGATAAGAATTGTTTCGATGGAGAACAAGTTAAAAATGAGCATTAAAGAAGATGGCATCTATAAGTTATTACTATTATGATATCTTCATTACATTTATTTAGCCTGGTAGTATGTGTATTATGCATATATTTTCCCTTTATTTAGAAGGATGAATAAAAATATCTACAGAGATTATTGGACTGGAGCGATAGAACAGTGGGTAGCGCGTTTGTCTTGCATGCGGCCAACCCAGGTTTGATTCTTCCGTCCCTCTCAGAGAGCCCAGCAAGCTACTGAGAGTATCCTGCCCGCACAACAGAGCCTGGCAAGCTACCCATGGCATATTCGACATGCCATAAACAGTAACAACAAGTCTCACAACAGAGACGTTACTGGTGCCCGCTCAAGCAAATCAATGAGCAAAGGGATGACAGTGCTACAGTGCTACAGGGATTATTAAAATATTTTCTAAGTTACCTCTCTTCCTTTTAGACTCCTACACTACTACTCAAAAATACTTCTCTCTATTCAAACTTTTTCAGTCTTATTTCCATGAATGGCATCATTTCTTTCTTTTTTTAAATTTTATTGAATCACCGTGAGATAGTTACAAGCTTTCATGTTTGAATTACAATCACACAATGATCAAACACCCAACCCTCCACAAATGCACATCCCCCACCACCAATATCCTGGGTATACCCTCCCCTTTCCCACCCTCCCCCTGCCTCCATGGCAGAGTATTTTCCCCATACTCTCTCTCTCTACTTTTGGGCATTATGGCTTGCAACACAGACACTGAGAGGTCAACATGTTTGGTCCATTATCTACTTTTGGCATGCATCTCCCATCCCAACTGGTTCCTCCAGCCATCATTTTCTTAGTGATTCCTTCTCTGTTCCATCTGCCCTCTCCCCTCCACTCATGAAGCAGGCTTCCAGATATGCAACAATCCTCCTAGTCCTTGTATCTACTGTTCTTGGGTGTCAGCCTCATGTGATATTATTCTATACTCCACAAATGAGTGCAGTCCTTCTATGCTTGTCCCTCTCTTTGACTTTCACATAGCATGTTACTTTCCAAAATGACATCATTTCTTACTGTTCTTTTGAATAATCCAGAAACTGCACCCATGCTCAAAAATCTCACACAGTAGGAATAACAGCAAGTTAATATTTCTTAAGCACATAGAATTTTTAGCACAGCAGTTGGGCATTCACCTTTCACGCGGCCGACCCGAGTTCGATTCCTCCGCCATACTTGGAGAGCCCGGCAAGCTACTGAGAGTATCGAGCCCACATAGCAGGGCCTGGCAAGCTACCTGTGCGTATTGGATATGCCAAAAACAGTAACAATAAGTCTCTCAATGAGAGACATTACTGATGCCCACTCAAAAAAATCGATGAGCAACAGGGTGACAGTGACAGTGACATAGAATTTTCTCAAACTTCCAAGAATTTCTTCTTGAAAGAAAGCAAATCTGTCAGTGCAAAATATTTCTTTGGCAAAAGTTACTTTCATGAGATTACTCCTCAGTTATAACAAAAGATGAAATCATCCAATTTGCTGCTATGTGAATAGAACTGGAGGAATTCGTGCTGAGGGAAGTCAGTCAGAAAGAGAGAGAGACATATAGAGCAATCTCTAGTATGTGGCATACAAAGAAACATAGTAAGGGAAAAATAAATGCCCAATGGCAACAAACTCTGAAAGTCAGTCTCTATCACTATATCACTGTCATCAGGTTGTTTATCTATTTACTCGAGTGGGTGCCAGTAGCGTCTCCATTCATTCCTAAAGCATGCTAGTGTAGCCTGATGGCATATCTGGCATATCGGGGTCTCTTTTAGGATCAGGGGAATGAGGACTGTCGTTGTTACTGTTTTTGGCATATTGAGTATGCCGTGTGTTGCTTGCCAGGCTCTGCCATGTGGGCAGGATACCATTCCTCTCAGAGAGCTTGCCGGGCTCTCTGAGAGGAATGGAGGCTTTTGGTGTGGCCTCCAAAAACTGAAAGTCATTCTATAGAATTATATTTACCGAAGGGGTGCGGGGAGGGTGATGTTATGAGACCTTGGTGGAGGGACTGGGGAACTCAGTGGTGAGTGTTATGTAGGAAAACTGCAGGACTAAAAGTTGAGTATTAGTAATATTGCATATCACTCTGCCTACATAAACACTGAAAAAATAGAGGGAAAAAGGCTATGAAGAGGTAACCATTTGTGGCAGACTGGTAAAAGTCTTCTTTAAGTGTATTTCTTAGGAGATCCAATTCCTTAATATTTTCTCTGAAGAATACGCAGCTTAACACTGCCCACCTTTATTTATTGTGCCTTTTACTGGCAATTTCCTTAACTGGACTTCCCTTTCTGCTTCCCAAGACCCTCACTGCTTTAGCTAAGTTTACTTACGTGACTTCTGAAACCCTGAGTGTCATTTCCTGAGTTTTTCTAAGCACCACACAAGAGGTGAATATACTATTCATAAACTTGCTTTACTTTACTATTTCTTTTTGAGAGGGGCAGACCCAGCTATGTTGAAGGTTACTCCTGGCTCTGCACACAGGTATTACTCCTGGTGGGGTACAAGGGGATCAGAGGTGGGTACTATCTTTCAAATATCCAGGGTCAGCTGCATGAAAGATGAACACTTTGGCAACTCTATTGTCTCTCTAACTTATATTACTACACACATTATTTTTTTCTGTTATCAATCTATCTGTTGCTATTTGTTCAGACTAAATAATTCAGAGGCATATGGGATGAATTCTTTGTGTCCCAACCCTCTTGTATAATGCTTCCTGTTTTCTTGATTTAATATTTGAGGTAAATGAAACAAAATGGTCAGATCTCTTGCTGAATTCACTATGATTTGTAAGTAAAAATGGGGTTCAAATGTAGATAGCTTAGCTCAACAATTCACGCGCTTCACCAATAAATTAAACTTAGCACTGTATTTTTTTTAAAACCTCATATTCTACTTGTCTGCAAAAGCTTGCTCCATTATGCCTGCCAGTGCTGAATCAGTTAAACCTGTGTTATCAAGTCTCCTAACTATGAATGTAGGAGAAAAATCTTGGGAGAGAACCTGCATTAGTTTTATCGATCTGCTTTTGCAGAATTGAAAACAAAAAGCCATCTTGAAGCACATCAATAGAATTATGGTTTCCCCTGTGAGAATTTACAGCATTGGCGTTCTGATTTGTTCTCTTCTAAAGAAGGAGCACAGAAAAAAATTATTAGGTGCTAAAATAGCCTAGCCCTGATGAATTACTGACAGATCCCCATATCTTTCTAGTGTTTTGTTTTCCTCAACTCATGCTACCATTACTCATGCTGCACTTTAACACACTTTTAATAAGAGACATATTCAGAGTTTTTTTTTAAGATTGAGGCCCAAGGACATCAAAGCAAAATGCAAATGATATGCCATTAACTGAGTTTTTGAAAGTGGTGTGCATTTTAGAATATAGTTTTCTTTTTGTTTTCTCTTAAATCTAACTCTGTTTATGAGAACATTGGATGCAGATGTTGTATGTTATAGTTATGCAATGATGGTATTGAGTACATAATGGTAAAATGTTATCATTTCAAGGAAGATTTTCTGAAATGTAAAATCACTCATTTGTTATGCACATCATGGATGTCACATATTTCTTATGTATGTATTGATCATAAAATGTATGTGTGTATATATCTATATGTACATATGTATGTATGTGTATATATATATATATATATATGTACACAGAAAGATACTCAGCCACATACACATAGAGGAGAGATTTCTGTGCCTAATTTGACACTTGCCTTGAATTAAAATTCTTTATGCAAACCTGATTTTATCACTGTTTACTGAAAATAAGTCTTAGGAAAAGTGATAATTTAAATTCCCACACCCTGAAGCCATACAGATCATCTCTAAAATGTAGCTGTCTTAAAAATACTTGAAGAAATATCCCCTACATTAAAATCAAAAAAGAAAATGAAAATATTATGTGCTGAGAGTTATCTGTCATGATTTTATCTACCCAGATTACCTTACAGTTTGTTACTTAGCTCTCTGAAGGAAGTTTAAAGGCCTGTTTGCAGAGTTTTGGTGACTCTTAAGTAACTAAGCTTCATGAGTCTTCTCCTCCCATACTTCTTTTTTGTTGTTGTTGTTAAATCACCATGAGATACAGTTACAAAACTTTCATGCTTGGGTTTCAGTCACACCCACCCCTCCACCAGTGCACATTCTCCACCACCAATGTACCCAGTATACGACCACCCCTTTTCCAACCTGTCTCTAGGGCAGACAATTTCCCCTATACTCTCTCAACTTCTGACATTATGGTTTGCAATATAGATACTGAAAGGCTATCACGTTTGGTCCTTTATTTCCTTTTAGCACACATCTTACATCCCAAATGGTTCCTTCAACCATCATTGACTTAGTGATCCCCCTCTCTATTCCAGGTGCCTTCTCCCCCAGCTCATGAGATAGGCTTCCTACTATGGGGCAATATTCCTGGTCCCTGTGTCTATTGTCTTTGGGTGTCAGTCTCATATTATGTTATTTTATATTCCACAAATGAGTGCAGTCATTCTATGTCTTTTACATAGCTTGTTAGTTTTTACTACTCTCCTGGGGCATGATTTACCTAATTAGATTCTGGTAGCAATTATTTCTATTGGGAACTAAAAAATCAAGCTAAGAGACAATGCAACCAATGACTGAAAACCACAATGAAACAAAAACATCATTGTTAACATTCAGTAGGGCCAGATCTACAAAGAGAAGTTGAAGAAGCATCATTGCTACCCCAGAAATTATTAGAAGACATGACAGTTGGGAAATTTTATAAGGCAGGATTGATTTTGTACCATACTCAGTAGCACTTAGGGGTTACACCTAACTTGGTGTTTGGTGGGCACCTCCATTTGTGCTTGGGTGAACAGGTGGTGTTAGGAATTGAACCTGGGTCTCTACATGCAGAGGAAGCATACTAATTCTTTGGTCTTTCTCCCCAGCACCAACATGGAATAAAAACAAAAAAGTTTGCTATTCTCTTTGAAATACTTTTAATCCCCAATGTCAAATCAATCCCTTCACTTTAAATATTAATGGAATTGGCAGTTGTTGCTTGTTCAACTACTACTGTACTAGGGAAAAATGCTGTATTGACTACAGAGTATATTTTTGAGAAGAGGCAGTGATACAGTTCCTTCTGACTTGACCTTTTTGGGAAAGAGGTGATCTGATGCCATTGGGCAAGAGTAAAACAGTTTCTACTTTGTGCTTTTAAAATGGGTTATAAATGACATGAGGTTGGCTTTATTAAATTACCTTTCTTTTTTAACAAACACCATCTGTTTGGGCTTGGCAAGTCTCCCACAGGAGAAAGAATAAAGGATGCCATCCTGAAATAGAAAAGAGAGTATAATTTTTTCCTCCATAATTGACCCTAGTAATTTTCTGAGGTTAGGTCAGGTTGGTTCAGAAATACAGCTCATAAATTTGCATAATCTATTTAGTTACTTAGTGCTAAAGTTTCAATTTTAAAAATTATTTGAAGTAATTAATGTCCATTAGTGTTTATTTTTCCCACAAGACATGAGGGATTCTTTGACTTGGAATATTCTGTAGTCCTATTTCATAGATTAAGAAATAGAGGCTGACATTCAGCCTTTAAAAAAATGGTAAAGGAAGGCAGAGAGAATAGGAGTTAAGACACATGCCTGGCATGTGGTCCACCCCACTTCAATCCCAAAAACACATGATTGAAGTGTGTCATGGGCAGCCTCCTCCTCCAGCACCAATGGGGTGACTTAGTAACCTCCACACAGCAGGGCCTAAGTACCACTTTCTCTGGCCCTATATTGAGCCATTTGTCTGACCCAGAACTACTGAGAAGGATCCCCAGATCTTCCCTCAAAACATACACAGACACATAATAATGTGATATGGCAAGGAAATGACATATGTGAGTCTCAAATTCTAATTTTCTGACAACCAAACTCATATTATTTTGATTATACTCCAGTTACCCCAGTGTCTATACGAATAAAGAAAACATTTGTTAAAAGCAACCGAAAAACCAAAAAAAAAAAAAAAGCATAGAGAAAATGAAGATACAGAGGTATTGGTTCTGTCATGGAAATAAAATAACCCTAATGAATCTGTGAAGGCCTGTGAAGTGCCATGCAGATTTTTGCCCATCAATGTTTCAGTCCTCTGCTGGCCATTGAATGAATGAAGCAAGCAGAGCAGCTGTAAAGACCAGAGCCAAACGTCTATCTTAACAAAAATTCAAAACCCTTAAATTGTGTTTTGTTAACTTAGAATAATCCCTGCCTCACAGAGATGGCCTGAGGCCATAAATAAATCAAGCAGAACAGTAATGCTTTGTTACTAAAAACAATTATTTTAATATACATCTCTCCTTTTGAGTATTACTTCCATGATGCAAATGGAATATAGAGGGAAAGTTACATGGGCAAGAGAAGTAGGTAGGGGTTGTAGAAGCAGGTAAAAATAACTCTGTGTTTACCTGCTATCCTCATGGCTGGTCCTCAATCTTAACTCCAAAAGATAAGATTCCTTCTTTCCTCTGCAGTGAGGACAAGTATCACAAGTATAGTGATACTTGTCTTGGTCAACAGACATGAACTTCATTATATGCCTTAAATCTAGGACCATGGATGAACTGGTGTTGCAGAGTTGGAATAAGAAGCATCAACTGCTCCTCAGTTCTACACTCTGTAGAACTTTCTTCTCTTCAGTAATCTGCAGGTAACAATGGATAAAATATAAAGGCTAGCAGACAGCCTCTGAGTTGAAATTTGCTGAGGCTATTTGGTGGAAATAGTCCAACTAGTTGGAATGTTTGACCAATAGCCTGGATAAATGACAGACACAAGAAAGTCAGCAAATGTAAAAACCACAGCTGTTCAGAATTTGATGAGATGACTTCTTTCAGCATCATCAATTATTGGGGATGATCAGGCTTTGATTTGGAAAGAAATGAGGCTGAAACTAAATTAAGAACAGGCAGTTCAGAAGATTAAGATGTTAGGAATAATCCACAATGGTGTCATCATCTTAGTGACTGCTGGATGTATTCCTTTTTTTATAGTTTTGGATCCGGTTTAATTGTTCAGGGCTCTGCCTGAGGTGTTTATGATAATAGAGCTGTCACTGGCCAGACTTCAGTATTGCTGAGTAAAGTGTTTCTATCTCTAGGTCCAAAATTATTTGGTGGAGTCACAGTGAAGTCAACCTCAGACTAGGGACAATGTATAGGTAACTACTTGAGCTCCGTTTTGTCTTAGGATAGGTCCACAGTATTCCAGGATACAGCATTGCACAAACTTTCTACTGAGTCTTAATACATTTTATGTAAATTAAAATTACACATTATTTGAATTTAAAATTTACATTTGTCATGGTACTTAAATAAAAATGAAAGAAAAAAAAATCCATTTGTTTTTCTGATTCTTCTCCTGGAAGAATTTAAAAATAATGGCAATCAGTGTTAGGTTATCAAGGTATGGCACATTCCTTGGAAAAATGCATTTTGTTCAAAATCTTTAGCTGACTATGGTTCCAATTCTCCAGAGTATCCATAAAGTAATTTTTCCTTAAGTTATTTGATCCATTTCTAAATTTCTTAATTAGCAGCATAGAGTTCTGTAATAGTGCTCAAAATAGCACAGGAGGAAGTAAAATGTTTTATAGGAGTTTAATCCCAACTTCAAGGACAAAAGTATATTAATTAATAGGAAAGGTATTTCAAAGTTCACTTCTGAAGCTTGCCATTTCATTATTATGTTGGCCAAGGTACAAAGCGATGATAGTCATTATTATCTAACTCCAAGGCAACTGTCATAAAGTTTTATTGATATTCTTATTGAGAAAACTAGTAGAGTGCTTAGCATTTTTCAACTTGCTTCTTAAAAGACAAAATGTTACTTCTTTCTTTTGCTGTTCATCTTCTAGTGCCTCTTTTTTATCTGTATTTTCCCTCTTTCTTTTCCTCTTTACCCTTCATCCCCTCCATTTTCAGTTTCTCTACATCTGAACTCCCTTTATATTTATTTTTGTGACATTCTTTATGCCACTTATGATCTAGAAAATCAAAGTAATATTTTAAGATAACCACACAAGGAAACAAAAATTTGCCACCCTCAGATATGTCTTTTTGGCGAAAGGGTTGTTTCAGTAGAGCCTAAATTTGTGTGGTTCTTACCCTTTTGGAAGAGAAGTTCACATATGAAAAGAAATTCTTCCCTCAAGGACACTTTCCTTACTTCCAAGTACTTGTAAAACCTATGCTCCCCTTACTTCAGCATGTGACAGGGACAAATAGAGACATTACTGGTGCCCGCTCGAGCAAATAGAAGATCAACAGGAAGGCAAGTGATACAAGCAATACAAGTGATTGCATTAGATATTTCCATTCAAGTATCAAAGTATACATAATAGACATCCTTGCCTTTGTCCAATAGTAAAATGCTATATTTGAATTTTTATGGTTTAATATATTTTCTGTGCAATTTTGATAGATATTATTTGGCAAATTAGGGTAGAGTAGGGCGTTTGCCTTGCATGCAGGTTAGATTCCTTCATCCCTCTTGGAGAGCCTGGCAAGCTACTGGTGGCATATTCAATATGCCAAAAATTGTAACAACAAGTCTCCTAATGGAGACCTTACTGGTGCCTGCTGGAGCAAATCAATGAACAATGGGAAGACAGTACTACAGTGCTACTCTCCCCCAGATCTTTTGAATAAAAGAGGAAGAATATATATATGCTTAACAAGGCTTTCTCCCCTCCCACAACCTTCCTAAAGCTAAAGGTCTTAAAATGGCATCTGAAGCCATGGGGAGGTTAGTCAATGTTACTGGGTTCCTCCAATACTTACTGGAGTTACACTGTTAAAGGATAGCACAGCGGATATTGTGTGCGTGCCTTGCAAGTGACCAACCAGGGTTTGATTCCTCTGTCCCTCTCGGAGAGCCCGGCAAGCTACCGAGAGTATCTCGCCCGCATGGCAGAGCCTGGCAAGCTAACCTTGGTGTATTCAATATGCCAAAAACAGTAACAACAAGTCTCACAACGGAGGCGTTACTGGTGCCCGCTCGAGCAAATTGATGAGCAATGGGGTGACGGTGATAATGACACTGTTGAACATCTTTTGGCTTTTTTTACTCTTATTGATGTAGGCAGGCAGGCAGGTAGGGAAGCCCCTCCCAAAGCAATGGCAGTAAATTTCCTGGGAAGTAATACCCCTGAAGCTTCCAAGGCCAACCTTGCAGAAAAGTGGAACTAAGGCCTGATAATACCCTCATCTGGCTCTGCAACAGATCGAGAGAAGGTTGGACCCCACCTCAGACTGAAGCTCTAGAAGAACAAAAGGCCAGGAAAGAAATTTCAAAGAAGGCCATCTTCTAGGCACCCTCCTTTGCAAAGGACTTTGACCTAGGTAGAAGCCCCACATGGGGGCAGGTTGGAGAAACCCTATAAAGTTCACCTTGCAAAGGAAGGGTGAGCATAGGCTGCCAGAGCCCATGTGCTGCTTGTGCCCACATGGCTGAGCACATGTAGCTCCTGAGCACTTGCATCGCCCGCATCTCCCCTCTTGAGATGTGTACTTCCATGCTTTCATGTCTAATGCTGGGATGTGTGTAGGGGCTCTCTCTGCCCTTGGAGAAGCTTAGGTTCTCCCTTACACATTTCTCTCCACTCTCTCCCGATTTCTCTTTCTCCGTTGCTTCAAAACCTCCAAATAAAATCTATTTTACTTCACTGCTTGTCTACTCTTGAATTTTTTTGTGTGTGTGAGGTGAGACAAGAACCCAGTAACCCTGGGTCCTGGTGGCAAAAGCAGACGGGGAGAAAGTGAGCATCTTTCTCCTCCCCACTTCACATAAGTCACGAGTGGGGCCCATGGACATCATTATCAGTTTATCTAATGCTTATTTGACTCTTTGGTTGCTACTCC
The DNA here is from genome assembly GCF_027595985.1 of Sorex araneus. Classification (NCBI taxonomy): domain Eukaryota; kingdom Metazoa; phylum Chordata; class Mammalia; order Eulipotyphla; family Soricidae; genus Sorex; species Sorex araneus. Next base: position 70,160,792 of record NC_073304.1, on the reverse strand, counting down.
TTAAAGAATCAGAGAATTCTTTGCATCCTGGCAGGTACAATATGAGCAGATAGAATCTCAAAAAGAAAAGTACAAAACACCACCAATAAAATGTAACATGTTTTGAGAAGAGAACAATTTCCTTGAGTCTGGTGCTGGGAAAGAAAAGCTAATCATGTGGTCATGTGGTACCATGGTAGAATTTGTACATATGAACATGTGAGATCAAAGAAAACTTGTGTTAAAGACACAAAGAAAAGAAGATTCAATAATTCCAATATTAATCACAATAGTTTGATTATTATATTAATGCAGAAAATGGAAATACAGGTGTAAGGTAGTTCAGAATCACAAAATCAGTAAATGTTATATTGAGCAATTTGATATTCATTTGTTATGTTAGAGAACCGTTTTTTCCCAAAAAAAGTTTCTCTGGCTCACTAAGATTAATATGCCAGTGATAATGGCTTGAAAGTGGCTATAATAGCTCTTGTTAGATTAACAAGGTCTTCTTTTCCATTTAATTACTGTTGCATCTTGGGTTTCCTGGGAAGCTGATTCAGAACTAAAGATTACAACACAAAGGTTTATTAGGCATTGCTCTTGGGATCAATACTCTTAGAGAGAAAGAAAAGGGAGTACCATTGAATAGAGAGGAGTCAAAAAATATCCTAAATGCCTCTGAGGGAAGTTCTAAAACTTGTAAAATCTTCAGAATTAAATGAGTCAAGGAATATGAGCTGTTCTGTAAAGGGCTCTAGATCCCAGGCAACTTGACTCTTCATGAAGGTAATTCCTAAAAAACATCCCTGAGTGTTGAGTGCTGTCTGACGGCAATATTACCCATTAATGAAGGAATCAATCCTTTAGACCTGGAGGGAAAACTGCATAACATAGGCAACAACTACCATTCTTGTCTCATTTAGTTTTGAAGCGTTAAGGTATGTTCCAATAAAATGTTGAATATGTGTCCCTCAGAACACACACCTCATCCAATGTTCAATCACCGATATTCAGTGTAAGCTTGTTTCTTTGGAGTTAGAAGGCAATCTTTATTTAATCAAGAACTGTTCTGCATGCATTAATTGCATGTAGGATTGTCAGAAATAGGTGTTCAGGAGAGAGTTTTTAAAGAAGTTATATTTTTAATTGCATTTAATAAATTTTCCCTTCAAACTTAGCATGGCAAATTATGTTTCTAAGAAACCTCACAAAATAATTCATAGCACTTTAATAACACAACTCAATAATAAGCATCTTTAACCAAATATAGGACCATATTCCCTCTTAGGGTGAATGACTGATTTAAACTCTCCAGTGTTTCAGGTATATTTATTCTTGGCATCTGATAGAAGTACATATATATTTAATCGCCAATTTGATGAAAAATTTAGCTCTTTTAGGTCTTAGGAACTCAAGCTATTAATTAAAAAAGTTTCCCTGTCACTGTCACTGTCATCCTGTTGCTCATCGATTTGCTCAAGCGGCACCAGTAACATCTCCACTGTGAGACTTCTTGCTGTTTTGGGCATATCAAATATGCCATGGGTAGTTTGCCAGGTTCTGTCCAGCAGGCGAGATACTCTCAGTAGTTTGCCAGGCTCTCCAAGAAGGATGGAGGAATCTAATTTGGGTTGAGGGCGTGCAAGGTGAACGCCCTACCCACTGCTCTATCGTTCCCTATTTTAAAAAATATTTTAGAAGACTTAGTTTAATTAGGTTGCTTTAGTGTGCATTAGTATAAGCCATACATTTGATAAATAATCTCTGAAGTCAGTAATAATTCATAAAGTTGTGGTTGCCAAATATATATGCACTTTTGTCTTTAAGAAATTGCTAACTATTTAAACTTAATGATTCTGCAAAGTGCAGGGAGAGTCTCATGTTAGAAGTTTGAAAAGTACAATAAGGGAATGGTTAATGTATTCTTGAGATTACAATATTCTTGATTACCCAAAGTTTATTAGTTTAACCACAGATTAATCTACTAGAATAACCAAGAATAACCTCAACACTCAACACAATGTATGGAGAGTACTAAGAATCCTCAAGTAATAAATTAAGCTAGAGGAAAGAACAGCAAGAAGTAACAAAGATGGTGATAGAGACGTGATATATTAAAATAAGGCCTCAAATCTTTAACTTATCTTGTAAATAAAGATGGATTCTGTGTCTCTCCCTTGAACTTGGAAATGTATTGAGCAAGGAATAAAGTGAAGTGACCACTATGTGATTCTGAGACAAGGTCAGAAAAGGTCACAAAGTAGCATTTGAGTTTTTTGTAACACTATCTCCACAGGGGCTGGAGCTATAGCACAGCGGGTAAGGCATTTGCCTTGCATGCGGCTGACCCAGGTTCGACTTATCTGCCCCTCTCGGAGAGTCTGGCAAGCTACCAAGAGTACCTTGCCTAAACGGCAGAGCCTGACAAGCTACCCGTGGCATATTCGATATGCCAAAAAAAGTAACAAGTCTCACAATGAAGGCGTTACTGGTGCCCACTTGAGCAAATTGATGAGCAATGGGATGCCAGTGACAGTGTTACAATGATATCTCCACAGTACACTTTCTCCTCCTCTAGAAGGAGAATGTATCCAATCTCTAAGTAGTCTAAGCTACATGGACAGGTCATGTTATAATACTCTGGTCAATTTTCCTAATGGTGTCATTCTCATAAGTGAAGAACATAATTGAAAGTGACCTCTACAGATGCAATTTTCAGAATCTTTCCAAATGAATCCCCAGACATTTTGAAGCAGAAAGAGTCAGTCCCACAGTACCTTTTGAGATATTAAAACTGCTGATTTTGTAAATGTAATCAAATGTTGTTTATGCCATTCTTTGGAGTGATTTGTTAAAAATTAGGGTAGCAAAAGCTACTTTGAGGATTTTTTTTTGGGGGGAGGGTGGATTATTCTTACTGCATTCTCAAGCACTATTTAAATTAACGGGAATAAAATACATATATTATTATTTTCTGCTCATCAAACAAGTGGTTGATTGCAGTATAGTTATTCAGACACTAGTAGACAACAAACATGGCGATTACTATAATTAATCACAAATGTAAATGACATACTTTGAAATTTTCCTTTGTTTCAGACATTTTGATAGCTGCAGTATATGAATTATCAATTTATTTTTAAATCTCTTCCTTGTTCCTTTAAAGTAGGAACTATCACATTTTACATATGATTATAAAGTGTTTAAATACTAATAAATAATAGGCCCAAGGACATTCATTTTTCTATTGAAGGAGAACTGAGAAGTGAATCTATGTTGGGTTGTTAATCCAAATTCATGGTCTTAACTAGAGTAACATAGGTCTCTTCTTCTTAAGGTAAAATGGGAAGCATATTAGAGTATGAGTGGATTATGATCATTGTAACTCCCAAGTAGGAAAATGATGAATATTTTGAAATGTCATAGTAACTTTTTACAGATTAATGAAAATGTGGATGTGGAAAACTTTCACTGGGTCTCTACACCATAATATTAAGAGTAAGAGGAGGATCTTGAATTACTCTCTGTGCTGCATAAATTCAAGAGGATGATCTGAAAAGAATTCAACCAAGCAGTGGCCCTTGAAAATAAAGATTTCTCATAACGTAAAATGAATTATTGTCCTTGCCCATTGCACTAAAACTCTAATATGACAGAAACCAGAAAGCTGAAAAAATCATTTTAAGTAGGCCCTGTTTTGTGACTGGCCCCACAGATTGATTTTATATGCAGGTTTAGCACTCAGCAGCTGCCAAAAGCCATCAGTGCAATAGCCCATTCAGAGGAAAACAAAATTTGAAAAGAGGACAGCCGGCAAGGACATGCTGTAAAAGGCAAAGGACAGATATGAAAAAGATCTTCTGGTCCATGCTCTCAATCTGGACATTTACAGTATCAAAGAAACAGAAGAAGAAAGGAAAGTTAGTATGGTTATTCATCATAAAGATTATAGATCAGTTGCTCATTAAGTTGCTCGTTAAATTTTGAGGATTTACCTGAGAAGTGAAGTTGAAAAGAATGAGCTGAAATATTATTTGAAATAAAAATTTCCATTCAGTGTTGATGACGCGGTTCTAGGAACTATATATGAGAAATTATGAGATCCCATTACTGTTTGAATATAGCTCTACTTCTTAGAGACGGCTAGGGTCTATAGGTATGAGTTAGATGACTGTGATCATCATCGGGAACAGCTTGTCTTCTGTTAGGAATTTATAACGTTAGAGAATTTAAGTGATCAAAAACTATGAAGTACGAGTAATGAGAGGGTGTTGTGATTCATCTGTAGATTTTCATAACTAACTTTTTAAGGTGACATTGCGTGTGGTTCCAGAAAAAGATCTACTTCAAAAAAAATTTTTTTTAAGAGGGGCCAGGGAGATAGGATTAGGACATGCCTAAGGAAAGTTCTTGATTCAGAGTCAGTTCTAAATACCACATGGTCTCCCATGAATCACCAGATGTGGCCCTGGAGGCCCTTAAGCATCTCCTAGGTGGTTCTGATGATTGCTGACACCACAGGGCCCAAGCATGTTTAAGTCCTCTGGTCCCAGCACTGAACCATTGGCTCAGTTGGTCAAATATTACAGGGATTGTTCCCCGAGAACCTCTGAGCACCATTTGGGAGACTCCCCACCCACCAAAAATCAAGAAAAATAAACGAACCTAATTGTGAGAAAAAAACAGATGTAGATGCCAAATTTTGAAAGCAATGGAAAATTGGAGGCATAGTTATTTACATTTTATCTCTGTAATTCAGGAAGAGTTCCCTCTATTATTATTTTATTTAGCAAGACAACAACAAGAAAAACAGCTTTAAGAAGAGAACATTCAAAGGAACTGAAGCTGGAGTGAATAAAGGACTTGGTATGTAACAGAATTGAGTGCCAGTGTTCCAGCCAGGGCCCTGTGATGCTGAACAGGGACCACTTCCTGTGATGGGTTTGGTGTTCACTATTTAATGTGTGCATCCTGTTAGGGTACTGACATGGCATTAGGAAAGGGACTGTGGAGACTTTGATAAGAGTTGGAGCCCACTGGGCTCTGTAGGCTTCAGTAAAGCTTGACAAAGCATGCTGTCTGCATGCAGGTTCAGATGTGCTTAAAGATCTAAGTAGCATGAGCTCTGGAGTGACTCACTCCAGAGGTGGAATTGGAATGATAGTTTTCTTTCCAGTAATTCCTTCTTTAGAACTATTTTGCAGTATCGATCCGTTTATAGCGCGTTGGTCCAAAATCAGCTTGGAAGGCCAAAAGAAAGTATCTGAATATTGAAATCAATATGTCATTTTTTTATTAATATAATTCCTTCTGAAGAAATGTGGGTAAATACTGAAGTTAAATAACTGTGGACAGCAGACAAGATATGTGCTTGTAGTGGCAGTTAATTATAAGATGGGTTCCTGTTGCTCTGGGGAAGATGCTGTGCTGAATTACAAACCAAGTCAATGCTCATGTATGCCTTATCCCATGTACTCTCTAATCCTGAACTTACTGTGTCTTGTAACACAATATCAATCAAGAAGTTAATGCATTTCTGTATGTATTTTCAGATTTTATGCCAATTTTCATTTTTAGAAATTTTTAAAATGATTTTCTACTTATTGAACTATATTGAATTCTTTTAAATTTTAAAGTATGTACTAAATGTCCAATAATGATAGTTTAAAGTTTTACCTTCATTTTTTCTTTCTTATCATTCCCTTCTTTTTATTAATGGTATTGCAATGGGCACAAGCTTGGTTGTGTTGCTGGCATATTTGGTGATAATACCCAGTCAGAGCTTGCACTCTTTTTCTGTTTGTATCATAAATGTACTTGCCAGAAATTGAACTTCAGGCCTTGGTCCTCGCACATTTTTTTTGTTCTGTTATCTTTATTTATTATTATTTTTTTAATTATTTTTTTATTTTTTATTAGTTTATTTTTAATTAGAGAGTCATCGTGAGGGTACAGTTACAGATCCATACATCTTTGTGCTCATGTTTCCCTCATACAAAGTTCGATAACCCATTCCTTCACCAGTGCCCATTCTCCACCACCAGTAAACCCAACATCCCTCCCCCCCTCCCCAGTCCCGTCTCCCCCCACCCCACCCTGCCACTATGGCAGGGTATTCCCTTTTGTTCTCTCTCTCTGATTAGGTATTGTGGTTTGCAATAAAGGTGTTGAGTGGCCATTGTGTTCAGTCTCTAGTCTGTATTCGGCCCACATCACCCTTCCCCCACATGACCTCCAACCACATTTTACTTGGTGGTCCCTGAGTTACCCAGAATGAGAGACCAGCCTCCAAGCTATGGAGACAACCTCCTGGTCCTCGCACATTTTTTAAGTTGTAGTGCACGCTAATGCTTCCATCTTTTAGATACTGTGCTTGCACACACCTGACTGCAGTGTGCTTGGAGATCAGTACAAACAGTACTGTTTGGAGTACGAACAATAGAGCTACCTGGATTGTGTTTGGCTTGTGGGTAACACCATGGTGCAAACTCAGTCTCACACTTGCAAGGGAAGGGTCCTGAACCATCTCCCTGAACCCTTATGTTTAACTTCTTGTACAATTTTTTCTTGCAGTTCTGCAGTGTCAAAACATTCAGCACTATATTTGATAAAAGAAATATGAACAGGTATCACTGCTGTCTCACTCATGATCTCAAAAGCACAGCTTTTACTATTTCATCATTAACTAAAATGTTTACTATAGGATATTTATAGATAACAATACATTGGGGAAAAAACTCCTTTTGCTAGTTTGTTGAATTTTAATCTTCAACTGTCTTGTCAAAGTTTTATTTTCTATTTCATTGATTACATTTTGGTTCTGTATTATGTTTATATGTATGAATAAGCAATCAGTTCTACATATTTGGAATAAATTTGACTTGTTGAATTTCCTGTGTTCGTTTGGAGATTCAATTTGCTAGTACATTGGTGCTTTCTTTTAATTGAAATATGTCTGACATATGAGCACAACTTTAAAGTTACATCTAGGTTTGATAAATTTGTATAGTATAATTGTCCTTGTAGGAATTACTGACACATCTAAGATGGAGCAGTGCAACAATGAGTAGGAAGCTTGTCTTACATGCCATCAACCCAGGCTTGATCCCTGGCATCCCATATGATTCCCCTAAACCACACCAGGGTGATCCCTGAGCCCAAAGCCAGGAGTAAGCACTGAGTACTGCCAGGTGTGGTCCCCAAACAAAAACAAAAAGAGAAAATATTGACTTGAAGCATATTACAACATTACCAGGTTTTACAATGTTTGGCTAACTAAAATTGATATATTTATAAATCATATTATTATAATACAATATTTTGCCTGAATTAATTATCAAGTTCATTATATTTATATATCTATGTGAATATTTTTAGTAAATATTTAAGTTTGTACCTTTAAATATTTTTCTCATCACTTTATGCCACATCTAAATGTCATTACACAGCACTTAGCTTTCCATCTGATTGATCACATGTAATATTATCTCACTTAACATTATAATGTATGATGTCCTTCTTTCTCATAATTAAGTAAATTTGTGCATATGCATAATTTTATCAAATATTAACTTGAAAATTATATGATTATCCTGAAAACTATAATGAAATTTAAAAGATGAATAATAAACTTAGTTTTTATATAGCAACTGAAGTTAATTTTAATATATCATTATAACATCTCCATATACATATTATAGATGTATTTATATTTTACATAAATATGAACATACATATTTACATATGATTCTAAATATAATGCTTAGTTATTTGATTCATTTACCTAAAATATATTTCTAGTGCCTTTCCTTGGAAATATAAATATATCTGTTGCAGAAATTTTGGATGATTACATAACTGCCATTTAACTTAGTTATATCTTGGTTATTTCAAATAAGAGGAGCTTTTGAGAATACTGAATATAAAATAATATGTAAATATCAGTGTTTAATTCTTCCTTTAATTTTTTTAAATAATACATTTTTACTGCGAATCACTCAAATCCTTTCTTCTTGTAAGTAATTGACCTAAATTCAATGATTCATTGTAATTTTCAAGTATATGATTGTTTCTATAACTGAGTATTAATTTTATTTCTCATATTTTAGTACTAAAATACTAAAATACTAAAAATAACCATTTTCAGTTGGTTAATTTAGATTGTAAAAAAAATTTAGAAAAATATCAGAATTTTTATATTCAATACAACAACTTATTTGAAATTCTATTTCAAATAAAATAAGATGCCATTAACTATTAATTTTTGATGTAAATAACGTGGACATTTTTAAAAACAAAGAAATGACTATTACATAGACCATGTGATTGATTTAAAGTGAATTGATTGTTTATTTAAATTAACTGAAGAAAAAGACCTAGACTCTGTGACATCTGTGTTTTTTATATTTAGGCAAAGTATCTGTGAGGAAAAAGTAAGTGATTTGATACATAAACACATAAGGTTTAGGGTAAATTTAGCTTTTAAAATAATTGAGACTAATTTGTTTATAGAATAATAGACTTTCTGAAAAAGTTACTTTATGAAAGTAGATAAGCATATGTTCACTCATTTGTTCATTACATATTTCCATCCATTCACCCACCCATCTGTGCATACAGCCATATATTCAATGTTTCCATCATTTAGCAATCCTTCATTAAAAAAAATATGTAGGTGATCTTTACCCAGGTCTCAGTATCACCAAATAAACACTGTCCACTAACATATTACACCACATTCCAACATTCCACATTCCCATTGGTTCCTGCCACATATATTGATAGAAATTTGCTACAAGTAGAATTTAAATGTTTCACATTAGAAGACAAAAATGTAAGACAAAAGTTCAAAAATAACTTTGAACTTTTGATAGGCAATCCTATCATCTAGTTAGTTAATTAACTAGGATTCCTTTCACATGTGTATGTATAACAAATCATGATGAGCAGCTACTGTTGTTTTGTTTCACTTATACCTCAGTACTATGAATAAAAATGTTATTTTCCAGAAAAATCAGAGCAGAAAATCCAATTCATTAACTATAAGGCATAGCACTGTAGCACTGTCGTCCCTTTGTTCATTGATTAGCTCGAGCGGGCACCAGCAACGTCTCCATTGTGAGACTTGTTACTGTTTTTGGCATATTGAATATGCCATGGGAAGCTTGCCAGGCTCTGCTGTGCAGGCGGGATACTCTCAGTAGCTTGCTGGGCTCTCCAAGAAGGATGGAGGAATCGAACCTGGGTTGGCTGAGTGCAAGGCAAACATCCTATCCACTGTGCTATTACTCCAGCCCAACTATAAGACATAACAATAGAAAATAATTTTTGTGTCTGTGAGGGGGGAAGGGCTCACAACTTGACATTCTGTTGTCAGGCTACACAAATTGTCTTTGGGTTCCATGTGGTGCTTAGGATTAAAACCCAGTATTTGATCAAGTTCTACTTTAGCCTTTGTTCTATTTTATCCCTATATCCAGCCCCAAAATGTATCTGTTTTATGGAGGCAAGAAAACCTTTATTTGTGTGTGTGTGTTAAAGTTGAAGGCTTTTCAGAAGAAAGCTAGCTACTACAGAAACAGAATTTTGATTAACTGCTTCTCCCAACTTTCCTCCCAGTGTAAATATCAACTTACACACCATTAGGGCAAATGTTTTATTCTCAATAGAAGAAAATTTTACATTAAATCAATCATATAAAATAACAAAAGCAGAGTCAAACATATAACTCCGTGGTAGAGTACCTTCTTTGCCACTGTGAGGCCCTAGATCATTCCTTATGGGGGGGGGCGGACAAATGTAACATTTATCTTTATTTCCTAAAGTCCTAGCTGAAAAAGAAGATGCATAGTTTCAGCTCAGGAGATGGATATTTTACATCAGAAAACTTTCTAGGTATAGATGCAACGATGAGAATAAAACTTTTGTGTAGATAGATGTTTAGCTTTGGTTTTAAGCATCTCTTAATCCATTCCTGCTCCAGCAGAAAAGGTGAAAATATACGTGGAAAGAGGCTGTGGGTTCTGTCAAAAGTGAAGGATCCATTCCATTCAGAAAATATCTACCTTAGTTGAAATACAGAGAAAAATAATAGAAAATAAAGAAAAGAAGTATGACGTGTATAATTTCAGTTGTCTAACATGATAATAATTAGAATTCCAGAACTGAAGACAACAAAGAATAGTACAAAACAGTATCTGTGAACATAGGTGTTTTGAAAAGCTGACCTTTTGGAGAAATAATGAGATCCAAGAAGAAAATAGAAATATGTCTCAACTATAGAGACATGGCTAATCAAAACCACTGAAATAAGGAGTGAACTTCCACAAGGACAAGGGTTGAAATATGAGAAAAGTTCACGTAAATCATAAAGCTGTTGCAGATAACTTATGTGAAGTGGGGAGGAAAGAGATGGGAGCCTCAAAAAGGGAGACTATATTTTCCCTCTTTATTCACCTAGGTCATCTTGGAAGTGACTGGGGAACTCTAGGACTGATAATAGTGATAGATAAGACCTTCCAGTGTACACATAATGTCTTACTGACTTAATGTACCAGCCATGAAGCTGTACCTGACGTTCACTTGCTCTGCACAGTTTGAGAGATGGACCCTGCCACCCAATTTCTAGGGGAATTGTCGACCCAGGCTGGAGAGAGGAATTCCACATTATTTGAAGAATGCATTATAGACAACTTGCCTGACTTATAAACAAGTATAAAGGCCCTCTCACCTATATACGTTTTCTCATTACACAAACAGAAAATGCTAGTGTGTTTTTGCTCACTTCGTCTGTAACAGGTGTCCATATATTGTGCTGCATCCCGTCATTTTTCTGTGGGACCCCTGCATTCAGGAACAAAGAGTACCATGTTCCAAGGTGTGTGCTTTTACTTATCCTTCTCTGAGGTTAGTGTATGTTGGATATTGTGGTCTTTTCGATCACCGAGTATACAGAAAAGAGAATTCAAACAAAATAGGGCTGTTCTTTAAGTTTGTTTGTGGAACTTTAAATTAGTCAGATTTAAAATGTTATTGGACCGTGCAAATGGAAAAAAAAGAAAGGAAAAGTCAGTCTTAATGTTACTCAGGCTTTTTGGGTCTGACGCCTTTCTCTCACAGGAAAAAAAAATCAGGAGAAGACAAATAATGAAGTTAAATCATGTTATTTAGAGATTATGTAGAAGGAGAAAGAGAGACTAACATGTTCAAAAGAAAACCTGGGCTTCTTTGGAGGTGCAGAGAGTTCAGATTACATGACTAGTTGGAGATGCATGCATCACCCCTTATAGTGAGGAGATTCCTGTTTGCCTCTACAGAGTTGGTTTTATAGATTTTCTTCCTAACTTCCTCAACCTGAGGTTTTCCACCTAGATCAAAGTCTGTAGCTTTGGCATTGTCAAGAGGAAGAATTTGAAACTTTGGTTATGCATATAAAATTTTGTGCGTATTATATATAATTTTAGATTAAAATCACTGTATCACTGTCATAACCTTGATCATCTATTTGCTCAAGTGGGCTCCAGTAACTTCTCTATTTGTCCTAGCCCTGAGATTTTTAGCCGACTCTCTTTACTCTTTTTGCCAGAGGTGCTGCATTGGAGGCTTTTTCAGGGTAAGGGGAATGAGACCATCATTGTTACTATATTTGGCATATCGAATATGCCACGGAGAGCTTGCCACGTGGACAGGATGCTCTGGTTTTTCTATGAGGATAAACTGTGCCAGGTTCTTGCCAGGTTCTCTGAGAGAGAGAACTAGGCTATAAGAGGCCTAGCTCTTCTGGGAGCTTTGTTTTACAGTCTCTGGATCTTGGCCGTTGATGTGATTACACAGCACCAGGGGCAGTTTGTGGGTGTGGCTGCCAAGCTACTGGAAAATGGGGGATCTAGGTGAAGGAGGCCAAGTCCCGATCTGAGCAGGCTTGGAGATCTCAGCCCTAGCTCCCGCACACCTGGATTCCTCTACCGGTACCTTCATGTGTGAGGCTCATCCAAACCTGTGGAGAAGGGCCTTGAGCATGGTTGTGGCTGGGTTCCAGAGGTCTTTGGATTAAAACAATAAGATTAATTTTTGAATGCAACACAAATTATTAACTGTAGAAAAATACAGAATTATGTCTTCTGGAGTACTCTCCTGGAAGTTACAAAGCTAATCTAGGAAAGTAAAAGTAGATATAATGAATGGAAAAGATACTTTATGTTTGTGAATGGGAGGGCTCATTCTTACCTGGGTATCAGTTTTTCTGAAATTTGTATATAGGATTACTACATTCTAATATCAGAATTTATAAGCACAAAATATAAATGTGGAATCTTCCTCTGATCATCACCCACTTTGTTAGTAAGTTTTATTATGTTCACTGTCATACTTTCATACTATTATATTTTTTGAAACTTTTTTGTGAGATATACCCTTACAAAGCTGTTAATGATTGGATTTCAGTCATACAGTATTCTAATACCCATCCCTCCTCCAGTGTACATTTCCCAGCACCAGTGTCTCCAGGTTCCATCCCATAATACCCTGCCCCAACCCCTGACTGCCTTTCTGGCAGACTTTTTAATTATCTATCTCTCCCTGTCTCTTTCTCTATCTCTGTCTCTGTCTGTCTGTCTCTGTCTCTCTCCTTTTGGGCATGATCATCCCAGTAAATATTGTCATACTAGTCTCTTCTCTATCTTACCTACCCTCAACCACACACACACTTGTGGTTAGGGCTGGCCAATGGATGGACCATACTACTACACTGACCCCTCAATCAGTCTTTTAGCTTTGGCTTTATTTTTGCTACAGTTTATCCTCATAGACAAAACTGTGACATGACTCTCACTGTGATGATGCCAGATTCTTCAGAGTATAACTAGTATTTGCAAGAACATAGACAATCTTTTATGAACTACCCTACTATTAGAACCTCGGTATCATGTCCTCCTATCCTCTCCCTATTTAAATTGCAGCAGTGCCATGGTCCTCTATGTGTATTTTAGACATTCTAAGCCCAATCCATGATAGAAAATTTGCACCACCTGTATTTCTTGCCTACATGGTTTCTCCTAGTCACATGTTTGTACTTTTACATTTTTCCACCGCTCAGTGATTTCAGGACTGCTTCATAGCTTTCAAAAGTAGACCCTCAATGCCAGAATTTAGAAAGGGACCTTATACACAGTGCATATACTTTTCAATATTAATCTGTTTAAGTAAATAATTGCTAAACATTTCTAATATACTTGGACTATCTAGAAGGATGCCAACATATACACAAATCAAACTTAGCTTCAAAGCAAAGTGTCAAGTAGAGAAATAAGTATAACAACTAATATTTATATAGGAACTGCAATTTACAAAACACATTTACATACTTCATTCATTTGTGTCTCCAAACAACAGTGTTGTGGAAAGAACAGGTGTTTCACAGATGTAAACTTGCAGAGGTTAAATAATTTGCCCAAATGGGAAAGCTATGTCTCAAAGCCTAACATTCTGACTATGAGAATTTTTTTTTTAATTTTGTCATGGGAGACTGAATTTATTTTGGACTTTAGGGACTATAATAAAAGAGTCAACTAATTCTTGTGCCTATTATAAATTTAAAATCTATGTGTGTCATAGCTGTGGCATGGGAAACAAAATGAATCCCATGATACCGAGTTTCCTCTGGTTAGTTTGTAATCCTCACAATGGAAATCATGCATACACAATTTCCTTAGGGGACACTGAGAAGATTAATGATGAAATGCTTATGAAAATATTTAAATTACATCGAGAAAGCATTAGTTTCAATAAAGGACCTCTTATAATCCATGGTTTTCTTATACACAGCATAGAATATGGCTTCATGACAGGAAAATCCATAACAGTTTAATTTTAACTTTAAAACTTACTGTTTAAATATAGTCTGTGATTTGAATTTCTTTAATGAAAACTAGAGGGACAAAAGTAATTTTCAGTGGACTTCAAAATTGTTGTGTGTCATCTCTCCTTGTATTAGGCAACAGAAAATTAAGAACTAACTTCTTGGGACCCAGAGTGATAGTACAGAGGGTAGGGAGCTTGTCTTCTATGAAGTCAGCTGGGGTTTGATCCCTGATATCCCGTCCCATCCCCTGAGCCATACCAGGAGTGATCTCTGAGTGCAGAGCCAGAAGTAAACCCTGAGCACCACCAGGTGTGGCCCCCAAACAAATAAAGCAACAAATAAAACAAGTATTAACTTTTGGGGGCCAGAGTATAGCTGAGTGAGACCTCAAGTTGTGTTATTGACATACTCTGGAAGAAACTTGATTATCCTGAAATCTGAATGAGATTTCAGAGGCAATGTTGTTTGGGATGCTCAGTGCCAAGTGTGTAATCTCTTGTGCACTGCAACCAAGTGTGTGACTCTGCCAAGCACATCTGTTTGTACAATAATAACGCTGAAGTGTGAGATACAGTATTCAGCTTTATTGTTATCTCAATAGCCAAAGAAAAGGGGATGGAAATACAGAATTAATTTCTTAAAATCTATAGCCAGCTGATTCTTTCAAAGAAAACTATGAAGGCCATAAGGAAAAAAATTTAATGCATGGAATGAAAAACATAACGAAGAGAACTATTTTATTCTAATCTCCACTGGAGAAATATAAAAGTTAAGAAAGATCATTTACACATGAGAAATGGGCTCTAATTAATAAAACTATAAAGTGACTCAGAAATTACTCTTAAAACCATTAATTTTATATGACCACGCTTTTTTATAAGCAGAGTCATAAAAGCGATACAACAGTATTCATAAAAATGAAATGGCATTTCTAAGATAGAATATATAAAGTTCACTAAAAGTATGCTTATCAAGTTTAAAAAATAGTTGAAATATGAACTTCGATTTTTAACTTATTGAAATACATGTTTTGTAAAAGTAAGCTATTTCAGGTTGATATTTGATGTATAACCACTGAAGTTTTCTTATAAACAATATAAATAAAAGTTAAGATAAAGAAAGATAAAGGTAGAATAATGGCTAGCAATGTCAAGAAGATAGAATTTTTGCAAATCTAAGTTAGATTTTGAGTACACTTTATAATAAATGTTGAGTTCATTAACTCCTACAGGAGTTTTGTCAGGTTTTTGGATTGGGAAGTGTTATTAGTAATTTTTTATTTTAATAGCTTAACATAAGGTATAATTTCTTAAGAGATATTTTATAATCTATAGCCATATGTTTCTAAGGAATATCTCCCCAAATATTTCATATAAGCATATTTTAATAACACAGTGACACAAAGTATATAAAATGATACTATTTTCTTACCAAAATTTTTGAATGAGGGCTTATTCTGAAAATGTTAAACTAGCCAGCCCCACAATCACACGAATCAATTTCATAACATGCCCATATTCAAACATTTCAACACACACATACATACATCCTACTGGTTGCGTAAGAAGAATACATACAGAAAATTTCCATATTTTCTTCACATCTACAGAAGAAAAAAACAAAATGGGAGACACCATTAATTATTTTAGAAACCATACTAATATAATAATAGACAAAAAACTTTCAGTGAAACTAAAAGAAACATTGGGAAACATGTTTGGTTTCCATTTCTGGCTTTTTATTGTACTAGAGTAAAAAAGCTTTAACATAATTTTACCTTGAAATTTTACTAGAAAATAATTGGAATTGTCTGGGATGAAAACAACCACATTGTTACAGCTAAAACTGGCTTAAGGCCATAAATCAAAGCAGAACTTAAAAGAAAACTCTATCAAAATATGTTCTTAATGAATTAGACATAGAACATTAGGAAAAAATACAGAAAGTCAATGACATTTTTATATGCATAATATATTATGTATTACCTTCCAGGAAAGAAGATGATACATTTTTTAATATAACTATAGAAATAAAAGTAGTTGAATTCTGTAAATATTTATGCAAATTGAAAGGTGATATTACAAGTATAATAGGTATGATCTATAATTTATAATATAAAGCTAATATGAGAACTGTTTTGGTTAACTAAATATTCTTGCTCCTACACTTTAAGTGGAAACGTAATCACCTATAGACAGAGCTCTTGAAAAATACTTAAAAGAGAATGAGGTATAAGTTCTCCACAGTTCTGTGATAGCATCTTGGTGTCAATCATTTCATTTTTTTCTTAATTTTTTTTTAAATAGAATTCACTTGAGGAACATTTAGATTCTACCACTGTCACTGTCACTGTCATCCCATTGCTCATCGATTTGCTCAAGCACCAGTAACATCTCCATCTTGAGACTTGTTGTTACTGTTTTTGGCATATTGAATATGTCACAGGTAGCTTGCCAGGCTCTGCCCTTTGGGCGAGATACTGTTGATAGCTTGCCAGGCTCTCCGAGAAGGGCGGAGGAATCGAACCTGGGTTGGCTGCGTGCAAGGCAAACTCCCTACCATTGTGCTATTGCTCCAGCCCTTAGATTCTATAACAAATCAAATCAAATAATTATCAAGGTCACCAAGTGAACTTTACAATTGAAAAGATACAGTAAAAAGGACGATTACTAGATCAGTGAACATTGAAAATTTTATCAGACCACAAATAAGAGATTTTGTTTCCTCAGAATTGCTTCTGGTTGCAAATGTTTTGAATTAGGAAGAAGGTGGGTGAACTGGTACTTAAAAATTGTTAAAATTTGTATTTGTCATAACTCCTTTGCTGGTTATATGTTCAGTGCTGGGTTGATTTCTGAGATTTGTATACTCTGCTTTTTATTTTAGAGTTTAGTGTCTATTGAGTTTGGTTACAACCAGCAAAAAACAGGCATTGATGGACATATAATGAGAAAAAAAAGAGGTATTTCTTCCACTTTTTGCTATGCTTATAGTGACTTTCTATTAGTTGACCATATCCATTTTTGTTCCAGCTCTTGGGTTGGGAGTTTTTACTTTGAGGTTCTGGTTTTTGTCTGCCAAATTTCATGAATCAGTGAATTCAGTGTGAATTTTATTCCCAAAATCATTTTCTTCATTCTAAAAATGTTTTTTAGAACTTTTTAAAACATTCTAAAAATGTTTTATAGATCACCTGGGATGGAACCTAGGTGGAACATGTGTAAGTCAAGTACACTACCAGCTGTACTATCTCTAGTCCCTTCACTTAAAAACTTTAAAAACATTTATTTTTCTTTATTTTTTAAAAAATTTGAAAATAATTTATTTATAATGCTATACATTATGGGCTGGAGTGATAGCACAGCAGGTAGAGCATTTGCCTTGCACGTGGCTGACCCAGGTTTGATTCCCTCTGTTCCTCTCGGAGAGCCTAGGAAGCTACTGAGAGTATCCCGCCTGCACGGCAGAGCCTGGCAAGCTACCTGGGGTGTATTCAATATGCCAAAACAGTAACAAGTCTCACAATGGAGACGTTACTGGTGCCCAGCATAAAACTATAAACTATAAAAACATTATAGTTTCATACATACAATATTTCAACACCACACTCACTATCAAAGTGTCTAGTTTCAGATCCCACTTGGGAAGGGAGATGCGTGCTGAAAGTAGACTAGAGACTGAACAGGATGACTACTACTCAATACCCCTATTGCAAACCACAATACCCAAAAGGAAAGAGAGAGATCAAATTGGAATGCCCCGCCACAGAGGCGGGGTGGGGTGGGGGGGATGGGGTTGGGAGGGTGGGAGGGATACTGGGTTCATTGGTGGTGGAGAATGGACACTGGTGGAGGGATGAGCTCTCAAACATTGCATGAGGGAAAAACAAGCATGAAAATGTATGAATCTGTAACTGTACCCTCACTGTGACTCACTAATTAAAAAATAAAAAAAGAAATAAAAAAAGAAAAAAAAAAGTGTCCAGTTTCTTTCACCATTACTTCACAGAGCTCTAATTTCCCCCAGGCCTGCGTTCTTGCACTTACTGTTTCTTTTGTCCTCAGGATAGATGTTTCTTGTATTTCCTTTGTATGAGAGAACAAAATGGTTTCCTACTTCTCCCCTCTTTATAGTATTAAATATAGTAGTATAATTCTCTTCAAAAAACAATTTCCCTTATGTCAACTTAGGGTTGGTTTCATATTAAGGCATAAAATTGAACTTCTGATTTGTCAATATCTTTCCGGGAATTGTGATGATGTATTGTATTTAAACACGTGTAATCCAAAAAGCCCACATTCTTATTGTTCACAAGATTTTTAATGTAATTCCATCTAAATAATACCTTAGCATTGCTTCCCCCAAACATATTTTATCATTTCAATTTTGAATAGGATACTTGGAAATGCTGAAGTGTAATCAGAATTGGCAAATTTATATTTAACGATCTTGTTGTTTTTAAAGTCAATTATGTCACGGTGTTAGTGACTGCTTCAGAAATATCCCTAGGCTATGCACAAATAGCAGGACTTAGGAGGGAATTTCTAAAGACTTTGTATCTTCCAACTGATTTCTACTAAACAATATTTTATAAGACATTAAATGAATGCATTAAAAATTCCTTATTATTCTGCCTTTGAGGTCTTTATCATAAGCCCACCTTGTAGATAAGATAAGAAAACAATCACTACATACTAATAATTGACACTTGAATTATCTGAAGTTATTTTAATGGTTTACCCAGAACACATATAGGAAAAGCCTTTTTTGCTTAAGTTGCCAAGTTCCAGAATTTGTTGCCTTGAACCATATGTGACTAATTACTCATATTTTAAACATTAGTGTAGCCCACAATATTCTCAAGAGTGTCAGAAATCTGGGCTCTGTGCTGAGCTGGACTTTGCGTGTAACCCAGTTAGACCCTAGAGAGAATGTGAATATTAAAAGTAGCATGCGCTAAAAAAAAAGACACACACACAAAAAAACCTCCACTGGGAGAGAAGCAACATTCTGTTCTGCCTGGATCTGAGCTCAGTGACCCAAATGCAGCAGAGCGACCTAAGAGCTCCCAGAACAATCCTCTTAATTTCCAGAAGTGAATGGCAACTGGGACTTCAAATGCAGAAAACCATACTTTATGTGTGCAGAAAAAGTTGAAGTTTTGACAAATCACAGGAGTGAGTATATGTGCTCTGCAGGTATTTTTACATCTGTCTGAAACTTTAAACTTAAGTTTATAAATAGCAAAATCAGCATGTTGTGCCTCACTGTCACTGACACTGTCATCCCATTGCTCATTGATTTGCTCCCGAGGGCACCAGTAATGTCTCCATTGTGAAAATTGTTGTTACTGTTTTTGGCATATCGAATATGCCATGGGGAGCTGGCCAGGCTATCCAAGAGGGGTGGAGCAATTCAACCTGGATTGGCTGCATGCAAGGCAAACGCCCTACCCACTGTGCAATCGCTCCAGCCCATGTTGTACATATGTATGATTATATATCATGTTGTACATATGTATGATTATATATATGTATACATGCATACATAGCCAATGTTTTCATATCAATTTACCTTTGAGATACTCTCAGTACATTCTTATTATCTGCAAATTATCTCAATTTGGCTACAATATTTAGATTTACCAACGAAATATAGTAAATGTTGGAAGCTATATGATTCTTCACATGAAATAAAAGAAAATTTAAAATGTCGGGTTTTTTTTCTCCAAAAGTTCAAAGTCCTTTTTCTACTTTTTAATGAATCTTTATTCAACATTAGAGACTTTTCAAAGTTGCTGTGAATCTCCAGACTTTAATAAAAAAAAAGTCCTTAACATATGATACTTCTTTTTATAACACAAAAAGAATCAATAAGAGTCAACTCCTTCGGATTAGAAGATTCACCAAATACTGAAGGGATTTAAAGGAAAGATTTTGTTCCATTTTGCCTACCAGAAGGTCAGACTCAATTTGATACTATCCGTAGCTGTAACTCAAAAGTAGAATTCCAAGCAGCAAAAAGAATAGGGAAGGGGGGGTGAGATGAAGGTCAAAAGGGAAATGGGTGGCGTTCCACAAGAATTCTAACAGCTTCTGTGGAAAATATTTCTTTAAAAATAAAACAGTTATTAATAAAAGTAAAAGTAAAACTAGGGCTAAGAAGTCTTAGAAATTGTAGCTTTGAGTTATAAGCTCCACAGGAAAAAATATTTTGTCAATCTTGATCTAAATTTAACAGGCAATATGCAGGTGGTAAAGCATTTTGTCAACTACCTGTGGATAATGAGGCTTCACCTGACTACATATGAATTTGCAAATCTCTAATTACATACCAGAGATTCCTTACCCAAATCGGAACACATAACTGCAGAATTGCAGGCTATTGGTACTCTCTGGGTCATGAAACGTTAAGGAGATGTTTATCTACATTCAAGGAAGTGAAAGAGAGTGTCTGGGATGTGATTCAAGTGCTAGAACCCATGTTTTGCATTTATGCATCCCCTAGGTTTGATTCCCAGCATTGCATGGACCCCCTAGGTACTAGGAGGTGTAGCATTGCTGGTCCCTGTACTAAGACCATGAGCAGCACTGGGTGTGACTTCACCACGCACAATAGTGACAAACTAAAATAAAGTAAGTATAATTGTCAATGTTTTTATGTGTAAAGTAATGTAAAATCCAATGTGTCCTTGTTACAGGGTTTATTTAGTATTATATTGACCTCTTAAGAATTATACTTAGTATGATATGAAGAGATTACACTAATGTTGCTTAGATTTGATGTTGCTTAAAACTATATTTCTATTATAGCCATATGGCATTACTGTCCCTAGGGAAGCAGTTTTCTCCTGATTCCTATATGAATTGCTGCAGTTCAGTGATAATGAAATAATATTACAGTTCTCAGCACATTCAGAAAAAGTCAAGATGTCCTATTGACTCAAGCAATAATTTAGTGGTATCTAGATTTATCTTTTGTCAGGGTCAACCTTGTTCCACACAGTAGCAATGTTCTCAGATCTCCCTATAATGATAGCAAAATGTTCCACAGAATTTTCTGCTGCATATGCCTCAAATCTAACAATGCCCAAACAGAAAGTTGCTTTCTTTCTCTAAATAATTACTCTATTCTCAATTGTACAGTGGTCGAAAGTATGTATTCCAATCTATACATGTCTACCAATAGATAATTAGGTGAACTTGGGCAATTTATTCAGTTTCTTTTAGCCTCAGTTTCCTCATCAGATATCTTTAAATATACAGGCTGCACTCTAGAATTACTGTGAGCAAAATCATTCAAACCAAAGTTAACTAGTAATGAATTTTGGCAGTAACACCTTGCCCTTCAATCCAGGAATCTTCAGGTCATCTATATTCTTTGATTTCTTATCATAATTAGGTCCTATTTTCTTCTTTCTTTTTCTCTTTCATTCTTTATGCATCCACCTTTCTTTCTTTCTTTCTTTCTTTCTTTCTTTCTTTCTTTCTTTCTTTCTTTCTTTCTTTCTTTCTTTCTTTCTTTCTTTCTTTCTTTCTTTCTTTCTTTCTTTCTTTCTTCTTTCCTTACTATTTTCTCTCTATTTTTCTTTCTCTCTTTTTCTCTCTCACTTTATCCCTCCCTCCCTTCCTCCCTCCCTCCCTTCCTCCCTCCCTCCCTCCCTCCCCCCTCCCTCTCTCCCCCCTCCCTCCCTCTCCCCTCCCTTCCTCCCTCCCTCCCTCCCTCCCTTCTTCCCTTCCTTCCTTCCTTCCTTCCTTCCTCCCTTCCTTCCTTCCTTCCTTCCTTCCTTCCTTCCTTCCTTCCTTCCTTCCTTCCTTCCTTCATTCCTTCCTTCCTTCCTCCCTTCCTTCCTTCTTCCCTTCCTTCCTTCCTTCCTTCCTCCCTTCCTTCCTTCCTTCCTTCCTTCCTTCCTTCCTTCCTTCCTTCCTTCCTTCCTTCCTTCCTTCCTTCCTTCCTTCCTTCCTTCCTTCCTTCCTTCCTTCCTTCCTTATTCTCTTGTGTGTGTTGAAGGTTGTCAATACGTTGTTGTGTTTACAGATCTCTTTGTGATGTTTGGGGCATCACACTTGGCAATATGGAGGTAGATCTGGTGACTGAACTTGGGAATTCACTCAAGCAGGACAATAATCCTACAACTGAACAATATTCTCAGATTTCTTTTTCTTTTAAATTCCTATCGTCTCTGTCTTTTTTGCCTTTCCCTTTAATCTTAAACCTAGATTTTTGTAGTTAATGTTTTGTTCCATATTCTTGGCAACATATTTATGAAATTTCCAAGCTTAAATCTTTCCACTGACTTCCTGTTGACTGTGACAGTGTCAGTGAATTGTTTGCGAAAAGGTTTTCGTCGTCGTTGTTGTTGTTGCTTTGTTTTAATTTAATTTTCTCCCCAGTAGTCCTTGGGCTTCTGGAATAGTCTAAAACACTCAGACAGTTGATGCCAGCATGATGGTTCAATGCTGGAGTCTGACACTTCTTGGGCCCAGAGCTAATGAAAACCACCAAGGCAAGACTCAATGATGCTTCAGGTACCATGTGATACTGCGGATTATGGTCATGTAAGGAAGATTCTCCAGCCCTTTCAGGTATTCCCCAGTCTTTTGAAAAAGTTCTAACTCTTCATAAAAGAAATATTTCATGAAAGTAGAATATGTACAAAATGATAATCATTGAAACCTTCAGTTGCTGAGATAATTTGGGGTAGGTATTCTCCTATTTATGTTATGTTCTACTTCTTTTTTCCTTCTAATAGCACTAAGGCCCTTTAATGTTCATGCCCCTTCATGTCCCCATTCTCACTAGTCTTTTATTGTCAAATAACATCCCTAATGGACTCACAGAACTCATGGCTTTATGACTTATACCATCTTAAATGATGCCAATTTCTACTATTTTTATTTACACACTGCTCTTAATAACATGCATTAAACCTACCAGTGGGCTGGAGTGATAGCGCAGTGGGTAAGGTGTTCACCTTGCACGTGGCCAACCCAGCTTCAATTCCTCTGCTCCTCTTGGAGAGCTTGGCAAGCTACTGAGAGTACTTCGCTTGCTCGGCAGAGGCTGGCAAGCTACCCTTGGAGTATTGGATATGCCAAAAACAGTAACAACAAGTCTCACAATGGAGACATTACTGGTGCCTGCCCGAGCAAATCGATGAGCAACAGGATGACAGTGACGGTGACAGTGATTATACCTACCGGTCCTGCTGTCTTTAATTTTATAGCATATAAATGTTCTATCATATGTGAACAATGATCAGCAATACTTCATGTCAGATTTGGTTTTTCCTCATTTAGTCTCAGAGTTCTATATGTTCTATACCCTTCTTTTTGTATCCTGATCATCAAATGCCTTCCCACCTGATCTGCCTTTCATTCGTGGAGGCTGAGTTTGTAAGGAACTACTTCAGTCTGACATTAAACGTCTGGCCTATCCATTTATGACTGCTGTGACAAATTATTATAAACTCCAAACTTAAAACAACACACATGTATGATATTATAATTCTGTAAATTGAAAGTCTAACATAGGTCTCAGTGGAATACAATCAAGGTGGCAGAAGAGCTTTATTCTCTCACTGCGGTCCCGGAAGCAATCTGTTAATGTACCTTTCCCAGCCATCTTTATACCATTCACATTTCTTGGCTCAGGAACTTACAACTTAAAAACCAATGAATTTTGTGGATAAATCCTTCTCAAATTTTATTTTTTTGATTTCTACAGCTGTCTCCCTCAAATAATATATTTACACATAAATATCATTTATTATAATATATAGGACCCTTTTGTCATACCTAAAGTAGATATACGGAAATAATACAAGATACTCTCTCCATTCCAAACACCTCAATTTAATCATACCTACAGAACACCTTTGTAATATATGTAAGGTTCACAGATTCTGAAGATTAAGTTGTTATTATGTTTGATGGTTGTTACTCTAGTACTGTTACTGGGAATATTTAAAAAGAATGATGTTCATAATACCTTGTGTGTTTCAAGGCTTTTATATAATTTTTAAATAAGTTTGTTTGATATAAATGATATTTGGCAAAGGTTTTTTCTCACAAAAATTTTCAAAATTTTTGAACTTTGATTTATATAAGAAGTACCATGTCCAGTGTCTTAAAAGTATACTCACGTCTCAACTCTATCACAACTTGAAGGTGCATTTTTTACCTATCGTTTCATTTAGTTATTCTAATTGCTAGCTGAAGAAGTGATGTTCAAGAGCCTTATGTGATTTATCTGAGCCAGTGTTTAATTTTATTAAAGTTATAGGTAGACCTTAGATACGAACCAGCGTTGTTTAAATAAACTTACCCCAATGCTAACAATGTACTAGGTGGCCACATAATTGATCATTTTCATTTTATAGTTTAAAAAGTCATAAAATGCCTGTTTTTGAACACACTAAAAATATGTGGTGATATAGGTAGCTTACATAGTATTAATATAGTGATATCAATGCAAATTTTTCATGCTTAAAATTTTTTTCCAGAAGATATGAGTGCATTTGACAAGGCATAGCAAATTCTGAGCACAAAAAATAATTTTGTTTCACAATAAATTCAAATTTCGTCATCATCAAATGTACTCAAGCATTATTAATTTAGGCATAAAAATATCTGATGCAAGTAAATAAGTTATATAAAAATTGAGAATTCAGGAGATGTTTTTCTATTCTAACTAAAAATTTGATGATGTTGAAGAAAAAAATCATTTAATTTAGGGAAAACTTGTGGTCTCCAAAGACAGTATAAATTTGAGAAACAGAATAAGAGGGCTCTGATACTCTCACTGGAGCTGACAATTAAAAGTGGGAAACCTTTATATTGATTGTGTTCTTTACAAGTAGTATTTTAATGTATACATCCTTGGATTCTGGTTCAAGAAACAATAATATTGCATGTAAAACTCTGGAAAAAGTTCTAAATTACAATACCAAGATCTTTGATTGATGATTTGAACATCATTTGGTAGCACTAGCTATTAGTGACTATTGGATCTTGTTGTTGCTGAGTCTCATTTTTATTTATTTATTTATTTTTATTTATTTTTTAAAATTTTTTAAATTTTATTGAATCACCCTGAGATAGTTGCAAACTTTCATGTTTGGGTTACAATCTCACAATGATCAAACACCCATCCCTCCACCAGTGCACATTCCCCACCACCAATATCCCGGGCATGCCCCCCCCTTTCCCACCTTACCCTGCCTCTAAGGCAGAGTCTCATTTTTAATTACACAGAACAGACAAATTTTGGAGAGGTGTGTGTTTCTTCTGAAGATAATTGGGACTAGTTTTCATTCAAGGAAGAATTCTCTACCAGCTTCATTCAATTTTCTCTCTTTTATAAGGAAGCCATGAAAACCAAAATGGTTCAACACAGTAAGCACTATGACCAAAGATTCTGCTACTTATAGTCAAAATTCTGTGTTAGCTTATTGGAAAGGACAAAAAGTCTTTGATATTTAAAATAGAATAAAAACGAAATGAACATATTTCGTTTTAATTTTGCATAATATTTAACCAAGACAAAATGATAAAATATCTCCAATCTTCTATAGACACATTCTTTGCCTGACTTTGAGTGACTTTTCTCTTTCAAGATTACAATGAAATATTCTATTCCATTTAACTTGTTATCAAATTCTGTCAATGCAGAAGAGTTTATTCTTAGGAAAGTATGCATCTGAATCTCAAATACTCTTGGGGAATTTTAAATTTTACTTTAGAGTAAGACTAACCATTAACTATGTTTAATGATTGTTTATAGGTAAGTATGATGCATGAAGTACAGTTTTATTTTCCTCCTTAGGAAATGATGCAAAGCCGGCAAAAAGTTGCTTACCAGGATAAATCTTTAGAAAATTTTGACTCACAGCAGTCTCCATCAATGATAGTGTATCACAAGGATATGACTTTCATGGAATAACTGTAATTGAAGTGCCATAATTTTCATAATATTAGAATAAATTGAGGCAGTTCAAGTTTCTTTTCATTTTTGCCTTGCATATGAAGATGGCATGTAAATATGCACATATCTCTGCAGGTCATTGTCAAGAGAAATATAACATGGAGAACCATGTACTATAGCACTGTAGCACTGTCGTCCAGTTGTTCATCGATTTGCTCGAGCAGGCACCAGCAAGATCTCCATTGTGAGACTTGGTGTTACTGTTTTTGGCATTAACCATGCACCATGGGTAGCTTGCCAGGCTGTGCCGTGAGGGTGGGATACTCTTGGTAGCTTGCGAGGCTCTCCGAGAGGAATGGAAGACTCCAAACTGGGTTGGCTGTGTGCAAGGCAAACTCCCTACCCACTGTGCTATCGCTGCAGTCCAGTCTTAGTATGGAGAACCATCACTGTCACTGTCACTGTCCTCCAGTTGCTCATCAATTTGCTCAAGTGGGCACCAGTAATGGCTCCATCGTGAGACTTGTTGTTACTGTTTTTTTTGGCATATCAAATACGCCACAGGTAGCTTGCCAGGCTCTGCTGCGCGGGAGAGATACTCTCAGTAGCTTGCCAGGCTCACCGAGAGGGGTGGAGGAATTGAACCAGGGTTGGCTGCATGCAAGGCAAGCTCCTTACCCACTGTGCTATCGCTCCAGCCCATGTAGAACCATACCAAGACAAATTATATAGCTTATCAAGAAGAATTTAAAATCAGGTATACAATTTTTGTGAACTTAATTAGATTACCATTAGTTTGTAACCAACTTGTTCATTTTCTCTAGGTTTTATTATGACCATAATAAGGAAATAGCTTATTCCTTTGTGTGCATTTCTTCTGTGATGCCATAACATGAAAAAGCACAAATCAAAGCTATTTTGACAGATGAACAACACAATTTTGTAACAAGATAGAAATTAAAAAAAAAAGACTGAATAGCTGATAAAGATGAGTTGAAGTAGGAGGATTGATGTTAGAGCTAAAGGCAGCATTAGAGATTAGATGCTCATTGGCTTTTTAGCAAGCCTGGTGACTCATTCAACATAAATGAAGTTTGTGATATGTAATGAAAAGCTTTCTATCTTCACTGCAAGCAAATTAGCAGGTATTTTGTGGCAGGAATGTTAATGTTATCTTGCATTTGTTTCTGAACAGGAACACATTAACAGAGCAGGTTTGAAAAGAATTTCACTTTTATAACATCAGGTGCCGAAGGTATTAGAACAAGGTCACCTCTGTAGAGTAATGAGGGAATATTAGGTTATAAACATGCAGTGCCTAAAAATATTCAGTCTGCTCTACAGAGTGAATGCAATATAGGTTTGCCCCAAATCGCTAGTTTTTTTTCTCCAAATTATACAAAAACCCCAACCTGAATCTCCAAAGTTAAATAATAAAGCAAGAGAAGATGGAATAGGGTTGCTGAGACTTCATATAGATAAGTAATTCAAATCAATAATGTTCAGATATCTGTATACATATACAACTTGCTTCATAATTTATAGATCAGAATATTGGAAGTGTTTTTATGTAATAAACCATGGAAGGCCACATCATTTGTTTTGGAGAAATACTGTAGCACAGATGGAAAATGAAAGAGAAAAGTAAAAGATTATTTTTGAATTACATTAAAACATAAGAAAAAGTTGAGTTGTTTAGAGCAGAACTATCAACAAGATTAAGAGACAAGATCTAGGAGAGAAAGTAACAATAGCTGATGTGTAGGCAGAAGTCCTACCAGATCTGGGTAACCAGGTCTCTGGCAATACATCATCTTTCATGATACATCATTAAGCACTGATAACCTGACGTTAAAGATTTAAAGATTTGAGGAGCTATACCTGAAGCTTTAAGGCTGGAGAAATAGTGTGGTCTTGTAAGTGGCTGACTCAGGTTTGATCTCCCACATCTTATTTGGTCCCCTGAATGCTATCAAGAATGATCCCTGAATGCAGAGTCAGAAGTAACCCCCAAGTACTGCCTGGTGTGGCCCAAAAACAAAACAAAAACATACCTGAAATTTTCTGGATGAGAAATAAATAAGCTGATGAAGTTCTTCATTTGCCCTAAATACTATAGACCTACTTGCCTAAACTCCTAATTCCCCAAAATTCTCTTTTCTGCCATTTTATGCATTTTTGTGACTAAATTGGGATTTTTTGTGCTTTGATTTCATCCTGCTGAAATGTAGTGAGAGTTTAGCGTGATTAAAATATAAGAAAACAACCCTGACCTCATCTACAAAGATCCTTCAAAGTAATGTAACAATCTAATTACATAATTAAGCAATTTACTTTAAGCAATAAGGTGAAGAAAGGTCTTTGAAATAGCAGTTAATACAATTTTTGTTGAATTCAAATTTATTTTACTTTAAATTTAATTATAAATGAAAATACTCTGCCTGTTATGTTAACCACTTCTTAAACACATGGATCATGTTAGTGGTTGATTCATATTGGTTGTATGTGACCTGGAACTTACATCTGGAATTTTATTAATAAGATTTTCTGATCTAATCAAATATTAAATTGTCTCACTTAAAATTTTATTTTTCAGGTGAAGCATATGAAATTTGGAAATATAAAATAACTAGCTCAAATTCACAAGTTAATTACTGGCAGAGTCATAGAAAACTTGAATCTTGGTTTATAGACTCTTGTTTCATTTCAATGAAACAAAACAAAAAGACCATCTCTTTTACTGACTAGTGAAGTGTGCTTCTAAAAGCTGACTAAGTGTTAATATCAGCAATATCCATCACTTTCTTAGTCCAATTAAACTGAGACTCTTTGGAGTTTCAATGTACCATCTATATTTTTATAATTCATTTTTATGTAACATAATGCAGATATAGAGATGAGAAATACTGAACCATCTAGAGGTTCCATTAGAGAATGGTGTAATTTCTTAGCCCTGGACATGAGTGCTATTTTACCCATGGTAATTTCAAGAGGAAAAAAAATATCAGGGCCCTTTTAATGATTAACATAGAAAGTGCCCTGTGTGTGTTTCCAGTGTTTCTGACATATATTCCGTTAACAGCGGGGCATGTATCAAGGAATAAGCCAGTGTTAAGGTAACTTAGACCTCATTTTTGAAGCAGTCTTTAAAATGAGAGGTCTGGTGAGATTAAACTCAGAAAATAAATCAATTCTTGTCTAAAGGTTATAGAGTAACTTGGGAACTATTTGAGCTCTAGTGATTACAAGATCAGAAGATTAAAAAAGAACCCTAAGGGTATGCTTTAGGAACCATTCCTTCTGAACATACATGGAAGATTTATGATTGAGTTGAGATCATTTTTGATTGGAAAAAACACTAATCCAGGTAGAACATCAGAGTAAACTAGAATGGTGAAGGAACATTGTTAGAATATATTCTTTATTCACATTCTATACATATTACTTATTCATAATCTAAAGGTTAGCTATTGACCACTAAAATAATAGGAAAATAAGTTAATGCAGCGGAGTGGGAAGCTTAAATGTCAGGAATGAAAGTGTACTTAGAAGAAAACCAAAGTGACGCAGGAACTCAAAGGTTTAACTATGGCACATATATGACAAATGTTAGAATAGTTAACTAGCAAAACAATAGTTAACTAGCACTACAGTGTAATGCTAAATGGTCAAGTCTAAGGGATTCATATAATCAAGTAAATTTTTAGAAATAGTATTTTGATGGTAGAGTCAGAGGCCGTGAGAACTCCAATATGACAATCTTCTATATAAAACCTAAACATTTTAACCTGGAAAATAAAGTCCTTGTCTTTCCCTGGCCTACCAGTTTTATAGCTCAGTATTTTCCATCTAGGATAGCACTGAGTGACAGAAAAAAGAATGAATACATTTTGGAAGTGGATCTGTGAACTAGCTGTCCGTAGATCTTACACAAGATGTAGTCTCTATTTCTTTTGTTTACCAATAAAATATGATTGTTATGTATTTATTTTAATTGACTCACCGTGAGATAGAGTTACAAAGTCTGTATGATTGAATTTCAGTCATACAATAATCCAACACCCATCCCTCCACCAGTGCGCATTTTCCACTAAGGACAGTAAAGACAAGGGCCAGGAGGAGGGCTCCACGTTTTTTTTTTGGGGGGGGGTCACATCTGGAGATGCACAGGGACTACTCCTGCCTCTGCACTCAGGAATCACTCCTGGCGGTGCTCAGGGGACCATATGGGATGCTGGGAATCGAACCCAGCTCAGCCGCATGCAAGGCAGACACCCTACCCGCTATGCTATTGCTCCAGCCCAAAGTTCCATGGTTTGGAAGCTGGCCTCATGTACTAAGGAAAGAAGGAGTTGGGTTGAAGAGGGTATCACTAAGTCAACGATGGTTGGATGGATCACTATGCTTGGGAGATGTGTACTGAAAGTAGACCAAGGATGAAGCATGATGGCTTCTCGGTATTTGTATTGCAAACTAGGATCGTGACTTTTGTGTGCATTAAAAACATCCTTTAAAGCAGTGTTTCCCAAAATGGACAATACCACTGACTTGGGGACATAGGAATGAGGGAAGGGGGATAGTGAGACCCCTGTATGTAGGATAACATAGCCTCAGGTAGTTTAAGTTTATTGGGAACTTTCCTCTATGTTTATTTGAAACTTCTTTCTTTGTGTTCTGTTGACTTATAAATATTGTTTTTCTCTTCTCCTTGAGTCCTTTGCATAGTTTATTCAGAGCCATGTCCTTTTGTATGGGCACAGGAAGACTATAGCAAATCCTATGCTTTTGTAACCTGGGAGTCATTTGACTCTACATGTTATTTTCTTCCTGGGAATCTGTTCTCTCTCCAACCTAAGCCTCAGCTGCACTTACTTCCTAGCACCCCCCAAAGCAGGGTCCCGATGAGGAACGGGATGGACCCAGGGCAAGCAGTGAACCTGGGGGCCCTCTGGAAGGGCTTTCTTATGTTGATTTTTCTACCAGACTGTGTGTAGCCTAGAGAGCAAGGTAGAGAGAGAGAAGTAGGAAGAGAGACTAGTGAAGGAGGAGAATCCAGAGAGCTGGGACGGAGGAGTAAGGAGCTATGAAGGAAGAGTGTGGGGGAGAGAAAGGAGAGAGGAGAAACAGAGAGCTCAGAGAGACTGGAACAGGCATGTGGAGAGAATAGAATAAACGGAAACTGATCAATCAACAGGCTTGGCCCTCATTTCCTCTTCCATCTGCCCTATGACCCAGGCCACTCCAGCTGGGCCAGCAGACCAGGATTGATCGCCTGAACCCCAGGGCAGCCATCAGGGAGAGCGGCCAGGGATCTTCCCCCGTCATCCCCCCACCCCCGCCATGCAGAAGTTTTTTATACCTGTATACTTGGGATGGGGGGTGCTTTATTTATTTATTTATTTATTTATTTATTTATTTATTTATTTTTGAAGTGAATAGATTTTATTCAGAGGTTTCTGAGGGAGGGAGGAAGGGATAAGTGGGAGAGAGAATAGTAAGAATAACGCGCTCAAGGGAGAACGCAGGCTTCTCCAAGGGTGGAGGAAGCTCTATTCACATCCTAGCACTGGACACGAAAGCATGAAAGTACACATCTCAAGGGGGGAGATGCGGGCGACACATGTGCTCGGGCACCACATGTGCTTGGCCACGTGGGCACAAGCAGCACATGGGCTCAGGCAGCATATGCGCCGGGGAGTGCTTTTATTTGTTAGTTTAAAGACGGTAGATTTCTATGGGGTGCTGACTAATCTTTTAATTTTCCTAGACAGAGGTTGGTAGGTCAGATAAACTTAGGACCCTCTTTGCTAAAAGGACAAAAATTTTTATGAAACAGAACATGTTTTAAATAAATATTTGGATTTTGGCCTCATCCAAACATGCTGGGTACTCTGGGTTGGGCTTGGAGTTTCATGTGGTGCTGGAGATTAAACCTGGCCTTCTAGCATGCAAAGTGCTTATTTATTTAATTAATTTATTTTTTAAATAGCTGACATTTATTTTTACCAGCTCTGGAGACATAAAAATCCAAGATCAAGATGTAGGCAGATTTTATATATGTGTGGTATGTGTGTGCGTATGTAGATAGTTAGAGATATATAATTTACATATGTGCATATATGTGAGTCTCTTCCCCCCATGTCTGGCTGTCTTCACTCAGGCCCCTCGGAGGGGGTGGGTTGAGTTTCCCTCCCAGACCCAAGCAGAGCCCCGGCAGCTGAAGACCTCCAGAACCCAGCCACAGCTATGCTCAAGGCCCTTCTCCATACTTTTGGACGAGCCTCATGCATGAAGGCACTGGCAGAGGAGCCCAGGTTTGCAAGATACGGGGCTGAAATCTCCAGTCTGTTCAGATCAGGTCTGGGCCTCTTTTGGCCAGATCCCCCATTTTCCAGTAGCTAAGTGGTCACACCCACAAACTGTTCTTGGCGCTATGTAATCTCATCAATGGCCAAAATCCAGAGACTACAAAACCAAGCTCTTGAAAGCTTATACCCTAGTTCTTATAGCCTTGTTCTCCCTCTCAGAGAACCTGGCAAGCTACTGGGAGTTTCCTGACCACATGGGAGAGCCTGGCAAACTCCCTATGATGTATTCATATGCCAAAACCAGTAACAATGATGGGTCTCATTCCCCTGACCCTAGAAGAGCTTCCAATATGGCACCGTTGGGAAGGAGGAGTAAAAAGAGATTTCTAAAATTTCAGGGCTAGGACGAATAGAGACGTTACTGAGATTGCTTGAGAAAATCCATGATCAACGGGATGATGATGATAATGATGATGATGATGATATGCATATATATTATTAATTTATTATAGTTTAAGTAATGTGTTTATACTTGTGTTGATGTTTATAGTCTTGGTGTACATGATATCTTAACACCACCCAAAACCTCCCACCCATGGCCCTGTATCACTTTCCCTCCACCTACTTTTCCCTAATCAGGAGTTCAGTTTGTATTACAACACCAAGAAAGTGATAGTGATTGATAATCAAAGCAAGTTTTGGATGCTCTCAACTCATTAATCTATCTCTCTAGCCTCTAAATCTGAATCTGTTTAAGATAGTTATGATAGGGTCCAAAGTGTTACTGCAGCTGGTAGGATGCTTGCCTTGCATGCTGTGAACTTATACCTGATACCCTAATGGTCCCCAAATTCACCAGGAGTAATCCTGAGCATAGAGCCAGAAGAGATTCCTGAGAACTGCTGGATATGGCTCCAAAATAAAAAAAAAAAAAAGACAGTTAAGCATTCAGACCTTTTCAGAGGAAGTTTCTAGAAAAGAATATAATACAATATATTTATAGGTACTGAAATACATGGATTCTTCATTTGGTTACTCATCTGTTCACAAAAGGGGGTGGAGAATAATAAGTCCTTACTACAAGGACCCAGACATGAATGATGACTCTAGGGTAAAGATGGAATTCTGAATATTAGCCTCTAGTTAGGAAACAATAGTACATAGTTGGGAAATACATAAGACCAAAACTAACTAGAAAGCCAAGAATATTATTAGTCAGAGAGATATAAAACTGAGAATCATGGTCCATTTTTTCTTAGAGAAAGTTGGAGCCAATAGATGATAAAATACCATAATTTTAATATTGTGTCCTAAATGTATCTAGTTATAAACAAATAAGTGATTGTGACAATTTCTAGGACTATGAATACATTGTTTTGTACATAAATATTTATGCAAATTTTACAGAATGTTCACTTTAAGGGATATTGAGAAATATTATGTCACAAAAAATGGCGCTGGTGCTTCATCAAACCCCTAATGAAATAAATTTAAAACGAGTTTCTATTAATAGTGTAGTGGACATTAGCTGTCATGCATTATATATGCTCTCTTTTTCTCCAAGTTGCAGTCCATTTCTCCCAGTAAAATCTTGTGTACTTCTCTTTATTCTTGCTGATTTGATGGTTATTGACTCCTTTCCAGTTTCTGGAATTAGACATTGTATTTTCTTGGCCAAAGTAATTGTTTCAAGGAAAGCCACCTCACTTTGTTGCATATAATAATTACTCAGAGTTGTAACCATGTATCTTCTGGGATTAATACAACTTGAAAGTCAATGGATATAAATGGAAACATTTCCATTTCCATTCTGGCACCACAATGATACTCCTCTCAAAGAATGGAGCCAACACCTACACAGAAAATAAGCATCATATTTGAGAGACCCAGCTGTGATGGCATCATATGAAACTCGGGATGAAGACAGACTTGTACCAGAACTATTTTTCTGTGGACTAAGTTTTTGGGGTTGATTCAGCGTCCTGTAAATGAGACCAAACTGATACTTACAATGACCAGTAACTTCCATATTCCCTGGAATGTAACAGTTCATTCCTGTAAACAGGGATTCAGTCTTGAAATGTGACTAAGTTGTCTTCTGATATGAGATAGGTTTCTTGGTGTGTCAGATGGGGATAAGAAGTAGACTGCAACCACTTAAATGAAGCCGGTTTCTGCCTTACAGTCTATGGCAGCATCTATCTTTCTCATTGGTAGTAGGTTGTGCCTAATTAAAAAAAAAAAAAAAAAAAAAAAAAAAAACTAATGGCAAAGAGACGTTCAAAGTAAGCACCTTCCCAAGGCAAGAATGTATCCAAAATCCAAACTGACAAAGATCCTTAATTTTACCACTTTCAGTAAATGTTCAAAGGAGAGGGTCTCTGCATGCATTTAGCTTCTCTGTCTGCGTGAGAAACAGTGCAAATTTTAGGAGACTTTTCGAATGATTTTGGATAAAACTCCAACCTGTGTTTCATTCTGGAATTCATTTCAGGTATTGAACATATCACTTGATCCAGCAGAGAAAAGGAATCTAACTGGGGGCAGTTGATAAGAAATCCATAGGAAGGTCTGAGAACACTGGGGGTTCCTTGACATTCAAAATGTTGTAAAGGTCAAGACAACAGTTATATCACCTATAAGTAGTAGTTGTTTATGTGTGAAGATAGCCACATGATCAAAGGAGTTTGACATATGGGGGATGAGGAAGAAATGCACTGAGACTATAGAAGTCAGAAACTTGGTTGTGCCTCCTTATTTCATTCTGGTGCACAGCTTTCTCAGACAGGGAAGCTCCTGACTGTAGCCTCCAAACTGCTCCAGTGTGAACTTAGACGCTGTGTTTCTGACCAGGTCACCCCTCAGATTATTTGTAACAAAATAAAATTACAGGCACTATTGCTGCCCCCGTTGGTTATAGTCTTACGATATAAATGATGAAAATTGAATTTACCCAAGGCCAAATGAGAAATATAAGAGATAGGACATAAAGCCATGGGGTGTCACTTGGGTTTTTTCATGACAGAGGTTAGATCTAAACTGTCTTAAAGGAAGGTTAAGGCAAATACATGAAGAAGAGAGAGATTTCCAGTCAGTCTTTGTGTAAACAAAGCTCAGGGGAAACAAAGAAACACTCGTAAAGTGGGAAATTTAAAGAAAAGAATTCGGAAAGTAAAACCCCCTTACTAAAACTATAATGCAATTTTTGGGAAAATTATGTTTCTTTTATAATTCAATTTCTTAGCAATAATTTCTTATTATAAATTACCTGGGGGTAAATATATGCTTTAATTTACACTTGGATATTTTTAGAAACTAAAATACATATGGAGCTAGCTTATCAGTTTTGATTATCTGTAAAACTTACTAGACCCAGAGGAATTCCAATTATTCTATTAAATTACTCTATAATTGAACTAACATCTCCACTCTCAATAAACAGGTTCTAATGTCCAAAGCAGTGTGTGAGCTATTGCTGAGTGTCTTAATGGCTCCTATGTTTGCCTACATACTCTCATACTTGTCTCTAACTAATTATTTTGTAAAGCACTTTGGGATAATTTGGTTGTGAATAGTATTGTATAAAGCAAGCACATATTTTTTTTTCTTCACACAGTGGCTTATGTCGGGAGTTGAATAACTATAAATACAATTTTTTGCCTTATCAGCAAATATTTATTATATGTGAACACTTTTCCTGTTCTCTTTTAAAATGATCTGTTTACAGGTTACAGATACAAAAACCTTTCCAAGGAAGACAGAGCATTTGGGAAAACAAAACATGTTAAACAAAAAAAAATTTTTTTTCACTTCATAAAATATGAGTGGACTTTGACAGTCATTACACAAAATATTAAGTTTGTTGCAAAGTGCCATGAATATGAAGTATTTTAATAGATTTTTTCTCATCAAATAGTGACTCCTTTAACATTTTTTATTAACATACAATGGATTTCTTAAGAAAACAAATTTCTATAATTAAATATCAGCAATTTTGTCCCTTTTATATTTTAAATAATTTTTAAAAATTTATTTGAAAATCAATAATTAGTGAACTGTGTCTTTAGTGAATTTTGTGCCCTCAGGAATTAATATTATTATTTCAGATTCTGCCCATAACTTTATATATAATATTTTTTCTCAAATAAATTTAGAGAAGAATTTACATGGCTCTTACGGTTTTGGTTCACATACCCAAAAAAATAGCTGTGTCCCTAAAACAGCGTATCAGCTATGGAACATACTGGTTCTGGATCTGCTTCATACATGACCATTACTCCCTGGATGTTAGTTACTTCCATCACTCTTTAATGAATAATATTCCATCATTACAACTTCTACTTCAGTTTGTTTGTGTGTGTGAGAAAATGAGTCATCATTTGAAGAAAAACGTGAAATAAGGCGTGAGCGAGTAGGGTGTTTGCCTTGCATGGGGACAACCTGGGCCTGACCCATAACTCCCTAAATAGTCCTTTAAGCCACACTAGGAGTGTTCTCTGAGCACAAAGCTAAAAGTAAGTCCCCAGCATAGCTGAGTATAGCTCCCAAAGAAGTCCTGAGCATGGCTGAGTATAGCTTCCGTACAAAAATCAAAACAAAACAAAAGCAGTGAAATACACAAAGTGTTTTTTCATCTCTGAAAGTAATTGCAGAGTTTGGAAAAGTATCTGGTGGTCTTTAATATTTTAAATATTCTTAATTGCATCACAATTTATAGATAAAAATTGGAAATATTATCTTCCTATGAACAAACTAAGCCATCAAGTATCCAAAAAACAAGTGTAGAATGTAAATTGTGCCCTTTAAGTGGAAAGGCTATTACTTATGCTCAGTGATCAAAATGCATATGCATATACATGTCTTCCTCATCTGGATGACAGATTTGAGCATCTCTATGCCCTGTGAGTTCATTTAAAGATGGAATTAACATTTTTGTCCCTTTTATAAATCACTAACTGCCTTAAATTAAGTTTAATGATCCTTAGTGAGTTATTAGTGGATTGTTCCATAGTGTAATGATTAGATTAGTGAAATCTCACAACACGATAGTAAATGTATCTTAAGGAATAAAAAAAAAGATGCACCTCTAAAAAAGGAAGTAATTTCTTTATTCTTCCCATTGAGTCTCATTATATCTTTTTCCTTTAAAAATGTACCAACCATTATTAAGAGTAAATGAGGGTATTTTATGAATTTCAAATGAACTATTCCATGTGAATTGTTTCAGGATATGTGCTTATGTTATTCTAGAGAATAATTATATAAAATTCTCAAGTGTCTTGTGTACTTAATGCTAAAACCCCTTAAGATTCAAGTTTGAAAATGCAGCATCATTTTATAATGTTTTGTATTCGTGGAGATAAGGGAATTCTCAATAATGTCTCTCCTGCAGAAGTCTATATTGTATTTGGGTGTATTACAAATATATGGATCAGGACTGGGCCTCTTCTGCCCAGATCCCCCATTTTCCAGTAGCTAGGAGGTCACACCCAGAAACTGCCCCTGGAGCCATGTAATCCCATCAATGGCCAACATCCAGAGACTATAAAACCAAGCTCCCAGAAGTGGAGACATCTTATAGCCTAGTTCTCCCTGTTGGAGAACCTGGCAAGCCACTGAGAGTTTCCTGCCTGCATGGGAGAGCCTGGCAAACTCCCTGTGGCATATTCACATGACAAAACTAGTAACAATGATGGGTCTCATTCTTCTGACCCTGAAAGAGCCTCCAGTGCAGCACTCTTGGGAAGGATGAGTAAAGAGACGCTTCTAAAATCTCAGGGCTAGGAAGAATGGAGACATTTCTTACACTGCTCGAGAAAATCAACAATCAACAGGATGATGATGATGGTGATGATGATGATGACAAATATATGATAACTAATGAAGCTTGTTAAAGTGACTTCAAATTGAATACAGAACAACTGTCTCACTAGCCTCAGAGTTTCATACATGATCTGGAAAAGGATGTCATGATAAGTCAATGAAGTTCAATGCCACCATGAGTCATTACAATTTATTCATATTGGATATGTTATCTATGAATATCTTGAGTTGGAGAGATAAAAAATTTTTATTGCTAGTTTAATTATTTTTATAAATAGCAGCATTTACTATAAGTTGGAGAGGACAATCAAAGTCAATGAATTAAGAGAAAGTCCAAGGATTCTCTCCTCCATTCATTATCCAAGAGCCTAGAGACCAAACTGTACTGCTGAGAGGCAAGTTGGGATTTTAACTCAGTATGCCAGCATGGCAAATGTCCAGACCATGATCACAAAACAGCTGTTTTTCCTCCATAACAGGGTGAATTATAGTGCCTACTGGAGCCAAGAAACCTCTTAGCATTTGTGCAAAAGGTTTTTTTGCCAGCCAGGGAGCAAACATCAACAAGCATTGGCTTTGGAAGAGTTGGTGACTATTTAACTATTTGTTCACAACACATGTCTTTTCTATGAGAAGTTTTGTTGAATGTTTCCTTGAGGATTTAAGATGGTAATGAGAAAGAGAACACCATAAGTAAAAACGGTGGCATTATTTTCACAAAAATGCCTTTACAAAGTACCGTTTGGGAGTTTATTATTTATATGATTGAATGCATTTCTTAAAGATAATGGTACTAGTGCATGAACTATTTTATAAACATCAATATAATGATATGTGAACAACTAGGAAAACAATAGGATACTTCATCATAGAAGTTAAAAATTCTGGAGTTTATATGAAGCAATAGTTCATCTCTGAGAAAAATTTATTGATATTCCATAAAATATTAAAGAGATAGAAAGGTTATACCAATCATACTTCAGAAATTTAAAACCATTTTAGTCAAATAAGAACTTTGTTACTAACAGAAAAATGTATAAAGGGAGAGGAAGAATTTTTATACGGAGAAATAATTATGTTTACTTTAAGAAAATCTATAATGTAAAAATAAGAATATGACCTAGAAATGGAGAATAATCAAAGATAAGCTTTATGCCTTTTCTTTTGTCAAAATATTGACTGAGAGTGCCTGGATCAGGGGAAATGAGTCATATTTTTCTAGTTTTACTTGAATTGACTTTCCTAAGTATATGTAATTCCTTCTCATAGCTCTTCAACTTGTGACAGTGACACAAGATCCCAAGGCTAATACTCTAATAAAAATAAAATTGACTTGATCAGCTTTTTTTAATCATTAAATTATCTCCCTAAGATTATGGTTTTCTAGGCCATCATCAAAACTTTTCAAAAGTGTTGGTGAGGTGTGGAGAACTGGAATGCTCATGCATTTTAATGGGAAAGTAAATTCAGGTATCCTCTATGGAAAGCTACATGTATATTTTTCAAATAAAAGCTAAAAATGCCACATGATTCATTAATTCCACTTCTATTATTTATCATAAGAATTTGAGAACATTAATTCAAACGGCTAAGTGTGTCCATTCATTTCATTGCAGCATTATTTACAAAGAGATATAGCATCATTTACAGGGTATGGAAAGATCCATGAGAAGGCTGGATGAAGATGTGGTATACAACTATTCAACAGAACACAACAAACTATAAAAGAAAAGCCACAAAAATAGTAAAAACATTTCACCATATCACTGTCATCCCATTGTTCATCGATTTACTCAAGGGGGCAGCAGTAATGTCTCTATTACACTCAGCCCTGAGATTTTACCAGCATCTCCTTACTCGTCTTTCCCAATGATTGGAGGCTCATAGGGGGTCAGGAGAATGAGACCTATTGTTACTGTTTTTGGCATATCAAGTATGCCACAGGTAGCTTGCCAGGATCTGCCGTAAAACATTTTTTTTAAAAAATTAAAAATTTAAAAAAGATAAAATCTTTCAATGGTAATAAAACTGATGTAATTTCAGGTCACTATCCTAATCTAAATAAAACAAATGCCACGTGACTTTATACATAAAGAAGTAAAAGAAATGGACAAAGCACAGAAAACCACATAATTCTTAGATTCTGAGAACAAAAAGAGGCTTACAGAGGTTGGGAGGAATAGCTTGAGGGATTCATTTCATAGTAGAAAATGAAACTAGATATTGGTGATAGGTGCAGTGTTTTGGTACAGTGTGTATATATTTTTATATTGTGAAACTATACTCCTAAAACATACAAGTGCTTTCAACTAATGTTATATCATCTCGAAATATTATACAAGATTAATTTGCACCCTTTGAACATTATAGGTTTAGAATTTGTGGATAGATTGATATTTCTTTATTTTTAAAATAGCAAACCTGATATTCACAAAAATTTGAGAATTGTGTCATTCAATGGACTGGAGTGATAGCACAGCAGGTAGGGCATTTGCCTTGCACATGGCCAACCCAGGTTCGATTGCTCCATCCCTTTTGAAAAGCCCAGCAAGCTACCGAGAGTATCCCGCCTGCACGGCAGAGCCTGGCAAGCTACTCATGGCATATTCAATATGCCAAAAACAGTAACAACAAGTCTCACAATGGAGACGTTACTGGTGTCTGCTCAAGCAAATCGATGAACAATGGGACAATAGTGACAGTTCAGTGCAGTGTCATTCAATGACTCCTGAATTGCAAAGATCATATAATTCCCTTCAAGAATTCAGGTTCCTTAATAATAATAATAATAATTGATGGAGCTGGATAGATAGTACAGTGGGTAGGGGTGCTTGCCTTGCACACAATTGCCAGGAATAATTTCTGTATGGAGAGCCAGGAGAAACACCTGAGCATTGTCAAGTGTGGCCTATAAACAAAACCAAAAAAGACTGATAATTAATTTTGTATGTTAAAGATTAGACCTCTTCAGGAACATATTGCAACTTTACTGAAACCAAGACACAATCCAAAGTAACTGCAGATAGTATGTGTACATTTTATCCTCACTTAAGTTGAACACAAATGATTTTCAAAACCAGTCTTAACGCTCCTGTCACTGTCATCCTGTTGCTCATCGATTTGTTCGAGCGGGCACCAGTAACATCTCTCATTGAGAGACTTATTATTACTGTTTTTGGCATATCCAATACACACAGGTAGCTTGCCAGGCTCTGCCACGCGGGCTTGATACTCTCAGTAGCTTGCCGGGCTCTTTGAGAGGGTCGGAGGAATTGAACACAAGTTGGCCTAGTGAAAGCCAAAAGCCCAACCACTGTGCTATCACTCCAGCTTTCTTATTTAATCTGAAAGTGGTTAATTTTCCTTTTTGTTAGCAGATATTATGTTGCGTACTCTAACTGAGCTAGTCTTATTTTCCTTTGTAGTCATAGTGTCTTATCTTTCCTGGTTAGAGAATCCTTTGAGTGGCATCTAAATCAGTATTCTCCAACTACCAGTTCATAGACGAGTACTAATTTGCAGGTGCAGAACGGTTAAAAAATACTGGTCTACCATGTTGATTGTAATTTCTGGACTGTGGACAAGAACATAGAACAGTTACCAGTTCACAGGGGTAGAAGTTTGACAAATATTCATCTAAATAATAGGCTCCTTTGTTTGATTTTCTTGGGTATCACTGTCTCACTGTCATCCCGTTGTTCACCAATTGCTCAAGTGGGCATGAGCAACATCTCCATTTGTCCAGGTGGTGTGCTAGTGTAGCCTAATGGCATCTGCTTGCTCCAGGAACATAAAGAGCATGTTATTGTTACTGTTTTGGCATATCGAATATGTCACTGGTAGCTTACCAGGCTCTGCTGTGCAGGTGGTGTATCCTCCGTAGCTTGCCAGGCTCTCTGAGAAGTATGGAAAATGAGTAGGGAGTATCTTCTGATGTGTCCAGGAGTATGTTCACTTTTATGTGAAGCTCCGCCTGAGCATGTGGGAAGCAGCCTGGGTTGTGGAGGTCGGCTGCTGGGGACTGGGTCCCTTGGGGTGGGGAGGGCTCTCACCCGCCCCCCTCTGGGGTTCCCCTAGTGCAAACAGCCTGGAGCGGAATTTGGTGGCATGGTTATGGGACCCTCGTTTGATGCTCCTTTCCGGGAGAAGCAGCTGTGCATTCTGGATGGTGGCCGATGAGATTTTCTGGCACCAGCAGGAGGTGGCTTATGGGCGTGATTTTCTTGGATATTTAATATAATTAAAGGTAAAGCTTTTCTTGTATTATTTACTACAGTAGGAAGAATGATTGTACTTTAGTGCCTGACATATTGTCCTGGGTGTAGAACAAGAAGACGAGAGGATCTTGACACAGAGGAGAGGACAAAGGGAAGATAGCAGAGAAGTCTGGAGTGATGTTGCTACAAGCTCACACCCATGAAAGGTGAAAAAGTCAAAGAATTCTCCTCTATAGACTTCAGTGGAAGCATTGTCCTCCTAACAACTTTATTTCAGATCTCTAGTCTTCAGAAATAGAGAATACATTTATATTTTGCTTACTCACCAAATCTGTTGCACTTTGTTATAATAAAAGCAGTAGGGAACTAATACAGTGAGTTCTCTGTATTCATCTGTCAAATTATTATTAATGAATGGATAAATTCTAAATATTCTTTGCAAGGACTCACTGCCTCCATGAAAATAGTTCTGGAAGGTTATCTAACAGTAATTTCCAATTCATTAGTAGGTGTTTTAATATACTTTTTCAGTATTTTAAAATATTATATCTCAGTTTCATGTTACATATGTGATATTAATATTGATATGCAATATTTATGCAATAAAATATAATATAATTTATATATAACAATGTAACATTACATATATAATTAGTGCAATATTAATGTAATAAAAAAAGTCTCAAACTTTTGAGATATGTCATGATATTTCATCTCATGTTTATATGTGCACTATACTACAATGTAGGACTGGAGTGATAGCACAACAGGTAGGGTGTTTGCCTTGCATGCTGCCGCCCTGGGTTCAACTCCTCCATCCCCTCTTGGAGAGCCCAGCAAGCTACAAAGAGTATCCCGTCCACACAACAGAGCTTGGCAAATTACTGTGGCATATTCAATGTGCCAAAAACAGTAACAAGAAGTCTCACAATGGAGATATTACTGGTGCCTGCTGGAGCAAATCGATGAGTAATGGTATGGCAGTGCTACAGTACTACGACAATGTAAAATTTATGATGTGGGAATACAATAAGACATAAATATTTGGGAGGCCAAAGTAATAATATAGCAGGTAGAGTACTTGTCTAGCACATGGCCAACCTGGGTTTGATTTCTGCCACCCATTATGGTCTCCTGAACAACATCAGGAGTGATCCCTATGACAATAATTAAAATTAGGAGCACAAAAAGTGGTCAATTTAATATTGTGTTGTTCTAATATGATGCAACATGTAGTATTCTTGCTAGCATGATTCAAATAGCTAATCAACTCCTAATAAGTAACTATAAGGAAACAATTAGATATATCCTTAATATGGGGCTTTTGACATGGCAATTGAGCTTTAATCTTTCAAAAAATTGTGATGAGGGCTGGAATAATAGTATCACTGTCAATGTCACTATTATCCCGTTGTGCATCGATTTGCTCAAGCAGGCACCAGTAATAATTGTGTGTGGGTGTGAAGAAGCAATAGTAGAGTGTTAGAATACTTGCCTTGCACATTAACTACCTGAGTTCAATGCCTGGCATCCCATAGGGACCCCCAATCAGTACACGGAGTACTTCCTGATTGCAGAGTCAGGAGTAACCCTGAGCATTTGCCAGGTAGGGCCCCCAAAACAGAACAAAACAGAATTGTGATGAGTCTTCCTCCTGAAAAACAAACTCATTAGAAAATTATTGAGAAACAAAGATACTTGATAAATAAATATAATGTGTGAAACCTCCAGTCCTGATTAGAAAGGAAATAAACACAACAAAGAATATCACTTTAAATATAAGATAATAGGGTGTTTTGATTGTTTTCTTGACTATGCCACATAGGAGAATATATTAATTATTAGGAAGCATATGAATTATTTATGAAAATATACCATGAATTTGCATGTTACTTGATTGAGAAAT
This sequence comes from Sorex araneus, assembly GCF_027595985.1. Taxonomy (NCBI): domain Eukaryota; kingdom Metazoa; phylum Chordata; class Mammalia; order Eulipotyphla; family Soricidae; genus Sorex; species Sorex araneus. The sequence continues at coordinate 70,116,773 of NC_073304.1, read as the reverse complement.
ACACATGACAGTTAGAAATATAAGTAGATTAAATCTAGCAAGTCAGTCTTCACCTTACAGTGTCAGTATGAACAAATTTCACTTGCCATAGCTTAGTAAAATAGTAGCAGTCTTTCAAAAAGATTGATACTTAAGTTTCTCCAGTATATTATATGAAACTGCTTAAAGTGCAAACTTCATTACTAGCTCTTCAATACAGAAAACATTATGTAAATAACAGATGCACATCATGATCAGTGACCACAGCACTGCTTTCAAAGTCTGCTGGTGATGGATCACTGTACATCTGTTACTCAGCTCATCTACAGATAGCAAAGCATATGGTTTTACTGCTTCAATGTCTCCTAAATCCATGGTTACTCAAATGAGGTGACTGACTAACAATAATAAATCTAAAGAGAAATTTCAAAAAATAGAAAAATCAAAGTAAAAAAGAAAAAATATTCCAATCCAGCTCAGAATTAATGGTGAAAAATAAATTTTAATTCTGCACTGGAGAGATAGTATAGGAGTTAAGGAACATGGTTTACATACAGCTGACCTTAGTATATCCTGGGCCCCTGAATATCACTGATATAGTCATGGATGACCTAAAATACCACCAAACAACCCGAAGTTCTGCTAAGTAGCCTAGGTAATCCTTAACACTTCAGACTTAAACAGCAACATGACCTTGGCATTTTTCCAGGTTCTGGCTATTGTAAACAGTGCTTCGATGAATATATAAGTGCAAATGTCATTTCGACTATACTTTTTTGCTTCTCCAGAATATATTCCCAGAAGTGGTATTGCTGGGTCAAATGGGAGTTCAATTTCTAATTTTTTGAGAAGCGTCCATATTGTTTTCCAAAAGGACTGAACAAGTCGGCATTCCCACCAACAGTGTAGAAGGGTCTCTTTCTCCTCACATCCTCTCCAACAGCGGTTGCTTTTGTTCTTTTGGATGTGTGCATTCTCTGTGGTGTGAGGTGGTATCTCATAGTTGTTTTGATCTGCATCTCCTTGATGATTAATGATGTAGAGCACTTTTTTATGTGCCTTTTGGCCATTCGTATGTCTTCTTTAGAAAAGTTTCTGTTCATTTCTTTGCCCCATTTTCTGATTGGGTTGAATGTTTTCTTCTGGTAGAGTTCAACCAGTGCTTTACATACCCTTGATATAAACCCTTTATCGGATGGGTATTGGGTGAATATCCTTTCCCATTCTGTAGATTGTCTTTGTATTCTGGTCACTGTATTTTTTGCAGTTCAGAAACTTCTTAGTTTAATATAGTCCCATTTGTTTATCTCTGTTTCCACTTGGTTGATCAGTTGCGTGTCATCTTTGAAGATACCATTAGCTTCAATATCGTGGAGGGTTTTGCCGACTTTGTCAACCCGAGTGCCCGAGAACAGATGACTGGTTAAAGAAACTTTGGTACATCTACATAATGGAATACTATGCAGCTGTTAGAAAAGATGAAGTCATGAATTTTGCATATAAGTGGATCAACATGGAAACTATCATGCTAAGCAAAATGAGTCAGAAAGAGAGAGACAGATATAGAAAGATTGTGCTCATTTGTGGAATATGAAATAATAAAGTAGGAGACAAACACCCAAGAATAGTAGAAATAAGTACCAGAAGTTTGGCTCCATGGCTTGGAAGCTGGCCTCACATGCTGGGAGAAAAGGCAGTTCAAATAGAGAAGGGAACATAAAGTAAGCTTTGGTTGGAGGACCTGCTCGGGAGGGGAGATGCGTGCTGAAAGTAGACTATAGATTGAACACAATGGCCACTCAATACCCCTATTGCGGACCATAACACCCAAAAGGAGAGAGATAGAGAACAAAAGGGAATGCCCTGCCACAGAGGCGGGGAGGGGGGAGGGAGGGAGGATGGGATTGGGAGGTGGGAGGGATATTGCGTTCACTGGTGGTGGAGGATGGACACTGGTAGAAGAAGGGGTGCTCAAACATTGTATGAGGGAAACACAAGTATGAAAATGTGTAAATCTGTTACTATACCCTCATGGTGACTCACTAATTAATAACAATAAAAAAACATGAGCTTGGGAACATACATTGAAATTCTTGCCTAGTTGGACGTAAATGTTGGTAAGGGCCCCTGGGCCTTCTGAGCAACACTTGTGGAAGACCCAAAGGAGGAAAAAAAAAGAAAAACATAACTTGATTAAAATATAATTGGAGTTATTGCAGAAATAACTGGCCATAGGAATCATTAATAATGCTTCTGTTGATAAGAAGTTAAGATATGACTTCAGAAAGGCAAGATTATTGATCTAGATGGGTCAAATATGGCACAACTAGGCATAGATATAGAGGAGCAAAGGAGTGATGCTAAGGATTAAACAAACACACATCAAGAAACTTTGCTCTGATTTTAAACTTTATAGTAAATGATAGTAATAGAATCAATTAACAGAGGAGTAAAGAAAAAATATGTGCAGATGAATGAAAATATGAAGAGATAAGAAACACAACAATTAAATTATGAAAAGTAGTAAAGAGCTTAAAATGGAGCTTTAAAGTAACTTCAATAAACAATATTGAGAAAACTGAAAAGCTCAATATAAAAGAAACCAGACCACTATATAATAGCATTCACAAAAGTACACAAAAATTGTTTCAAAATGAATTGAAAACTTGGATATAATAGCTAAATAATAAAATACATAGAAAAATCTTGGATATCTATTTTCTGCTATTAGTTTTAGCAAAATGTTTGGGGATTCACCTCCAATAGCAATAAAAACAAGCAAAAATAAATATAGGAACACATCGACCTATTTTTTCTATGAAGTGAAAAATGTACATTAAAATGAAAACTTCTGAATAGGAAAAGGTTTTGGCACATATTCCATCTGATGAGGGGAAAATATAAAAAATTATACCAGAAAAAAACTCAGAAAATTCAGTTTAAAAAAACAAACACAAGAATGAACAGAGAATCTGAATATACACTTCTCTAATGTGGACACAGAGATGGCTTAAAGCATGGAAGACGCTCATTAGTAAGAAGATACAAGCTAAAACAATGACCTTTCTACTGCTGATTCAAATTCAGTCCCTGGCACTCACATCCCTGAATCCTAGAAAGAGTGATCCCTGAGAGCAAAGCTAAGAGTAAATCTTGAGCACTGTCAGGTGTGTCCCAAAACCAAACCAAGTAAATAAGAACTAATTAATAGACAGAAAATATTCTTAGAGAAAAAAATTCTCCCCAATATTTCAAGATATTTAGCCTTTTATATTGATTAAAACACCTGAGTTAGTTGTTTGAGGAATATTTTTAAGGTCGCATTATCTAAATCGAGTAAAGATGGTGAAAAGGAACTTCAGGAATGATTCCTTGATCACAGTCTTTCTAGCAGAAGATATGAAGAGTAGGCATATATGTTATCCTATCTATACATATGCAAATACATTAGTGGGGAAAAATTAATAGAGAAGTGAGACAAAAGAAACAATGATATTCTTTCTTCTTCAAAAAGTGGGCTAATTTTTACTCCCGACCTCTGATGAGGATCTTTGGTTTTCCCTTTGAGCCTTCCTTTCCAAGACAGAAGCCTAAATATGGCAGCTGAGTAAATGAGTTCAGGAGTTCTACAACTTGCAGAAGAGGGATCAAATATTCCTTTGCATTTAGTACTGTTAGTACAATTCACACAATTCATGTCAAATGGATGTCCCCCTTGTTACAGTTATTGTTAAAATTCTTTGATTTTCCAATGAATCTTCTTGATCATTAACTACCCAGAGAAAATCTGTACCCTACACAATGAGATAAGCCCTTTGAGTTTTCACAGGCTTATATCATTAAGACATTGAGAGAAGGAGTTCACTTAAGGAAAATGGAGGAAAAGGTGTGTGTGTGTGTGTGTGTGTGTGTGTGTGTGTGTGTTTGTGTGTGTGTGTGTGTGTGTGTGTGAGAGAGAGAGAGAGAGAGAGAGAGAGGTAATATATGCTTCTCCAGAGGCTATAGAATCTCATTAATGTGTTTATGCACATAAACTACTTCTTGTTTTTTTTTGAGGGTCACACTGGGCAGTACTAGAGCTTACTTATGGTTCTGTACTTGGGGTTAACTCCTGGGAAACTATATGGTACGGGGGATCAAACTCTGTCAGCCATGTTCAAGTCAAGCACCTAATTGCTGTACTATCTCTCTGACTTCTGCAGATACATTCTTTTAAACTATATATTACCAAACAATTTAAAAAAAGCAGAGCACTTTTACCCATCATCTGACTTCAACAATTCACAATGCATAGACATGACAAACATTAACAAGTATCATGTAACTGAGAGCTAAAATAACTTCAATAAAACCGGGGGTAATATGTTCCCTTATTGTTAAAAAAACACAAATAATGCAACTGTGTGAAATACAAACAAGACACTCATGATTCCAAGTATTTTTAATCTCTTTAGAAAGGAGGCTGGATTTTTAAAATGATACAATGTGCATAATTTATGAATGATTAATAAAATTCTGATAACATCATCACTTAAGAGAATCTGATCTTTTCACTCGAGAGCTTTTTAGCTGTCATTCTGTGTTAGATTAACTTACTGGTTTCTTGATTGCTGTGGATTATAAACTTTACAAGTTTCTTTAGTTATGAATGTTTTTATAGTGGGAAAATACACATGGGGAAAAAAAGAATGCTTACTATCTTCTGACTAGGTTCAAGACATCATCTTGTCCACACTTTCACTATTTTAAAAGAGAAAATCAGAGGAAGGAAGACTAGAAATGATCCAAAGGGTATAGTGGAGGGTCTTAGGGTCTTTGTTGATGGTGAAATGCAGTGAAGTTTTTATAAATTTTTGTTTTCATTTGGGAAAAGAAAGAGAGAAGTTTAAATACCAGGCTAACCCTACCAGTGCCCAAGGCTTACTCTTGGCTTTGTGCTCAGGGATCATTTCTAGCAGGGCTCCAAGGACTGTGCGGAATTCCAGAGATCAAATCCTGGTCAGCTGCATGCAAAATAGTTTCAGTATCTGCAGTGCTATCCCTAGATCCCTAACCTTTAAAAACCTTTAGAGGCGCTTTTCAACTATATGACTGAATAGTTCTTAGAGAACTGTTTAATCTCTATTACCTTTTTCTCTGGGCTGGAGCGATAGCACAGTGGTAGGGCATTCACCTTTCACACTGCTAACCCATGTTTGATTCCTCTGCCACTCCCGAAGAGCCCGACAAGCTACCCAGACTGTCGCACCTGCACGGCAGAGCCTGGCAAGCTACCCATGGCGTATTCGATGTGCCAAAAATAGTAACAATAAGTCTCACAATGAGAGACGTTACTGGTGCCTGCTCGAACAAATCCATGAGCAATGGGATGACAGTGACAGTGACCTTTTTCTCTGCGTTGACTTTTGCTTGGAACCCTCTTTTTAGAGAATCTTGGAGAAACTCAAAATGAGAAGCTGTTTTGTTGCTGAGCCCAGCAAGTCTTAGCTTCTTTATATTTATTTTTTATTCTTATCCCTTTCCTGTCATTTTTCATGATCAGTTCTAAGAAAAAATCAGTATCTCCAAACTTCAACTTAACCATATCATTTCATTCACTAGGCATATTTCTTACTTCTATTATCTTAGGAAAAGATGCAAGAAAAATATACATTTATCACATAAAATTTATCCTCTTTCCCATTCCCAGTAACTCACTTTTTCCTCAAGTATTCTCTGACCAGCTGTTTGCCCATTGCATTTCTGCTAACATGCTTTTCACTGTCTTTCTGACATAGCTTTCCTGGGTTTTAGAGTTTGTTATAGTGATATTCTTCTTTTAAGTAGTGGGATGGTTTAATTATTTATTTCTGTATAATGAACAAAACCCTAAATGCCTCAAGCTTCTGGCAGCATTTGCTTTACCAGTGACTGTACTTTGGGCAGGATTCCGGAGGGCTGGACTCTGACAGTTTATCTGTGTCACTCAGTGAGAGCTGGACAGCTTCAAGGCTGGAAACAGGTTTGCTCAGTTGTGTGTCTGCTGGTTGATGATGGCTGTTGGCTGGGACTTTGGCCAGTACGACACATTTTACAAATGTCCTAAGCTGCTTCATCATATGGGGAATGTGTCTCAATGACAAGCATCTGAACTTGGGGAGAGATTATTAGGCAACAGTCGTACTACCAGCTAGTACTGAGTTTTTGGAAGTCCTAGTGTTATATTCTATACAATAAGTAGTCACAAAATTCAACAAATTAAAGTAGGCACATAGTAGGTCCTTGGCAATGAGTTCTTTGGAATTAATACAACCAAGATGGGATTTAAAGAAGTTACTCTCTCACGAACCCTAGGGTTATAAAAAAGCATTAGCTTGGTATTTAAACTATGGGCTATTTTGGTCACTTGAGATTTTTAAAGCATTTTTTAGGTCAGACTAGTGATGCCTAACTCTCTAAGACTGATGTAAGGCCACCAATTTAATTTTAAATTCAATTTGTTTGAAAAAAATTAGAAAATTTTAAGCATTAATTTATGCTATGGCTATTTTGTATATTCTTATAATTATAGTAATAATATTCCAATACATTAACAGATCATACCTCTCCATTTATTTAGGTAAAGTTTGGTTTCTATTAATGAGGACTTTAAATTTCTCTTTATATTTTTATAGAGTCTTAATTCCTAGACTTTAAAGTCTACTTAATAAATTATTAAATTTGGGGCTGGAGTGATAGCACAGCCGGTAGGGCATTTGCCTTGCATGCAGCCGACCCGGGTTCAATTCCCAGCATCCCATATGGTCCCCCAGCACTGCCAGGACTAATTCCTAAGTGCAGAGCCAGGAGTACCCCTGTGCAATGCCAGTGTGACCCAAAAAGCAAAATACATAAATAAATATATTATTAACTTTATATCTAGTTATTTCATTTTTTCATGATGGTAATCTTTTGCATATAGAATTACTAGTTGGAGTCATTTTGTGGACACACACAAAAAACTGAGGTCTGATAAGACTTGAATTGTCCTTATCACTGATGCAGTGTAGATTGATGCCCCTCCAGAGTGAAACTCCAGCAGCAACAAAGACTTCTGATAAAAATGTGAAGTTTCAAGTTTCTCTACTTGATAATATCACAGGAATGGGTTATCTACACGGAAAGACTCAAAGGAGGTGCAGTTTCAGAGATCACCTATTATTAAACCAACTCTGCAGGCAAATGATGCTTCCCCAGACTAGAGGTTAGCGGATGATCTCCACTACATCTCCATAATGTGTTGCTCTTTCTCTTTCTTACTTCGTAATTTCTAAATAAAACTGTTTTACTTCACTATTTGTATCTTCCAGAAATTTTTATTTTTGAGAGAAAGTGATGGACATGGAAAGTCATGTAAACTTACTCAAACTGGTTAAGTTTCAGAATTAACTTTCCTTTCCTACAAAGAGCAATTCCTCACTCCAGCCTGAGTTCCATAACTTAAGCAATTGGTTGGCATGCTCGCCAGAACAAATGGACTCTCACTGTGTTTTTGAAAACACACTAGTGGAGTTGGTGGGACATGAAGTCTGTACCTTACAGGTGTTCATCACAGATTCTCATCAGCTCTATATGTCCTCAGGAACTGCCCTTGACCAAGGTGGATACAGAGAAAAAGCAGTAAGCTCCCTCTCTCCACTTCCCTATTCTCCATGCCGCATAACTCACACAGTATAATGACATCTATCTTTTGAGAAAATAACACATTTCTGATAAAAGTACGTTAGTTTGGAAATATCACTATAACCATTTTCAGAAAAAAATAATTTGGCACCTTTCCATATGCCTGTTGTTTATTATATTTCTCTTACTGTAATGTTAAATACTATGCCATTTAAATGTTTTCTACATTTTGCTTCACTTTAGTTTACCATGAATGTGTATGCTCTCTAAAAATTATTACTTACTTGTTAAAGGTTCTAAAACTTACATATATTAAATTATCTTGGATATATTTAGAGATTTGCTTTAGTAATTTAGTATTTTTCTTTTAAGACCATTCCAAGTTGATGGTGCAACAATAATTAATCTACTTTTACAGCTCTAAGGTATTCACTTATGCTAGTAACATAATTTACCTATTTTATTATTGATGAACATTTATGTAATTCCATTTTTGCTCTTATGAATTATACTTTTATGAATATTCTTATGCATATCTCCTGGGTACTTTGGCAAGCATTGTTCTAGGGTATATATGTCTATGAATGAAATTATTGGGTCATATTTATACATATATACATATTTAAATTTGCCAGCTAGCCACAAATTGTTTTCCTCAGAAGTGGTGACAATTTATGCAACTGCCATAAGACTTTTCTCATGATACAGTCTTGCTAAAATATCATAAGTGATATTTTACTTAATTTTCTCTAAACTTGTGGATGTGAATTGGGTCTTAGAAGTTGTATTCTCTATGTAATTATGAGTTAACTGCCTATGCAGCTATTTTAGCAATCATTGCAAGTATGTCTTTTATGTGTGTTTTAAATATATTTCGTGTTTTTTTTTCTTTTTGGGTCACACCCAGCAATGCACAGGGGTTACTCCTGGCTTTCCACCCAGGAATTTCTTCAGGTGGTGTTTTAGGGACCATATGGGATGCTGGGAATCAACCCAGGTCGGCCGAGTGCAAGCCAAACACCCTACCCGTTGTACTATATCTCCAGCCCCAAGTGGTTTTATTTTGTAATTAACAAAATAAAATTTAATATATACTTTGTACATTAATCTTTTGTTCTTTGCAAATATCTTATTAAGCAATAATTTATCTTCTTTACTATTCACTGATATATATAATTTACATGACTACAATTCTATTTTAGCACTTATAATCATTATTTCCTTATAGTTTTTTTTTTTAATTTTATTTATTTTTAATTAGAGAATCACTGTGAGGGTACAGTTACAGATTTATACACTTTTGTGCTTATACTTCCCTCATACAAAGTTCGGGAACCCATCCCTTCACCAGTGCCCATTCTCCACCACCCGTAAACCCAGCGTCCCTCCCACCCTCCCCAATCCCATCTCCCCCCCACCCCACCCTGCCACTGTGGCAAGGCATTCCCTTCTGTTCTCTCTCTCTAATTAGCTGTTGTGGTTTGCAATAAAGGTGTTCAGTGGCCGCTGTGCTCAGTCTCTAGCCCTCATTCAGCCCGCAACTCCCTTCCCCCACATGGCCTTCGACTACAATGTAGTTGGTGATCGCTTCTCTGAGTTGACCTTTCCCCGGAACGTGAGGCCAGCCTCGAAGCCATGGAGTCAACCTCCTGGTACTTATTTCTACAGTTCTTGGGTGATAGTCTCCCACTCTGTTATTCTATATACCATAGATGAGTGCAATCTTTCTATGTCTGTCTCTCTCTTCCTGACTCATTTCACTCAGCATGAAACTTTTCATGCCCATCCACTTAACTACAAAATTCTTGACCTCCTTTTTTCTAACAGCTGCATAGTATTCCATTGTATAGATGTACCAAAGTTTCCTCAACCAGTCATCCGTTCTGGGGCATTCGGGTTTTTTCCAGATTCTGGCTATTGTAAACAGTGCTGCGATGAACATACATGTGCAGATGTTGTTTCGATTGTAATTTTTTGCCTCTCTGGGATATATTCCCAGCAGTGGTATTGCTGGGTCAAATGGGAATTCAATATCTAATTTTTTGAGAATCGTCCAAATTGTTTTCCAGAAGGGCTGAACCAGTCGGCATTCCCACCAGCAGTGAAGAAGGGTCCCTTTCTCCCCACATCCTCTCCAACAGCGGTTGCTTTTGTTCTTTTGGATGTGTGCTAGTCTCTGTGGTGTGAGGTGGTATCTCAAAGTTGTTTTGATCTGCATCTCTCTGATGATTAGTGATGCAGAGCACTTTTTCATGTGCCTTTTGGCCATTCGTATTTCTTCCTTGGTAAAGTTTCTGTTCATTTCTTCGCCCCATTTTTTGATGGGGTTGGATGTTTTCTTCTTGTAGAGTTCAACCAGTGCTTTATATACCATTGATATCAACCCCTTATCTGATGGGTATTGTGTAAATATCCTTTCCCATTCTGTGGATAGTCTTTGGATTCTGGTCACTGTATCTCTTGCAGTGCAGAAGCTTTTTAGTTTAATGTAGTCCCATTTGTTGATCTCTGTTTTTACTAGATTGCTTAGTTCCGTGTCACCTTTGAAGATACCTTTATCTTCAATATCGTGGAGGGTTTCGCCGACCTTGTCTTCAATGTACCTTATGGTTTGTGGTCTAATGTTGAGGTCTTTAATCCATTTTGATCTGACTTTTGTGCATGGTGTCAGGTCAAGGTCTAAACCCATTTTTTTGCATGTGGTTGTCCAGTTGTGCCAGCACCATTTGTTAAAGAGGCTTTCCTTGCTCCACTTTACATCTCTTGCTCCCTTATCAAAGATTAGATGGTCATACATTTGGGGTTGTGTGTAGGGATATTCCACCCTGTTCCATTGGTCTACGGCTCTGCCTTTGTTCCAGTACCATGCTGTTTTAATTGTTACTGCTTTGTAGTAAAGTTTGAGGTTGGGGATGGTGATGCCTCCCATCATCTTTTTCCCAAGAATTGTTTTAGCTATCCTTGGACGTTTGTTATTCCATATGAATTTTAGGATTTCTTGATCCATTTCTTTGAAGAGTGTCATGGGTATATTTATAGGGATCGCATTGAATCTGTATAATGCTTTAGGGAGTATTGCCATTTTGACAACATTGATTCTCCCTATCCACGAGCAGGGTATATGTTTCCATTTCCTCATGTCCTCTTTGATTTCATGGAGTAGCGTTATGTAGTTTTCTTTGTAAAGGTCTTTTACTTCCTTGGTTAAGCTGATTCCGAGGTACTTGATTTTCTGGGGCACGATTGTGAATGGGATTGCTTTTTTCATGTCCCTTTCCTCTGCCTCATTGTTTGCATATATGAAGGCCATGGATTTTTGGGTATTGATTTTGTAGCCTGCAACTTTACTGTATAAGTCTATTGTTTCTAAGAGTTTCTTAGTAGAGGTTTTAGGCTTCTCTAGATATAGTATCATGTCGTCTGCAAATAGTGAGAGTTTGATTTCTTCCCTTCCTATCTGGATGCCCTTAATCTCTTTTTCTTGTCTAATAGCTATCGCAAGTACTTCCAGTACTATATTGAAGAAGAGTGGTGAGAGTGGGCATCCTTGTCTTGTGCCTGATCTCAGAGGAAAGGCCCTTAGTTTTTCCCCGTTGAGGATAATGCTTGCCGTAGGCTTGTGATAGATGGCTTCGACTATCTTGAGGAAAGTTCCTCCAAACCCCATTTTGGCGAGGGTTTTCATCATGAAAGGATGTTGGATCTTGTCAAATGCTTTCTCTGCATCTATTGATATGATCATATGGTTTTTATCTTTACTTTTGTTGATATGCTGGATTATGTTGATTGATTTCCGAATGTTAAACCATCCTTGCATCCCTGGGATGAATCCCACTTGGTCGTGATGTATAATCTTTTTGATGAGTTGTTGGATCCTATTTGCCAGTATTTTGTTGAGGATCTTCGCATCGGTGTTCATCAGGGATATTGGTCTGTAATTTTCTTTCTTAGTGATGTCTTTGTTTGCTTTTGGTATTAGGGAGATGTGTGCTTCATAGAAACTGTTTGGGAGATTTCCTGTTTTTTCAATTTCCTGAAAAAGTTTGAGGAAAACAGGCAGCAGGTCTTCTTTAAATGTTTGGAAGAATTCACCAGTGAAGCCATCTGGGCCTGGGCTTTTGTTTTTGGGGAGGTTTTTGATCACAGCTTCAATTTCCTTAACATTGATGGGTCTATTCAGGTATTCCAAGTCTTCTTTGTTCAGTCTTGGGAGATTGTAAGAATCGAGGAATCCATCCATTTCTTTTAGGTTCTCCTGTTTTGTGGCATATAGACTTTCGAAGTAGTCTCTAATGATCTTTTGAATCTCACTGGTTTCTGTTATGATGTCCCCCTTTTCATTTCTGATTCGATTTATTAGGGTTCTTTCTCTTTCTTTCTTTGTGAGTCTTGCTAGCGGTTTATCAATCTTGTTTATTTTCTCGAAGAACCAGCTCTTTGTTTCATTGATCTTTCGGATTGTCTTTTTGGTTTCCATGTCATTCATTTCTGCTCTAATTTTTATTATTTCTTTCCTTCGATCTGGTTTGGGTTCCCTTTTCTGGTCCTTTTCTAAGGTCTTGAGTCGTGAAGTCAAGTTGTCTATGTGGGCCCTTTCTTCCTTCCTGAGGAATGCTTGGAGAGCTATAAATTTTCCCCTTAACACGGCTTTAGCTGCGTCCCATAGGTTTTGGCAGCTCGTGTCTTCATTCTCATTTGTTTCTAAGTATTTTTTGATTTCTTCCTTGATTTCCTTCCTGGCCCACTCATTGTTCAACATTGAATTGTTTAATTTCCAAGTGTTTGACTTGATTCTCCGTGTCAGTGAGTGGTTAGCTTCTATCTTCAGCGCATCGTGGTCTGAAAAGATGGTTGATACAATTTCTATTTTTCCGATTCTATTGAGGTATGTTCTGGGGCCCAGTACATGGTCTATTTTAGAAAATGTTCCGTGTGCACTGGAAAAGAATGTGTATTCTTTCTTTTGGGGGTGTAAGGCCCTGTATAGGTCTATTAGGCCTCTCTCTTCCATTTCTTCTTTCAGAGTCAGTGTTTCCTTGTTGAGTTTTGTTCTTGTCGATCTATCTAGAGGCGATAAGGCCATATTGAAGTCTCCGACTACTATTGTGCTGTTAGTGATGTCCTCTTTGAAGTCTGCTAGGAGTTGTTTTAAATATTTAGCTGGTCGCTCATTAGGTGCATATATGTTTAAGAGTGTGATTTCTTCCTGTTGAACATATCCCTTGATAAACAGAAAATGACCTTCGTTGTCCCTTTTAATCTTTTTCAACCTGAAATCTATGTTGTCGGATATTAGGATGGCCACTCCAGCATTTTTACGGTGGTTGTTTGCTTGCAGGATTGTTTTCCATCCTTTGACTTTGAGTCTATGTTTACTCTGTTTGTTCAGGTGTGTTTCTTGCAGGCAGCAGAATGATGGGTTTAATTTCTGGATCCATTTTGCCACTCTGTGTCTCTTGATGGGTGCATTTAGGCCGTTGACGTTGAGAGAGATTATTGTGATAGGATTTTGTGTCATATTTCTGTGGTATTTGTTGTTTTTATGTGGCTCCACCTTGTCTTACAGTAGCCCCTTGAGACCTTCTTTCAAGTTTGGTTTTGAGTCTATGAAGGACCTGAGCTGTTGTTTATCCGAGAAGTAGTGTATGGTTCCTTCGAGTTTGAGTGAGAGTTTAGCCGGATAAAGTATTCTTGGTGAGGCATTCATTTCGTTGAGTCTTTTCACTATGTCCCACCATTGTCTTCGGGCTCGGAGGGTTTCCTCTGACAGGTCTGCTGTAAATCTGAGGGGTGCTCCTTTGTATGTAATTTCCTTCTTTGACCTTGCTGCTTGCAGAATTGTGTCTCTATCCATAGCATCCGTCATTCTGACTATGATATGCCTTGGAGTCTTTTTATTCGGGTCTCTTTTTGCTGGTACTCTTCGGACTCCTTGTATCTGGATGCCTGCCTTCTCCAGCTCTGGGAATTTCTTAGCAATGATGTCTTTGACTGTGTTTTTTTCATTGGGGTTACTTCCCTGTGGTTCTGGTACTCCAATGATTCTTATGTTGTTTCTCTTGAAGTCATCCCCCAGGGCTCTGATTCGCTCTATAGCCATTTTGAGGTCTTTGGCCATGATTTGTTGTTGTCTATAAGCTTTCTGCAGCTCATCTTCCAGGTCGCTGATTCTTTCTTCAGCTGTAGTCATTCTACTGTTGCGGGCATCTAGTGAGATTTTTATTTCATCTACCGATTCCTTTATTTGTGAGATTTCCGTTCGAAGATTTGAAATTTCTGCTCTCATTTCTGCTCTCATTTCTTCCTGAATTTTCTTGGTAGACCGTTCCAGCGCTTCATTCATCTCCTCCCTTAGTTTATTGGATGTCTGTTCCATGGTTGCTTGGAGTAGGTCGACTCTCCTCCAGATCTCCTCTCTAAATTGTTTATCTGAGAGGTCATAGATGTGAGTAGCCCCCATTGATGTTTCTGGGATTTTTTCTTCTCCCTCTCTTGGTGGAGGGGATTTTCGCTGCTTCTTCATATTGTTACGGAAGTATAGAGCTGGAGCTCTGTAGTTATTTGTTCCTTTTTCCTTCTTGTGGAAAGAAGGTTTTCTGATCGTGCTAAACTTCCCTTATTAACTGAGAGCTTTTATAGTGTCAGACTAAGCTAATGGCTATTTTGTGTGTTAGAGATTGCAAAAGTGAATTTTCAAAAACACACAAGTACTGATTGAGCTGAGGTAACAAAGAATAACTGCGGGGGGCTGGAGAGATAGCACAGCGGGTAGGGCGTTTGCCTTGCACGCGGCCGACCCGGGTTCAAATCCCAGCATCCCATATGGTCCCCTGAGCACGGCCAGGGGTAATTCCTGAGTGCAGAGCCAGGAGTAACCCCTGTGTATCGCCAGGTGTGACCCAAAAAAAAAAAAAAAAAAGCAAAGAATAACTGCGGCCGCGTTAGCGTTGGCCGCTCTGAGAGGAGGCCACGCCCACTTTTAGACCACGCCCACTAACATACAGGACACGCCCCCAGTGTCTTCCTGCGAGGGCGGGCCGCAGTTAGGGGGCCCGGGGAGGAGCCGGGGCGCAGAGGACACGGGCTGGGGCGGCTGGAAGGTCTCGGGGAGTCCAGGCGGCGGGAAGCGGGGCGCGGGAGGGCGTGGCCGAGGGTCCGGGAAGGTACCTGAGAGGGCGGGCCGCAGTTAGGGGGCCCGGGGAGGAGCCGGGGCGCAGAGGACACGGGCTGGGGCGGCTGGAAGGTCTCGGGGAGTCCAGGCGGCGGGAAGCGGGGCGCGGGAGGGCGTATTTCCTTATAGTTTGTGCTTTTAATTTATTTGAAAAAATTTTACTTGTCTTACATTCTTAAAGATATTGTCATCGTGTGTCTTTCTTCAGAGCTTTAATATCTTACTTCTTACATTGACTGATTTGATGGGAATCTATTTTTTTTAAACTATAGTTAGTGTCTTAAATTGGTTCAAATAGCCTAGGCTAACGGGTGCCCAGGTAGCTGATAAAACATTTCTTTATACATCTGTGAGGATGTTCATAGAAGATATGAATGCAAGAGATGTGTAAAGAGTGTAAAAATAAGGATGGAGAGCATGTAAGTGTTGAGGAGCTGGATAGAACAGTAAAGAAAAGGAAGGGTAAATTTACTGTCATCTTAGAACATACATTTTTTCTATAATTTCTCTTGTTCATTAGCACTTTTGGTATTAGAAAACAATTTACAAAAATACCTTCATCACAATTTTAGTATTTCAAATAACAGGAAAAGGGCCGGAGCGATAGCACAGTGGGTAGAGTGTTTGCCTTGCACACAGTCAACCCAGGTTCGATCCCCAGCATCCCATATGGTTCCCCCAGCACTGCCAGGAGTAATTCCTGAGTTAAGAGCCAGGAGTAATCCCTGAGCATCGCTGGGTGTGACCCAAAAAGAAAGAATGAAAAAAAAATCAAATAACAGGCAAAAATAAAAAAAGAAACCTGAAACAAATTCCACACAGGAAATTAGGCCTCCTAAAGCAGATTTGAGCCACAGTGGTTGATGACTGAAACAAGCCCTCAAATAACTATTGAGTTTGCCTTTTCTCTAAGCCTTGTCTTCAATAATCTGTCTTCCCATGCCTCTGAATTAGATAATATTCCAAATAATGCTTTATATCTGATCCTTATTTCATATTCCTTTCTCAAACAAAGTCAAAATCAATACAAAATTTCTGGTGTTAATTTTAGGGTATAGTAGTATAATGATATTTTTGGCCATAAGACAAAGTCCAAAATATCAAACTTTAGTCACTAGCACATAATGTATGAGACTTGCTGAAGCAAATATTTCAAACTGTTGTTTTAACTGTTCCTTCAACAGTTAAACTGTTCCTTCAACTGTTCCTTATTGCCATTTATCAACATTTATCACCAACTTTGAGGACTAGGAGGAAATAAAAGCTGTATATATATAGTGGTTTAAGTTCATGGTAAAGGTATAGGTAGGAAAGGCATAAAATTCAATGGGTAACAATGTTAAATGACTAGCTACTTTGGCAATGGATATTAGTACTTAATTCTGTTGATATAAATATAGCTGCTATATCTGCAGTGCTATCAAACTGGTTTTATATGATTGGATTTATTATGTAGTGCACATTTCCATTTTTATATACACTAAAAGTAAAGTGCTCTAAATCAGCAAAAAAATCCATAGTAAAACATTTACTTTCTCAAAATTTATCTCTCATTTTTGCTAGTTTTTGAAGGGATTAAACTCAAATTTACATTCAATATAATTTAAGAAATATTTTGTAGTGATAGTGCAATATAACTGAATGCTCTACCTATATATTTTTTAACCTCTGAACTCAAAACAGAGCTTAAATTTTAAAATACCTCTATAGACGTGGGAAAAGCATAAGTTTCAGTAGGCTAAGTCTCGGTTTTCTTAAAGTCTGATGATGCAACCATGATACAGCAAAAACAATGTCTTTGAAAATGTCACATTTACTTTAAGGTCTTACATGTTTCCCTTCTCAAGCTTAATGGAATAAAACATCTTGGGATCTTCCAGGTGGCAATTATTTCATTCTGCGTAGGATACCTTTTTCATAAAACTACTAGCGTAACTCCATGAACAAGACAGGCATTGAGGAACTGCTAATTCAATCATTTGTGGCCTTTTCTTGAGTATAGTTTTCACTGCTTGTTTTCTAGTTAAATAGCAAATCAGAGCAAAAGGAACAGTCATTCCTACTAATCTTCAGAATGGTGATTGCCTTTGGGGAAGTAACGTATAAAATATGATCACTAGAAGAAGAATTTTAAAAACAATCGGTAATAATTTGTCAAACAAACATATAAACTCAATATATCAAAAGTTAATGCTTAGAAGTTAATGTTTAAAACTATAGCCTTCTGACACCTCCATCCGCTTCTCACCAAGCCCCACCAGGAGAGATTAGATTGTTGAGTACAGAGACAAGAATATGCTCTGAGCACAGGAAGCGTGGCCCCCAAAAGAAAATCAAAACCTTAGCAGTGGTATATAGAAATAAATAGTAGAGTATATATGGGTTATGTGATAAATGGACCCCACATAAAGAAGCTAAAAACAGGATGGAAGCTTATTTACAGCTACATGATATGATAGAGATATAGAAGTTCTGCTCTTCTGGTCAAGAGGAAATCTTGCTGCGGTTTCTGTTAAGCTTTGCTATTCAAACGAAGCTGGCACATCAGCAACACTTCCCTTCTTTAGCCCCTGAGAAGGGACTTAGAGAGGTTTCAGAAAACAGTCAATTTTATTTAGGGAAGTGATCTAAAAGTTGTATAATCCATTTCTATTCATATTCCGTTTGCAAATATTGGGTCTTGTGTCCAAAGGTTGTAAATGGGACATGGAATGGTGAAATATAATCTTTAACTGGGAAACTGTGTGCCTTACTAGACTTCTGAAAGTAAGAACTGATTTCGTTTACAGGGGAGAATTATTTGCATAATTGATGTTTGCTATGCAATGTGTTGGTATGAACATATTTCTCTGTTTAATTTAGATTTAAAAAATTTAAGGCAGAAAATTAATTGGTCACTTAAGGAGTCCAATGATTTCAATTACAATAAATATACCATCTAAGATCCTTTTCAGTTGTTGCTTTTTATTACTAAACAGGAGTAAGCAATGTAGATATAAACCAAATAAATTCTGTAAGTGTTAAATTCCATTACAATAATTAAAATATGTGAAATTGATGACTAAATTAATTATAGACTTACATATAAGGATTAAACAAAATGATCAAATTTAATGTTAATAGACCATCAATATCAAGTAGGTACAAGTAGCCTCATACTCTATGTCCCTATAAACTTATACTTTTAGTTTTTGCACTTCCCCCCGGCCCACGCCTCAGGTGTCTCCTCGGACCCTGAGACTCTCCACCTCCCCAGCACCATCCCATCCACCCTTGAGCCACCCTCCAGCATCGCTCTGGATTTTCTCCCTTTCCCAGATTTCTGCCACCCCATCCGGCACCCCGACCACAACACGGTAGTGTGTGTGGCCTCCCTCTGCAGAAGTGGGCACGGCCAATTTTGGGGTGGCTGGCTGCTTACGTGGCAGCAGTTATTTTCTCCTTTCCTCATCCTCATTTCCATCACCTAATTCTGTGGAGATTATCCTGGCCATCTCAAACACATTAGGACAGTAGTCCAGTAGTGTATTCCAATTGCACCATAATACTGGCATCACTAGAAGCTCTATAAGTCCAATATAAAAAAAAAACTGAACACATCCTTAAAGCTTCACTAGAGATCTCACCTAAGCCCTTGAGAAGCACCTGAGAGGAAGAGAGAAATACTTATGGTGAACAGAAAGCTTTCATTACCATACTACTACAAAAAACTTGAAGAAACAACGAAAATTCCCACCACCAGGAGAAGAAGATGAAAAGGTTCCAGGTGCCTCAACAAGCATTACCCACAATTATGATCTCTCCGTTAAAAAATTCAGAGATGAAATATTGCAGATGTTCAATGAACTTGAAGAAATGGTTCAGCAGATATCCAGGAAGGAAATTAAAGGAGGACATGAAAGAAACAACGGAACAGACAGCCGAGAAAATATAGGAAGAAATGAGAGCAGAAATAAAAAAGCTACAAAATGAAGTGTCACGAATAAGGGATTCTGTAGTTGAAATTAAAAACTCAGTGGGTACCCTCAATAGTAGAATGGCAACAGCCGAAGACAGAATCAGTGAGCTTGAAGATGAACTGCAGGAAGCTTATAGGCACAACAAGCAATGGGAAAAGACCTCAAAATAGCTCTTAGGCAAATCAGAGATGTAGGGGATGATTTTAAGATGAACAACATTAGAATCATTGGAGTACCGAAGGACAGGGAGACAACCCCAATGAAAAAGCCACAGTTAAAAATATCATTGTTCAGAAGTTCCCAGAGCTGGAGAAGGCAGGCATCCAGATCCAAGAAGCCTGAAGAGTGCCAGCTAAAAGAGACCCTAGTAAAACAACTCTAAGACATATCCTAGTTAGAATGATGGATGCAACCGATAGAGACACAATACTGCAGGCAGCAAGGTCCAAGAAGAAAATCACATACAAAGGAGCATCCCTTGGTTTTACAGCAGACCTATCAGAGGAAACCCTCTAAGCCCGAAGACAATGGGGGGATATATTGAAAAAACTCAATGAAATGAATGCCTCACCAAGAATGCTTTATCTGACTAAACTTTCACTCAAACTGGAAGGAACGAGACACTATTTCATGGATAAACAACAGCTCAGGAACTTCATAGACTCAAAACCAAACTTAAAAGAAAGACTAAAGGGGCTACTGTAAGATAAGAAAACCCCCTACAAAGCACAACAAACCCCTACAGAAAGACGGCACAAAACCCATGACAATAATCTCCCTCAATGTCAATGGTCTAAATGCACTAATTAAGAGATACAGAGGGGCAGAATAAATTCTGAAACTAAACCCAACATTCTGCTGCCTATAAGAAACACATCTGAAGAGTCAGAACAAACTCAGTCTCAAAGTCAAAGGATGAAAAACAATCCTACAAACAAACAACTCCCTCAAAAAAGCTGGGGTGGTCATATTAGTAACTGACACATAGATTTCAGGTTGAAAAAGATTAGAAGGGACAGCGAAGGCCAATTTTTACTAGTCGAGGTATATGTACAGCAGGAAGAAATCACACTCCTAAACACGTAAGTACCTAATGAAGGACCAGCTAAATACTTAAAACAACTGCTAACAGATTTTAACAAGGATATTGCTAACAACACAATAGTAGGTGGAGACTTCAACACTGCCCTATCACCTCTAGATAGAACTACAAGATTAAAACTTAGCAAGGAAACACTGGCTTTGAAGGAAGAGATAGAATAGAGAGGGCTAATAGATCTATACAGGGTTTTGCATGCAAAAAGATATAATACACATTTTTTTCCAGTGTACACGGAACATTTTCCAAAATAGACCATGTACTGGGTCACAAAATATACCTCAATAGAATCAGGAAGATATAAATTGTACCAACTACCTTTGCAGACTGAAGATAGAAGTCAACCACGCACATAGTGTCGGTGGGAATGCTGAATGACTCAGCCCTTTCGGAAAATTGTATGGACGCTTCTCAAAAAATTAGAAATTGAGCTCCCATTTGACCCAGCAATACCACTTCTGGGAATATATCCCAGAGATGCAAAAAAGTATGGTAGAAATGACTCCTGCATTTACATATTCATTGCAGCACTGTTTACAATAGACAGAATCTGGAAAAAACCTAAGTGCCCGAAAACAGGTGACTAGTTAAAGAAACTTTGGTACATCTACACAATGGAATACTATGCAGCTGTTAGAAAATATGAAGTCATGAAATTTGCATATAGGTGGAGCAACATGGAAAGTATCATGTTAAGTGAAATGAGTCAGAAAGAGAGGGAAAGACATAGAAAGATTGCACTCATTTGTGGAATGTAAAGTAACAGAATGGGAGACTAACACCCAAGAACAGCAGAGATAAGTACCAGGAAGATTATTTCACAGCTTAGCAGCCAGCCTCGAATTCTGGGGGTAAGGGCAGCTCAAATAGAGAAGGTACTACCAAGTAAAGGGTGCTAGGAGGGCCCAATCGGGATGAGAGAGGCTGGTTGAAAGTAGACTATAGACCAAACAAGATGGCCACTTAATACCTCTACTGCAAATCACAACACCCAAAAGGAGAGAGAGAGAGAGCAAAGGGAATGCCCTTCCACAGAGGTGGGATGGCGTGGGGGGTTAATGGGGTGGGGTGCTGGGAGGGTTGCTGGGACCATTGGTGGTGGAAAATGGGCACTGGTGGAGGGATGGGTACTCGATCACTGTATGACTGAAACGCAAGCACGAAAGTTTGTAAGTCTATAATGGTGCCCCCATGGTGATCCACTAATAAAAAAAAAATTCAAATAAGATAATAGATGTCTCTATAAAGTATATCTGAACTTACTGAGAAGTGAAGGTGGTAATATTTGCTTTTTAATCGTTAACTTGTATATAATATTTTGTCTCATTAAATCTTTCTTATTAAATAGTTACTTAATTGTTATTAAATAATAATAAAATACAAATATAGTGAATATATTTCAGCCCTTAAGACAATAACTTTGAAAAATGGGGTAGTGACCAAAGATGTTTATGGGAAATACTATAGCATATTTCCCAATAAAACATATAGATATCAAAAAGTAGCATTCTTTCCCTTTCCTGCAGAAACATTTGATATAGGAAGATTTACTTAGCAATCCAACCTATGGATACAACTTGGGTTATTTGTTTATTAACTATCCTATTAAGTTATTGGGCTGGAGTGATAGCACAGAGGGTAGGGCATTTGCCTTGCACACGGCTGACCCAGGTTTGATTCCTCCGTCCCTCTCAGAGAGCCCAGCAAGCTACTGAGAGTATCCCGCCCACATGGCAGAGCCTGATGTATATGCCAAAAACAGTAACAAGTCTCACAATGAAGACATTACTGGTGCCTGCTCCAGCAAATCGATGAACAATGGGACAACAGTGCTACAGTGCCATAATTTATTAAATAGTTTCAGGAATGTTATCTGCTGTATTCCAAATGCTAATTGCACCATATAACCCAGTTAGAAATCTGTAGGGAATACTTTAGAAACTGGTCTTTGCTTCACTTAATTATTCAGGAAAAATAACATGAATGGATTTTCTTCCAATTTTGCAATCTTAATGAACAATCAGGCCTTTTCCTAGTGTTCAGAGCAGAGGTGGTGGGGATAATGGATGAGGAACTATATAAACAGGAGGCTGGAGTGATAGTGCAGTGGAAAGGGGGCTTGTTTTCATGGGGCCTATCAGGTTTTGTTCCTGAGAATCTCATATAGATTTTGAAGTCCTATCAGCAGTGATTCCTGAGGACAGAGCCAGGAGGAAGTCCTGAGCACCACCTGTGGCCCCCAAACAAAAACCAAAACCAGACAACAGCAAACTATATAAATAGCATCTGATAAAACCCTGAGTTCCTTGATATCTGATAGAAAATGTACTCTGTGTATAGATAAGTCAATTCCTCAATTTGCCAATAGATTGTCAGTTCTAAGGAACTTTGCCAGGATTCTGAAATTTCTACATCCATCTGGTAATATGCTGCCTTACCTATCTTCTGATCCAGATAATGCTCCCCCTAAATATTTTTTAAATACTTTTACAAAAATAAAGGATAAATTTCTTTGTTTATGATGTCTGCTGGTGTCTTTCTGTGATCTCCACCCCAAACCAGTCTTCTAGCTAACCACATCACTAATAGGTAAGAACTAACAGAATAATATAAGGCATCTTAAATAAAATTATTTTGTGAGGGCCAGGAAACTAGAAGTGTGAAATTATTATTTAAACATTATTAGTGCAAATTCCAATTATTCATTCTACCTTGTATAATTTCCAAAGCTAAAATTAAAAGAGAAATATGTCCTATCACCATCATTTTGATTTCTGGACTTATTTCAGGTCACATTGGCTGAGTCATATTTTTGAATGATAACGATATTAATAATTGATAATGTTATATAAAAGAAAAACGTGTAATGGAATAATTTAAATTACTCTACAAAAGGGCTAGAGTGATAGCACAGCGGGTAGGGCATTTGCCTTGCACATGGCAGATCGGGGTTTTATTTATCCGTCCCTCTCAAAGAGCCCGGCAATCTATTCTGCCCACATGGCAGAGCCTGGCAAGCTACCCGTGACATATTCATATGCCAAAAACAGTAATAATAAGTCTCACAATAAAGACATTACTGGCGCCCACTCGAGCAAATCGATGAGAAACAGTGCTACAAAAGAAAGTGCTACAAAAGAAGACTTTTTAGTTAAGAAAATAAGCAGTCAGTGTTAGAAATAACCCATATTTGATACTTTTACTTTCTTATTTTAGAAGCCAAATGTGTAAATAATGCTTTTCAAAATTATGGGGTTTTCTATAATTTTATGTGTAGTTTTAAAATGTAAAATACAAAAACTATACCAGAAAACGCAGAAAAATAAATATTAAATCTACTACCCTTATGCTTTCTTTCCTCACACAGCTTTTGACACTTCAAAACTCTCATTAAAATTCAGATTAGAATGGTAAACAGTATAGAACAAACCAATGAAATCCATTCATAGCAGAGAAAAACAAATAAGCAAAACACCAGGCTTCAGCATTGTCAAAACAGTACTGCTGAGTTAAGAAGTTAGGCAAGAAAATCAATTTTCTGTAACACATGAGTTAAATGAATAAAAACTCCATATGAAAACAGAAAAAAAAATAACCCAATACCCTTAGGCCAAACTTAAAACTCCCATACAAAAGGAAAGAGAAACAGTATTCATCTGCATGTTTTTATGTATTTATTCAATAGAAATTTATTAATCAACTACTAAAGACTGGAAAAAGTGTTTTGCATCTAAAAATCAAAACTGCCTTATTATGCAGCTTCTATTTCAGTGAAAGAGAAAATGTATGAACAAATAAAATATTACACAGATTATTAAGGAATATGTTTTATAGAAAACAATCTTAAGAAGTAACTAACCTTTTCAACCGAAAGGGCTGGGAAGGTGACATTGTTTGTTAAGATAGGAAAGCAAGAAATGCATTAGTAAGGTTAAGTAGCATGAGTATTCCAAAGAGATAAAATAAAAAAATGGGAGGTGAGAATCTTCACTGACTTGCAAAACAATATAGGAATAATTCAGTATGGTTAAAGCATGATTATAAAAACCTGGTAATGGATGATGTGTAAGTTCTTAATGTAAACCCTTTGGAGTATCATCAAGGTGATAGTGAGCTAAATATTGAAGGATCTTAAGCATAGAATTGGTCTTGTTAAGCATCAGTCAACATTTAGTAAAACTGGCATTAAGGTTTTCCAGGTAACCGTATAAAAATTTTATTTAAAATAAGAATAATAGGACATAGAGAATAAAAAAAATTGTTTTTATTCACAGTTTTAGACAGACTTGTTGCTATGCTATATAGACCTGATAGTCAAGATAATATATATACAGCTTGCTATCTTTTTTGAAAGAATTTAAGTGCAACAGTCATAATCTAGAACTTCTGACATAAAGTAAAAACGAACAAAAATGCCAATTTGAATATGTTATTAATCCTTCATAATTTTCTTCTTAGTACTAACAGAGTACATCACATCTGCAATGTCGCCATGCGAGATTTTCTAGTCCCTTATGTGATACAGTCTTTCACATTTGCAGTCATTTTGGAGCAAGTTGAGTACTTTTTTATGAAAATGTAGTTTAACTACAATCATCCACATTTTTGCTGTAACATTTTGTGCCAGTTTATAAGTCTTGTGTGCATTTTTTCTTCATCTTAAATTCAAACTGATAGGTCTTCCATTGTACTAACATTTTACCATCACTACTTATGTATTTTAAGAATGGGTGAAAGCAAGTGAAAAATGAATTAAATTAGTTGGCAAAATCAAACCAGAAAAATCCCGAAATTTTAAAGTTATATAAAAATGCCACTAGGGATTTCAAGAAAGCAATTATATTTGAGGACTGGAGCAACAGTACAGCACATACAGAATTTGGTTTGCATACAGCCAATCGGGATGTCATCTCCAGCATTCCACGTGGTCCCCTCAACTCATCAGGAGTGATTATTTTTTTAATAAAAATTTTATTTTATTGAATCACCATGTGGAAAAATCCAGTGCTTTCAGGCTTAAGTCTCAGTTATACAATGCTGAAATAACCATCCCTTCACCACTGCCCATATTCAACAACCCCCCCCCCAAAAAAAAAAAACCCAACCCAGTACACCTCCCATCCCGGCCCTCCCCTCCCATAACTGATAAATTTCACTTTACTTTCTCTTTACTTTGGTTATATTCAATATTTCAACAAAAACCTTACTATTATTGTTAGGAGTTCCCCACTAGAGTCAGACCTGTTGTGAAGAGATATGAGGTCGCGTGGTTTTGAATTTCTGTATTTTAGCAACTAAGTCTAGGGAGATTTCTTCCAGATACTGGATCATTGCAAGCTTGTAACTCTCATCTGTGGTCGTCATAATATGGCGGTTGCCACGCCCTTCACCCCTGGCAAGGAAGAGGCTAGAGACAGAAATACCTTTCCCCTCCTGGGCAGGCATCGGGCCGAGGCTTAGTTCTCAGTCTGGAGACGTTCTTTGAGGAGCTGCCCATACCAAAAGTAGTTTAGCTGGCCTCTGGAGTCATGCTCGTGCAGCTGCGGAGAGGCCGCACACATGCAGCCCCTGGGATCACATCTGGGCAACGGGCAGGGCTGACAACAGGAGTGATTTTGAGCACAGAGCCAAGAGTAACACCTAAGCATTGTTGGGGATGACCCCAAAACTTTAAAAAAAAATGTATTTTTCTCTGTGCAAACCAATAATAGCTGTTAAGTGTGCCTAGACGAAGTTGTCTCTGAGTATCCTCACAATTTAAGAAAGATTTTCTTAATTACTTTGATATGTGTGATGTTTGGAGGATGGGGGGTGGTTATTCAACAGGTAGATTATTCTCTTCCATAGTATTTTTTATGTGTACATGTGTTAGATGATGCAGTGCTGTATGTCAAATAAAAATAATGCAGAGTTAGAGCTTAGTGAAGATGTAATTTAAATAAGCACTCAAATTTACTATTTTTAAAGAAAAACAGACCATACTTTCTCCCCAAGTATTTCATCATGTCAAATGTAGGCTTTTTTACTTCACTTGCAGAAACTTTATCAGTTGTAATAAAATATGCAGAAAATATATGATGAGAACCCTATCTATTTTGAAAGAGCAATAAATAACCTAGCATTATGCCACAAAAGTATGCGACAGTTCATCAGGGAAAGATACTTTCAATGGTGTATTGTGGAAGGAAAAGAATACTTGTTTTCTAAAGTCATTCCACATGCTACAGACTTATTTATAATTGCATTATTAATTCTCTCTAGAATTTAAAATAGTGTGGTTGGAAAGATTTTATACTTATCAGGAGTTCTAACTCCTTAATTTTTCAGTGCTTTGCATTTTCAATTCTTTATGTACTAAGAGGAACAAAATGTTCCAAGCTTTCTCCTTATTTTTAATTCTGTTCAGAGAAGCTGCAGAAGCTGTCACAAAGAGGATTATCTAAACATGTGCTGAATTTAAAGCAAGTCTATGGATGAGGAGATATATGATTCAAGAGGAAATCACCCTACCTCCTGTATGAATGTGTTTTTATCACTATAACTGATTTCATGCAATCATTATTATGCAGATGAGTTGGAAACAGCTAAATATTGTGAGCTTCTAGCACAACATAATTAAATAAACACACTTCCTTTTGTGTTTCAAGGAAAGGTGCTGTAGAACTGCAGCCTTTGGCAATTCTCCAGGGCTGGTGGGTGTCTGTGGCAAGATATTTCTTTTCTCTGACAAATGAAAACTACTTTTGAGCAATGGTCTCACATCTGGAAGTATGGAAGTGGGGCAGGTGGGGGGGGGGCATTGAGAATGTATGGATCTGTGTGCATTAGATTCATGTGAGTTCTTTGTTAACGATCCATATGTTATCCCCACATTATTTTGTAAAATATCCAGTATCATGAAGTACATATTTGCAATTACCACAACACATCTTGGGATAGACAAGAAGGCAGTACAAGGGGTGGGGTGGGGGTTTGAGGATCCAAAAATAAAGTCATTTATTTAAGTCTGAAAGTGTTATAATTCAGACAAAGTCAGATAAAAGAAATAAAGCTGACATTTTGTAGGAATCAGAAGGAAGACTATAAAATCAGAAACATTTTGTAGGAAGAGAGCAGATTCAATTCTTAGAGGGCTAACAGTATGACAAAAAAAAGCATTATCTTGAAGACAAAAAGTCTTCAAGAAAGAAGAAATATGACTAATGGTGACCAACTCATTATATGAATATAAATTCATTATTTTATGGTGAATATAAATTTGTTCCTTAGAGAGGACACAAAAATCAAACACAAAGTAAATAAATTATCCTATCCACCTTTCAATTTTTTTATGACTATGGTCATTACTTAAAGCTGAGTTTGTCAACCTTGTTGACACTGGCAAATTGGGCCAGATACTGCTTGGAGTATGTGTGTGTGGGGGGGGGGAGCTTCTTGGGGTGGGAATGAGGGGAGGTTGTTGTCATGCATTTGAATAAATCAGAAAATGACATCTATTCTATTCTCCAAAACCATGAACTTCTCTCAATAATCGATTCTATGAAAAGGAGATAGGGCTCGAAAAGTGGTTGGGGGCCTCTTGGGGGAACTTCTTTGCTCACCTTAGCAATATCATGCAGGGGTGAAGGTAGATAGGAGAGTGCCCGACATTTGAAAGAGGTGAGACTGAAGGTAAAGAGTGAAAAATATTGGAATTGGTGGGAGAGACCACAAGAGAAATAAAAGATCACCTCTTGGTGTTAGATCTGGGAATGGAAGGATAACTGTGGCCATGAGGGCAACACTTAGTATGTCTTAACATTGTCTAAACAGTGGGAGAAAATGAACACTTGATGGTAGTGATGTTTGGGTTAAATAAGTAAAGTAGCATAAAATGCTTTTTAAAAATTTTTTTTGGGGGGCAGAGGAACCCAGGTGTGGGGGACCCGGGACTGAGATCTCCAAGCCTGCTAGAATAGGGACTGGGTCTCTTCTGCCTAGATCCCTCATTTTCCAGTAGCTAGGCAGTCACACCCAGAAACTACCCCCTGCTGCCATGTAATCCCATCAATGGCCAAAATTCAGATACTATAAAACCAAGCTCCTGGACATCTTATAGACTAGTTCTCCCTCTTGGAGAACCTGGCAAGCTTTTGAGAGTTTCCTGCCCACATGGCATATTCATATGCCAAATACAGTAACAATGATGGGTCTCATTTCCCTAATCCTGAAAGAACCTCTAATGTGCCACCATTGGGAAGGAAGAGTAAAGAGAGGCTTCCAAAATCTCAGAGCTAAGATGAATGGAGATGTTACTGAGACCGATCGAGAAAATCAATGTTCAATGGGATGATGATGATGATGATGATGATGATGATGATGATGATGATGATGATGATGATGATGGGGATGATGATGGTGATGATGATGATGAAAAGAAAAACTTTTCTATGATCTAATGTTCCAACTCACCTGCATCTGTGACCACCCACTTTTTGTTACTCTGGATGCATTTTTCCTCCAATGACACTGTGTCAGGTGTGACCTTCTTATACATGACCTTGGTAATTTCCAAGTATTTCTTAACCCTTTGGGGAGGGAAATGCTGACTGACTTAAGATTATGATATCTGTGGACCCACAGAGAATGCAAAGATGAAATAATTGACACTGATCAGATAATTTTGAACTGATCTCTGTTCTGAAGTGAAGACTATAGCACCTTTTCTAACCAAACAGAGAGTTCATAGTATAAACCAAGCTACTGGATATAAGTTTTATGTATTTGTTATGGATTCACACAGACACAGATGCACGCATACACATACACACAGACACACACATGCCACACACACACATCTCATATTATCTTCCCCAGTTTGGATCTAGTAAAGCTGTGTGGCTTTCTTTGCACTTATGAGTTTTCTGATATGTTGAATTCTCCAATGATGTTCTAATGTTTTTTCATTTTATTTTCATAAAGCTATTCACAATAATTGATTACATTCAATATTTCAACATCAATCCTACCACCATTACACCTTCCCACCGTAATTATTTTGAAGTGTCCCACCATCACTCAAGTCTAACCCACAGCCAGATGCAAGTTAATTTATTTTGCATTGTTTCTTATGAATACTATAAGATGTGTGTGAGGGTCTATCTCAGTGATTAAAAAAAAATAGTATTAGATATTTTTATTTTTATTTAATTTTTTTTAAATTCTAAAAATTAAAATAATTGGGGTCCAGAGCCATCTCTGCAGCAAGCTGCTTGGTTCGGAGATTCATTGTGAGTCTCTGGATCATGGGTGTTAATGTGCTTAAATGGCACCCAGAGGCAGTTCATGGGTTTGACAGCCAGGACCCCGGAAAGGCAGGGAGATGGGAAAGGACAGCCCACTCCCAACCCCTTGAGGCCTGCAGTTTTCAGTCACTGGCCGAGCAAAACTGGGTTTTTCAGAGGATAAATTCTCTTGAGTGGGGGAAATGGGGGGGCAGGACAAGTCTGTGAAGATTGGTCATGAGGGTGGCAGCGATTGGTTTCTGGAGACTTGGGGCTGCTGGGGTTCATCTGGTGGAGGCAGAGAGAGCGATGCCTACTCCTATCTGAGGCGCCCTGGTGAAATCAGTCTGGCACAGGATCTGGAGCCATCCCTGCAGTGAGCTGCTGGGTTTCAAGATTCATCTGTGAGTCTCAATGATGCTCCTTTAGAACAATACTTTGAAAGTTCATAATTTGGGAAGAATCTGTTTTTATATTCTGCTTGAAATTGTGTACACAGTTGATTTATGTATTTACCATGATGAGAGAATCTTCGTGATTTTTATCTTTATGATGTGAGTATTTTATTTTATTTTCTGGCACTATTTTATCAAAAAGAAAATGTAGGAAAAGCATAAGAAATAATGGAAAAATGAACACATTCATAGTTCAGTGATTAATTTTTCCAGATGCAATTAGAAAAAACTTCTTCTATCCATTAAGAGAAATCACGATCATGATCACGAAATCCCATTAATCATTGATTTCTCGAGCGGGCTCAGTAACCTCTCCATTCATCCTTTCCCTGAGATCTTAGAAGTCTCTCTCGACTTGGCCCTCCCAATGATGTCACACTGGAGGCTCTTTCAGGGTCAGGGGAATGAGATCCAGCTTGTTACTGGATTTAGCATATGAATACACCATGGAAAGCTTGCAAGGCTGTTCCATATGGGTAGGAAACTCACAAGCTTGCTAGTTTCTCCCAGAGGGAGAAGTAGGCTACAAGATATCACTTCTGGGAGCTTGCTTTTAAGTCTCTGGATGTTGGCCATTGATGGGACTACACACACCTAGGTTCCTCTGCTGGTACCTTCATGCATGAGGCTCATCCGAACATGTGGAGAGGGGCTTCGAGCATGGTTGTAGCTAGGTTCTGGTGGTCTCCAGCTGCTGGAAGCTCTGCTCGGAACGGGGAGGGAAACTGGAGCCCATCCCCTCCGTGGTGTCCCGGGGAAGACAGCCAGGCATGCGGGAAGAGACTCTCTGCCCATTAAGAGAAACAACATAAAAATGTTAAAGGTTGGAAAGATAGCATAATGGATAGGGTGCTAACCTTGCAAGCAACTGACCTCAATTTGATCCTCAGCAAAACTCCTCAAACATTGCTCAGTGTGATCCCTGAGCACATAGCCAGAAGTGAGGCCTGAGCATTGCTGAGTGTTTCCTCTCAAAAAGGAAAAAAATAAATAAAAATAAACGTGATAGTTGTTTATATAATTAAGCTAAGGTATTATTATGGGATTAATCTACTAGCATGTAACTTTTTAAATTTTTGTATTTGCTTTTGGGGTACACCGGGCAGTGCTTGAAGGTTGCTCCTGGCTCTGCATTCAGAAATAATTCCTATAAGGAGTCTAGGGATCATATGGGATGCTACAGATCAAACCTCGGTGAACAAGTGGCCTTATCCACTTTACTATTCCCATTATGTAAATTTTAAATTAAATGTATTAATATGAAAGTATCACCTGCATACTTGTAAAAACAGTTTTGAATTTTGGGACTTAGTTTGACATAGGACCGTCCTAACAATTCTCTAAAATATAAATCTCTTGCAAGTTTCTTAGAATAGAAGGAGCTAGAGCAGTGATTCCAAATTATGCCACAACCTCAGTTTTTTTAGTAATGAAATATGTTTGCTAAGTTATCACTTGTATCATTTGTATCACTTGTCTTCCCGTTGATCTTCAATTTGCTCGAGCGGTTGTCAGTAATGTCTCCATTTGTCCCTGTCACATGTTAGTACAACCCAATGATATCTGCTCGCTCCAGGAACAGGAAGAGCCTCAAACCATTCATTCATGGTCTTAACGAAGAAGTCTGACCATCTCGTTGGTGGGCAGCCACACGGTCTCTAAATGTGCTGTGGAATCCAGTCCGTCACAGCTCTAGTCCAGCGGTTGTCTCTGAATTGCATTACATGTCCAGTCCATCTGATTTTTGATGTCTTGGCAAACGAGACAGCATTCCTGATTCTTGACTGCTGATGGAGGTCAGAACGCTGGATTCCTTTTCTCACTTGAGTGAGACGTAATATTCCAAGCATAGCTCTTTTGATTCCTCTTTGGGATATCCAAATAGCGTTCTCATCCTGTTTGCATAGGGCCCTAGTCTCTGAGGCGTAAGTTAGCGCAGGAAGAATGGTGAAATCAATAAGATGTGCCCGGAGTCAGAGGTCCTTCATCCTCCTAATCACTTCTTTGACGCCCTTGAAGGCTTTCCATGCTGCTCTCTTCCTCCTGCGTGGTTCTAGTGCCAAGTCGTTCCTCATATTGAGTTCTCGAGCCAGGTACACATAGCTGCTTCATTCAGAGATGTTCGTTCCATTGAGAGCAAATGAAGCTTCAGGGACCAGTTTGTTTTTCATGAACATCGTCTTGTTGAGATTCAGCTGCAATCTGACCTTTCCACACTCATGGTCGAAGTTGGCCAGCATTTGTGCCAATTGGCTAGTGTTTGGTGTTATGAGATCGACGTCATCAGTGAAGTGAAGGTGGTGTAGTTGCCAATCATCTATCTTCACTTCCATTCCTTCCCATTCCAGTCATCACATGACATTTTCGAGGGTGGCACTGAAGTATTTCAGAGAAATGTTATCACCCTGCCGAACCCCTCTCTTTACGTCAATGATCACTTCCTTGTAAAATGGTGAGATCCTGGTGGTGAATCTGTAATAGAGTTTGCAGAGGATCTTGATGTACTGAGTTTAAATGCCCTGTTTGGCTAGGGCTTCGATGACCGCTTCAGTCTTAAAAGAATCGAAGGCCTTCTTTAAGTTGATGAACATTAGACAGAGGAGCATCTTGAATTCTCGCAAAACTTCAATGATTTTGGTCACTGTGTGGATATGGTCTGTTGGGGTCTCAGTAGCTGGCCTGAGACTTTGACTTAATCCCCTGCCCCTGAAAGCAAGAGCCGGCCTTGTTACAGGGGCCCAGGGGCCCTGCATTACACACACTCCTGCTTTCCACACACAGGCACTCTGGTTGAGGAGACAATGGGATGAGGGGTGTGACAGTTAACATTTGCCTGAGCTAGTTAACCCAGCCCTGAGATTTGGGAATATAAGCCATTAACTAGCATCTGTACTGAGCTCCACGAGGTAAATGTGATACATGCATGGAATGTTCCCCCGCCCTAGATTGTGTGTATAAAATCCTCTGTGTAAGAATCAATAAACAGAGTCTCTTGACCACCAGGCTTCCCCGCTCTGCTCGGCGACCTTCTCAGTCGGCTTCTTTCTCAGCAGTAGGAATCCTGCGGTGAGCAGACGGCCAGGGTAGAGACTTCCCACTTCCCACTCCCACTCCCTTTCCTATAGGGAGTAAGTCCAGTGACTTCGGGGCTCATACTCCAGTGTGCCGGGGTTGACTGGCCAGGACCCCGACAATGGTCGATCATGCTGAATCCTTTTCTGAACCCGGCTTGCTCGCATGGTTGTCCTTCATCTAGTGTTCTGCCTATTCTATTCATGATGACACAAGTGAACAACTTGTAGATGACAGACAGCATCTTAGCAGCATCTGCCTTCTAAGTTATAATAATATATAATTATGCTATAACAATATGTTGGATTAGCCGTATTCATTAAAAACATGCTTTTGACTATAAGTTAAACTTAATTTTTCTGTTTCTTTTGTAAGGACAGCGAGGTCTAGTGACTCTGGTTCTTTATATTTACTGTCATGTAGAGTCATTCCTTGAACCCTCAACTCAATATTAAGAAGTATCAAGAGTAGAAATCTTTAGTTTACATCCTGTCAGCAATTTTGTAAAAGTACCGTTACCTTTCCTTACTGTTTTCTATTCAAAGATTATCAGATACACTTGTAAGTACCAGAAAAGTAAGTACCAGTGCAGTGGCATGATGCAGTAATTTGGTTATTTCAAGAAAATATATTCTTTCTCTTATTTATTTTTTTGGGGGGGCAGACTATGGAGTTCAGTTGGGTCACACCAGCAGTGCTATGGACTACTCCTACTTCATACTCAGGAATCATTCTGGGAAGTGCTAGGAATTGAACCACAATCAGTCCCAAGTGAGACAAGCCCTTTGACACCTGTAATATCTCTCTGTCCCTAAGATTTTCTTTCTTTTTGTCAATGGACATTACTCCATTTCTATGAGTCAGAATTCTTCGTTAAGACCATGAATGAATGGTTTGAAGCTCTTCCTGTTCCTGGATCGAGCAGATATCATTGGGTTGTACTAGCATGTGACAGGGACAAATGGAGACATTACTGACAACTGCTCGAGCAAATTGAAGATCAACGGGAAGACAAGTGATACAAGTGATACAAGTGATAACTTAGCAAACATATTTCATTACTAAAAAAAACTGAGGTTGTGGCATAATTTGGAATCAGTGCTCTAGCTCCTTCTATTCTAAGAAACTTGCAAGAGATTTATATTTTAGAGAATTGTTTGGTTTTGTGTTTGGGGCCATACCCAGCATTGCTCAAGGCTTACTTCTGGCTTTGTGCTCAGAAATCACTCCTGGCAATGCTCAAGGAACCATATGCAACTTGGGTTTGACTGCACCCACGATAAGCTTCTTAATCCCTGTGTTATCTCTCTGACCCCCATTATAGCATTTTTTTTTTGCTTTTTGGGTCTCACCTGGTGATGCTCAGGGCTTACTCCTAGATTTGCACTCAGAAATTACTCCTGGCAGTGCTCAGGGGACCATATGGGATGCTGGAAATCGAACTTGGGTCAGCCGAGTGCAAGGCAAACGCCCTACGTGCTGTTCTATCACTTCAGCCCCTCCTCATTATAGCAATTTTTAACTAAACTGTTCAATGACTTTCAATATATCCACACATCACACAACTGTTACCACTGCCACAATCTTATTAAGTACTAGCTCAACACACATTTGAATATAAGTGACTGGCTTTAAAATTTGACTACTTAATTTTTGTTATTTTTGAGGTAACCATTTGTAGAACTCTTATATTTATATATCTTTTAACTTATAGCTCTTAACACCTGTGCTTTTCTTGAAGAAATTCTTTTTGTATTACTTCACATTTTCATGAGTTATAATAGATTCTATCTCTTTAACTTATCTCACCTCTTAATTATTAGCAGTTATTCATTATTTTCACAACAAGAAGAGCTATTCTTTACACAACATTCTTTACCAAGATGCAGCTGTCCAATATTTTCTGAAATGAGCATGTTTCTGATGCTGCACCTTAGTATCTAAGGAAAAGAATTGCCATCACTCTATGTCGCTGTCTTCTCTCTCTCTCTCTCTCTCTCTCTCTCTCTCTCTCTCTCTCTCTCTCATTCTGCGTGTGTTTGTGTATTTAATTATGCTAATTTTTGACTTTGGCATACAATATGTTTTCTCATTTTAAAATATGTTTTGATGTTTCTTTATTGACTGTGAAAACAGAAACAGAAACAGCACACTGCAAGAATTCTGAGCAGATGGTGATCACTTTTAAAGTCTTCCTGGAAAGCAAGAGTCAGAACTCAAAAAATAGTTAGAACTTAATATAACGGACATTTTACCTTTTGTACTATACCTGAGAGGAGATTTCATTTAATGTGCATAGAACAAAGTCTATTGTATTCATTAAAGCAAGTTTATGACAACAGGGTATCTTTGTGAGTCTCAAAAATCAAATATTTATAAGAAGAAACAGCCACTGAGCACATGCAGTCAGGTGGATTTTCATCCCAAGTGAGAGGTGAGGAATTCAGCCATCATGAGTTGCAAAATAGAATTCATTGCCACAGGATCTTTCTCATCACAAAGCTGAGCTCATTCCAAATTGATGCAGGTTATTGCCCTGCAAGGAGGAACTGTGAATTTCCATTCAGAGCCCAAACAGTTAATCTTCGGCACTAGGGACCAATTTGGCTGACTGAAAGAGCCCCTGGAGCAGTAATGGCTCTTTTCTGATGGTCTGTATATCACTACACTTAAGTTCCAGGAGTGCTTCAGATGTGAATTTATTTTGTCACTGGGCTTAATGTACCCTCTTGAATATTTAGATGAATAGCTTTTCTCTTAAAAAATTGTCTTGTGACTATCAAACACTAAAAATCAATGCTGATAAGCAAATGGATGTAATTGTGTTCTTCTTCATCAGAGTTATTATTTTTCCACTTATTTTTAGAACCACTAAAATCTGAATAATTCTTCCAATCCATTTTGCACTGAATAGAAATAGATAAAATAAAATATGAAAACAGGATAGACAAATTGACCTGTTTTTGCATGGCTCTACTCAACTTCCATGCCTGCCATTCATGGCTATTCATCTTGGGCATTTTATACCTTTGAAGAACACTGGCAACCTCGGGTCCTTGCAAAGTATATACCCTGTATTGTATCACTGTGTCACTGTCATCCCATTGTTCCCCGATTTACTCAAGCAGGCACCAGTAAAGTCGCTATTAAACTCAGCCCTGAGATTTTAGCAGCCTCTCCTTACTCATCTTTCCCAATGATGGGAGGCTCTTCCAGGGTCAGGGGAATAATATACAAAAATAACATAGAAGCCTGTATGGCATGGTGCATAATTGACATGACATTACTTAGGAACACTGGGACAGGTAGAGATAAAAGAAGAAACATTACTAGACTATATGTTTTTTGGTTTTGCTTGGTTTGTGGTGTGTATTATACCTGGTGGTGCTCAGGGCTTACTCATATCTCTGTGCTCAAGTAATCACTTTTGGTGGGGTTGAGGTGAGGGTTGGGGGCAGATATATTTCTGTGTTAGCCACACTAAAGGCAAGCCCCCATCTTAGCTGTATTATCTCTCCACCTCCTTATTTTATTTATTTATTTATTTATTTATTTATTTATTTATTTATTTATTTATTTTTTGCTTTTTGGGTCACACCTGGCGATGCACAAGGGTCACTCCTGGCTCTGCACTCAGGAATTACCCCTGGCGGTGCTCAGGAACCATATGGGATGCTGGGAATCGAACCCGGGTCGGCCGCGTGCAAGGCAAATGCC
Source organism: Sorex araneus (assembly GCF_027595985.1). NCBI lineage: Eukaryota > Metazoa > Chordata > Mammalia > Eulipotyphla > Soricidae > Sorex > Sorex araneus. The sequence goes on along the minus strand of NC_073304.1, from coordinate 70,080,417 downwards.
CTACCCGCTGTGCTATCACTCCAGCCCCAACCTCCTTATTTTATTAATTGCATCTGATTTTGCTACAGCCAGAATTAACTTGAGCATTCCTGTAGCTCAAACTCCATAGAAGGAATATACTAAAGCCTCTACTCTTTAAAGGTCTGAACTAAGAACCAATGTTAAATGCTATCAGTGTTAGATCTAAAATCCAAACACAGATTTCCTTTCCAGTGATCTGTTTTCAGGATTCCATGCTAACTCTCTTAAGCTTATTAATGTGTTGACAGCAACCTCTCACCTAAAGTTTATAATAGATATCACAGGGAAGTGACCTTACAATAATAGAGTCAGGGTTTTAGTCTCTCTTCAAGTCCATTCTGCTACAGGGATTCCAGTTTTGATCTTGGCTTGTTAACCTCATTAGCATTGATTCTCAGCACCTGTGCCTGTGGTTATTGGGGACCAAGGGCACATGACTTCTTTGTACCAGAATCTACTATCAATAATCATTTATCTCATGACCTAATGGGACATTAAGGGCCAGAAATAGTGACTTGATTAGATGTAGGTATTGAAAGGGTTGTAATAAATGTTTTTGACATGTACTTATTTTCTAATATTTCAGGCAAAAGACAATTTGAACAGCAAGTAAACAGATGGCAAATAAAGTTAATTTCTACTTATATTTTCTATTTCCTAGTGAGTTTGATAGGTTTTTATTTATTTTTTCCGATGAGATGAAAAGTTGCATGTTTTGGGGAAGCTCTTACTCTGTGTTTTTTGTCTATGGTATTAGCCTTGGAAATCTGAATTGGAGGCATGCAATATTCCAGAGCAGATGTGTGCATCTGGGCAAACCCTTTTGCCATTGCTCTTCCTTAGGATGATAATCCTTGTGCCAGGATTTCAAATGAATTTAATACACATTTTCTTGATTAATGGGAAATGGCAGAGTGTAGGAGAGTGAAACAGTTCGTGCTTTGCTTGATTAATTAATAAGGGACTCTCTTTTCCCAGCTTTGACTCATTATGCTAATGAAGTGTCATCAATTAAGGCTTTCCCTTGATTATTGAATCTGTCAGGTAGCATTCAGTGAAAATGTTGCATTCCTTGGTAGGAATTACCATTACAGTTATTTTATGAACTGTTCTCTCCATGAACTGCTATTTGTTCAATTTTCTCATTATTGAGTCTTCTTGACCTTAAAAGAGGTGACTATGGAAACTTGGAACAAATTGAAAAAATGTTATCTCAAAACATAAGTTTGAAAAGTGTGAGAGAGGTATGTTCCTTTCTTCACTAAGAACCCAGTTATAATTATTTATGATAAAACAAAAAAGAAACCCCAAACATCAAAGAATATATTGAACCTTCCTTGGCATTGCCATTAGTAATATTAGACTAATTTATCCACCAATGTTCTCTCCTGCCCTCCATTTCAACAACAGAGTGGGTTGATCACCTTCATTCTTCAGTAATTTCCTGCATTATTTTCATAAAAGTTAATGGAGAAGTGATTGAATACAATTGGTTTTTAGGAAACACATTTATATGTTGGGACTATGAGTGGTAAAATAAGAAGGAAGCAATTTATAGACTCTGTTGCTGAGTGTATTGATGCACTGTTATCTTTATCAGTTTTACTAAAATTCATTTTGTTTTCAGAGTGCACTTGATTTTTCTGCTTCCAGGAATAACGTTTCCACTTCTAGGGAATTGCAGATGTACGGTATCTCTGGGTTATGACTTTAACTCTGTATCTGTGCCTGAAACACAGCACTGGACTGTAATAGCCATGAAGACTGATCCATAAAGAAGAACTAAGTATACTGCTGAGCAGAGGCAGTACTCAATATCTAAACATGGGATACCTGTATTATTTTCTCAGAAGGATCTTGGTTAGAAATAGATCTAAATCTAAGATGGACACATCAGGGTGGTAATTGATAAAATCCAGACCTGTCATTGTAGCAGTTCTTCTTCTGTAGAGGACAATTCTCCCCATGTTGCCTTCCACTCAGTGCTTATTGTCAGCATTCTGTTTAATTTGGAGAAGAGGTAAAGAAACCTGTTAAAACAGAAATCAATAAATCAAATTACACAGGTAAAAGGACCTTGGTCTTTAAGCACCAAAATTGCAAAATATGCATTCATAGTCATTTTGACCTGCTGTTTGCTTTAGTTTGTTGTGATATTAAAGTCATAATAACTACATAGGATGAAATGGGTCTGAAAGATTTGTTTCAGAATCATTTTTATTTTTATAAAATAAGATTTAACTTTCCTTTTTTTTTTTTGAGAAGAGCTCCCAAGTGGTATGCAGGAGGCCTGGAGGCAACTGCCAGTGATACTGGGCCAAATGGGTCTGTGTTTCCGTGCAACAGCTTGAGGACATGGTACTGTTTGGGGCCTAAGGTAGCAGGTCCATTACTGCTCAGCAAAGCTTGGGGCTCCTTGGGCTGCAACCATCCATCAATACTTGGAAATCAAGTGGTGCTGGAGGTCAGACACAGGTTGACTGCATTTTAGGCATATGCTCTAATAACTCTACTACACCCAGGCTCCCAAAATGAAACTGTAATTGTAGAAAATAAGGTATCTAATTATTTTACAAATATAATCATTATACTTAATTTTTATTTACACTTGGGATTCCATTTCCACTCAGTTCTTTTAAAAATCAAACTCAGGATATATTAAAAATACCTGTTACAAATGTATAGGCTGAAAAGAGGTAATATGATGTGCTCCATATTCAGTATTAGACATACATTATTAAGCATTTATTTTGTGGATCTGTTTTCACTTTCTCAAACAAATTCCTTAATTATACCAGAAAAAGGAAACCTGATAACTTTAAAAGGAATAAATTATATAGTAAAATTCTTTTCTACCACTGAAAGATTGGTTTTTTTAAAAAAGGAAAGTAATATTTGCCTTTTGACTGACATAATTATACATAAGGCACAGAATGATTGAAAACAGAATGATTGAAAAGTAAAACTTTATTCAAACACAAAAGTTTACTCTATATTCTTCTTTTGTTTTTGACTCTCCTTCCAGAGAGTCTCTTGCCCGCATGCCTGGCTGTCTTCCCCGGCCCCCTCAGAGGGGATGGGCTCCAGCTTCCCTCCTCACTCAGAGCAGAGCTCCCGGCGGCTGAAGACCACTGGAACCTAGCTACAGCCATGCTGGAGGCCCCTCTCCACACGTTAGGACAGGCCTAACACATGAAGATACCGGCAGAGGAACCCAGGTGTGTGTAATCCCATCAATGGCCAATATCCAGAGACTTAAAAGCAAGCTCCCAGAAGCCCGCAGCCGCTTTTCGGCAGCACAGTATCTTGTAGCCTACTTCTCCCTCTGGGAGAAACTGGCAAGCTTGTGAGTTTCCTGCCCACATGGGCCAGCCTTGCAAGCTTTCCATGGTGTATTCATATGCTAAATCCAGTAACAAGCTGGATCTCATTCCCCTGACCCTGAAAGAGCCTCCAGTGTGACATCATTGGGAGGGCCGAGTTGAGAGACTTCTAAGATATCAGGGAAAGGACGAATTGAAAGGTTACTGAGCCCGCTCGAGAAATCGGTGATTAACGGGATTTCGTGATTGTGATCGTGTTTTTGACTTCATACACATTCTCTATGAAGCAAATATGAAACCTCAGAGCCTCATTCTATAATGTTCACTATTTATATCAAAAACATGTTTTGACAGGGTTATCTCCTCAGTCACTCCTGTTATTTCAGATATTCAGAACAGGGGGTGGTAAGAAAGGAGCAAACAGAAGAATTTTTGGAAGGAGAGTGGAATAACAAAGAAATAATAGAGTGACTTAAAAAGTATGGCTTGGGAAAAACTTCTGCAGGATTTGTAACATGGAGTTTTTCCAAAGCATATGCATAGGCAAAGCAATAGCACAGCAAGTAGGGTGTTTTCCTTGCACATGGCCAACTGGGCTCAATTCCTCCACCCCTCTTGGAGAGCCCAGCAGGCTACCAAGAGCATCCTGCCTGCACACCAGAGCCTGGCAACCTACCCATGGAGTATTCAATGTGCCAAAAACAGTAACAACAAGTCTCACAATGGAGATGTTACTGGTGCCTGCTCGAGCAAATTGATGAACAAAGGGATGACAGTTCTACAGTGCTATAATATGTAGAGGACTGGGGGATGGGGAGAGATGGGAGTGGGGTGTTGAGAGTGAACTCCTGTTCCTAAGGCAACCTTCTTATCTGCATGATTGCTAGAAGGGGTTTTCATAGAGAAAGAAAACAGGGAAATACTTTCAGAAGAGTTGGAGACAAGTGGGAGCCAGAGTGAGCAAAAACTTCCCTCTTCAGTTGGTCTCTTGAGGCAAAGTGTCTCATCTGCAAACCTATTCAAAGTAGGGTTAGGTTTTGCAAGAAAAGGCTAAATTGAAGACAAATTGCCCTTATCTTTAGGCTTTGGGGCACTTTCCTGATATTAATCTCTTGATTTCAGAGAGAATTTATCAGGACAAGCATTTTTGCTATATGTATTTAAATCATTGCCTTCTTTGGGATTCAATCATCCTCTATTTCTTTACACATGAAGTTTTTCTTTGGAAATAAAGATCCTTGTGCTAAAAATAGTACAGAGGTGAAGGTCCTTGTCCTGCATGGGAGGGAGACCACTCTGGTTCAAGTCCTCAATCACCGCCATGATCCAGGAACAGCATGCTCTGTGTACCTATAGCAGGTTGTTAGTGGGGACATGGGGGCAAGAAGCCTGAATAAAGAAATCTTCACAAGCCCTAACCTCTCTGTCTTATCATTTCTCTCTTATAAAATAAAAACAAAAGCTATACAGGATTGCTGTTTTGATAACTCTGTTGAACCTAAGATCTTTATGGGTCCTGTATACACAAAATTAAATTTGCTTTTTTTCTATTCATCTTTCCTTTATACAGAAGTTATGAACCAAAAGCCATGAAAGGGTAGAGGAACAGTGGAGTTTCAAAAAGTCCTTGACAAAATACACCAAAGCATGTTCCTTCCCTGCATTATATTCTTGTCATTATTATTATCAAAGTTACTATCAAAGAAGGAAGACGGTGTGAGAATTATAAATTATATCACCATGCAAAAAGGAGGGGTGATATATAGAAAGTTGGAAGTGGTAGAGTACATAAAATTTCTTCTTTACTCATAGGTCATTAGAATATGAGGAGCCAAATTCAAGTCTAAAGAACTTGAATAGAATGCAACATTTTTAGGTTAACTCACTTAGGAAACAGTAAGTGTGTCTATGGGGAGATTTGTGTATATCTGCACATCACCATAGGGCTATGGCTCTTTGCAGTATCTAAAAGCATGTTTCTGTGAAAATCGAAATATTCAAGAAAATATTTTTCTTTCTCTAGTTCACTTTTTACAGTTTACAAAAATAATCGTTACTACATTCTATTCTACAAAATACGAAGCTAGCCCCTTCACATATATATTTTTAAATTTTATTATTTTTTTATCACCACGTGGAAAGTTACAAAGTTCTCAGGTTTATGTCTCAGTTATACCTCAGTTATACCAGTTATGGTATTCAAACACCATCCCTTCACCAGTGCTCATATTCCACCACCAAAATTCCCAGTATACCCCCCTTCACATATTTTAAGTCTCCTAAATATACTTCTCTATGACCACTTCCGTTAGGGTACCCTTAGAAATTGTCTACTGAAGATACAGACGCGGTCTTCAGTTTTCATTATAAAGTTATTATAGGGGAGACAATCTCCCAACCCTATAAATTTGAAAACTTTATGAATTATAGGAGCAAGAAATAGCTCACTTTGCTGATCTCTTCATATTCAGATTTTATTGTTTCCTTAGTCTATCCGACACTAATTAGTAGAAACAATAAAATCTTTAACATTTAATTACAATTATAAAGATCCAAGAATTTATTAATCTAAATTATCTGAACTGAATTAGTCCAGGGGTTAATTTGAAAATCTCAAATTACGTCAACGTGTTTTAAAATTTATACAGCAACAAAGGCAGAATCTCACATGGCAAGGTACCTGTGGTGTATTCGATATGCCAAATCAAGATTGGGCCTCACTTCCCTGACCCTGAATGAGACAGGAATGAATGAAAACGTTACTGGCACCCGCTTGAGCAAATTGATGAGCAATGGGCTGACAGTGACATAGTGATACAGCAACAAAAGATTAAATTAGAATAAAGGCGTTTTCAAAGTGCTAGTTGCTTGTTTGCCTAACACTTACAAGTCATATTGACTTCTGTTTTCTTCTAAGACAAAAGGAATCCCAAATTAATATGTGCTTTATCTGGAAAGAGAAAGAAAATGCTCTGTCAACTTGCTCTTATATTCTAGATACTGAAGTGTTAGAAAAAAATATATTATGCTATTTGAAAATTAAAATACTTTTCACTGTTCAATCTTCTTGTACCTGAAAACAGAATTTTATTACTGTGATTCAGAGTGGACATGAACAAAAATATTTTTCAAGCCAAAACAAAAGCAAAGAATGTCACACAGAGTTTACATTCATATGTGTTCCCTGTGGAAATAGTTTTCCTATATAAATTGAGCTTCATTTTACAGTTTATAAACCACATAAAAATGAAAGGAGAAAAAATATTAGACATTTCATTATATATAAATAAAATATACGAATTGATTTTTTTGTTAGTCAAGTACACCACTTTTATAATTTCAATTTCTGGTATCTAAAATTAGTTTTCATGGTAGTTTATTTTACATTCCTTATATTTTTAGGTGCTTGAAATTGTAGTCTCAGGTGCTGGGTTTTTTTTTTTTTAAACTCATTTTACTTTTCTTCAAACACACAGGAAATTGAAAAGTAAAATAGGAAACATAATGTTCTTATGGAAAACAACAGGGCTTCTTGTGCTGAGGTAAGTGCAAGTAGTAATTCTGCATTGCAGTTATTACTGCAGAATCAATAAGTATAGAACTAGAAAACAAATGTATCTTGCTGGAAGTTTAATCAACCAGCAATCTCTGGTAGTGCCTTTCTGTAAAGATAGTGTCATTTTTATGAAGAATTTATTAACTTACACTTTATTTTTGAACCAGTACATGCAATAGAAATGTCATTATTGTTATATAATGAATAGTTATGCCCTGCTAACTTCTATAGAGATCACACTTGAAAGGTATTTCTAGGAATGAAAGGACAAAAGATATCTCATTTTCCCTAATAAGACATTTGTTTCTATTAGAACCATTACGTTTTAGACAATTAAAATGTGATAAATATGTAATCAAATATTGACCCAGAGATTTATAATATGTTCATTTCAGAAAATACACTAATATATAGTCATTATACAAAAGTAAATATAAATGTATCTGCAGTTTTAGCAGAAAATGATCACTTTTCTAACTTCTATCTACTCTATCATTTAAAACTATTCTTTTATCATCCATCTCATTCATCTATCTTTCTGTTCTTCTACATCTAGGTTATGTACCATTTTAGATTTTCTAAGCTTGTATGTATAAATATATACTATGTATGTATTTTCTTCATTTTTATAAAATAGGATTAAAGAGGCTTACAAACTTATTTTCTCCCTATGAATTTCAAATAAATTGTGGGCAGTTATTTATATCATTCACTGCATTACTATTATCCCGTTGTTCATCGATTTACTCGAACGGGTGCCAGTAATGTCTGAATTCGTCCCAGCCCTGAGATTTTAGCAGCCTCTCCTTACTCGTTTTTCCCAACAATTAGAGGCTCTTTCAGGGTCAGGGGAATGAGACCTGTTATTATTACTGTTTTTGGCATATTGAATACGCCACAGAGAGCTTGTCAGGTTCTTCTCTGTGGTGGGATACTCTCGGTAGCTTGCCAGACTCTCTGAGAGGCATATTGAGAGGCATATATATATGCCTCTGGTGATAGATGATGCTATGCAGTTATCAAGGTTATGCTATAACTACCCTGTAATTCAGAACTACTACGCCAGTTGTTGGCAGAAGTGTGAACATTTACCAAGAGGGAAATGGAACCCTGATTGCTTGATGATTGATCAAATGGTTTCTCAGCTAGAATATATATATACATATATATGTATATTTCCATAGATATGTTTCTTTTTTTTTCAGATGGTATACTTTTAATTCCTATGACATGAGATTGGCTTATTTATTGTATATATTTTACAGTAATTCATATAGTAATTATATAACTACTATAATTATATAATTATAATAATATAGTAATTTATATCATTACTCTTATAAAATATAATTTCAAATAAAAAGGAAATTTTATATAAATATCCAATATATTAATATATCTACATATAGTCTACTATTTAATAAATGATTTTAAACTGAATATAAAATTCCAACCTGTAGTATCTAAAAATAATCTGTATTATATTCTAGATAGCATTAATTTATTGATAGAATATTTGATAATCGATAAGTTAAAATATGTTCTATTGACATTTAATTTAAATTTAAATGCAGATTATATACAACATATAAAACATTTATCTATCATGTTTGTCCTTTACAGTTTGTACTTTTTATATATGGATATAAGCCAGAACAAAGTCTAGAAACATAACTTACACTAGGCATTATTTCTCATTGTTTCTGATTTTAATGGCACTACACTCATGATTTAGCTTAATATGTTATCAACAAAAATCATGGAATTTTATACGTAGACTCTAAGAAAAGGGGGAAATTATGTTTTCATCTTTATCTGCTTTGTTCTCTTAGTTTACTATTGTATTTAATTAAGCAAAAGATATTTTAGAAAATCATTAATATAGAAATTTTGTTATCTACTTCTGCAATCTGTTATATAAATAGAACAGGTGATGTCAGGAATATCGCATCTTGAGGCTGGAGACATAGCACAGAGGGTAGGGTGTTTACCTTGCACGTGGCTGACCCAGGTTGATTCCCAGCATCCCATATGGTCCCCTGAGCACTGCCAGGAGTAATTCCTGAGCACAGAGCCAGGAGTAACCCCTGTGCATCTCTGGGTGTGACCCAAAAAAAGCAAAAAAAAAAAAGAAACAGGGAGTATCTCACCTCACTAAAAATGTCTTCACATTAACATTAATACAACAAAAATTATTAAAGTTAGGCTCAGACATTTTGTGGGTCCTTTGAGCAGGCATGAACTTTTGGCGTGGAAAAAAAAAAATGTGCTTTGAACTTGAAACAGCCGTGGAATACCGGGGCAGTCCCAGCCGAGGCCGGTGCTTGGCTCTGGCCGAGTTTCGACCCGGCTGCCCATGCCTCTGCACAGCCGGTGGATGTGGAACGAGCAGGAACCAGAGACAGCTTTAGGATTCGGGGTTCCAGCAAGTGCTTGCAACCATGTATGGAGACTGTGAACTAAGCTTTTGCTACATGCTGTTCCAGGAAGGGAAATGATTCATTTTCCAACTTAAATCTCCTCGGACTTAATTACTATAATACAGAAATTGTAAACAGCGCAGCCGCTACTGCGGCCGCGCGACATTTTATCTCTTCATTCTCATCAGTGGAAAACTTATTATCAAATATTTCCTTGTTAATAGAGCTGTATTCTTGGTGGATAAATTCCAACAAAAATAGTGAGTCTGTTTTGAAACTCCAGCAACAATAGTAAGTTGTGTGTTGAAATCTGGAATGTAATCAAGGTAAAGAGAAAAGGAAGTGAAACCATCACTCACGCACGGGGTGGGGGGGGGTTTGGGGAGTGAGGGGTGGGATGTATACTGTTTTTTTTTTGTTTTTGTTTTTGTTTTGATTTTGTTTTTATTGGTGGTGGAATATGGGCACTGGTGAAGGGATGGGTGTTTGAGCATTGTATAACTGAGATATAAGCCTGAGAACTTTGTAACTTTCCACTTGGTGATTCAATAAAATAAATTAAAAAAAATAAAGTTAGGCTCAATAAACTAGGATGTATAATTAATTACTCTTCTACAGAATGAGCAATGTTTAATATTTCATGATCAATTTTAAAGGTCTAGCTATGTAAATTGATTTCATAAAATTAAAGAGCATAATTCTTAACATTTTAAAAATAAACTATTTTAAAGAACTTTAGAGGTACTATCTATGTGCAAATATAATGTGTGCTAAGTTCAGCTATTTCTTATCTATTTAATAAGCAGATCTGAAAAGGAAAGAGGCCTACTCAGCAATGCCTATAGCTACTACTTTGGTGTATGTTATTGATTTTATTTCTAAGTCAATTATACTTTAAAAAAGAAAACATGATGAAACATATCCAAGTGATCTTCTTCAGCATTGTAGCTCAAAATTTCTATGCTGACTCCCATAATACAGATGCTATGTAAAACTTTTTAAACATATTCTCCTTTGGAAGTATTTTCATTTATTCTAAACTATGTTTTAATATCTTTATCAGCTGTAATTTTTTAATAGTTGCATACATTTTTTAGGGCCAATAGTTGCATTAGGACATATGTATAGCTACCTAAATACTATTTTCACTAAAGGAATCTCATGAATATCTTCATGAAGAATATTCTACAAGTAGGTTCAGACAAGTCATCTAAAACTCAGTATCTTTTTATTTCCTCATTTAATTTCCATTGCTTTGCCCCAGTCTACACACTTACCATACATAATCCAAATGCATAAATTGTAATCTAATATTATTTATTAGATAAATATATTTTATAATATTTTTCTAATATTATTTTATTATCAAACTTTTCCCACTAATTTTTCATGGAACACATTTTCACATTTCACATAACACTACTAATATAAACTTGGATTTGGAAAAATAATGCTTAGTTCCATTATCCATATTTTAGAGAAATATAAAATATGTTTCATAGGAGTAGTATAGAAATAAGTAAAAATCCTTGTGATTTGCCTTGCACTAAAATGTGGAACTTCCTGTGATAATGGAAATGGTCTATAAACAGAGTTGTCAAATCATGCAGCTGTGAGGACTTGAAAGCTGTATGACAATTAAATAATTTAATTTGTTTTTATTATATCCAATTTTAATTAATTTAAATTTAAATAGCCATAGGTGGCTGGTGACTTTCTATTAGCCTTCACAGTTCTAAGCAATTACTCTATTACTTACAGTTACCCAGGTTACTTGTCATTTAGTGGTATGGATTAATTTCCCTCACTTTAAACTAAAAGCTGAATCATGCCCAAGTTGTCTAACTTTTTATAGTTATTCCATTCATCACTTTGATGAAAATCATTTTGAATACTACTTAATTTCCTGCCACTGCCACTTCTTGGAACAAATAGTTTGTTAAAATTATTATCTGCTATAAATAAGGGCTTTCTGATTTTTATTCTAAGAGAATTTTGCCTACTTTCAATGTTTCACCTCTTAGCAACTGTATCACTGTTAGACAAATAATTACTTTAAAATTCATATCTATCTAGATTATAATCATATTTTGCTGATAGTTACCTTTAACTTTTTGAAATAAAATCTTACCATTTTGTGACTACATGATTGTGCATACTGTTCTAAAATGAATGTTGTTTTGTGTCTACTCAGAACAATGTATTTTGGGTTTTTTTTTAACACTATCATAGAAATGCATAAACATGTTAAATATTTTAATATTTGTACAGAGTTAATGGTCTAAGGTTAGGTGAAGTATGGGAACAAAAACAAATAGCAATGAAATGTATTAGTTTTATCTATTTCTTATTCAGGGATAATTTCACATAATTTAAATTCTGAACTTTTATATTCTTAACTTGGGCCTTTCATATTAGAGTTATTTTTTCCACTTTTCTGTTTACTTGTACTTATTTGTGATATTCACTTCTATCGTCCACTGATAACCTTAATTAGCAAAAACTTTAATGTATCAGACTCTAACACTTAAAATCTTGTAGAAACAGGTTGTATTTATCAATGGAGAGGTTATTATAGAAAAAAGGAATATATATATTCCATATATATATATAAAATAACATGGTCTTTTACTTTAAATCGTTATGCCAAGAGAATAAGCCTGAGAGACACAAATACCATGTTTTTACTTGTATATGAAATATACATAAATAAATAAATAAGGAAAGAGCAAATATAATGGTTTTACCATAGGCAGGGAACAGGGAATAGGTAGACAAAATGGATGAATAGTGTCAAAGTGTAGAAACTCTTAATTTCTAAACTATCATTAAGATATAATGAAGTGATGTAACTATTGTTAGTAATACTGAGATGCATATATAAAAGTGGCTCAGAGAGTGAATATTAAATGTCTATCACAATACCTTAGATTAAAAGCTTTGGGGCACCCTTGGGAGGGGGGGAGTGCTGAGTCCCTTCCCTGCCAAGCTCCAGCAGTCATACCCAGTGGCTGCAGCCACACCAAAGGCTCAGCTCCACTGCTTCACTTATACTCTGCAGAGACATCAAACTGAAAAATGTCTGGTACCCCAGTGCCTTAGAGAACTCTGGGGTCCTCTCAGAGTGGGGGAAAGCAGCCAACCTCTAAAGTCCCACTCTTCTGGAAGTTCTGCAACTATGCCCACCTCCCACAGTCAAATTCCTCAATAATGAAATTCCAGTCGAAGCACACCAAATTAGATAGAAAGTAACATAGAAGCCAACCAACCAAACTCAAACAAAAGGCTCAACTAGCGACATACAGCTTAAAATATTCTTAGACTAGGGCTTAACAACCCCAATGTGAAATATAACAATTTTTCCATAAAAAATAGGTTTTGAAACACTGATTTTAGTATCGGAGCTTTGTTATCAATTTCAACTCTAGAATTGTATCAACTATTTTGCGTTTGTCTACATTAAAATAAATTAGTAAAATTATTAAAATGCAAAAATATAAATTAAAATGTCACAACCAAAAACCATAATCATATGCATTTATATAACTTGTAATTCCATTGGTCTTGATATCATATTTGATAATAATATCATACTATATACAGATACTAAGTCACTAAGTATACTGTATATCTAAATAATGTTATATATTAGTTGTACTTCAATAAAAATAAAAAGATGAAAGATTACTATAGAAATGAAATATTAAAAATAAATAAAATTTATATAAAATAGGAAGTTTCATTGAAACCAATAAGTGCAACAATTATTTCATTTAAATATACTATTATAGAAAAAATATTTCAAATTTTTAAAACTGCATTAAGTGGGTATAATACAATCCAAGCTCAGCATACAACTCCAATAATAGAAAAGTCATGTCAAATTGGTTATGACATGTTGTGCTAAATCCCAAGTTTCCTATGATTTTTCAATAACTAAAAAAGAAAAACCTGTGTTTATGTAACATTTAAAAGACAAATGAAAAAATTTCATGATTTCAATATATTTTAAATTAGTTACAGTGACCCCTTTTGCTATGACTATTCATTTCCTCTAATAATTATGATAAATTAATCCAAAGCAGTTGATTTAGATTTTGCCAAGGACAAGATATGCTGCCTTTTGTCAGACATCATAAACACTTCCAAATCTTATCTGTGTCTGGTTCTCATTTTTTTCTTTCTGGGCACATTTCCAATCCCTTGGACTTAGGCTCTAACAATTAATTCCTCTTGTTCAAATTATTTTGAAATTTATGTTTACTTGTATCTTTGTGTCCTCTAACTTTTGTATTATTAGTAAATTTTTATGCCGGGTAATGTTTCTGACACATAGAGTAAAATTACTGAGATATCATTTCTCATTTAACTAACTATCCCTTATGCCGTATAGGGTAAAATGCAAATGAAAAACAGAGGATAGATGCAGTCAACTTCAGAGAATAGTGACCAATAGTATTGTATTTTTAAAGCTATCTACACTTTGAATGTACTATTTTGAGAATTACCAGCATGGTAGCACTGTCCTCCTGTTGTTCATCGCACAGTGGAGACATTACCAGTGCCCGCTCGAGCAAATCAATGAACAACGGGAGGAGAATTACCTATGTATTATAGTTTTTTTCCTTGTTTTGGGTTTTGGGCTGCACCCAAAGATACCCAGGACTTACTTCTGGCTCTGTGATCACGCCTGGCAATGATATTCTACAATCTTCTCCAATTCTACCTTCTTAATAGCACTGATACAAGGTATACAGTGTGAACTAAATATCAAATGCTTCCTTGTCAGTAGGGCCGTATTTTTTTGGGGTAAACTCCAACAACAATAGTGAGTTGTGTGTTGAAACTCCAACAACAATAGTGAGTTTTGTGTTGAAATATGGAATGTAATCAAGGTAAAGAGAAAATGAAGTGAAATTTATCAGTTATGCTGGCGGGGGTGGGGGTGGGGGTGGGAGGTATACTGGGGTTTTTGGTGGTGGAATATGGGCACTGGTGAAGGGACGGGTGTTTGAGCATTGTATAACTGAGACATAAGTCTGAGAACTTTGTAACTTTCCACATGGTGATTCAATAAAATAAATTTAAAGAATAGTTGATGATAACCAAAAAATAAAATAAATAAACTGCTATAAGGAAAAAAGGGGACAATCTATGTGTCTGAAAAAATAAAGGCACTTGAGGCCCAACCATACAGTCTGGAGGTTACCTTCTTTCTCCTAAGCATTGGAATTTGGAAAACCAGTTCCAGTCAGTTAATGAAGCATGCTTGAAAAGACTCCTGACCCAATTTAACTTTTTCTCCCCAATAATCCTGAAATACATAATAATTTACATGACCCCAATTGCATTATTAGATACTAATGATATGGGCACACTTCAGTACATGTGCAACTTTTTAAATATGTGTACAACTTCAGTAAGACCATCTTAATTGTGCTACTCATACCAGTGCTCTTATGACGATTCTTCCCCTTTAGTCACTTCCAAAATGCTCTTACCCCAAGCCCTCTGATTGAATTTTTCTGAGAGAAAAATTATCCCACTTATCTCTTATGTATGCTGTCTCTTTAATAAATCTTTCTGCTTTGATATATGCTTTGTGTTGTCCTTTCATTCTTTTTCTGAGAAAGATAATAGGTGTTTTGTTTTTGGTTTTTTTTTGGGGGGTGGGGTGGAGGCCACTTGCACATCATTTTCTCGACATGAATGAATTAAATCTACCCATGTCTAGATTCCATGGCTCCCGTGAGATTTATGGTAACAGAGATGAATTCATTATTAAGCAGAAAACAAGCTCTGTGTGTGGCCCAAAAGTGACTTTGTAGGACTGGCAGAGTAGTTAATATCCTCTGCCAAGCAGGAACTCAACAGAGTCCCTTATTTTCCTTGAGAATTAGGGTGAGGCAGAACTTACCCAGCTACTCTATTTTCCCGGTGGCCACCCCAAGTCTGACCTCCAGTACAAACATCTTTTATTGATTTAATTTCTTTCCCCTTCCCTCCCCTCTGTTGGTACTGCTGCTGTGATGACTTGAGTTGAACCACATGCTTGGCTATAGAACAGACTCCTTTGGTTGTGGTGCTCACTGGGGGTGGTACACTACACTGCAGTGTGTGTAGCAACAGATCACACTCCATCACACATATTTTGGTGCTTAAACACATTCTGGTTAGAGTGCTCATCAGACTTTCTCAAAATGTACTTGCTGCTAGGTGCACCCTTTAATTTTAGCTCTTGAACATACTGGCTGCAAACTTATTGTGTGTCTTGGAACACTTGGAATTTTCAGGCCTGAACCATAGAACTGCTAAGATTGCGCTCAGTGCTTGTAAGAGATGGTGAAAATGAAGTCATGCTTGCAAGGCAAGTGTTTTAAGTCAATGTACTATGATTTGTTTTGTTGGATAATTTTAATTAAGTTCAATTAAAAATGAAATGTTTTGCTAAAGTTTGATATAAATGAGTATTGCCTTTAGTATTTTGCTTTTTTTTTTTTTTTTTTTTTGCTTTTTGGATCACACCAGTGATGCACAGGGGTTACTCCTGGCTGTACATTCAGCAATTACTTCTGGCGGTGCTCAGAGGACCGTATGGGATGCTGGGAATCAAACCAGGGTTAGCCGTGTGCAAGTCAAATGTCCTACCCGCTGTGCTATTGCTCTAGCCCCTAGTATTTTGTTTTAAAAAAATATTTTCTGTTACTCAGTAACAGAAAAAACTCTCCTATAATAAATTCTTATTTTCTGATATATGCATATAAATTTCTGCTCTAGCTTTATTGAAAATTTAGAAATGACTTATTTTCCATTACAAACTATTGCAGTAATTAGAGATTTATTAAAAAAATCAGAAATCTTCCCATTCCTTTACTCCTATTCATGTGGGAGAAGAGGGAGTGAAAGCCCAGAAGGCATCATGTAGGGTAAAGGGGAAAATAGACATAGAATGACGTCTACAAGAATGTCATAATTGAAGCATGAGGAAACCCCAAAGGCTTTACAGCTAGCTATTAAATTAGGACTTTGAAGAACAACTCACAGAGATATCTGAATACTACTGTGAGGGAAGAGTGAATCTTGTTTGAAGCTATATAAATCTCCTTCGTGTTGTAATGCCAGCCATACTATATATATTACAATAAAGTGATCCTCAAATCATTATTTATTCCATGTTCTCCTTGTGTTCTTAGTAAGCACTATAGCTGATCATAATTCTTAGTCCCATAATCTAAGACAGAATGCTTATTTTCAGATAGTCCAAACCACTGAATTCTTTTTGAGAAATAGTCACTCTAATTTGCATTGGTTGCTACTTTTTTAAGTGAAAATTTTCAGATGGCATCAGTGCACTAAAATAATACTTAGGGAGTGAGTTCCAGTCACATTCCTTCCTGTGTGAATTGTGTAGTGTCAATTTAACCCCTCTTGATATTACTTATAAAGTACAGAGTACACTCTGTAGTGTACAGAGAGACACTCCTCAAACTCTTTAGTCACCAGCACTACCAATAAGTGAGGGAATGAATGCTTTAGTCAATAATGAATTATTTGAACACTATACATACCATATAAATTTGACCACCTCTTTTATTGCTCTGATATATTATGTGTCACAAGAAGTTGTTTGAATTTGCTTGCTCTGTTTTCCTAATGAATACAATGGTTCAGGAGTGAAACTGTTATATATTGTTTTCATTCTTCAGAGCCCATTTAGGATCCCCCTTTTTTACTCAGGTAACACTTTTCCTGGTATAGGGTACTACCAAAGTCATTATCCTAACAGATTTTAATACCTCCTCATTCTGACCTTTTAAAGCCACAGTCGCTGCACTTGTCATGTCTTTCAAAACGGACAAAGGTCTACTGAAACACATGAAGAGGAATGAACTGGGTACAAAACAAAATCTGTCCTATATGTCATCTAATGAGTTCTCTATTTTGTTCTGATAAGGATCCATTAAATTTTTCATATGGATAATTTGTTTCCTTGCCTGCTTGTCTTTTTACAAGAAGATATTAAGAAAAAGGGGTAGATATTGATGGCTAAATATTCGTTTAGTGGAATTCTCCCTGTTTCTCACAGGGAAACATTTATTTCTGGAACCAGGACATCTAAACCTATATAATTATGGGGACAAGAAAGGAAAAGAAGTCACTGAGTTTGATGTTAAGTGAGCTTACTTTTAATTTGATCCTTGGTAATCAAGTTTAAGGAGCAGGGACATAGTCGTTATATCCACTTAATTATGATATTGCAGAACCTTTCTCAGACCATATATGCTTCTTTCTTATGGACTTAGATTTCAAGTTTAAAAGTGACACAAATTGAAAATAGAGCCTACATACCATCCTACAACATAGTTACTGTCATATTTAGAAGTCTTTCAATTTTGTGCCATGAGAAACTCTCGTACATGTAAACTCTCTTATCCAACTTTATATTCCCTGTTTATCTAGACCATGCACATGCTCTAAGTTCCTTCATTATATAAAAGCTGCATTCTGAAATTTCTGTCAGCTATATTCTCATCTTCATGCAAGAGGGATGTTTAACAAGGATAGGTCTAGATCAGTTCTGTTTTATTAAGAAATAGCCTAACTACTGGACATGCCTCCATTTTGCTATGGGCAACAGGCCACCTGATTCATAAATTAACTATGAAAACACAGGAGTGTTTTTGCACACTTCCAGATATTGGAATTTTCATTCATTAAATTTATTGGACTGTGCTCACAGAGGGAAAAAGTGTAGAACATAAGACAGTAAGATTGAACACAAGAAAAAGTAAACTATGATACCATAGCAACAAAGATTTTAGATATATCAATGATGACAGCTAGAGTTTTCTGAACATGAGATAAAGTTTATACTTCTGCATTACCTAATCACTGGGTATAGCATCCAACGATGCACTGTGACTTTGGGCAGTTGTCACTTACTGAGAGAAATTTCTGAAGAGTGACTCAGCTGAGTTTTCACCATGGAGAGGATAGTGAATCAAACTTAATGGAATGTACACCAACTCCTAGTATGGGTTGTTTTCTCTTTATTTTTTGTCATCTGGACTTTATTGATCTAATAAAATTACATTAAGAATTGAAATGAATTATACATTATTGTGCTCATGTTTCCCCCATACAAAGTTCGAGAACCCATCCCTTCACCAGTGCCCATTCTCTACCACCAGTAAACCCAGCATCTCTCCCACCCTCCCCAGCCCCATCTCCCCGCCCCCCCCACCCCACACTGCCACTATGGCAAGGTATTCCCTTTTGTTCTCTCTCTCTGATTAGGTGTTGTGTTTTGCAATAAAGGTGTTGAGTGGCCATGTGTTCAGTCTCTAGTCTACATTCGGCATGCATCACCCTTCCCCTGCATGACCTCCGACCACATTTTACTTGGTGTTCCCTTCTCTGAGTTGCCCAGAATGAGAGACCAGCCTCCAAGCCATGGAGTCAACCTCCTGGTACTTATTCCTACTATTCTTGGGTGTTAGTCTCCTTACAGAGACAGACATAGAAAGATGAGTGCATTCTTTCTATGTCTGTCTCTCTTTCTGACTCATTTCACTTAGCATGATACTTTCCATGCTGATAGTATGGATTGTTTTCTTAGTGCATAAAATTTCTGCCGAAGTCATCTGAAGACCTAGAAAATGAAAAATTTGCTGGCCTGAGAGTTCCATGCAAAATCTCTGATTGTTTTACTGCAAAGACATGAAATATTGCCATAGTATAAATGCTATCTACTGAATGCAGAATCACCAGAAATATCCAATTTAATAGAATAATTTAACAATTATTAAAGGTTAACACATAAATGTGTGAAATTGAAACTATCTGTGGGAACACTGGACTATAGGATATGGCATATTCATTTGATCAATTGCAAATGTATGATCTTGGGTCTCCAATTCCAGAATCAAGAAACTATGTCTTGATAGACTGTATGTAGAATGAATATGTGTCACAATCACTTCTAATACTTTGATGTGCTGAATATATTTTTTATCCTTATAATCTGAAACTTTGACTTATTAGAAATACTGGAGAAAATACATTGATGATAACACACACATAAACACTCACACACATGTTTTTTGTTGGTGCACAAGAATCTAGAAAAGGAATTAGTATGGTTATGGTATAATCAACCATGATTATCTTGAGGAACTTGGTTGATTCAAGATTAGAACACAGATCAGAAACTTAGAGGATTTACTCATATATAGTTATTTTTTCTTTGCTAGGAATAGGGGAGATTCTATATATTATAGAAAGATCAAGGCAAGAGAAATAAAGGTTTATACCTCTTATGAATGAATGTATGGACATTTTAATAAAATAATGTAAAACTTCTAGTCAAGGTTGAGGGAATTATGTATGAGAAGTATCAAAACTATATAAGTACATTATTCATTTAGCTTACCAGAGGTTTTGATATGTTTATCCAAATACTCATTTGCTTAAAACTTTATAAAGTAAACCATCTGGATTAGCCCTCAATGAAATGAGAGCCAAAAGGTAAATGTGTCTTACACTGATTCTCAGATCATTCTGGGAGGTATTATGTATGTTTTTATTACATCAGTTGTAGAACTAAGTCATAACACCCATACTGGCACACTTGATTAATACAATTATAATTAATACAATTAATACAAAGCCAATTAAAAGTATTGGCTTTTTTCTCTGAGTTGGTCTAGTCTTATTCTCTTTAAGATGAACTCCCAAATTACTTGCACATAAGTCATTATCTCAATCTAAACATGTTTGTTATAATTCCATTGATGAATGCAGGTGTGACTTTTATTTCATTCTGATCTAAGTAAAATAACAAAGGTATGCTATCATGTGGTCACCTTGGTTAGCAATTCCCAAGCAGGATCATTTGTTACAAGTGCTGTGCAGGATACAGGCATTAAGATAAAAATTATTATTTGATATCATTGGTTACCATTACAAAAAACTAACTAGATTAAGATCGCTTTTTAAGGAAAAAATGTTTATCCTTCCTTATAATGGAAATGATCCAATAATTTCAATCTTCTTTCAGAGATGTGGAATATTTACTAGTGTAGGTATCATACATGGAAATTGTTACCTGTCTAAAACAATGTAAAGAGTATTATATGTTTAATTGTTCAATGAAGTGAAATATGTCATCCATTTTTTCTCTAACCTTTACTTTTGCTACCATGAAATTTTATACTTGACTCAATAAGGAAAAAAGCAATGTGCCTTGTAAAAGAGATAGCTTGTTCTATGTGAACTCTCTCAATTCATTCACTTTTAGTATGGAGATCCCACTTTGAAGTAGTTATTCACAAATTAGACATTTTCACAGGTTGAGTGTATTTTAAGCAATGCAACATGTTCCTACTCAAGTATTTATGATTTAAATGTTCCAAATTTATCCTTTCATTCCCTTACTAAACTAAAACATTAATAAGCACTATAATAAGGCAATATACCTATACTTTTATTTAATTTACTTCACACAAGGTAAAATATAAATGGCACCTTTAGCTTGCCTATTTGTAGAATAATTTTTTAGTATAGTCTTTTCTGGTCATATGGAAAGTAGATGGTGGTGAAATATTATGTGTAATTATCTGTGAATCAGGACTGGTGTATTTAATTATATAGACTTACCATAATGAATGCTTTATGAATCTTTAAGTAGAAGATAAAGACAAAATAACACAGTAACAAAGAAATCTGAGTCACATGCAGTTTGTAATCTTCTGAAACTACTCAAGTATATTCTTACTTCTATGAGGGTCTGATAATAGATTGATTCTCTATACTTCAATTTTGCATACTGGTGGGATAGAAAGCTAGCAGTTCATGGCATTTTGCTTTTTTCCTTAAAAAAAATCAATTAGTGAGGCCCAGGGGATATGACTCAGTGGTAAATTGTCAGCCTTCCATGTATGAGGCCTTAAGTTTGATCTCTAGTATGTGGCCAATCTAAAGAAAACACTGTTTTCTTGTAAAGAATACAGAAGAATAAAGAAGCACAAATTGTATTGACTTACATATAGTACTAACTCTGGTATGACCACTGAAAGATGTTCAGCAAGTGTCTTATCAAAAGATTTGATGGATATTTGCTCAAATACAGGAAACTACTGTTTGTGTGAAATTTTAAAGGATAAAAAACCCAAACTACTCATAGTTTTCCTCAAAGAAGTTAACACAACACACATACACACCCACAGCACACAAAGACAATGAGGCACATGAGTTTAATAACAGAGGATGCCTAAGGCATAAGAAAAAGGCTTTCAGCTTTGTTTATTTGAGTTCCATGGTAATTCAGAATTGTTAAAACAATAAGGATAAAAACATGTCTACACTCTATAATTACTAATGACATATGCTAATTGCTACACTCTTCCCACCCCGTCAAATTTAGTTTTATCCCTTATAATGGAAAAATGTAGCTTATTTATTATATCATTTTATGTACTTTATATTGTATGCAATGCTTATTTTCCCAGAAGCACTTGGAAAGAGGCCATTTGTATGATGATTAGGAAAAAAATATAAGCATCAGGGTATATATTTTCCAAAGAGACTATTTGTTTTGGGATATATGTGAATCAAATTTTAAAATATGTGTTTCCCAATCAATGAGAGAAACAGCAATCAAATTGATCATCTTTCAAAAAAACACTAGAACCTAAAATTGAGCAGTATAAGTTAGAAAAGAAATATCTTTTTTCAACTTTAATGCCTACTAAACTTTAAAGCCATCTTCTGCTAAAAATTAAGGCAAACATATCTTGTACACCTTTAGAAAAAAATTTTTGTTTTAAAAATACACAATAATATTTTTTCTTTTATTCTCCAGTTAACAGACAAGAATATAAATAAATAAATAGAAAATAGAAAACATAATAATAAAATACATAAGAGAATTTGTATCTGAGAATTTGTTTTGTCTGAGTTTGTTACATTTGTATTGAGAGTGTGTATTTTTTGATTGATGAGCTAATATAAAATTATTAGAAATCGACAGCGGTATTACGTACAATTTAACATATTTAGCAATTATTAGTTCCATCAGGAGCTTTGGAATTATATCTTAATTGAAATAATCACATTAATTTTGCCAGTATACTAATTTAAGAATAATCTCATATTTTCACAAGTTTACTTTAGTTCACTATGTCTGACCCCAATTTTACCTTTTTTTTCATTTTTCATTTGCTGTGAAATCTTTAAAAAACAGAAAATAATTTATTTAAGTTTATTCTTACTTGATCACATATAGTAATCTAAAATTAAAAATTTAAACACTAAATAAATCAAAAATATATATTAAACTGTAATGAGAGAAACATGATAGCAATACCTTTGACTAGATTAAATATATACTTTTTAAAAATATAAATCAGAAATCTGGTTTTATTGGGAAAAGATAAGAAAATACTTTTATATTCATTTTATGAGCCAGAGGGCCCCCAATTTTGAAACTTGATAAATATATTACAAATTGATAAAGGGGTTGCAAACTTTAACTCTAGAAAATGTAGAGGAGAGCAATCAAATATACATCCTTGTATTATCAAAATATGATCTCAAATTAAGTTATATTATCATACCCAAGGTTTACTGGCATTTTATCATTTCACTTGTAAAATATTTATGAAGAAAACAAGAATTTTGATGACTAGATAATAGTACAAAATTTTTGCATTCTTAATTCTTTTGATACATTATATGAACACTGAGCATTCATTAACCTGAACATACATTAAGATAATTGCCATATAATATCATTTTTTTTGACAAGTGTTGAATCAGACACTACTTCAGCATTCAATGAATAAATGTCATCCTGAATCACTTGTTATCAAGGAAATACATATCAAAATGACAATGAGATTATGTGAATTGTCTATATCAAGAAGGCAAAAACAACAAAATTGGTATGAGTATGGTAAAAAGGATCACTTGCTTGCTAGTGGTGGAATGAACATTGCTCCAACCAGAGTGAAAGCAATATGGAGAGTTCTCAGAAATAAAACTAAAACAAATAACTAAGATATGAAATCAATCTAGGTATCCAATGACAGATGAATGGATTATGGAGATATGTCACTTATCTATACAATGGAGTACTATAAAGCTGCAAGGAATGATGAATTTGTGCAGTTTGCTGCAATGTGACTGAAACTGGAAGACATCTTATTGAGTGAAGTAAGCCAGAACTAAAAAAGACAAATATTGGATAATTTCACGTATCTATGTTATGTAGAATACTGGATGAGGAAATGTACTGCAGTAAAAGAGGGGTGCTTAAATCACCCTTGACTCCAATGTTTAGAAAGGAGAAAGATAGAGAAGAGAAGAAATCTATGGGGAAGAAGAGAGTGGAAAGTAATGGGTAAACAGGCTTCAGGGCTTAATTTATACTGTTGGTCAGGGTGATTGGCATAGCCAAGTATCCGAAACTTATACTCAACAAAACTGAAAATATGAGATCTAAAATGATACCCCTGAAGCTTCGTAACATGCCTGCAAGTTGACAGGCATGGGTGGGCTAGGAAGTAGGGTGGGGAGGGAATATGGGAACATTGGTGGAGGAAAGCTAAACACGGTGGGATTGGTGTTAAGTAGTATATGTCTAAAACTCATAAATAACTTTGTAAATCACAGTTATTTTAAAACAATGATAAAAGCTAAACAAAACAAAATAAGATCTTATATATGGATCATCAATTGTGCTGCTATGTATCTATACAAAAACAATCATTCAAAAAGATACATGGTAATTGATGTTTATTATAGCATTATTTCTAGTAGCCAATATATATTCATAATATTTGCTCTTGTACAGGTTAATGAATAAGGAAGGTGTGATTATAATATAAATATATATATATGTTATATGCTATAAGGGCAGGAGTGACAGACAGCACAGCAGGTAGAGCATTTACCATGCAGGCACTGACCCAGGTTCAATTCCTTTGTCCCTCTCGGAGAGCCTGACAAACTACCGAGAGTATCCGCTCACATGGCAGAGCCGGGCAAGCTACCTGTGGCATATTTGATATGCCAAAAACAGTAACCACAAGTCTCACAATGGAGACATTACTGCTGCCCACTTGAACAAATCGATGAGCAATGGGATGACAGTGATACAGTGACAGCGACATACTATAAGGAAAATGTGACATTAAGACTCTGACTTCAGAACTGAGGTTACCAGAAGAAAGTGGGGAACTACATTCAAGAAAATGTCCTATTGTGTTACTTTATATTCTACAAATGAGTGCAGTCATTCTATGTCCATCCCTCTCTTTCTGACTCATTTCCCTCAGCATGATATTCTCCATCTCCATCCACTTCTACGCAAATTTCATGATTTCATTTTTTCTAACAGCTGCACAGTATTCCATTGCGTAGATGTACCAAAGTTTCTTTAACCAGTCATCTGTTCCCAGGAACTCGGATTTTTTCCAGATTCTGGCTATTGTAAACAGTGCTCCAATAAGCATACAAGTGCAGAAGTCATTTCTGCTGTATTTTTTTTTTACATCTCCAGGATATTCCAGAAGTGGTCATATGTGAGCTCAATTTCTAGTGCTTGGAAGAATGTTATATTGTTTTTCAAAAAGATTGGACCAGTTGGCATTCCCACAAACAATATATGAGTCATCCGTGCCAGTACTGGTTGTTCTTATTGTTTTTGATGTGTGCTAATTTCAGTGGAGTAAGATAATATCTTATTGTTTTTTGATTTGCATCTCCCTGATGATTAGTGATGTAGAGCATTTTTTCATGTGTCTTTTGGCCATTTGAATTTCTTTTTTGAGGAAGTTTCTGTTCATTTCTTCTCCCCAATTTTTGATGGAGTTGGAGTTTTTTCTTATAAAGTTCTACTGCAGCCAAAGACCTCCGGAGCCTAGCCACAGCCATGCTCAAGGCCCCTATCCACATGTTTGGATGAGCCTCATGCATGAAGGTACCAGCAGAGGAACCCAGGTGTATGGGACCCAGAGTTGAGACTTTCAAGCCTGCTCGGATCGGGACTAGGCCTCTTCCGCCCAGATTTCCCATTTTCCAGTAGCTAGGTTGTCACACCTAGGGACTGCCCCCGGTCCCGTGTAGTCCCACCAACGGCCAACATTCAGAGACTGTAAAACCAAGCTTCCGGAAGCTTATAGACATCTTATAACCTACTTCTCCCTCTGGGAGAACTTGGCAAGATACCGAGAGTTTTCTGCCCACGTGGGAGAGCCTCGCAAACTCCCCACAGTGTATTCATATGCCAAAAATAGTAACAATGCTGGGTCTCATTCCCCTGACCCTGAAAGAGCCTCCAATGCGGCATCATGAGTAAACAGAGGCTTCTAAAATCTCAGTGCTAGGACAAATGGAGACATTACTGAGACTGCTCAAGAAATTCGATGATCAACTAAATGATGATGATGATGATGATGATGATGATGAAAGTTCTACCAGTGACTTGTATATCCTGGATATTAAGCCTATATCTGATGGATATTGGGTAGATAATTTTTCCCATTTCGTGTGCTCTCTCTGTAGTTTGGTCACTGTTTCTATTGAGATGCAGAAGCTTCTTAGTTTAATGCAGTCCAATTTGTTTTTGTTTGTTTCCACTTGTTTGGTCAGTGGTGTTTCATCCTTGAAGATGCCTTTGGCTTGGATATCATGGAGGGTTCTGCCTACATTTACCTCCATGTACCTTATGGATTCAGGCCTGATATTGAGATCTTTATTCCATTTGGATCTGACTTTTATGCTCGTCGTTAGACAGAGGACTGAGTTCATTTTTTTTTTTTTTGCATGTAGTTTTCTAGTTTCCCAGCACCACTTGTTGAAGAGGGTTTCCTTGCTTCACTTCACATTTATTGCTCCTTTACCAAGGATATCCAACTCTGTTCCATTGGTCTGTGGGTTTCTTTTTTTTTAATTTCTTTTTATATTTTAAATTTTTTTAATTGAATCACCATGTATAAAGTTACAAAGCTTTCAGGCTTAAGTCTCAATTACACAATGCTCGAACACCCATCCCTTCACCAGTGCACATATTCCACCACCAAGAACCACAGTAAACTTCCCCCCCACCCCCTCACCCCTTCAGTCCCCCACCCAGCCTGTGTAGCTGATAAATTTCAGTTTACTTTCTCTTTACTTTGATTACATTCAATATTTCAACAAAAAAACTCACTATTATTGTTTGGAGTCCCCCCCACCCAACGTCGGACCTGCTGGAAAAGAAGTATTTAATAATTTGTTTTCCATTGCTGAGAATGAAGAGATATGAGGTCATGTGGCCACAATAGCAACCGCAAGATTTTGGATTTCTATATTTTAGTAACTAAGTCCAGAGAAATTTCTTCAGAAATTCATTGCAAGCTCGTACCTCTCTGCTACTTTATATTCCAATACCATGCCGTTTTAATTACTACTGCTTTGTAGTACAGTCTGAAATTAGAAAAGGTGATGCCACCCATCTCCTTTTTTCCGAGGGTTGCTTTAGTTATTCGTGGGGGTTTATTGGTTCATATAAATTTCAGGAGTGTTTTTGTCTATTTCTTTGAAAGCTGTCATGGCTATCCTTATAGGGACTGCATTGAATCTGTATAACACTTTGGGGAATATTGACATTTTGACAATGTTAATCCTCCACATCTATGAGCAGGGGATGTGTGTCTCCATTTCCCAGTGTACTCTTTCATTTCTTGAAGTAGTGTTTTGTAGTTTTCTTTGTATAGGTCTTTTGCCTCTTTAGCTGATTCCAAGGTACTTGATTTTCTGAGGTACTAATGTGAACAGGATAGTTGTTTTTTAATATCTCGTTCTTCTCTTTCATTATTTGTATATAGAAAAGCCATAGACTTTTGGGTCTTAATTTTGTAACCTGCCACTTTGCTTTACAAACCTATTATTTATTTTTGGAGATTCTTGGTAGAGATTTTAGGGTTTTCTAAGAATAGTGTCATGTCATCTGCAAATAGTGAGAGCTTGATTTCTTTCTTTTCTATCTAGATGCCCTTGATATCCTTTTTCTTGCCTAACGCTATGGCAAGTATTTCCTTATTATATTGAATAGAACTGGTGAGAGTTGGCAACCTTGTATTGTTCCTGATATTAGAGGGAAGGCTTTTAGTTTTTCCCTGTTGAGAATAATGCTTGCTGTGGGATTGTGGTAGAAGGCTTTCACTCTATTGAAGAAAGTTCCTTTGACTCCTATTTGCTGAGAGTTTTTATCATAAATGGGTGTTGGATCTTATCAAATGCCTTCTCTTTATCTATTGATATGATCATATGATTTTTGTCTTTCCTTTTATTGATATGGTGTATTATGTTGACTGACTTTCAAATGTTAAACCATCCTTGCATCCCCGGGATGAATCCTACTTGGTCGTAGTGTATGAACTTTTTGATGAATTGTTGGATTCTGTTTGCTAGTATTATGTTGAGGATCTTCGAATCTGCATTCATCAGGGATATTGGCCTGTAATTCTCTTTTTTGTGGTGTCTCTGTCTGCTTTTGGTGTGAGGTTGATATTTGCCTCAGAGAAACTGTTTAGAAGTGTTTCTGTTTCTTCAATTTCTTGGAAGAGCTTGTACAGTATTGAGAGTAGGTCTTTGAAGGTTTGGAATTCACTAGTGAATTCACCTGGGTCAGGAATTTTGTGTTTTGGGAGACTTTTGATACTATTTCAATTTACTTAATAGTGATAGGTTTGTTCATGTATTCTAAGTCTTCTTGGGTCAGCTTTGGGAAGTAATAAGGAGTCAAGGTATATATCCATTTTGTCAGATATGTTTCATGGAATAAAGCTTCTCATAGTAACTTCTGATTATTCTTTGAATTTCTGTGGTTTCTGTTGTGATGCCCCCCTTTTGTTTCTGATTCTGTTTATTAGGCATCTCTCTCTTCTCTCTCTCTCTTTCCTTGTTAGTCTTGCTAGTGGTTTATTAATCTTGATTATTCTCTCAAAGAACCAGCTCTTGGTTTCATTGATCTTTCAGATTGCTTGTTGGGTTTCCATGTCACTAATTTCTGCTCTAAGTTTGATTATTTCTTTCCTACTGGCTGGTTTGGGCTCCTTTTGTTGCTCATTCTCCAAGATCATAAGCTCTAATGTTAAGTTATTATGTGGGCTTGCTCTTCCCTCCGGAGGTGCAAAATAGAGAAAGCAAAGGCAGTGTCATAAAAGGTTCATAAAGAAGCCAGAAGAAGCTATGCCTGGGTTTCGGTTCCAGAATTCCTGAATTTTAGTGCAGATTCCTGGAATCGGATAATTATTTCCCCAAAGTGAGATAGCCATGGTGAGGTCAAGTAGAGTTACCAAGCAGATGCAGGTAGGAAAGCCCCTCCTTATATAACCCTGATGCAACTCTTATGTAACTCCAAGTTATAACCAATCAGCTAAGTAGTGGAAAGCCCCTCACACTTTGGCCAAAAGAGTGGTCCCTAGAAAGTCTCTGTTAAATAATTCCATCTCATTTTTGAAACTTGAGGTTATTCTTTCCGAGAAGGCTGACACTGTGTCAGAGCTTGAGCCTTTGCTTGTTGCATCACAATCTGTCTTCATATGACTCCTTTGGTGGGATCTAACAGAAGAATGCTTGTAGAGCTATAAACTTTCCTCTTAACACTGCTTTTGCCATGTCCCATAGGTTCTGGTAACCCGTGTCTTCATTCTTGTTCATTTCCAGGAATCTTTGATTTTCTCTTTGATTTTCTTTCTGCATCATTCTTTGTTCATTAGTGAGTTGTTTCATTTCCAGGTGTTCAATTTGAATTTCTGTTTCTGTGTGTAATTCGCTTCTATTCTCAGTGCATCATGGTCTGAAAATATCATTGATAAAGTTTCTATCTTCTTAATTTTATGGAGGTATGGTTTGTGGCCCATCAAGTGATCAAGTGATCTGTCTTGGAGAATGTCCCGTGTGCACTTGAGAAGAATATGTATTCTGCTTTTGGGGGATGAAATGTCATATATATATATGAATATATATATACATATATATATTAAGCCCATGTCTTCTATTTCTTCCCTCGGATTAAATATGTCCTTGCTCAGCTTGAGTCTGGCTGATCTACAGTATCAAGAGGTGATAGGCAATGTTGAAAACTCCAACTATTATTGTGTTGCTATCAGTGCCTTTCTTCAAGTCTATGAGCAGTCATTTTAAGTATTTTGCTGGTCCCTGATTAGGTGCATATACGTTTGGAAGTGTGAATACTTTCCAATGTACAGATCATTTGATCATTAAGAAATGACCTTCACTGTTTCTTGTAACCTTTATTCTGATGTCTGTGTGATCTGATGTTAGTATGGCCACTCCAATTTTTTACAGGGAGTTCTTTGCTTGTAGAATTGTTTTTCCGTTCTTTCACTTTGAATCTGTGTTTGCTCTGTCTGTTCAGATGTGTTTCTTGCAGGTAGCAGAATGTTGGGTTTAGTTTTCTGATCCATTCTGTCACTCTGTGTCTTTTAATTGGTGCATTTAGCCCATTGACATTGAGGGAGATTATTGTTATGGGGTTTATGTCCCATATTTCTGCCAAAGATCAGTCTATTTGAAGGGCTTGTCTTGTCTTAAAGTGGCCTGTTTAGTTGTTCTTGTAACCATGCTTTTGAGGCTATAAGTTCCTGAGTTGTTGTTTGTCTGTGAAGCTGTATGTTGTTCCTTCTGGTAAGAATGAGAGTCTAGCAGGGTAAAGTATTCTAGGTGAAGCATTTACACTGTCTTCTGGCCCTTAGAGTTTCATCGCATAGGTCTGCTTGTAAATCTTAAGGATACTCCTTTATAAGAAAATTTTTGATTGTTTATTTTTCTCCTTTCTTAGAGAAAAAAAATATCGTATACTTAGATTTATTTACCTTTATAACTCCTCTGCAATATTGCCAATATGTAATAAATGAGATGCATAAGCTTGCATTTTCTTTCTTTACTTCTTGCATGGCCCTGAAACTACTTATAAGCTTTCCTTTGATCTTGCTGTTTTCAGAATATTATCTCCTCCTATGGCTTTCATCATTTTGATCAGGATGTGTCTTGGAGTATTTTTGTTTGGATTTTTTTTAGCTGGTACCGTTCAGGCTTCTTGAATCTGTTCACGTGTGCTCTTCAGCTTTTGGAACGTCTTAGCAATTATGTCTTTGACAGTTTCTTCTTTGTCAGGCTTTTCTTTCTGTTGAATTAATTCCTCTGGGATTCCAATTATTCTTATGTTATTCCTCTTGGCTTCTTCCTGATTTTCTTTTCTTTTTTTTTTTTCCATTTTGGGTTACACCTGGCGATGCACAGGGGTCACTCCTGGCTCTGCACTCAGGAATTACCCCTGGCAGTGCTCAGGGGACCATATGGGATGCTGGGAATCGAACCTGGGTTGGCTGCGTGCAAGGAAAATGCCCTACCCACTGTGCAATCTCTCCAGCCCCTGCGTCCTGATTTTCTCTTGACATCTATCGTCTTATTTTAAGACCCTTTTCCCTTTTCTGGTGTTGTCTGGATATTCCATTCACCTCATGTTGGAGCTCACTGATTGTCCTCAGCAACTGTTACTCTGCTGCTGAGGCCTTCCACTGAGTTTTCATTTCACCTACCAAGTTTTTTAGGTCTGTCCTTTTTGCTTGTACTTTTGTTTGCATTTATCCTCACTTCCACTCTTTTACCAGCAGTGCATTCCACTGCATCTTTAAGCAACTTATAAAAGATTTGTGTCATAGAAATTGTTCTTAATAAACGATCAATTAAATCAATCTTTACTCCAATTAAGTTTCTGATTATACACTTATGAATAGTTTTAAATGCCTTGGTTATTTAGGCATATCTTACTAGAAATTGCTTCCAAAAATGGCTCAATAGCTAATGACATTTTATTTTGATGAAACAAAGTAGACTAGTAAATTGGAAAAAAAATTCCATTTCTTTTTACATGTAGTGGAATAATTTTTTTTTTCACTTGTATCACTTGTATCTCTTGTCTTTCTGTTGATCTTTGATTTGCTTGAGCGGGCAACAATAACATCTCCATTTGTCCCTGCTGCGTGCTAGAGTAGCCCAACGATATCTGCTCGCTCCAGGAACAGGAAGCACCTCAAACCATTCATTCAGGGTTTTTTTTTATAATTTATTGATTTTTTAATTAGTGAGTCACAGTGAGGGTACAGTTACAGATTCACACATTTCCGTGCTTGTTTTACCGTCATGCAATGTTCAAGAGCCCATCCCTCCACCAGTGTCCATTCTCCACCACTTATGAACCCAGTATCCCTCCCACCCCCCCTATCCTATCCCCTCTACCCCATTCTGCCTCTGTGGCAGAGCATTCCAATTTGTTCTCTCTCTCTCTCCTTTTGGGTGTCGTGGTTTGCAATCGGAGTAAGAAATCTTACCATCTCCTTGGTGGGCGACCACATGGTCTTTTGACGTCCAGTGGAATCCGGTCGGAAACAACTCTAGTCCAGTGGTTGTCTCTGAATCGCATTACTCGTCCGGCCCATCTGATTTTTTATGTCTTGGCAAGCGAGACAGTGTCCCTGCTTCTTGATCATAGACGGAGGTCAAAGCTCCGGATTCCTTCTCTCACTTGAGTGAGAGAAGTATCATGTGATACTCCTAGCATAGCTCTTTCAATTCCTCTTTGGGATACCCGAATAGTGTTCTCATCCTCTTTTCGTAGGGCCCAGGTCTCTGAGGCGTACATTAGTGCAGGAAGAACAGTGGAATTTAATAGATGTGCCTGGAGTCGGATGTCCTTCATCCTCTTAACCACTTCTTCGATGCTCTTGAAGGCATTCTACGCTGCTCTCTTTATCCTGCGCATTTCTGGCACCAAGTCGTTCCTCATGTTAAGTTCTCGACCCAGGTACTCATAGCTGCTGCATTCGGAGATGTTCATTCCATTGAGAGCAAATGGAGCATCAGGGACTAGTTTGTTTTTCATGAGAATCATCTTGTTGAGTTTCAGCTGCAGTCCAACATTTTCACACTTGTGATAGAAGTTGGCCAGCATTTGTGCTTCTTGGCTAATGTTTGACGTTATGTGGATGATGTCATCAGCTAAGCGGAGGTGGTGTAGTTGCCGACCATCTATCTTCACTCCCATTCCTTCCCATTTCAGTCATCACATGCCATTTTTGCGGGTGGCACTGAAGAGTTTCAGTGAAATGGTATCGCCCTGCCGAAAATCTCTCTTTACATCAATGATTACTTCCTTGTAATGGTGAGATCCTGGTGGTAAATCTGCAATACAGCTCGAGGAGGATCTTGATGTATTGAGTTTGAATGCCCTGTTTGGCTAGGGTTTTGATGACCACTTCAGTCTCAATAGAATTGAAGGCCTTCTTTAGGTCGATGAACGTTAGACAGAGCAGCATCTTGAACTGTCGAGAAACTTCAATGATTTTGGTCACTGTGTGGATATGGTTGATCATGCTGAATCCTTTTCAGAACCTGACTTGCTCACATGGTCGTCCTTCATCTAGTGTTCTGCCTATTCTACTCACAATGACATGAGTGAACAACTTGTAGACGATAGACATCAGGCAGATTGGGCTATAGTTGTTGATGTCCTGGATATCTCCCTTCTTGTACAACAGAACGATCCTGCTCGTTTTCCACTGGGACAGAACTTTGCATTCAGACAGGTAGTGTGTGAAGAGTTGAGCCAATGTATAGATGAGTACTGGTGGCAGATTCTCCCAGTGTTCAAGTTTGACCTTGTCCGGACCAGGTGCTGTACGAGTCTTTACCAATGAAATGGCATGTTGGATTTCGGAAGGGAGGATGTTGGGAACGACATATCCCTTTTGCAGATTTTGGTATGTGGGCAGGTGGACATGGCTGTCAAAGAGATCCGAGTAGAAGTTGTGAATAATCCTCTCTGGGAGATGTGATAGATCCATTCAGACGTCAGAGTGCCATCATCTTGGTCTTGTAGTTGGCGAAGGACAGGCGAGCATTGCGAATACTTTTCCTGGTTTCTGCTGCATCTGCCAGCACTGCTACTCTTCTCTTTGAGGTCTTCCTTTATCGCTTCTCTGCACAGCTTTGTGAGCTCAGACGTTAGATTGTGGTTGCCTGAGGCTCCACCAAATCATGTTGATGAATGAACTCGAGAGTTTCCAAAGACAGACATCTGTTTGTGGCTTTCTCACTCTCAGCAATCTTCGTGCATTCAAGGAGGTGCTTAACCAGTCAATCATATTACTTGTTGTTGTTGTCAAAGACGGCATCTTCCCACGTTGCTGCAGTAGGCCAAAGAGTTTCCAGTTGGTGGTCATTCTGGGAGTTCTTTTCTTAAACTTAAACTTTGCAGATCTTTCTCCTTGCTCTGTGAAGTAGAATTTTGTACGAAGGAGACGGTGTTCTGATCCCGTTTGGAATTTTGGTACAACAGCGAAATCAGTCAGGCAAAACTGTCAATTGAATATGATGTGGTCAATTTCATTGTGGAACTGTCCACTGGGAGAGTCCTATGTCCAGTGTTTAGATTCAACCTTCTGGAACTGTGAGTTACCATGGATGGTCTTGGTCGACATGATGAACTCAGACAGTTTCTCACCCTGATCATTCCATTCTAGGCCATGGGTCCCAATGTGAAGTTCTTTGGGTGACCTTCTCAGTCATATCTTGGCATTAAAATCACCAACAATGATCTTTTAGAAGGTATGGTCTTCTTTATAGTACCTCTCCAGTTCCATATCGAACTTCTCAAATTTTTCTTCATCATAGTTGGATGTTTCTATCTTTCTTTCTTGTTTTTTTAACATTAGAAATTTTTTTTGTTTATTCTCCTCATCAAACGATAGCACTGCAGGTAGGGCGTTTGCTTTGCATGCAGCCAACCCAGATTCAGATCTCCCATCCCTCTCAGACAGCCTGGCTAGCTACTGAGAGCATCCTGCCTGCACAGCAGAGCCTGGCCAACTACCCATGGCATATTCAATATGCCAAAAACAATAACAACAAGTTTCACAATGGAGACATTACTGGTGCCAGCTTGAGCAAATTGATGAACAATGGGAAAACAGTGCTATAGTGCTACACATCCTTAAAAGCTCCATTTTAAATTCCTTATCTAAGAGGTTATATAGTTCATTATTAATTACTGTTAGATTCGTCTGGGCTAGCAACTTCAATCATTAAACCTGGTGTGTTTCCGCATAGTTTTACCATTATGACCTTTGCATTTTGGAGTTTTTTCCCATATTGTCATAAGTTTTGGTTGTTGCAACGGGGCTTTTCTTATGTTTGTTAGCATGGCTTATTGATAGGTAAAGATATGTGGGGCCTGGGTTAAATAGTGCCTAATATGTGAGGTATAGACACAGCAACTTTTGTGGTTGGTTAGATATTTTTAAGGTGTGCGGTGATGGGTAGACACAGGAATGCTATGCTAGGGGCCCACATACCTGTTGGAGGAGAGGGTGAGTTTGGCACTCTGTGGGTGATGACTATCAGGGGAGGGTGGTTCTGACGAGATGCTGGGGACAAGTGCTCCATTTAGGGTGCGGGGCCAGGGTTGAGGTTGGGGGCTGGGCACAGCCAGGAGGATCAACACACCTATTGGAGGAGTGGGTGGGTTCAGTGTTCCGGGATCTGTGGCCGGCAAGGGAAGGCGGTTCCTGGCAAGATGCTGGAGGCAGGTGGTTATGTTCAAGTAGGGGGCCAGGGTTGGCGGGTTGGCGGGGAAAGGAGGTATCTGGGTCCAGCAAAGAGATCACACACCTATTGAAGGAGTGATAGATACTATTTCTTTCCATAATAAATTTAGTCTATACTTTATTTTCCAGATTTATTGTGATATAATTGATATGTAGCATTATATAAGTTTAATCTGGAAAATGTAATTGATATATGCGTATATTACAAAATAAATAGCACAATAAGTTGGTATATACTACCTCACATTTGATTTATCACTTGTATAACTTCACTTATTATCCCATCGCTCATCGATTTGCTCGAGAGGGCTCCAGTAATGTTTCCATTCCTCCCTGTCACATGCTAGTGTAGCCCTGTGATGTCTGCTTGCTCCAGGAACACAAAGAGCTTAAAAGAATTCATTCAGGGTCTTGACGAAGAAGTATAACCATCTCATAGGTGGGCATCCAGGCGTTCTTCTGATATCCCAAGGAATTCATTCGTTAACCATTAACAGCTCTAATCTAGCGGCCATCTCCAAATTACATGTCTGGCTCAACTGATATTTAACACCTTAGCAAACAAGACAGCATCTCTGATTCTTGAGCATGGAGGTCAAAACTTTGGATTCCTTCTCTCACTTGAGTGAAATGTGATACTCCAAACATAGCTGTTTGGATTCCTCTTCAAGAGACCCAAATAATGTTCTTATCCTGTTTCCATAGTGTGTATATACACAAAAAAGAAAGAAAGGGAGAGAGGAGGGCACGCAGGGCACCACACCGCGGGCACTGGGTAGCGGCACTCTGTCTTCCCACTGCCCCAATTCAGTAGTCTTCAGCCACTTCCCCCACCCTGGGGAGGTTTATGGCGATGATGAGGCAGTCGAAGGAACGAGGGCCAGGCTGGTTGGTCTCAGTTGCAGTTTATTCCATTCCCATCTCCATTCTCCTTTCAGTTCTCCTCCTGCTTCTTTCTCCCCCATGCTACTTCATTCTCCTTCTCGCTCTGGATCTGGATCTCGATCTGGCTTCTCCAGATCTGGCACTGGGTCTGGCCCCCAGCCCACTCTTTCAGTCTAGTTAAATCCCCAAGAATGAGGGATTGGAGATTTAACTTACCACATAGGTGTGGTCTCAATCAATAGGGGTAAAATTCTTTCCCTCAGGGGATGCTTCTTCTAGGACAGATTCTCTTTCAGCAGGACACCCACCCAAGTGGAATCCCATGGCTGTGTTTCTCCTCTCCTTGTCCAACTAACATATAAGTATTCATAATATTAATCATTTTGTATGGACATAACAAGAGATGCAGTAAGCTTATATAATTGCTCTCCTGGGGTCATCTCAATCTCAGACTACAGTGCTCAGTCCAGATTAGTCTTTCCTATCCCTAGCAGGGTCTTAGTCTTGTCATTGCTTTTGGATCATGACATGACATGTCCATGACCAAGCTCTTAACATATAGTTAAGAATTAGGAAAGTTGTCTAGGCCTATCACAATGCCAGGGTAGCACATAACTCACCACTTGCCCTGGGTCCATCCTGTCCCTCGTCGGGACCCTGCTTTAGGGGGTGCTAGGAAGTAAGGGCAGCTGAGGCTTAAGTCGAGAAAGCAGATGCCCAAGAGTGAATAATATTCAAAGCCGATTAAATCCCATGTTACCAAAGCATATTAACAACTGTCTTTCTTTGTCCATACAAAAAAGGACATTGTTTTAAAGTAAACTATTCAAAAGACATAAGGAGAGGAGAAAGGCAATATTAACTTATAATACAAGTTCACTGTCCTTGCAAGGTCTGACCTTACAAATTAACAGAGTCTGATTAGGAGAAAAGCTGATTAACTAGTTGGGGAAGGGAGCATAGAAGTGATTACATATAGACAAAGGAGTGGGAGTGACTCAGGAGCACCTTGATGGGCGTGACTAATATACCTAAGCTCCTAGTGGCAAGGGGAGCAGGACGTACCAATGTAGTCTAGAATTATTTAGAGATTATTACCAGATTAATCCAAACTCTGTGGCAAGGGAGAAAGGACAAACCAACGATATTCTACACATAGGGCCCAGGTCTCTGGGGTTTATGTTGGTGCAGGAAGAATGATGGAGACAGAAAGATATGCCCAGAGCCAGAGGTTCTTTGTCTTCTTAACAACTTCTTCGATGCTGTTGGAGGTGTTCCATGCTGCTCTCTTCCTCCTGTGCAGCACAGGTGCCATGTCATTCCTCATGTTGAGTTCTTGACCTAGGTACACATAACTGCTGCATCTGGAGATGTTCGTTCCATTAAGGGCAAATGGAACATCAAGAACTAGTTCATTTTTCATAAACATTTTCTTCGTGAGATTCAGCTGTAGTCCAACATTTCCAGACTCATGGTCAAAGTTGGCCAGCATTTGTGCCATTTAGCTAATGTTTGGTGTAATTAGAATGATGTCAACAGCAAAGTTGAGATGGTGTAGTTGCCAACTGTCTATCCTCACTCTCATTCCGTCCCATTCCAGTTGTTGCATGATATTCCTGAGTGTAGCAATGAAGAGTTTCAGTGAAATGGTATCGCCTTGCCAAATGCAGAATCCCGCTCTTTACATCGATGATCACTTCCTTGTAGGATAGTGATAGCCTGGTGGTGAATCCATAATACAGCTCATGGAGGATCCTGATGTATTGAGCTTGAATGCCTTGTTTGGCCAGGGCTTCGATGACCACTTCAGTCTTAACAGAATCAAAGGCCTTCTTTAAATCATTGAACATTAGACAGAGAGGCATCTTGAACTCTTGTGAAACTTCAATGAGCTTGGTCATCTTGTGGATGTGGTCGATCATGTTGAATCCTTTTTGGAACACAGTTTGCTCACATGGTTGTCCTTCATCTAGTGTCCTGCCAATCCAATTCAGGATGACTCAAGTGAACAACTTGTAGACAACAGACAACAGGCAGGTTGGGTGATAGTTGCCGATGTCATGGATATCTCCCTTCTTGTACTACCTTCTTGGTCCTGCTGGTTTTCCATTGGGATGGAACCTTGCATCCAGAAAGATAGTGTGTGAAGAGCCAAGCCGTGTATTGATGAGTACTGGTGGCAGATTCTTCAGGTGTTTGGGTCTTGTCTGGACCTGGTGCTGTAAACTTCTTTACCGATGAAATGGCTTGTTGGATTTCTGAAGGGAGAATGCTGGGAACAACACATCCATCTTGTGGAATTTAGTATGTGGGCAGGGGGACATGACTATCAAAGAGATCCGAGAAGAAGTCACCTTCTCCACTGCCCTTTTGGAAGATGTGATAGATCCATCAGGACATCAGAGGGTAGTCATCTTGGCCTTATAGTTGATGAAGGACAGGTGGGCATTGTGAATACTTTTCCTGGCTTCTGCCACATCGGCCAACCCTGCTGCTCTTCTCTCTTTGAGGTCTTCCTTTATTGCTTCTCTGCACAGCTTTGCCAGCTTGGGCATTAGCTTTTAATTGCCTGAGGCTCTTGCCAAATAAAATTGGTGAATGAGCTCGAGAATTTCTGAAAACAGACGTCTTTTTGTGGCTTTCTGTCTCGGCAGTCCTCAAATAATCATGGAGATGCTGAACCAGTCCGTATTCCATCATGTCAGTAACCATCAACAGTATTCCTTGTCGATGTTTTCAGGATGACATCTTCCCATATTGCTTCAGTAGTGCAAAATTGCTCCTAGTTGGCAGTATTCGTTCTGGGAGTTCTCTTAAACTTATCAGCACTTTCTTCCCCCAGTCTGTGAAGTAGCAATTCACATGAAGGAGACAGTGGTCTGATCTCGTTTGGAATTTTGGGACAATGGTGACATCGGTCAGGCAAAACCTTCGATTGAATATGATGTGGTCAATTTCATTGTGAAACTGCCCATTGGGAGACTCCCTGTCCAACGTTTAGATTCGGTCTCTGGAACTGCAAGTTACCATGGATGGTCTTGGTCAATATGATGATTTATACTGTGCAAAAATTTTCTTTCATTGGTAGGTTGTCTTTTTTTATTTTGTTGATGACTTCTTTGGATATACAGAAACATTTTAGTTGAATGTAGTCTCACTTGTTTTCTATAGATTTTTTTGTTGAAATACTTTTTAAAGAAGCAATAATATATTCTTCTAGGATATGTTTTTGTCTTAAATATTTGTGAAAAGATGATCATAGAATATAAATCATAGTCATCTAAGTAATCAATAAATGTTGAAATTGAAATAGGATCTTTATCTAAAATACATGAACTACATGAATATTTCAGCAATAGTTGGTATCTAAGTAATCATTATGTTAGCCTTTTGTAAATTTGGAATACAAATATAAAATATATGGCATAGAAACTTTCATGATACTTTTTGGCAATGATAAATCAGTGCTGTATTTGTTTTGTAATCAATTTGCTGGATTCTGTAGGTCTCTTATATCTGTTCCTCAGTGCTTAATAGGTTTCAAATTTTCGTCTCATTTTAAAATTTCTCCACCTCATTATCACCTTATACTTCTTAGTTATCCTTAGGACAGGATCAAATTTTACACAAACACACACACACACACACACACATACACACATGCACTATAGCATAGACATTGTAGATGATACTATTGAAATTGTGTCTGAAATACCATCCAAAATAAAATTACCTGACAAGTTGTTCTTTTTCATTTTCATGAAATATTCTTACTATAATCCACGCTAATTTAATATTGCTCAAATTTCAATGATAACAAATTTTACTAACATAAAATGTTATAAGAGCTAACATATATATAATGTTTGCATTTAAAATACATTTCAAGTTAAATGTTTAAACTATTAAGATGATTATGTGATCTTCCTTTCTTATTTTGTTCATGTGGTAAAATACATAGTCTTGAATCCGCCTTCAAAGTTATATTCTAATAGATTTTGTTATGAGAAATATGCATGGAATAATATGCATCTACTTTAAGTGAACAGTTCAGTGAAATTTTCAATTGTATTGAAGCCTTAAAATTAGACCACCAATCAAGTTCTGAGTGTTTATAGTATCTCCAAGTTCTTAGCTCTTTGCTCCCTCACAGTCAGCCCTTGCCCAGTGGAGAGCCCGGGCAGATTCATCTCATAATAGATCAATTTCACTTCTCCTGTTTTGTAAACTGAACCAGGCAATTTATAATCCTTTGTTACTGCATATAATGCTTTGGGTTTTCCATTATTTTTTTTAATCTATGCACAATTTTTTGTTGTTAAATATCAAGGCATTATATGCCTATATCACAGTCTGCTTATCATTTTTCCTGCCTACGAATATTTCTTTATCTATCATATGGAGGCAATAATTACTGATATTTTTAGTACATTTATGTATGCCTTTAGATAATGTATATTTTCCTTTTTCTTGGGGCTATAAGCAGGAGTCAAATTGTCAAGCAATATTTTGAAATTTCAATTTAATATTATATTTATTTATATTTATTTAATAACTACTATTATATAACATACTGATTATTATAAATTGTAATTCCAGATATTCTAGTGAGAACATAAAAGATTCTCATAATTATTTTAATGTGTATTTCTCTGATTTAAAACTTTTGAGCATTTTGACATCTTCTATATTGATGATTTATTCATAT
This sequence comes from Sorex araneus, assembly GCF_027595985.1. Classification (NCBI taxonomy): domain Eukaryota; kingdom Metazoa; phylum Chordata; class Mammalia; order Eulipotyphla; family Soricidae; genus Sorex; species Sorex araneus. The sequence goes on along the minus strand of NC_073304.1, from coordinate 70,039,828 downwards.
TTTATTTTTTGAATTACATATTGAAATAAACATTTGCCATAACAGTCATTTGTCATGCTATTTTGTTGAAAAATCCCATTATTTACATGAAATAGTGTTTATGTAATCTGAATACTATTGTGCTTAATACCTCTGCTGACTCAGGTTCAATTCTTCTGTCCCTCTCAGAGAGCCCAACAAACTACTGAGAGCATCCCACCCGCACGGCAGAGCCTGGCAAGCTACCATGACATATTCAATATGCCAAAAACAGTAACAACAAGTCTCACAATAGAGACGTTACTGGTGCCTGCTCGAGCAAATCAATGAACAATGGGATAACAGTGCATGCAGTACACGTAAATATTTTGTCATATAAATATTTTCTCCTAGTTTGTGACTTTTATTTTTTATTATTTAAATGATCTGTTTTGAATTACACTACAAATTAAATTCCAAATTCTTATTTTTATCTTTGTATTAGTTGTACATCTTTTTGTTCTTAGAAATGCTATCCTACAGGATCAAAATGAATTTCTCTCATGTTTCTTTCATTTTTATTTGTCATTTCTAGAATTGGCATTTGGTTCTCTCAATTGTTTCTATTTTTATCTAAGACTTTCTTTTTCTTTTTTTTTCTTCTTGTGTCACACCTGGCAATGCACAGGAGTTACTCCTGGCTCTGCACTCAGGAATCACCCATAGCGGTGCTCAGAGGACAATATGGGATGCTGGAAATCAAACCCGGGTCGTCTGCGTGCAAGGCAAACGCCCTACCTGCTGTGCTATCACTCCAGCCCTAAGACTTTTTCTTGAGTGAAATTTTCCTTCACTGAATGCATGCATGCCTTTTAGAATATTGAATAAAATTTTTAACTATATCTTGTCTGCTAGTATTAAGATCTGGTTTTTCTTAACTTTGGACTCGAATTATTTCTGTTTTCTGACAGTGTTCTATATCTCAGTCATTTGTATGCTAGAGCTTTTAGATTTTATTTTTGCCAGTACAAAAATACACTCCACAAATTTGCTATAATTATTATTTTATTTTTCTAGTATAACAATAGACTACTTTCTTTAGGTAGAATTTTTCAACTGACTTGATTTTAAATTTTGTTTCTTGAGGAATATGTTTGCTTTTAGTTCATACCTTTTTTTTTAGTTAATATTCTTTTTGGGGGGTGGGGTTAAGGGAGACACCCACAGATGTTCAGGGCTTACTGCTAGTTCTATGCTCAAGGTTCACTCCTGGCGGGCTTGAGTGGACATCACGTGTGCCAGGGATTTAAATCTGGATCAGCAGCATGCAAGGCAGGCCCATTTCCAGCTGTACTATCTCTCTGGCCCCTAGTTTAAGCCTAAAATCCATTCCATACTTGGGTACCACTTACAAAAGAAAATAGAAAGCTTAAGACTTTCCTTTTTATAAAAAAAAAAAGATATTTTAAATAAAAGTAACGAAGGGTTATAAATTTATGAAAGTTTACAAAAGTCTATAAATACTCTTGCATTTAAGTTTCAAGAGTATATTGGGGTCTTTTTTTGTTTGTTTTATTTATTGGAACACACCCTGTTTATACTGGCACTCTGCTCAGGGATTACCCTTGGTGAGGTTCAAGGAACCACATGTGGTGCCAGGACTGAACCTGGGTCAGCTAATACAAGGCAAGTACCATATGCATTATATTATCTCCCCAGCCCTTTGAAGTATAATTTTACAGCACCACAGACACAAGCTAAATCTCATTATCATTCTACCATAGTTTACCAGACCCTCTTTACCAACCTACTTCCTTGGTAATCTCAGTTCCGTAAACGTTATCTAAGGTTTTTGGTTTTTTTTTCAGTTCCTTTAGACTCTTGCTTTGTTTCTTTCTTTACAAAGCATGTACACATGTAATTGTTCAGCAGTTCTCACCTTCCTTCTGACCTTTCATGAAGCATTACATTCTATGGAACAAAATGCAAGTTTCCATATTCTTATAGATAAGTAGTGTTTATATATATGTATATATGTTTGCGTGTGTGTTTATATTTGTGTGTGCGGTGTATACACACATACCTACATTCCTATATGTGTTATTCCATTAACACACATGTTATTCCATTAGCGCATATATATATACACCTATATATACATATATACACACACACATACACATACACATGCACAAACACACACACTAATCTATTAGATTGGGAACTTGAGTTTTTTCCAAATATTGGTTATTGTAAACAATGTTGCAGTGAAAATAACATGTTTATATTTTTTTAATTACAGTTGTATCCTGGTGGTAGGTTCCAAGGAGTAGAACTCCAGGACCCATAATTGTTCTCACACCACTGTTGCAAAACCTTTCTAGTATGATGTAGCCCCATTCATTTATTTTTGTTTCAATTCTCCTTGACAATGAAATTGAATTTTTGAGGACCCCTCTCAAGTCAATATTTTGAAGTGGTTTTTCTCCTGTTTTTTTTTTTTTTGTATATTATGAATTCAGTTCTTCAATCAAGGTCTTTAATCCAGTCTGAGTTAGCATTTAGGACAACACTGGTGTGAAGAAGTGGTCCAATTTTTATCTTTTTATCTCTGGCTCTTTTCCATTTATGATTCTCCTACTCTCATTGTAGTTGCTGGCTTCCTGAATTCACTTTTCAGATTTGCAAAGGAGGAAAAAATATATTTTCTAAATGCTGCCATTATGTATTTCTTACAAATGTACAAATTCAAGATTGCATCTGTGGAAACTGCAATTTACCTTTCTATGTATTTCTGTGCATTCTATCTATATATATTTTATCTTCAAAGAAGGCATGCAAGTAGGACAAGTGTTTTCTAATTTATATTTCTCCATATATTTTCTTTCTTTTCTATTTTTTCACATTGGAGAAACATCTGAGAGCATTTTAATGCATTTTATCTTGATGTGATAATTTAATTATTTTGAATAGTTTTTTATTAGTAGATATCATTGACTTGGTCACTAACTTCAGTAATATATCTGTAAATTTGTATAGAGAAAAGCATGATCTGGAGTAAGTTATCTCCTTGAATTACTCACATAAAGTTAGTCTTCCTTCAAATGCAATTAATATTTTATTTACATGGGATTTTTTGGGGGTGTGCATTTATACATATATATGTATATATACACATATATACATATATATAAATGTTTTCATTATCCTCAGCTGAAGACCTCTGGAGCCTAGCCACAGCCATGCTCAGAGCCCCTCTCCACATGTTCACATGAGCCTCAAACCCAGGTGTGTGGGACCTGGGGGTGAGATCTCCAAGCCTGCTCGGATCAGGACTGGGCCTCTTCCACCCAGATACCAAATTTTCCAGTAACTAGGCGGTTACACCCAGAAACTGCCCCTGGTGCTGTGTAATCCCATAAACAGCCAACATCCAGAGACTATAAAACCAAGCTCCCGGAAGCGACATCTTATAACCTAGTTCTCCCTCTCGAAGAACCTGGCAAGCTACCAAGAGTTTCTTACCCATATGGGAGAGCCTGGCAAACTCAATGTGGCATATTTATATGCTCAAACCAGTAACAATGATGGGTCTCATTCCCCTGACCCTGAAAGAGCCTCCAATACGGCACTGTTGGGAAGGATGAGTAGAGAGGCTTCTAAAATCTCAGGGCTAGGACAAATGGAGACTTTACTGAGACCGCTCAAGAAAATCAACGATCAAAGGGATGATGATGATGATGATGATGATGATGATGATGATGATGATGATGATGATCTTCAGGTAAGTAACCAGAAGTGTGATTTTGGGCATAAGATAGCACTATTTTAGGGCTCTCCATAGTGTTTTCTGTATTAGCTGGATCAAATTTCAACAGTACACAAGGTTTTCCTCTTTCTATGTCCAATTCTTGTTACTTTTGGTTTTGAAGTTGTCATTCTAGCTAAGTGAAGCTATCTCATTGTGGTTTTGATATCTGTTTTACTGATGGTTAGTGCCATTTAGCATCTTTTCACATTTCTGCTGGCCATCTGTATATCTCCTTTGGAAAAAGTCCATTTAGGGCCTCTGCCAATTTTTTAATTGGATTGCTTTTGCTGTTATTGAGGTCTATGAGTCCTTTATGTATTTGCATATTAACTCTGTGATAGGTGATTGATGAATACTTCTTACAAAAGCAGACCATCTTTTGATTTTGTTGATTTGATGCAGAGGATTTTTGGTTTGATATAATCTCACTTATTAATTTTTTTAATTGAAAAAAAAAAGGTTTTATGATAGCTACACCTAGAAATGCTTAAGGAAAGTGGGGCCACTCCCTGCAATGCTCAAGGCTGTTTGTGTGGGCTGATGGCTCTGGCAGTTCTGGGGCTTACAGGGATTATAGCCAGAAGTGCTCAGGGGTCATGCAGCATGGGGAAATGAATTCCAGGGCCTTGTTCATGGTTTAATCACTTTGACTCATATCTCTGGTGCCTATTTATTTTTGGTTTTGTTTCCCTTGCCTTTGGAGTCAGATCAAAACAAAAAATTGAAAACATCTCAAAAAGTGATATCAAAGAGCTTACCTCCTATGTATTCTTCCCCCCCCGATGTTTTATGATTTCCAGTTTTACATTCAAATTTTAATTCACTTTTGTGTATGATCTAAGGAAGTAATGTATTTTTCCAATTGTCATATATTGATGAGGTTGTCCTTTTCTGTTACTTATTCTGTTATCTTTATTTTAAGTTAAAGACCTTTTAAAATTGAGTTTATTTCTGGGCCCTCGATTCTGTTCCACGCATCTATGCCCACTTTTTTTTTTTAATGCCAATACAATTTGCTATACATTTGTAGTATAGCTAGGGAGTGTAAATTCCTCTAGCTTTATTATTTTCTCGGGATTGTCTTCACTATTTAGGATATTTTTTTGTTCCATACAAATTTTAGAATTGTTTGCTGTATTCCAGTGAAAATGCTTTTAAAATTTCAAAGAAGACAACATTAAATTTGTAGATTGCTTTGGTAATAGGAACATTTCAATAATTTTATTTCTTCCAATTCATGAACAGAGGGTTTTTATTTTCCATTTCTTTGTTTCCTCAATTTCATTTATCATTGCCCTATAGTTTATAAGTGTCTAAGTCTTTCATCTTCTTATTTAAATTTATTCCAAATTTATTCCTGGTTAAATTTATTTATTATTTCTTAAACATATTACTTACTTTTTAACAAAAATTGAAGTCGATTTCTTCATTATTTTTCTTGAGATTTCATTTTTAGTGCATAAAACTATAATAATATTTTCACAAAGTTTTTAAAAGACAAAAAACTTTTATTTTCTTTTCTTTATTTATTATAATTATTATTATTTGGGGGGGGTGGGTCACACCCAGTTATGCACAGGGATTACTCCTGGCTCATGCACTCAGGAATTATTCCTGGTGGTGCTAGGGGGACTATATGGGATGCTGGGAATTGAACCCGGGTCGGCCGCATTCAAGGCAAATGCCCTACCCACTGTGCTATTGCTCCAGCCCCAAAGATGAAAAACTTTTAATTATCTCTCTTACCATAATTTTAGTTTTTTAGCTGCCATTCTATTTCATTTTTCTGGGTTATGATACGTTAGTTGTAGTTTTTAATTTAAGTTGAACATTTTAAATGTAGGTTTTACTTTTTCTTTCTAGGATTTGATTCATTGTTTTGTTTTATGAACACTCAATGTTAATCAATATGTACAAAATATGCCTTGAGAATAAAACTGAACGTTTTCAGCCTATTCACAGTAGGCTGATGTATGTCTGTTGTGTTATAAATTTGTACTCTTGCATTTTTTTTATTTTGACAGATAACCTGTGTATTTATGTTCTCAGAAAACAATGAATTCATTAACAATGTAGGGCCACATGATGAAAATTTCTACCTAAGTTATAGACATATTGATACTGTTTGAGTAAATACATACTTGATTTTAGATAAATCTGCTGAGAGTAATATGAAGTAATCAAAACACAATATTAACAGTTTGAATTCACAAATATATTTTAAAAACTATTTTTAATGTTAGAGTATATTATTCTTTTATTAATCACAGTGATATAAATTTTAATTTGTTGAGAAGTCATAATACTACATATTATGATATGGTATGTGAAAATAAGTTCTGACTTCTAATAGGAGAATAATATACATATTATCAGTGATTAAACAACAAGATTTAGTAATGTGATGTAAATTTAAAGCAATTCTGAACATGTATTTTATTTTTGGAGATAGCATTTGGATTAGTTGAGTTACAAAATTTTATGTGAAATATAAATTTAAAAAATAGCCAGTGAAGATCATTTGCTGCAGTTTTAGCAGCAATGTTCTTCAATTGCAAGTACAAAATAATATAAAATACTCACAGGACTTGACATTATTCTTTTTAGTAGACGGAAATTTATAATATAAATTTTTACACTCTCTGTTACATATTTAACGATTTTGGCCAATGTGTAAATGACATACACTATTATTATAGAATTATATGATAATTTGACTTCCCCACAAATTCTGAGTTTTACCTGTTCATCATTTTGGCCCTTCCTCAACCCCTGGAAATCACTGGTTTTTATTTTCTCTGTAGTGTTGTTCTTTCCAGAGATCAGGTATTTGGACATAGTGTGTGATATGGGTAAATGGTACATAGGTCTTTTATATTATTTCCTACCACTATAGATGAATTAACAATTTATCAAAATTTTAAAATCAATTAAAAATTTTATATTGTTAAAATAATTATTTGAAAAGTACATGAATTTTAAATACACAGCTTTTTGAAAGCTAGTATATGTATGTATATATATGTACAATATACATATATCTACTTTCTAATTTAAGGAAGGGAGCATTATCATATGATCTTGAATGTCCCTATGGGTTATCACATACCTTTCTTTTCTTTTGGCAATAGCAACCACTACTTGGAACTTTACAGCAATCAATTTCCTTAAATATGTCTTGCTGGGGCCAGAGCAATAATACAGCAGGTAGGGTGTTTTCCTTGCATGCAATTGACTGGATTTGATTTTTGGCATCCCATATGATCCCCCAAGCACTGCCGGGAATAATTCCTGAGTTCAGAGCCAGCATGGCTCTGAGCATGGCCTGGTGTTACCCACAAAGCAAAAAAAAAAAAAAAAAGTTTTGCATCAGCCCACATTGGAACTAAGGTATTTTGTTTTCACTCATATTTGTTATTTAAACACTTCATTTTCCTTTGGTATAGTATACTTGCTGTATAGTATTCTAAAATTTGAACATATCATCAATCTATTATGATTACAATAAGTGCTAATTGTTTTTTCATTTAGAGGCTAGTAATTATATTTTTGCTTTTGTTTTGTTTTGTGAGTTACACCTAGCTGTGCTTAGATCATACTTCTGGTTTTGTGCTCAAAATCACTCTTATTAATGCTCAGAAGACCATATGTGGTGACAGGAATTGAACTGATGAAGACTATATGCAAAGCAATCACCTAACACTCCTGTACTAACTTTCCAACATGTACAATTTTAGTTTTAATGACCAATATTTCTTGCACGAAATTCTGTAACTTTTGCATAATGAGATCCTTATACATTATTTTTGGGTAAACTTTCTCCTATTTAGTGGGGTTTTATTTAATGATTTTTAAGTATCATAAATATGAAAGTATATTTGCTTAAAGTTTTAAGCAAAAAATTTTATATTTATATAAAATTTATAATTTATAATACTTTATAATTTATAATACTTCAATTATAAAATTTATAATACTTCAATTACTCTATTATAGAATCGGTGTGTCATAAATAAGATATATATAGTTTTTAATTACCTTTATAGCTGAAAGAATGCTCATTGATCCTTACTGACCTTAACTCTAGTCGCTTCATTCTGTACTTTTTTGCCCTGGGACATTTTAAAAAGTTGCCTATAGTTACATGAAATGTTTATATCCTATTAGGTTTTAAATTTAAGTTAAAATTACTTCATGGAGAGAATTTTTTTTTTTTTTTTTTTTTTTTTTTTTTTTTGGCTTTTTGGGTCACACCTGGCGATGCACAGGGGTTACTCCTGGCTCTGCACTCAGGAATTACCCCTGGCTGTGCTCAGGGGACCATATGGGATGCTGGGATTCGAACCTGGGTCGGCCGCGTGCAAGGCAAACGCCCTACCCGCTGTGCTATCTCTCCAGCCCCTCATGGAGAGAATTTACTTGAGTTTATTGGTTAGATAAATCTCTCTTATTAGAAATCATATCATCTTGCATCATTTTTCTTTTCTATCTTCTCTTATCATTATTCAATTATTAATTCATTTTATTAATATTACTCTTTATATAAATGCCTTTAACCTATAATAAAATATGACAAATGCATTTAATTCATTGCTGCATTTATGTTACTTGGCAAAGTGCTCTAGTAGTTTAGATTTTCAACAACCACTTTTTGAATAAGCCTTAGTAAAAGTGAGCAACACAACTGACTATATCTCTTGTATTCTAACAGATTATGAGAAGAGAAAAAGTAGGCAAGATGTAGGAGAATAAGAAGAGAAATTCAGAGTGAATAGAACTTATGTATGTGAAAAATAAAATTTTCTTACCCAGTTTTATAAAAATCATGTTACCAAGATAAAACAATTACTCAAAATACCCCTCATAACCCTTATTCTAATAAAAGTAAAAAAAATTAGGCAATTTGGAGAAAATGACAAGGTGTTATAATTAGAAAATTATGAAATAATTAATGTCATAATTAGAACTCAAATATTACTAAATTTATATAGTAAAACTAAAGAGAATTAGTACCTGAACAATCATTTTTTACAGTTTTCCCCAGCTCAGTTTTGTAGAAATACTGTGATTTACCATATTGTTAATGATGTTTCATATTTTTATTATTCCAACACTGTGCCCACCATTAGACTGACCTACTTTATTCCACAGAAGACCTAAAAACCCTTCTGGTGCTCTCCACTTCAGATATACTCATTTCTGTACAACTCTCCACTTCTGTTGCTTTTGCCCACTTGTTGTTCTTTCGCTGTGTTTGCTTATATTCTACATATGACAGGAATCACTGTATCTCCCTATTTTTGATGGATTTTGTTTAATATGATACCCTCTAGTTCATTAGTAATTTTTAAATTATATTAGTAATTTTTAATATTTTAAATTGTACATAAGTCTGATAAGCAGTGTTACCCTAAGAAGTATATGCACTTTTTTTCCTGTAGCTATTATTAACTACGTGATCTATGGCTATTATTTTAAATTTCTCCCAGCTTCAGGTTTTTGACTTTATTATACGCATTGTTATGAGAATTCAGTATGGTAATATATCATTATTAAATCTAACACATAGAAATTTTTTGTGTCTGTGAAAACAAAAGGCTACTATTATTACTGTTGTCATTATTGGTATTTCTATAATGTCATTGCTACCATCATTGTTGTAATCCATAGAATATTAGACTAAGGATAAGAAAATTGTGTCTTTCCTCACAAATGAAAAAAGAAATCTTTGGACAAATTCATTAACTGTTGTCTCAAAAAGTGGAATAGTGGTATTTATTTTGTCAATTTGGAAAAAAAAAGGTTTTTGTAATAACTGAATAAACAAATTTGAAGGCAATTTGAATCTATAAATTGCTATTGTTAATATTATATTATAGATTGGAAGCTATGATTTGAAATGAAGTTCTAGTGAGGGCAAATTTAAATTTTTAACTTCTTCATGTAAAAATTTTGTTCAATAGCCAATGGTGTTTCTCACTGGTGAATAATAGGTCAGAGTATGTGCTTCCTCTATATTGCAGATAAAATGATAATTTAAAACTGCATGATTTTATAAACAAAATATACAACTATTTTGAGGAAAAAAATCAATAGCAAGACTTTAGAAGTCTACTGGGTTTTCATGCACTAATTTGTCACCGACACTATTTTATCTTGTATTTCCATCTTTGTTAACACTCTAAGGACATCCTCAAGTGTTTTCCAGTCCACCTTTGGACTTTTCTTAAAATATCTTTGAAAACATTCCAATGATTTTGTTTCACATTTCTATGTACAGTTCAACAGATGAAAGTATTTAGTTTGCATGCATGTGAAGTTTTTTCTTGTGGAGAATAAAATAGAACTCTGGTTCAGTTAAGACCCTAAGAGAATTTAATCAGTTTTCTTTTTTTACAGAACTGCTTCAGTTATTCATAACAATCAATGTAATGTGGTAGAAAAACATAGACCTTGCAGTCAATGAAACCTGTACTCCAGCATTGTACTTGCTCTGTCAATACTTTTGTGACTCAGAAGAATTATCCTTTACCTTTTAAGCTTCAGTTCCTTTTTAAAATATAGTTTGGCAATAATAATAGCCACCTTAGACATGGGTATTATGGAAATAAATAATATACTGTAAAACATAGGGTCCAAGTATGCTAGGAGAACAAGAGACTTGAATTCTATTTTATCCTTATCCCACCCAAGTTAGATACACACAGAAAAGAAGGTTGAGCATAGCTCCATCCGTATGACACTTACACAATTCACTTACTTACAGAGCAATTACATACAAGAAAAATGCAGTTTAGATATCTGAGTCCTGGGGTTATATATATCACTTAAACAATGCAGCTGAATTCACTGTGCAAGAGGAGAAGAAGTATTAACTGTTGGATATGTAAGTTGTATCAGTGCAAGTCAGACAAATAAACCATTTGATAGAGGTAAGGTGATTTTTTAATAAAGATGGGGTTTTCTTGGAGTTTGGTTTATTGTCACTGTCACTGTCATCCTGTTGCTCATTGATTTGCTCGAGCGGGCACCAGTAACATCTCCATCGTGAGACTTGTTGTTACTGTTTTTGGCACATTGAATACACCATGAGCAGCTTGCCAGGCTCTGCCGTGTGGGCGAGATACTCTCTGTAGCTTGTCGGGCTCTCCAAGAGGGACGGAGAAATCTAACCCGGGTTGGCCACGTGCAATGTAAACGCCTACTACTGTGCTATAGCGCCAGTCCAGCAATTTAAAAGTTACTGGAGACTTCCTTCCTTTAAGACAGAGAAGGTGTATAATCATTTTTTTAGCAACACCCTGGAGTGACAAAATCCATGTGTTTATTGTAGCTATGCAGATATTAGTGAAATTCCAACTTACACAGGAGCAGTAGTGAAATAAATCCATTCTGTGGATTGATTTGGATGAGGGAAAGACTTTTGATACAGATTTGGAAGGTGTATTTAAAACTTGGTATTTAGCAATGACTGCATTTCTTGTGTCAAAAAGTTTCTGGAATTAGCAGCAACAGTGTTCACCTTATTTATTTATAAAGCACTTAAAATATCCCAATAACTAGTCTAACTATGTTTCTTGAATTTAATTATATAAAACTTGGGGAGTTATAAGGAATTATTATGTCATTTTATATTACTACAAACTGACACTTAATGAGTTCAATAATTTTCATAAAATTTACATGGTGAAAAACTGGTAAAGACAAAATTCAAACTCAGACAACCTCTCTTGAGAATGACAGTAAGGTAGGAACTAAGAAATGCTGTTAAGAAGTTGAAATAGGTTAGTATCGAATTTAGCTATATCTGCACTCACCTTAACTGACAATTACAGAACACTCACATGATACAATTGCTATCCTCTCTCTCTCTCTCTCCCTGTTTTCATGGATTAACATATGTAATTTTTTTTCAAGAAAATAATTTACATATATTATGTGGGTGTGGGTCCACATGTTTGGGTCCAGGTTTTGTCTTGCACATGCCAAGCCGGATTTAATCCATCGCATTTCAAATGATTCCCCAAGCACTGCCAGGAATAATTCCTAAGTGCAAACCCAAGAGTAACTCTTGAACATCTCTGGGTGTAGCCCCCAAACAAACAAAATTATAAGACATGATTTTCAATCCAAGCTTGTATAAAATATTTGTGTAGTGTAGATGATTTCTGGAACTTCTTACCTGAAACTGATGTAGTTTCACGTGTGGTGCGGTACTAAGTAGGTTACAGTGATGGGCCAATGACTTTTCTATCTTTGAAACAAAATAGTTTAACTTGATATTGTAAACAAAATGAAGAAACTATCTTAAATTGAGAGAGCACTTTAAACTTATCTCAACATTGTCCACATTAAAAAGAACTGTTCATGTTGAAAAGAAGATTAGTAAGATAGGTAGAAACAGTATTGATTTATGCATACTGCTATCCCCTTGGTATTTTATATAATCTCCTGATTTATTCTATCTTTGTCAGCAGAAAGTATGATTAGCATTTAGTCAAGGTATTATTTTTCATCTAGAAATCGAAAATGTGAATTCTTTAAAAAGGAATGGAAAAAGCATTCACCTGTTTTACACAAACAATTTGTGCTTTCACAGAAGCAAAAGGCCAGATTGATAAGCCTGCACCGTCACATCAAAATAATTAAGCTTTAATCTCCTACTCAAAGGCTTCTACTTAGAGGTCACAAGGAATCAAGAAAACTTTTTCTTTTTAATCGGTCTTGTATGATTAGAGATTTTGTGGAATGATCATTTTCCAAGTACAGCAATACAATGTTAGAATAAAATAGGGGGAAAAGATTAAGGAGTTTAATTTACTTGGCATGTTATAACTATGTTTATTAAAATACTAAGAATTACAGCAAAACTTTATCATTTGTTAATATTACTTTTGCCTCAATGGGGGTTATATTGAAAAAGCAATATTCTAAACATAAAGGCCACTGCCAAGCTGTTTTTTTTTAATATTTTTATACTTTCTTATAAAATAACCCCCTGGGTACTTAAAATGAAATCTACTTCTTCGTTGTAATCTAATTCCTCCCCCTCCCTCAATAAGCTTTCCATCTCTAGTTTTTTTTTGCAGTGTTGTTCAAGCTAAAAAGGCAGGTTCAGAATATTGATATATTAATCAGAAAGCCTATTCTATACTAAGTGTGGTAACTGGCTCTGTGTATTTCCGTGCATTTAACAACAAATGTTACATTTTTAAATACCACACTTTGGAACTTCGTTTAGTCTTATCATAAAATTAATTGAATTTTAAAAATACACGCAGAAACTCAGTGTAGAAAATCCATAATAAATTTAAGAAAAAGATTTTTCCCCAAAATAGAATTGAAACTTTTATAAAGGGGTTAAATATCAAATTTCACAACTCATGTTTTAGTTGTTCATGCTGTTATTTTTAAAAAAAAATTGTTTGTTTTGTTCTTTTAGAATCAATAGGTTATCCTTGGAATCCAAACATAACACTTAAGAAGAGACAATTGATTTTATGAGGTTTGGATATGTAAAATAAATCCCCTTCACATAAGGTCAGTTCTGTAAGCAATTGCCATGAATATGTTATATTATTTAATAATCTGTATGATGTAAACTGTATTTTTTATGAGAAATGGCATTACATCTAGAAAGTATAAGTAAATATTTTTCAAGGTGAGAATAACATTTGGTAGGAATTTTTGAGAAATAAATGGACTGAAAACTGGATGAAGATATATCCTATACTTTTAAAGGGCAGCTTATTTTAGCAGCCTACTTTAATATTCATGACCTGATTGGAAGGATCCATGTTTTGTTAAATTGTACATATACCACATACAATGTCTTTGAGACAGTCTTTTTGACGTCGGTGGGCCCCACGGGTGACTTTCGTGAAGCGGGGAGGAGAAAGACGGTCACTTTCTCTCCAACCGCCTCAAACACCGGGGACCCAGGGTTACTGGGTTCTTGTCTCGCTAGCGGAAAAGAATTTCAGGAGTAGACAAGCAGTGAAGTAACAGACTTTATTTAGAAGGTCTTAGGGAAGGAGGAAGAGATAAGTGGAAAAGGAAAAAGCAGTAGGAGTAACGCGCTCAAGAAAGAACGCGGGCTCCTCCAAAGATGGAGAGAGAGAGAGCCTTGAATGGACTATTGGGCTGTTTTTTATAGGTTCTTTACAGCCTGCCCCCACCCACATGCGGTTTCTTTTCAAGTATACCAGGGAGGTTGGGAGTGGTGATAGCCTTCTTTGGGGAACCTCCTGGGGAGGGGTCTATTATCCTCAGAGTCTGTTGAAGGTCTTATCAGGTGCGGTTTCACGGGGGGGGGGGGGGGGGGGGGGGTGTCTCAGGATTCTCCTCCCCGGAGACTTTGATGATCTAAGTTTTATTGCCAGGGGCCTTTCCCTACCTACCTGCCTACATCATTTTAATAGGTTAATTACTGTTGGTTAAAAATTTCACCATGCACAACTTCACAGACTTTAAAGAGTATTCAATGAAAAATAACCGAAATAAGAATAAGAAATGGTCTGATTAAGATTTGCTTGAAGGGGCCGGAGTGATAGTACATCGTGGGATCGGGATCATGGGGGGTGTTTGCTTTGCATGCAGCCAACCTGGTTTTGATCCCGGCATCCCATATGGTTGCCCCAGCCACGCCAGGAGTAATTCCTGAGTGCAGAACCAGGAGTAATCCCTGAACATCGCTGAGTGACCCTCCCCCCAAAAAAGAGTTTTGCTTGAAGTGCTGCTTTTTCTTATGTGTAAAAGTCATAAGTAATTATGATTTAGGTGACCAATAGATTTAGAAATTTACTTTAGCAAAAAATAATACCTATTTTACTATTAAATATTATAAAGTTGCCAGAGTTTATGTGACTATCATTAAACTTATTAAAAAATGCTAGATATATAAGCATCTTATATAACATATCTACAAAATATAAATACTATGTAGTAATTTTATTAAAATATAGATAGATAGTTGAGTTTCCCTCCCTGCCCCAAGCAGAGCGCCAGCAGTCAAAATACTCCGCCCCCCCCCCCCCCATGTAATCCCATCAAAGGCCAAGATCCAGAGACTATATAAAACAAAGCTCCGGGAGGAGAGCAATGCAGAATCTCCTACGCCCGTGCCAGGCTTTCTTTACCAGGCCCCTCGAAGTGGGGCAGTTTGAGTTTCCCTCCCCACCCCAAACAGAGCCCTGGCAGCTGAAAAACTCAGGAACGCAGCCATAGTCATGCTCAAAGCCACTCTCCACATGCTCCTACGAAGCGGCCACACAACCTCTTATAGTCTAGCACTGATGTGCCTAAATCAGCACATATATGTTTGGTTTTAACATACTTGCTTGTATTCTCTAATATACATTATCTATCCCTCTTGGAGAGCCCGGCAGGCTGCTGAGAGTATCCCGCACACACTGAAGAGCCTGGCAAGCTCCCTGTGGCGTATTCGATATGCCAAATACAGTAACAATAACAAGTCTCATTCCTCTGACCCAGAAAGAACCTCCAATCGTTGGGAAAAATAAGTAAGGAGAGGCTTCTAAAAGCTCAGGGCTGGGACGAATGGAGATGTTACTGGTGCCTGCTCAAGCAAATTGATGAATAACAGGATGACAGTGATACAGTGATAGATGTACAATGATACACATATGATACATAAACTTAATTGTGATTAGTGGATCAGGTATATCATCTTTGATGATAATACTTTAGGAATGATTGTTTTTTCTTTTAATTTTCTTTATTATTTCAATATTTTACTATCTTCCTAAATTAAATTAAAAATGTGATGATCTATATTATTTTAATTTTATTTATTTATTTTTTTGTTAGTGAATCACCATGAGTTACAGTTACAAACTTATTAACTTTCATGTTTGCATTTTGTTTATATCCCTCCACCAGTGCCCAGTCACCTCCACCAATGTTCCCAGTATCCCTCCCACACTCCCACCCCGTCCCCTTACCCCACCCCACCTCTGTGGCAGGGAACTTTTGTTCTCTCTCTCCTTTTGGGTGTTGTGCTTTGCAACAGAGGCACTGCGTGGCCATCGTGTTTGGTTTATATTCTATTTTCAGCGTGCATTTCCCATCCCGTGTTGGTCCTCAAACCACACTTTACCTGGTGTTCCCTTTTCTATGCTAGCTGTCCTTTCCTCCAGTGTGTGGGGCCAGCTTCCAAGCCTTGGAGCCAACCTTCTGATACTTATCTCTACTATTCTTGGGTGTTAGTCTCTTATTCTGTTTTATTTTATATTCCACAGATGAGCGCAGATCTATATTATTTTTGTAAAAAAATTTATTTAAACTTTTCCATTGATAGCTAGTAATTTAAGTACTATATTTAAAATATGTCTATTAATTTTGATTTAGACACTTAAACGTATATACAGTAAAATTAATTCTTTATGGCATATAGGTTTGCTTGTTTTTTAAGCTTTGATAAATGCAGAGCTCTATGTAACTACCACAATGAAAGGTTTAGAGTGAATTAGTCACCCTGAATATTTTCTTGGTACTACTACATAATGCTCAAGGCTCAACCCTTCTGTCATCCTTAAAATCTGGGACCAAAGTTTGTACAGAAAGTAACGTGATTTGCTTTGTACACAGACCTGAGTTTCATCCCTGGTTCCCTACACAATTTCACAGGTGTGGCCAGAAGTGACCCCTGTATACCAGAAGTAAGCCTATAGCAGAGCCAGGTGTGACCCAAAACCAAAAGGTGGGGGACAGGGGAAGGTGATTGGAGAGGATGGAGAGAAGGTAGAGAGATAAAGGGAATATTACATATGTATTCCATGCAGGAGGTCCAGGTTATGTCTCCACAATCCCAAGAGCTTTTCTGTGAGAAACTCACAAGCGCCAAATGAGAGTAACTTTTGAGTATTGCTGGATGTGGCCCCTAAACATAAAATAACAGCCCCCCACCCAACAACAAATAGGCCCTTAGGTTGTTTCCAGTTTGTGAAACAAATGTGAATAAAGCTAATGTAAATGTACATTTACATATTTTTTATTAGCAGAAATTTTGTTTTTCTTGGAAAGATGCCTAAGAAGGAAATTGTGGGGTCACACACTAAGTACATACCTAATTTTCTAAGTGAATATCAAACTTTGGCAATGTTATGCTTGCATTGCTACCAGCAATGCATTAAATTTATAGTTATTCAGCAAACTTGCCAGCACAGGTGGCTTTATCAGGCTGTTACAATGTTTTTGCCAATCTTATGAAAGTTCAGTGGTAACTCTATGATTATAATTTGTAGTTAATTAGCCCTAATGACTAATAATATTTTCGTATTATTATTAACCATTCATATCCAGTAAGATGACTGTTTTGAATTTATGTATGGACCTATGATCATAAATAGAAATTGATAAAAATTCTTAGTTTAAATTTGCAAATGAATCATTTCTGGTGGGTGAAATTTTCTAAAATTTCTATTAATTTGCTTTTTTTTCTGTGTATAAATGAAAAAAAATAATATGCTTCTTTTTTTTTTTTTTTTTGCTTTTTGGGTCACACCCAGCGATGCTCAGGGGTTACTCCTGGCTTTGCACTCAGGAATTACTCCTGGTGGTGCTTGGGGGACCATATGGGATGCCGGGGATCGAACCCGGGTCGGCCGCGTGCAAGGCAAACGCCCTACCCGCTGTGCTATTGCTCCGGCCCCAATATGCTTCTTTTTTGTTTATCTATATGACAGAACTAGTATGTTGTTTTTGCTCCTTTTACTATCAAGATTTTTGAATAATAAAAATTGCATTAAATTGTAGGATTACATAGCCTCAGGTAGTTTAGGTTTATTGGGTTACTCCTGTTACAGTGCTCCCATTCCTCTGTGCTTATTTGTAACTTCTTTCTTAATGTTCTGTTGACTTGTAAATATTGTTTTTCTCTTCTCCTTGAGTCCTTTGCATAGTTTATTCAGAGTCATGTCCTTTTTGTATGGACACAGGAAAACTTCGCAAATGCTATGCTTTTGTAACCTGTGAGTCATTTGACTCTACATGATATTTTCCTCCTGGGCATCTGTTCTCTTGACCTAAGCCTCAGCTGCCCTTACTTCTTAGCACCCCCAAAAGCAGGGTCCTGACGAGGGGTGGGACGGACCCAGGGCAAGTGGTGAGTTGTGTGCTACCCTGGCATCCAGATGGGCCTGGCCAAAGTGCCTAATGCTTAACTATAAGTTAAGAGCTTGGTCATGGACAAATATCATGATCCAAACAGTGATAACTAGATTTTGACCCTGCTAAGGTGAGGAATGATTAATCTGGCATGAGTGCTGTAGTTGAGTCTGGCAAGATATTCCCAGGAGAGCTGCCTTGGAAGCCTCAATGTATCTCTTGCTATATCCATACAAAAATAGCTAGGATTAAGATGTTAATGAGTCTTTGAACTAAGGAAAGGAGAAAAACACCTTAAGAGTCAGGAAGGGCTTTGAAATGCCCAGCCCTCAGGAAAGGCTTTCTTATGATAATTTTGCTACCTGGCTGTGTGTAGCCTAGGGGCAAGGGGGAGAGAGAAAGAGAGAGGCTGCAGTAGATCCAGAGAGAGGATGGAGCAGGGAGTTCAGGAGATGAGAAAGATGGAAGATTGAATAAATGGTATCTAATCAGCAACAAGTTTGGTCCTCGTCCTTTCATTGCCTGCCCTTGACCAACACCATCCCAATCCAGCCCATACACAGAGGTTCCAGAGCACCGAACACGGGCGGTGAGACAGAGATGCCCGGAGAGCCTGAGAGTGCACTTGCCCCTCGGTGTGCCTTAGTTTTTTACATTAAATTAATGCATAAATGTTTAATGTTTTTTTTTTCTTTTAAGCTATTACTCACTAATTTTTTCATTTTGAAACAAATTTTTAATCAATTATCCCAGATATTCTTCCTTATATGGAAAGTGCTATTGACTATAGTCTTTAGTAGTTACTTCAGGAAGAAAGATTTTAAGCTTGCATTCTTAATTATTTTACAATATTTTTATTTGGGGGAGTGATAAGGGGCCACAACCAGCAGTGCATAGGGCTTTGTGCTCAGAGATCATTCTTGGAAGGCTTGTGCGACTGTATGGATCCAGGATTGAACCTTGATCAGAGGCATGTAAGGCAAACAAGCTATCCACTGTACTATCACTCTGGCATCATTTTTGAAAAATAATTTGGACTTTTTTGAAGAAATGTATTATGTGCTAAGTTGTCTTTTACAATTGTTTTAAGACAGAGGTAATAATAGCTAACACTAGCTATGCACAGGAAGAAATCATCCAGAACCATTACATTCAGAGACTCCTATATTTTCTGAAATTCCAAGCACCATGAAATGATTTTATCTCAGGCATCACCTTTTCCACATGCCCTAAACAAAATCTTCCTAAGCAATAATAGGTCTATGTCTCATATATTGTTGTTTATGTTTTGGGCTACATCCAAAGGTACTCAGGATTTACTCTTGTGTCTGTGCTCAAGGAACACTCCCGGTGGTGCTCAGGGAACTGAATATGGTGGCCAGGATAGAACAGTGTCCGCTGAAATCAAGGCAAGCTAGGTTAACCAATGTACTATTTATTTCTCTAGCCCACTATTCCTTATTCTCATATCCACTGGTTTGCGCATTTTGGTTTTTTTCATATTGTTTTTTACAGGTTTTCTTTATCTTTTTTTAGAATAATACGACCACCCCAAACAGTTCAAACAGCCCATTGAAAGAAGTTTCAGTCTCTTTCGGCGTGGGCAACTCCTCGCAGAATGTCTCCAGCCTGAGAACTAAGCCTCGGCCCCGTGCCCGACCGGGAGGGGAAAGGTATTTCTCTCTCTCGCCTCTTTCTCTCCGGGGATGAAGGGCGCGGTGGCCGCCATATTAAGACGACCACAGATTGGGTTTTCAAGCCTGCAATTATCTAATATCTGGAAGAAATCTCCCTGGACTTCTTGTTAAAGTACAGAAATTCAAAACCGCGCGGCCGTGGACCTTATTTGTCTTCACAGTAGGTCTGAATCTAGTGGGGTACTCCTAACAACAATAGTGAGGTTTGTGTTGAAATATTGAATGTAACCAAAGTAAACAGAATGTAAAATGAAACTTATCAGTTACAAGGTAGGGGGTGGGGGGGGCGGGATGGGAGGTGTACTGTGTGGTTTTTTTTTTTTTTTTTTTGGTGGTGGTATATGGGCACTGGTGAAGGGATGGTTGTTTCAGCATTGTATAACTGAGACCTAAGCCCGAAAGCATTGTAATCTTCCACACGGTGATTTAATAAATTAAAATAAAATTAAATATAAAAAAAAAAGAAAGAAGTTTCAGTTTTCCCCTTACCTGCTATTGTTTGTGACTCCCTTTGAACTAACAATTCTACATTTTAGACATTCTTACAAGTTCCTGGACTCTTGTAGTTTACACTTTACCAAGACCATAAATTCTACCCTCGCTCTTCGGCTCACAGGAGACCAAGAGATAATGAAGTCAAGAGCTAGGCATATGAGAGGGATCATTGGTGGAGGTACATGGGCACTGATGGAGGGATGGGTAAACAAGCACTGTATGAGTGAAATGCAAGCACAAAAGCTCATAAGTTTGTAACTGTACATCACAGTGATTTTCTAATGAAAAAAGAAAGAAAAGAAAGTTAAAAAAAAAAGCTAACAAATCTCAAAAAAAAAGCTAGGCATATGGTAAAATATATAACATAAAAAGTCTAAAATAAACAGTCCCCATCAACCTAAGTGGGAATGTGAGATATTAACTTTATCTTAGCAATATAAACTAGTCTATAATTAACAAAACGCTGATATTTCCACAAGTCATACGAAGATTCAGTTTCCCTATTAAAACCTACAAAAACACACCATACTTTGTCATATGCTAAATTCCTTCCTAGCTGAGGAGTTTCTTTCTCTTCTACTACTTTCCAATAAACTTTTCTATTTTCTAACTCTGAGTTGAGCATTTAATATATGCTCAGTATACTCATTCTTGAAAATACTTGTAACTGTGGACGAACATAGAGACCAACCATCATCACTCCTGAATCACCATTCAAATTTAAATATATCTACCAGCTGTAGTATTATATGTTGATTAAGGTAATTAACTAAAGTTTTGAATATAAAAACATTCAGCATACAAAGTAGTAGATAAAATGCCAGTTCATAATTATATAAAATATTCCAGATCTCATGTTTTTCTGAACAGTATTAGAATTCTTGCTACATTTACATGTTTTAAACTTTATGTAAATTGCAAATGTTTGAGCAATAAAATAGTAAAATTATAAAATACCTTCTGTCATAATGCTCAAAACACTATGCATATATAATAATTATAACATTGTAAAAATATAAGAAGCAGGAAGCCACTGAAATAATTTTAGTGATAAAATTTTTAGAATAGTGTTGCATAAATGTAAAGAGGATTAATTGTAAATTCAGAATAGTGTTGCAAACATGATTAAATGCAAAGACTAACAAATCAAGTTAAACACATTTGTCTTTGGAAAAGGAATTACAAAATGTTTGGTAGTAAAATAAAACTGCTTCCTAAGTCATTTCAAAACCTAGAGCCTTGTATGTGTTTTCTCACAAAGTTATAATCTAATTATGAAGTGACCAAATATTAAAGAGCTGCTGTGAATCTGCTACCACTTCCAAATGCTACCTCTGATGTTTCAAATTCGTCTAATGAAAATTGCATGCACTAAGTATCAATAGAAAAAGATTAAATGCTATTGTGCAGTGGAGTGAAGCAGAGATTGTTTTTTCTCCCTGTTAAGGCTATGATTGGATTACTGTGAACTTAATATTTGTTCCAAAAGAAAATGATTCCTTTCTTTAAATTTACAGACCCATATTTGAATAGACAAGGTTATTCCTGGAAGTGAAAGCTTATTTTGAACCCATTGGAAATAGTCATACATTGTATCTTTCCTTCTACTCTAAGTGCCCTTCATGTCAACCTTAGCTGGATTGTTATTTTATGAAAACACTATTCAGTGCTCCAAAGGAGACAAACGGGTTTCTCAAATCCAGAATCTTATTAGAATGTTTACTAAGATTTCATGTAAGCATTGTGTGTGTGTGTGTGCGTGTGTGTGTGTGTGTGTGTGTGGTGGGGGTGTTTGTGTGTGTCTGTCTGTGTAATTGGAAAAGGAAAAATATTATCTAAGATTTAGATTACTAATTCAGTACTCTAAGTCACAGTCCAAAGAGAAGTCTACTGCATAGTTTTCATTGCCTCAAATGTGCACTTTCTTATACTTGCTAGAATCCCTATTCAGAATATAATACTTTAGTTTTCCACCTATATCACACTTTAGTATTCTCCTAGCAAATATATATCCATGCTGTAATATAACCATTATCTTACATTGCATATATCTAAAATTTTAATCACATATAAAATTCACCACTCTCCTAATTTTTATTGAGGTTCATGATAGTTCCAAGCAAAAAATCTTCCAAATACTGCACCCATCACCCACCAGAGTCCCAAGGTCCCCTCACACCTATACCTTCTCTCTCCCACCCTTGGAACACTCTATTCCACAGACAAGTTCTTCTGTTTTGGTGCCTTCGCTAACTTTTATTCCCTGACTATATTATTTTTATATCTGGCATATGAAAGAAATGATTCTGTATTTGTTCCTTTCTTCTGACTGAATTCACTTAGCATGATAACATCTAGTTACATCTACAAAGTGATATTTCATATTTTTATGATCTCATCTTTTGGCCAAGTATTTTATTAAATATATGTGTGATATATATGTGATATATACCACATTTTCTTTATGTACTCACTTGTTCCTGGACACTTGTATTGCTCTCAGATACTTCTATTATAAGTAGTTCTGCACTGAACATGCACACAGCTGTCCTTTTGAAATAGTTCAGGACCTTGGTGTAAAGTACAATAATTGGAATTGCTGGGTCATATGGGAGCTTAATTATAAAACTTTTTTTTAATGTGTTCATATTGTTTTCTATGCCATACTGGAGGCTCTCTCAGGGTCAGGGGAATGAGACCCAGCTTGTTACTGGTTTTGCCATATTAAGTACGGCATCGTTGGAAGGACGAGTAGAGAAAGGCTTCTAAAATCTCAGGGCTTGGATGAATGGAGACATTACTGAGACTGCTCAACAAATTTGACGATCAATGGGATGATGATGATGATGATGATGATGATGATGATGATGATGATGATGATGATTGTTTTCCATAGAGATTTAACAAGTTAACATTACCACTAACAGTAAATGAGGATTCCCTTTTTTTTCCCCACATCCACACAACCATTGATAGTTTTTGTTTGTTTTGATGTGTGCCAATCTAATTTGTTGAGGTGATATTTCAAACTCATTTTAATTTTTATTTCCCCAATACTAAGGGATTAGAAGTATTTTTTCTTATACTAATAAGCCTATTTGTATATTTCTTTAAGGATGTGTCTGTTCTGTTCTCCTCACCCCCCCCCCTTTTATTTTTCTGGGTGAGGCTGATTGATTTTTGTTGTGAAGATTGACAAGTGCTTCTTATAACTATAACTGGTGAAAAATGTTTTCTCCCAGGCTGTGGGATGTCTGTTATACCATTTGCTGTTTCTTTGAAGTTCAGAAGCTTCTTTTGTGGTTTCTTTTGCAATTCAGAAGCTTCTTAATTTAATGAATTATATTTATTTATTTAGCTTTTCCAATAGCCTTGAGTTATTGAAAATGCCTATAGATTCAATTCATTAATGGTTCTCTTATGCTTTACTCAATACTGTAAATTTAATTTTGAAATTTAAAATTCTGAGGGCTGTACCACAGTAGGTAGGGTGTTTGCCTTGCATGCGGCCAACCCTGGTTCAATTCCAGGCATCCCATATGGTCCCCCAAGCACTGCCAGGAGTAATTCCTGAGAGCAAAGCCAGGAGAACCCCCTGAAAATTGCTGGGTATGATCCGAAAAGCAAAAAAAAAAAAAAAAATTAAAATTCTGACCAAACTAATTCACACTGAGATGTGACTAATGTAATGTATTTTCATCTTAATAAATATTCTTCTACATATATTTTTATATTTAAATAGCTATTGTTGGAATTTGACACTTTGATTAAGATGGGTATTGCGCATAATTTATGACCAAAAGATTCTGGGCCCTGATACCAAAAATGTGAATCTTCTCTTACATTTTAAAAGGAATTTAAAAATTTTATAGATTTAAGCAAGAAAATTTCCCTGAAGTACCCAGTAATATCACATGATCCCATGAAACCAAATGACAAGGTATAAAGGGATTTTAAAAAACACATTGAGAACTTATTTGTGTGTATTTTGTGTATTTGTTTAATTGTAAAGTTAGCAATTAGTCAATGAAATAGGAACATCATTTCTACAACCATAAGATACCAAACTCTACCAAAAACTAAACCTCTTAGAAGAGGTGATATAGACACCTAGACGAATAGCATAACCTTGGAAGATACTCTATAGTGGTCTTTTACTTCTGTTCTAAAATAATATTCTAAGGCTGTCGCATACTTTTGTTAAGATAGCATACAGTAATAAAGATATGAGAATTAGTGATGTGCATATATATACAATTAGTAGTAGGTTGGTAAAATGACATTTCAAAATATCACTGTATCACTATCATCCCGTTGTTCATTGATTCGCTCAAGCGGGCACAGTAACATCTTCATTCATCCTACAATAAGATTTTAGCAGCCTCTCTACTTGCCCTTCCCAACAGTGCCAAATTGGAGGCTCTTTCAGGGCCAGGGGAATGAGACCCATCATCATTACTGTTTTTTGGCATATTGAATATACCATAGGAGTTTGCCAGCCTCTGCTGTACGGGCAGGATATTCTCGGTAGCTTGCCAAGTTCCCTGAGAGGGAGAACTAGACTACAAGAGGTCCTTTGATCGCAAATGTGGATGCACACTTCCAGGAGTTTTGTTTTATTGTCTCTGGATCTTGTTCTGTGATGGGATTACACACACCGGAGACAGTTTGTGGGTGTGACTGCCTAACTACTGGAAAATGAGGGATTTGGTGGAGGAGGTTCAGTCCCCATCTGAGCAGGGTTAGAGATTTCAGCCTTGGGTCCTGCACACCTAGGTTCTTCTGCCCATTCCTTCATGCTTGAGGCTTGTCCAAGCCTGTGGAGAATGGCCTTGAGCATAGTTGTGGCTGAGTTCTGGAGATCTTCAGATGTGGGCCTTGCTCGGGGAGGGGAGGGAAACTCAACCCAACCCCCTTCAAGGGCTGCTGGTGAAGACAGCCAGACACAGGGCAAGAGACTCAAAATAGATGCATCCCATAATGTTTTTTACTCAGATGACAATGATTGGGAAAAAGTGATACTATTAACTAAGTAATATTTAAAAAGAAACTGGTTTATGCATAACAAACTATAAAATTAGTTTATGGTATATACATAAGTTTTAATTGATTAATCTTTCAGGAGAGATAATGCAGTTTTGTAATTGAAATTTAACTGAATAGAATTGGGCATAGAACACATCCAAAAGATATATATCAATTTGATGATTTATATTCCTCCTTCCCCCATTTTAATAGAAAGAGATTTTTTACAATTTTTCAGCCCAAAGACAACCACAGTCAGAAGAATCTTTCAAATATCCTTACTTGTTACATTTCTCAGTTCCACTTTGCATTCTGAGTAAGATAGCACAGTAGCACTATTGTCCCATTGTTCATTGATTTGCTTGAGTGGACACCAGTAACATCTCCATTGTGAGACTTGTTGGTACTGTTTTTGGCATATAGAATATGCCACGAATAACATGCCAGGCTCTGCCGTGGGGGGTGGGATACCCTCTGTAGCTTTCTGGTCTCTACCTCAAGAGGGACGGAGTAATCAAACCCAGGTTGGCCGCGTGCAAACGCCTTACTCCAGTCCATTCTGATTAAGATAGGTGTGGAAAATTTTATCTTTTCTAAACTGTCCCTGATAGATTTTCATAGCTTCATTTTTGTGTCTTTTATTTTACAAGGTTATCCTGACCAATCTATTAATTTCTGCTGCATATAACAAAACATCTAAATGTTCACCAATTATTTACTCCACTCATCTTTATTTTCTGGCATCCTATTCTATACTTTTAGAATGTGATCTAGAAATGTTTATGAACAAAGTCTGAAGAAGATTGGAATTTATTGAGTAGAGGGTTTTCAAAATATTCATAACATTCACTGGTTGCACGGTGGTTTTCTTTTAAATTTTATGCCTCATCTACTAAAATCTTTCTCAACACAAACTTGGCTGTGCAGCTGTGTAAATGATGCGACCAGGTGTGCCAAGGATGACTGTGGAGATACCTCTGTTAAATAATCTTCCCAGTAGTAGCAACACTGATACACTGAGTTTCAGATGTTGACAGCCTGGCTGGCTTATGAGCCAAAGAGTTCAAGATGATAGCCAGAATGTCTTCATTTTGAAACTATGGTGACATAAAGAGGACCTACTTTGAGTTAATTACTAATGAACAGCACTCTCCTTCACAAACTTCCTTTAAATCTCAGCTGTATAGATTGGTTTTACCCTGCTCAGATGCTGAAAATACATTTTTGTCTCATAATTGTAATATTTCAATTACTCAACATAATCAAAGGAAGATACTTATTTGGTAGCCAAGTTAATAAGTTGTCCTGAGTCATTATGCAAGTTGTGCTTTATACTTTTATTTATTTAATGTTTGTTTGATTGGTTTTGAGCCACAATAAGCAAGAAACATCCTTTTTTCAGTTTGAGTCTCTGAAGCAATTACAGCTCACTCCTGAGTATGTGCTCTAGGTTACTCTTGATTGTACTCAGGAGCCATATCTGGTGAATCAATCTGGGCAGCTGCACACAAGACAAGTGCCTTAACACCAGCACCACATATTTAGTCTTAAGAAATGATTCTTGAGAATTGATTGTCTTAGGAGTTCTGATACTGGCTACATTGAGGTGAAATAACATTGTATCACTACCTTGAATATACCTGGATTGTATTCTTCAGTTTTGAAATACCTGGGTTTTATAGTTTTCATTTTGTTGATTCTTGGACAACCAGGCTGGCAATTCAATACAAGGACCTAAAGATGTGATACTGCCCAAGCCCTGTTGTGCTTGGGCATTTCTGGTCCACGACAGCGATCAGGGACATCCAAGTTAAGAGTTGGTTGTACTTTATGGACTCTTGGGCTACACCCTCAAGGGATACTTAGACCATGAGGTACTGCAGATAGAGTCCAGGTCAGGCTGATACATAAGCATGAACAAGAGTACTCTTTTATAAATCCCTAGCTTTTATTATTCAAAGATGATCTTTCTAGTGTTTTCTTTGTTACAACTTAATATGCAATAAGATGTGAAGGGTATATTCTTTATTACTGTCACAGATTAATAGATATTATTTAAACAGCTTAATAAAGATCAAACATGTATTATGTATTTTCCTTTTAAAGTTAGAAGACAATGATGTCATATGCTTTGTTTTGTTTACTGGATATTTCTTGTTTATGATAATAGCTAAGTTGCTCTTATCTCTTTTGTAATAATGTATACTCTGAAATTGTCTCCAAAGGTTGAAGTGTGATGATGTTTTTCACCAGGATCTTATTTAATTATCTTCTCAAAAATTAGAAATTGATATGAGCAAATACCAAAATGTTTGGCCAGTTGAATAGGGTGGAAATATAAAGTCTTTTTATTATTGTAATTCAAGTCAAATATTATTAAATTAAAATATGTGAATGCTTATTAAACTCTGATTTTACTTAGAAAAATCAGAGTTACTGTGGTACTGCTTATGTTTTTGTTGCTGAGTTTTATGTGAGCCTTATGTATCTTTTTATCCCTTTGTCAGATGTATGGTGTGAAAATATATTCTCCAATTCAGTAGAATATCATAAAATTTTTATTGTCATTTATTTCTTTGTGTAGAAACTGTTTAGTTTGATGTAGTTCCATTTGTTTACTTTTGTTTTTGTGTCTTTATCAATATAGGCAAATCATGAA
The DNA here is from genome assembly GCF_027595985.1 of Sorex araneus. NCBI lineage: Eukaryota > Metazoa > Chordata > Mammalia > Eulipotyphla > Soricidae > Sorex > Sorex araneus. Next base: position 70,012,056 of record NC_073304.1, on the reverse strand, counting down.
GATATTAATGAAATCTTAATATTAATGAAAGTTATGTTTAGTTTTTTCTTGGATCCTTCTCTAATTTTGAGGTCTTTAATTCATTTTTAATTAACATTTTTATATGGTATAAAATAGGGGTCCAATTTCATTAGTTTTTTTTTCACTTGCCCAGTAAGTTTTCCCAGTACCATTTATTGAAGAAGTTCCTTAGTTTACAATATTTAACTCATTTGTCACAGATTAACTGTCAATATAATGAGAATTAACTTCTTTATTTTCAACTAGATTACATTGGTTTGAGGGTCTGTTTTCGTTCCAGCATCACATTTTTTTTAAACTAAAGCATCATGGTATAGTTTAAAGTCAGGGAGTGTGAAGTTACCTTACTTTTATTTTTTTTCAAAATTACCTTGGCTATTTCAGGAGATTTATGATACCATACAAATTTAATAATGTTTGCTGTATGTTTGTTGTATATTTGTTGTATGTATTTAGAGTATACCATTGTAGTTTCTTTTTTTAAATTTTTTTAATTTATCCTTTTATTGAATCACCATGTGGAAAGTTACAAAGCTTTAAGGTTTAAGTCTCAGTTATACTATGCTTGAACACCCATCCCTTCACTAGTGCACATATTCCACCACAAGAATCACAGTATACCTCCCCCCATCCCCCATCTCCCCAGCCCTTCACCCTGTCTGTGTAACTGATAAATTTCACTTTACTTTCACTTTTCTTTGATTACATTCAATATTTCAACAAAAACTCACTATTATTGTTTCGAGTTTCTCCCCCCAAAGTCGGACCTGCTGAAAAGGAAGCATTTGATCATTTGTTTTCCATTGCTGAGAATGAAGAGATATGAGGTCAAGCAGCTGTACTAGTGGCCACACAGTTTTGGATTTCTGTATTTTAGAATTTTAGTAACTAAGTCTAAAGAAATTTCTGCCAGAAATTGCATAATTGCAAGCTCGTACCTGCTACTTTATATTCCACATAAGAGTGTGTTCTTTCTACGTCTGTCTCTTTCGTTCTGACTCATTTCACTCAACATGATACTTTCCATGTTGATCCACTTATATGCAAATTTCATGACTTCATCTTTTCTAACAGCTGCATCATATTCCATTGTGTAGATGTACCAAGATTTCTTTAACCAGTCATCTGTTTTTGGGCACTCTGTTTTTTTCCAGATTGTGGCTATTGTAACAGTGCTGCAATGAACATAGAAATGCAGATGTCATTTCTACTATACCTTTTTGTGTCTCTGGGACATATTCTCAGAAGTGGTATTGCTGGGATAAATGGAAGCTCACTTTCTAATTTTTTGAGAATCATCCATAGTGTTTTCCAAAAGGGCTGAGCCAGTCGGCATTCCCACCTGTAGTGAAGGAGAGTCCCTTTCTCCCCACATCCACGCCAACGCCAGTTGCTTTTGTATTTTGGGATGTGGGGCAGTCTCTGTGGTGTGAGATGATATCTCATTGTTGTTTTGATCTGCATCTCCCTGATGATTAGTGATGTTGAACATTTTCTCATATGCCTCTGAGCCATTCGGATTTCTTCTTTGGGAAAGTTTCAGTTCATCTCATCACCCCATTTTTTACCCTTGACATTCTTCAAAGAAATGGATCAAGTGCTCCTGAAATTCATATGGAACAATAAGCCCTCATGAATAGAAAAAGCAATTTTTGGGAAAAAGAAAATGGGAGGAATCAACCTCTTCAACTTCAAACTCTACTACAAAGTGGTAGTCATTAAAATAGCATGGTACTGGAACAAAGGCGGAGCTGCAGACTAATGGAACAGGGTTGAATACTCTGACACACACCCCCAAATATATGATCATCTAATATTTGATAAGGGAGCAAGAAATGTGAAGTGGAGCAAGGAAAGCATGTTTAACAAATTATGCTGGCAAAACTGGACAGCTACATGCAAAAAAATGGGCTTAGATCTCCACCTATCACCATGTACAAGAGTCAGATCAAAATGGATTAAAGACCTCAACATCAGACCAGAATCCCTAAGGTACATTGAAGACAAAGCCGGCAAAACCCTCCAAGACATTGAAGCCAGCGATATCTTCAAAGCTGACATGCCACTGGCCAAGCAAGTGAAAACAGAGATAAATAAATGGGACTATCTCAAAGTAAGAAGCTTCTGCACCTCAAAAGAAACAGTGACCAAAACACAAAGACAATCTACAGAATGGGAAAGGATATTTACGCAGTACCTATCTGATAAAGGGTTGATATCAAGGATATACAATGCACTGGTTGAACTCCACAACAAGAAAACTGCCTTATCATTTAGTTTCTATAGGTATTGAATTGAATCTATATAATGCTTTGAGTTTCAGTGGTTTTAAATTGCTGGTGTGCTGACTGTTGCACAGAGAGACGATGGACCACAGGTGAAACTAAAAAAAAAAAAATCCAACTATAATTATGTCTTTGTGTCAAATGATTACTGGGTTGAGTGAGGTTCAGTATATATTACTTTGTTCGTGCCTCTCAATATTTCTTATCCTTAAGTTCTTTATTCTGCCAAAGAATTTAGTGAAATTATTCAATTCTTATATAGGTATATAATGGAAGTGTAAATCCATTAGCTAGATGTATTTGAATGTAACTTGTTTGTGACATTTTTGAATTATGTGGTCAAACAAAAGTTAAAGTGCTTTTATTTGTTTCAGAAATAGTAATACTTATGAAACACATAATTGAAATAGTCAGAAAAAGATGTCCAGAATACTCAGTGACTGGATAAAGTATTAGAAAATACTGAATTGTATACTTTACTCTAGAGTCAATATGTTTCTGGGTATTCAATTATTTATTCATATACTTGAGAACCTACCGCATGCTAGCCATAGTGCCAGGTGTTTATATACAAATCCCTGCCATAGACGGTGATATCTGTATTCAAATAAAGTCATTGAGCATATTATGGTAAATTCTATTATGAAAGTGTATATTGACAAATGGAAGTGTCTATATTTTTTTATTTCACAGTGCCTCGTTAATTGGCTGTTTATAGTGGTTCTTACAGATTGGATGTGTTTTTTCAAACTAAACTGAGCATGAATATTCTAATGTTGAATCTTCATGGATTTTCTTGTAACATACTTTACTTGTAATCATTTAAGGTAACTTCTTAGAACTTTTTCTACTTAGTCCATGTGTGTTTTACAACTATGAAGTCCTATATAATTCAGTTATAGAAAATGAAATATATTTATAAATAGTTTAATAATTTATAAATATATTTACTTGAGTGATCTTGATGTAACCATGTATTTTAGTAAGTGATTTATTTATTTTTAGTGATTAAAAGCCCAGAGTTTGATTTACTTTCTTTTGTTACAATCAACATGTTATCTTTGATTTTGCTTTAACTCCTTTTTTAAAGTATAATTTGCCTTTAAAAAAAAACTGTCTTCCCCTTACACCTTTATATAAACATTGTGGTTTTCAAAATTATCCAGGATACTTTGTTACATTCAGTACACCAACGCCAGTCCCACAACCGTTGCACCTTGCCACCACAATTATCTCCAATTTTTCCAAACACCCATTAAACTTCCCCTTATAGCAGACCCTCAATAATTTATTTTGTATTGCTTGTTATAATTTTTAAAAAAGATCAAACAATGTTTCCTCAGTAGAAAGTGAGTGAAGATTGTGTATCTCACCATGGAGTTATTAAGCCCTTGTATAAGAGATTACTAAAATGTTGTTGCAGGTTATGCCTCCCGTCAACATTTTGTTAATTGAGATTGGATACCTTCTACATTACATCTCATCCAATCTGGTATGTTATGCCTGGTTTATCAGTGTTGTAGAGTTTGAGATGTTGCTACAGGAAGTTCAAATTTTTTAACTGGGTGATACAGCTAGAGTTATTCTTTTTTCTTTTGGGGTCACACTCTGAGTTACTCAGGGGTTATTCCTGGCTCTGCACTCAGGAATTACTCCTGGTGGTGCTCAGGGGACCATATGGGATGCTGGGAATCGAACCCAGGTCAGCTGCATGCAAGGCAAATGCCCTACCCACTGTGCTATCACTCCAGGCCCCAGGAGTTAAATTTTTTAATGGGTGGCATTTTGGGGTGTGTGCCTGACTGCCAGTTTACATGGCACTGTTTGTGATTCGTGGGAGTGAATGCTATAGTTCCCTAAAGTACAGGGAAATGGGAGAAGGTAGTCTACCCTGACTCCCTGAACGCTTGGAGATTTCAGTCACATAACCTGAATACCTGTTGTTCAACAGATTAAATTCTGTATGAGGCTCCTCTCGAGTAGCAGAGTCAGGTTGGAAGCATGGCAGTGATTGGAAAGTGGAACTTTTTGGCTGCTGGGTCTCTTTTGATATCCCCGGGGTATCCCCGATGACTCAGCCTGCACAGGGTTGGAACTCTTTTGAGATTTATTTATGAATCTCTGGACAATGGCCAGTTAATGAGTTTACATCTAGTATAATTCACTTCATAGTAGGCCATGCATCTACCAATATCCAGGGATATTAGAAACAAGGACTAGGAGGATTGGTCCATGGTTAGAAGCCTACCTCAAATGCTGGAGAAGAATGCAGTTGGGATAGAGAGGAGCCCAGCATGACAAAAATACTTGGAAATGTTCACTCTGGATAAAAATTGAGTGTTGAGAACAGGTAAAGGAAGAAACATGATACCCTTTCATTACGGGTATTGCAAACCATAATGCCCTCGGAGGGGATGGGCTCCAGCTTCCCTCCCCACCCCAAGTAGTGCTCTCGGCAGCTGAAGACCTCCAGAACCTAACCATAGCCATGCTCAAGGCCCCTCTCCACACGTTCGGACAAGCCTCACTCATGAAGGTACCGGCAGAGGAACCCAGGTGTGTGGGACCTGGTACTGAGACCTCTAAGCCAGCTCGGATGGGGACTGGGCCTCTTCCAACCAGATTCCCCATTTCCCAGTGGCTAGGTGGTCATACCCAGGGACTGCCCCCAGTGTCGTGTAATCCTGTCAACAGCAGCATCCAGAGACTTAAAAGCAAGCTCCCGGAAGCTTATCCCAGATATCTTGTACCCTGCTTCTCCTATCGGATAGAGAACCTGGCAAATGACCAGGAGTTTCCTGCCCACATGGGAGAACCTCGCAAGGTCCCCATAGTGTATTAATATGCCAAAACCAGTAACAAACTGGGTCTCATTCTCCTGACCCTGATTGAAAGAGCCTCCAAAGCAGAATCATTGGGAAGGATGAGTAAAGAGAGGCTTCTAAAATCTCAGGGTTAGGACGAATGGAGACGTTTCTGAGACCATTCGAGAAATTCAAGGATCAATGGGATGATGATGATGATGATGATGATGATGATGATGATGATGATGATGATGATGATGATGACGAATGCCCAAAAGGTAAAGGAGAGAGAGGCAGAGACAGAGACAAAGACAGAGAGACAGAGACAGAGATAGAGACAGACAGACAGGCAGGCAGAAACTCAAGCAGGCAGAGACAGAGAGAACAAGAAAGTAGAAAAGTACCTGCCGTAGACTGGGGGAAGAGAAGTGAGCAGGAAATAGGGACACTGGTGGTAGGAAATATATACTGGTGGAGAGATTGCTGTTGGAACATTGTATGACTGAAACCTGATCAGCTTTGTAACTCATGGTGACTCAAAAATTTTTTAAAGATCTGGGGCTAGAGTGATAGCACAGCGGGCATGGCATTTGCCTTGCATGCGGCCAACCCAGGTTTGATTCTCATCATCCCATATGGTCCAGCACCACCAGGAGTAACTCCCGAGTGCACGATCCATAAGTAATTCTATGCATGGCCAGGTATGACCCAAATAGAAAAAAAAAACATTAAAAATGCATCTAAAACATATTCTTATCTTAAATTGAATGTGTCTAAAGCTATGTAATAATCTTAAAAAATGTTCAAGAATCTATCTTATAAACTTTTTGATATGTAAGGTATATGCCTTACATTTTAAAAACACTATTTTTAGGGATTTTTATATTCGCATAAAACTTGGTCTGGAGGTATTAAAAAATTCCTATATGCTTCCAGCCTCTGTCTCCCACTCATACCAAACTCCTTTATTATCACAGTTCCCTATCAGCATTTACTCTTATTACATCTAATCAACTACAGCAAACATTATTAGTATTCAAAGTCCACCATTTTCATCAGGATTCACTCTTGGGAGTATATATTTTATAGGTATTAATAGTTGTATAGTGATATGTGTTCTCCAGAAAGATTATCATACAAAACAGTTACTGTATCCTAAAACCTCTTAATTCTTTACCTATTTATCTAACCTTCTTGCAACCCTTTGTTTTGGGTCCACACATAGAGGTCATGAGAGTAAAGGCCCCAGAACAAATCTGAGTGAACTTAGAGATCTCAGTCACGGGCTCCCATGTAGCTGAGGTTTCCTACCAGTCTGCTCTCTGGTGAGGTTCATCCCATCTTGGGTGAGGCTCGTTCCCTATGGGTGAGGCTTGTCCGAGCATGTGGAGAGTGGCCTTGAGCATGATAGTGGTTGGGTTCTGGAGACTTTCGGCTGCAGGGGTTTTGTTTGCAGTGGGAAGGAGACTCAACCCGCCCCCCCTCTGAGGTATCTAAGTGAAGACAGCCTGGTGCAGGGTCAGAACATTCTGCGGCGCTCTCTTCCGGGAGTTTTAGTTTATAATCCTGGGTCTTGGCCATTGATGAGATTAAATGGCACCAGGGGCAGTTTGTGGGTGTGACTGACAAGCTACTGGAAAGCTGGGGACTTGCAGGGAGGAGGCCCAGTACTAATCCAAGCGGGTCTGGAGATGTCAGTCATGGGTTCCTGCCTACCCCCATGCTACAGGCCCTAAGTGCATCTTTTGTTCTCTTTCCTTTCAAGATTTATGAGTCTCTAAAATAAGGCCAACAAATGAGCTTATATAGCGGACCCAGAGGTGGTTTGTGGGTGTGTTTCCCACATACCTAACTTTTGGCCATTTAATTTCTTGATAAAGATGGCCCTAAGTTATTGGGGTCTGGCCAAAGTCACAGCAGCAATTTTGGGGTATCTGGAAGTCTGAAGGCACTATCAGGCTGCTGATGCACTCACCCCATAGTACAAGTTGATCTGCTGTTGCCACCATACCCCCTGTCTACCCATTTTAGCTTAGGGGGCCCTAAGTTATGTTCTTGACCCATTCATCTAACACTTGAAACTAGTGACATTTTTACTGTCTCCATAATTCTACTTTTTCCTGAATATTTGTAATTGTACATATATATGTATATATGTGTGTGCATGTGCATACATATATATGCATATGTGTATGTACATATATGTATAAATATTTCATATATATGGTTTATCAGGTTGACTTTCACTTAGTAATAAACATTTCCGCTTTTTTCATGTACTTTTATCACACTATTACATTAAATTCTGAATACTATTCCATTTTCTAAATAACATAATTTATCCATGAATTTTTGAAGGATATTCTAAGGAATCCCAATTTAGGGTAATTGGAAACAAAGTCAATGCAAACATCACTGTATACACTATTTTGTGCATTGACATTTTGAAGTAATTTGGGTAAATATCAAGAATGATTTCTGGATCATGCAATGAAAGAATATTTAGTTAATAAGAACTAAACTATCTTTAAAAATAGTTTTATGATTTTGCATTCTTACCATAAACAAATTAAAGCTCAAATTGTTCTATATAATATCCAGCATGTGGTATTGTCAGGGTTTTGTACTTTCACCATGCTACAATTTATGTAGTGGTTTTCCATTATTACTTTAATTTGTATTTCCCTGGCAGCATGCTATGTTCAACATATTTTTCCCATGCTTATCATTTATTTATTTTCTTTGTTGAAGTATTTGTTAAAGCTTTTCCTTCATCTTATTTCCTTATTATTGAATTTTAAATGTTCTTTGCACATTTTGATAAATGGTTAATGATCCCTTATCAGATATGGCTTTCATCCTGCAGTGCTTAGTATGGCTTATTCCTGGCTGTATGCTCAGGGATCACACCTGAAGCTGCTCAGGGGACCACATGTGGTGCCAGAGATGGAACCCAGATATGCCACATGCAAGTCAGGTTCTATTTCTCCAGCCCCTATCAGAAACATTTTTTTTTGGCAAATATTTTCTCCCTGTCTATACCTTTTCTTCTCATTTTCTCTACAATGTCTTTGAAAGAGCATTAGTTTCTTATTTTAAGTCAAATTTATTTTATGATCATGCTGTAAACTTTTTAAAAATGTCATTCTCAAACCCCAGATCATTTTTTCCTATTTTATTTTCTAGGAGCTTTGTAGGTTTTAAAATTTACATTTATTTTATGTTCTGAAAGGTATTAAGATCTATGTTTAAATTCACTTTTAGGGATATGGAGAGATTTTATTCCAGTTACCATTTATTGAAGAAACTTTCCCTCTGTTATATTTTCTTTGCTCTGTGAAATATCAATACTTTGTTGCATTCTATTTGTTATTTATGTCCAAAATTGTAAACTATATTTCAAATTTATTTACTAATTGCTGTTGAATTAGGAACAAATAGAAACAGTTCTGATCTTTTACCTTCTTGCCAAAATTTGCTGGTCATTTAATTTAGGATCAGCACAGTAGCTAATAGAAGGAAACCCAAACCGGCAGGTGAAAGCTGGTTTTCCCAGGGTGAGGCTTACCCATTGCATCAAGATGTGCTGACCCCTGCAGAATTTGTAATAGTGAGGGACTGCTTTTGTGCTCTCCCAGGAGGGAGTGGGGCAGGCGAGTGTGAATAAAGGAGAAGTGTATGGAAATGCCAACCATGTCTAAAATAAGACATTTTGAATGTCGATTGAGATAGTGATAACTCCTTTAAAGTACTGAATACTATTTTTGAATTGAAAATCATATTTTAGGGACTGGAGAGATCACAGGGCTGGGCACTCGCCATGCAGGCCACCAATCCAGGTTCCGTCCAAGGCGCACAATATCATACTTAAATCCTGCCAGGAGTAAATTCTTCAGGGTTGAACTAGCAGTAAGCCCTGAGTGCCACTGGGTTTGGCCCTAAAATTTAATATATATATATATATATATATATATATATATATATATATCAGGAAGTGAAAACGTGAGGAAGATAGCATATATTTTCAAGGTTGTTAAAAATAAAGAGAGGACTACAGAATACTGAAAAGTAATGTGAGAAAAATTGGTCTGGGAGTCAGGAGATTTGGCTGTAGAATCAATTCTCTTTTGCAAATCTATGTATTTTTTATGTTTTGTATAACCAACCATAAAGTTACAAATTAATAAGTAGTTATTTTTGGTTTTCTTCAGCTCTAAAGTTCTAATAACTAGTACAAAAAACTCTAAACATAGTCGTTGGCTAATATGGTTCAACATGGTTCTTCAGTTAAATATTTAAAGTTTAATGCATCATAATAAACACATACATGAAAAATTTAATCATGAAGTAAAGTATAAAAGCTGATTTGTCATGCTCTACTTTCTTTTTTTCCAAAACCAGCAATAAATGCAGAAAAAAATCAAATAAACAAACAAGAGATTGCAATGAATTGAACATTATATTTGAACCAATTTGTAATTTATAATCAGCACTTAATTTTATATTGAATTCAAGTAATTATAATGATAATATTTTGGAAACATTTGTGTATTTTAAATTTCATGTCATTTTACAAAAAAAAAGGAAAAATGGTCCAGAGAACTTAAATGATATGTACAAGTCACAGAGCTAAATTGTGTCAGAGATGAAAGGACAATCTAGATTTCCTCATCCTCAGCCCAGTGAGTTTTCCACAATAAACAAAGTCCTTAGCAATTAGTATTACTTTATAATACATTGATAAGGCACTTAATGTTATACTTGACAAAAATAAGTTTTGACACCCATTAATTCACTTTATCCTTTAAGCATTCCTGCAAGGTTATAATTTCATTTTTACATACTATAGCAGTTTAAGCAATATGCCCAAGGTCATACAGCTAATGAGAAATCAGGTGTGAATTTGAAACCTGACTTTTTGCCTGACTCACTTTTGCTTCACTCCAGATCCTAAACTTGTTCATAGCATTATGTTAATTTTAAGTTTCCCATAAGCATTAGTTTTATAACTGTTTGAAGGATACCAAGGCTAAGTCTTTGAAAATTTTTATCAGAATTTGGTAGTAAAGTTCATCTAAATGATTATTTTTTTATAGAATGCTCCATCATGAGGCTTTTCTTTTCCTTTGGAGGGTAGGGTCATACCCAGCTGTGCTCACATTTACTCATGGCTCCCTACACAAGGATCACTACTGGTGGTATCTTGAAAACTATATACACTGTTCTCCTCTCAGAGAGCCTGGCAAGCTACCGAGAGTATCTCTCCCACATGGCAGAGCCTGGCAAGCTACCCGTGGTGTATTCAATATGCCAAAAACAGTAACAAGTCTCACAATGGAGACGTTACTGGTGCCCGCTCGAGCAAAGCAATGAGCAACTAATGACAATGACAATATACAATGTTATGAATTAAATCTGGTTCTGTTCCATACAAAGTGGACACCTTACCTGCTGTCTTATTTCTCCCCTGTCCCAAGATCTTTTTTCAGCTGAGAATCACATTAGAATGAATATGTGGAATAGTAAATGTTTGGAGTGAATATATTAGCAATCAACTAACATTTGTATGGTTGATTACTTCAGAATGCATTTATATGTGTACTTTAGGGATTTTTATTGTATTTGTGTGTATGTATACACATAGGAGAATTGCATTATCTTGCTTTTTGCCTTGTAAACATGGTCCTAAGTGTTCCAAAATGCAAGATTTCTAACTTCCCCAGTAACCTTAGCATCAACTTTTAGAATTGAAAGTATCACTAGAAGTTTCTCAATGTCTATCTACTGCATTTCTGAATTAACAACAAATGCAGATTTGTCTTTGATGGCTCTTTTATAGCTGCATGCAGCTGGAGAAAAACCAACTGCCAAGGGAACTCAATTTTCTTTATCATCAATTTGACATTGGTTAACAGATGGCTTCTGGATACCATGGTAGTCTTCTTAATTTGTCTTTTATATAGTGTTGCAAATACCCTTGGTTAATTGCCTGATTATTACATTCAAATTTTTGTCAACAATCTACCTCTTTGTTTTGGAACATATCCTAGGAGATAAGTTATTAAAGGCAGATATTTGAATGTTGAACAACTACTTGCCTTTGAAACATGAAGCATAGCACCTAAAAATAGGCAAATATGTCAAAATACCTTGTTTTGAAATCCAATAGACTTCCTCTGAAGCATGCCATTTCTCAAGAGAACAGTGAATTTTCAAGATCAAATTTTACACAAAAGGATGAAGGAAGGTGGAAGATTAAAAACAGAAATGTGGGAACAACTATAGAGACACTTTAAGGTAAAATATATTTTTAATTGAACATTAACATAAGGTTAACTGCGACTGAAGTCTTTCTTTTTTTAAAATTTAAGTAATTATAATTTAAATATTATACCTAAGAGTGTAAAAATAATACACTTATTTCAAATGAATGTAAAAATAAGCTTAAAATTGATTGAATATTTTGGCAGGCTTCAGAAAAAGAATGTGGATACTTTTCTTTGTCAACTGTTGAGAATCAAAGAAATATACAAGTCTTCAAAATATAGACTTTTTTGAATGCCTGTATTAAAAATTATTCCATTTTGAATTTTTGGAAGTTGATTCTATCAAATAATATTGCAAGTATTAATTTTAGCTTTTAATGTTATGACCTTGTTTTCATTCATTTGTAATTCTTTTTGTTTGTTTTGTTCAGACCACATCAACCTGTACTCAGAGCTTACTTCTGACTCTGTGTTTATGTATCACTCCAGTTGGACCTCAGGTATCACTGTTATTCCTTTGCTCATTGATTTGCTCCAGCGGGCACCAGTAACATCTCCATTGTGAGATTTGTTCTTACAGTAACAAGGGCCTCAGGTAACCATATAATATTCTAGAAATTAAACCTAGAAAGGCTGTATGGAAGCCACTCACCTTACACACTTCATAATCTCTCTAGCCCTCATCATGGTTAAATTTTATAAGGGCACCTCAAAAATAAAGAAAAATTATAACTTTGCATTTACTTAACATACTTTTACTCATGGCAGAGAGTCTCTTGCCCGCATGCCTGGCTGTCTTCCCCGGGGCCCCTCGGAGGGGATGGGCTCCAGCTTCCCTCCCAACCCCGAGCAGAGCTCCCGGTGGCCGAAGACCACCGGAACCTAGCTGCAGCCATGCTGGAGGCTCCTCTCTACACGTTCGAACAGGCCTCGTGCATGAAGGTACCAACAGAGGAACCCAGGTGTGTGTGATCCCATCAACGGCCAACATCCAGAGACTTAAAAGCAAGCTCCCAGAAGATATCTTTAGCCTACTTCTTCCTGTGGGAGAAACTGGCAATCTTCTGAGAGTTTCCTGCCCACATTGGACAGCCTTGCAAGCTTCTCATGGTGTATTCATATGCAAAACCCAGTAACAAGCTGGATCTCATTCCCCTGACCCTGAAGAGCCCCCAGTGCAACATCGTTAGGAGGGCCCAGTCGAAATAGACTTCTAAGATCTCAGGGAAAGGACGAAATGAGATGTTACTGAGTCTGCCTGAGAAATCGGTGATTAACAGGATATTGTGTTGTGTGATTGTGACTTTTACTCATATTTTAAACAAACTATATTGTTCCTTTTCTACCTTAAGTATTTTACATAAATTCAGAAAATGGATTTGGAATCAACAAATTATCTAAATAATACTTTGCCATTATAATAAAAGAAGTCTGAACTAATATGGCCAGTAATGAGTATTCTATTGAAGTTTATGTTTCTACCTATGAAAAATGAAAACTCTTTGCAATTATAGAAAATGTACAATCTACTGTTTCTTGTTATTGAAGTAAATCAGAAGTTCCAAGTGAACTTCTGAACTACTAAATGGCCAAAAATGGTCCCTCTGAAAAATCTGTAAGATCTCTGTTCCTGTTCCTTAAACAAAGCAGTTTTGATATGTGCCCATGTAAGGTGAGCTAGATAGAAGACTAATTTCTAAGAATTTTTATTTTATTTTATTTTATTTTGCTTTTTTTGGGTCACACCCAGCGATGCTCAGGGGTTACTCCTGGCTTTGCACTCAGGAATTGCTCCTGGCAGTGCTTGGGGGACCATATGGGATAACCGGGATCGAACCCAGGTCGGCCTCGTGCAAGGCAAACGCCCTACCCGCTGTGTTATCGCTCCGACCCCCCTCTAAGAATTTTCTTAAGTGTTGAACCTGTATATGTACACTTATAAATATAAAACTCGGAGTAACTCCAGAGAAATCTTATGTAAGTCGATTTAATAATGCATATGTACATTTTTATTTCCTTTCTATCACTTTACTTTTGCCCATTTTACGAGTTGATTTCATTCAAACTGGGGAACAAATGGAAGTTTTCCAATATCTACTATGGCAAGCAGTAGCACTGACATTCCGTTGCTCATCGATTTGCTGGAGTGGACATCACTAACATCTCCATTGTGACTCTTGTTGTTACTGTTTTTAGCATATAGAATATGCCATGGGAAGCTTGCCAGGCTCTGCTGGGCGGTCAGGATACTCTTGGTAGCTTGCTGGGCTCTCCAAGACGGACGGAGGAATCGAGCCCGGGTCGGCCCCGTGCAAGGAAAACGCCCTACCCACTGTGCTATTGCTCCAGCCCATGAAATGAGACAAGGGAAAGCTTTGATTAAGGGATATTTTTAGTTGAAACTTATGCTCTAACATTTGTTATTTCTGTCACACCAGAAAATAACTCTGAGGCCTCATGACAGAACAGAATAGGAATACATATTTTAGAGGGAAGTCATAAGAAATACATTCATTTTATTATAGTTTTTAGCAGAGTGACTGACACAAATGAAATCTCTGTAAATATCTGTTTTCTTCCAAAACATAGTCTCTGTTATATTGCTGAGATTCAGACCAAAAAGATTCATAACTCATCTTGTGACTGTTAATCAATGACTTTGAAGTTAGAACTAGCCATGTTGGAAGGGGCAGATGGCAAGGAACAGATGAAGGTCTTTGGGACTTTAATGCACTTTCCAACAAATAATATCAGGACTTTCAATATTCAATCACATAGAAATGAATTCTGTCATACGTCGTGATATCTAAACACTGAGAAGTGTTTAAAGTTATTACTGAAAATTGTAAAATGGAGGTAAGCACTTCCACTTTCTTTCTCTATTCTTGATCCATCACACTTGGCCATTGACAGTTTTATTTTATACCCTAATGTAGTAAGTTTTCATTTTGTACCCTAATGTAGTATTTCTTATTCTAAAGTTACTTTTGACTTATATTTAGTTAGCTTGTGTTATTCTTATGCAATGTATGTATTTTATTCTTATTTCTATAAACTGATACACAGTTAATGTTAGGGACATGTTCTTCCAGTATATAGAGTATATTGTGTTTGCTGTTAGTGTGCAGTTTGATGGCTGCACATTACCAAAAGCTAAAGAAGGTAGTGGCTGTTACTGATATAGCTATTGATCACATGTGGATGTAACCTGAAACATCAGAGGACCTTATGTAGTTGCATCTCTCCTATCTTAAATTAATATTTTAAATAGGTAACTAACTAGAATGTATATGCCATAAAACTAACCTTTAATTTATTTTAGTGAAGTAAAAAGTTTATTCAAAAATGTGTTTTAATGCATACAACTCATAATGTTTCTCTCTATATATGGACTGTTATTCTCACTATTAATGTTAGAATATTTTGTTATTCCAAAGATAAGGGTTATATTTATTAGTAACCATTCTTTATATCTCTTTCTCAGCCTCTAGCACCAATTAACTGAATGCCTCTGAACTTTCTTGTTTAGGAAATTCTACTTAGGTTGAAAAAATATGATTTCTAATCTTTTGTGATGAATTAACTTACTTGGGTGTTTCCAAGATTCACTCATATTGGGGTATATATGTATGTGTATATATGTAATATTTCAATTATTTTATGGGTAATATATGAATTTGAGATATGATAGATTTTGTTTATACATTAATTAATAGAAAGTGGGTTGTCTTCATTTTTTATCATTTTGAATAATGGTACTGTGAACAATAATATACAAGATTATCCCCCATTTATTTAATCTTATTTCTTCTTAAATCTTCTGTAAATGTTTGGGATATATATGTATATATACATATATATACACACACACACAAATACACACATATATGCATACACATACTTACACACATATATACGTGTATATAGTATACATATATGTACATATATGTATTTATGTATATGTGTGCATATATATGTATATATACATATACCTATACATATGCATATATGTATATATATGTGTGTGTGTGTGTGTATATCACTTTCCCTACCCTACACTGCTTCTACTTGTCAGGACTGCAGTGGTGGTGTGCCCACATGTGAAAGGCAAAAGGCAGAAATATAAATTCCTGACCATTGTGCTTGCTTATATCTTAGCTTTGGTGCTCACTAGAGGTTACATACAGCTGGCAGATGGTAGGGTAGCCTGAAATTGCTTGTGGCATCTGAAATAGTAGTTACTAGAGAGCAAGTGCCAGATAGAAACAGAAGAGCTATAGAAACCATGCTTCCTGAAAGTGGTGGCCCCAGGGATTGAATTTTGTGCTGTAAGATTACAAGGTACAGCTCCAAGCCATTAAATTTGCCCCCTTTTCATTGTAAAATGTTACTTGTTTTCCTTCTGTAACAATTTATGCTTTAAAATCTATTCATATCTACTTTGACTGTTGTTTCCAAATGATAGTTTTCCTTTTTCTCCCCCAGTTTCTTTGTATATAAAGTGTAGCTCACAGATAGAACAAAGTAAATTTTAAAAAGTATATTTCTAAACTGTTTTACTTAAATTTAGTCTTAAAAGGTTTATTTTGCTAATTCCTAACATTTTTGAATATCTAATTCATTTTTGTTTAATATAATTACAAGATACAGTTTTAATCTTCCATCCTGTTTTTTACCCCCACATGTCTATGTAATCTTGTCCTATATTACTCCATTATTATCTTTTGCGCTAAGCAGACTTTTTCTAATGTATTCTTTCAATATCCTGCTGTTTACTTAATGGGTTTTTGAGTCATCTTTTAAAGTTGCTGCACTGAGAATTGCATGTCATAACTTAAAACAATCTTGATCAATGCCAACTTAATTTCAATAATATATAAAAAATAGTTTTTCTTGGTAACTGGATGTACAATTTTGGGTTGACAGACTGTTTCAGTATTTTGAGTATGAAATCCCACTGCGTTTTGGTCTCCACATTTTCTCATGTAGTAAGCTCCAAATCTTACTGAGAATTCCTTAGATATGAAGTGTTATCATTTGTTTTATTTGAGGTTATATAATTTATAATATAAATTACAACATCTTGTGTCTGTATTTTAATTTCCTTTTGGTATTTTTAAAATTCTTCTTTGATCTAATTGAGGCAAAGTTACACAGTAGCATGATGCTTAATCTTCATGTTTGAAGGTTTTCCAATTTTCTTTCAGTGCATAATTTATAGTTTATACCATTGTGATCCTAAGTCTTGATATAAATTTGATTTTTGTAAATCTAACAACGCTTGCCTTATGTTCCAACTAATGGTATATCCTCAGAATTGACTTATTCCATGTATGCTCAAGAAGAATGTACACTCAGATATTTGTGGGATGAAGAGACTATAGATACATATGAAGCTTCTCTAATTACTTATTTAGACTCTTTTGTCTGCTGATTTTTTAAAATCTGGTTAACTTTTTAATTAAGTTAGAGTCAAGTAGTGCAGTTCACAACTAATGTTTTAATGCTGTCAATGTAGTTCTTGTAGGGCTACTAAAAAGTCCTTTGTATATTTTAATGCCCTTTTATTTGGTGCTTATATACTAATAAGTATTAAGCTTCCTTAATATACTGATTCTGTGATCATTTTATGATGACAACTTTTGTTACCCTTTAGACTTGAAGTCTATTTCATCTGATAACTGTATGACACCTGCTCTTGACTATTTTTTGACTATCATTTGCTTGTAGGATTGTTTTCTAGTCTTTTTATTTTGAGTCTTTGTGTCTTTGGATATCATATGCATTTACTATAGAGATATGAAGATGGAAGCATGTCTTATTCTTCCAGCTAATCTGTGCCTTTTGCTTAGTGAGTTGAGGTTGTTGACATTTAGAGAGATCCCTGAAATAAATATGCTTGTTACTGTTTGCATCTGTGTTTTCTTTGAAATCTATCATCCCCTATTTTTACTGTCACAAACTTGATAGAGGCCAGTTGGATAGGCTTAAACACTTCTACTTTACTGAAGAACAATTTTCACATCAATACATCACTAAAATCATGTGTGTATGTGTGTAAGCAAATGCAACTAAGAATATATATATATATATATATATCTAGTACAATAATCCAAATCATGTCCTCACCTCTAGCTGAATGAAGCCCCCACCCAGATGCTTTTTTTTTATTAGTTTATGTTTAATTAGAGAGTCATCATGAGGGTACAGTTACAGATCCATACATCTTTGTGCTCATGTTTCCCCCATACAAAGTTCGATAACACATCCCTTCACCAGTGCCCATTCTCCACCACCAGTAAACCCAACATCCCTCCCCCCCTCCCCAGTCCCATCTCCCCCCACCCCACCCTGCCACTATGGCAGGGAATTCCCTTTTGTTCTCTCTCTCTAATTAGGTGTTGTGGTTTGCAATAAAGGTGTTGAGTGGCCATTGTGTTCAGTCTCTAATCTGTATTCGGCCCGCATCACCCTTCCCCCACATGACCTCCAACCACATTTTACTTGGTGGTCCCTTCCCTGAGTTACCCAGAATGAGAGACCAGCCTCCAAGCCATGGAGACAATCTCCTGGTACTTATTTCCACTATTCTTGGACGTTAGTCTTATAGTCTATTATTCTATATTCCACAGATGAGTGCAATCTTTCTATGTCTGTCTCTCTCTTTCTGATTCATTTCACTTAGCATGATACTTTCCATGTTGATCCACTTATATGCAAACGTCATGACCTCATTTTTTCTAACAGCTGCATAGTATTCCATTGTATAGATGTACCAAAGTTTCTTCAACCAGTCATCTGTTCTAGGGCACTCGGGTTTTTTCCAGATTCTGGCTATTGTAAACAGTGCTGTGGTGAACATATAAGTGCATATGTCACTTCGATTATACTTTTTGGCTTTTCTGGGATATATTCCCAGCAGTGGTATTGCTGGGTCAAATGGGAGCTCAACCTCTAGTTTTTTGAGAATCGTCCATACTGTTTTCCAAAAGGGCTGAACTAGCCGGCATTCCCACCAGCAGTGTAGAAGGGTCCCTTTCTCCCCACATCCTCTCCAACAGCAGTTGCTTTTGTTCTTTTGGATGTGTGCTAGTCTCTGTGGTGTGAGGTGGTATCTCATGGTTGTTTTGATCTGCATCTCTCTGACGATTAGTGATGTATAGCACTTTTTCATGTGCCTTTTGGCCATTCGTATCTCTTCCTTGGTAAAGTTTCTGTTCATTTCTTCGCCCCATTTTTTTGATGGGATTGGATGTTTTCTTCTTGTAGAGTTCAACCAGTGCTTTATATACCATTGATATTAACCCCTTATCTGATGGGCATTGTGTAAATATCCTTTCCCATTCTGTAGATAGTCTTTGTATTCTGGTCACTATCTTTTGCGGTGCAGAAGCTTTTTAGTTTAATGTAGTATCATTTGTTGATTTCTGTTTTTACTAGATTGTCACGGATAGCTAAAACAATTCTTGGGAAAAAGATGATGGGAGGCATCACCCTCCCCAACCTTGAACTGTACTACAAAGTGGTAACAATTAAAACAGCATGGTACTGGAACAAAGGCAGAGCTGCAGACCAATGGAACAGGGTGGAATATCCCCACACACAACCTCAAATGTATGATCATCTAATCTTTGATAAAGGAGCAAGAGATGTGAAGTGGAGCAAGGAATGTCTCTTTAACAAATGGTGCTGGCACAACTGGACAACCACATGCAAAAAAATGGGCTTAGAACTCGACCTGACACCATGCACAAAAGTCAGATCAAAATGGATTAAAGACTCAACATCAGACCACAAACCATAAGGTACATTGAAGACAAGGTCGGCAAAACCCTCTACGACATTGAAGATAAAGGTATCTTCAAAGATGACACAGAACTAAACAACCCAGATGCTCTTAATGTGACATGCCTTAGGCATCTGGTGAGCTCCCCAGTCATAGCTCTGGGTTGTCAGGTCCATCCAACATGAGGTTGGCAGAGGGGCAGTTGTCATCAGTGCTGTTGTCCCTCAGGCAGATTGGAGACAAGTCAGACAGATACCATACAAGTCTCTGGCACATTGGGAACAAGGCAGAGATTCAGGGGTTCACACCAAGTCCCAGTTACATTGGAGACAGGAGATTCAGGAATTCCCCTGAATCTGACAGAAGCTGTCAGAAGCCTATCATTTAAGGGTGCACTGACCTTCTGTTCATAACACTAAGATACTATGATTTATCTGTATCACTTGTCATTCCATTGATCATCGATCTGCTTGAGTGGGCCCAGAAACATCTCCATTCATCCCAGCCCTGAAATTTTAGCAGCCTATCTTTACTTGGCCTTCCCAATGGTGCCACATCGAGGCTCTTCAGGGACGGGGAACAAGACCCATCATTGTTACTTTTGGCATATAAAAAGACCACAGGGCGCTTGCCAGGCTCTTCTCTGCAGGCAGGAAACTCTCAGTACCTTGTCAGGTCCTCCCAGAGGGAGAAATAGGCTATTAGATGTCGCACGGCCACAAATGCAGCCTTGTGATTCCGGGAGCTTTACTTTTATAGTCTCTGGATATTTTAGTATTTTTGACTGTTATTACTACAGGCAAAATTTAAATAAATTTAAATGAATTTTTTAAGAACCTGGAATGTGCATAAGTCAAAGGTAAGGAAAATGCAGTTGTTTTCCAGGACCATTATCCCTTTGAAGTCAGTGGGCCCCAAGTGTGGCTCGTGTGAAGCAGGGAGGAGAAAGACGATCAATTTCTCCCCATCCACTCTGCCACTCGAGACCCAGGATTACTGGGTTATTGTCTCGCCTCACCGAAAGGAATTTCAGGAGTAGACAAGCAGTGAGGCAAATAGATTTTATTTAGAGGGTGTATTGTATCTCATTGTGAGTAATGTGAAATGTTTATTTTTAACAGATACTTTTTCAAGAACCCTACAAACTTCAGGGGGACCCTAAAGGCAGGTCAGATCAAGGGAAGACTGGAAATCATCTTCTTGTGGAAAAGGAGAAACCTGGAAATCTGCAATGACTGACTCAATCTGGGTCCTATTTTCAGCGTTAAAAAAAAAAATAGACAAACAAAAAAACCTGGGAACCAGGATCTCTCCTAGCCCTGAAGAATGGATGAGATGGACTCCTTTGTGCCAGGACACCTCTATAGAAAATGAGGTCCAAGGCCATATCCAGTTCAACCTGAAGGCTCAAAGGCCATCTCCAGTTCATTGTGGGAACTACTCTTCTCATCTTATGGCCAGGCCTGGGTAACTCTGATGTGCCAGATAAAAATTAATGCCACTATTGGTCTGTTTTTTTATCTTTAACCAAGCCCTAGGACTTCTCAGTAATGGAGAGTTCTCCAATTTTGCTGTGTTTGTGCAAATGAATGAGCAAGGTTTGTTAAGTCACCTGGCAATTTTAAATAAAGATAGAGAGAAAACCATGTTTTTGTAACCATGTTTCTGTAATTTGTTTTTTGTAAGAATCAGATTCTAATTCTACAGAGGTTATTGGACAAATGTATTCTAATCTTGGTTTGAAAGGTATCCCCTCTGGGTAATTCAGATAAAACTTGTTTTACTGACTGTAAACTAATCAGCCTATCTTTGGGAATCAATGTTGTCACTAGTCTAACCAGGGCATTGGAAGCCAGAGCTTTACTAGGGGGGCAACCTAAGACTGGCTCGACCCCTGCTCTTTGGATGGGTCATCCACAGCCTTGTGTTCCTACCTTGTGTAAAACAAAAAGGAGGAAATGTTGGGAGAAAGGCCCCTTTTGGTCTGCTTTGTAGTATGACACTAATCCCTGGGCTCAATGGGCAGTCACTGGGAGAGTAACACCTTTTGGTCTGCTTTGTACGGAAGCCTGTTACAATGTATACCACAGTTCAATGCCATCTGGGGACAGGATGTTTCTGGCAAGTGTGCGATGAAGGAAACATGTTTGTTTTGATCACCCCATGTACTGTACCACCACCCTCCTCAACCTACATAAAGGCTTGATGTCCCTCAATAAAGTGGATTCTGCTTTATAGGAACCCTGCCATGCTCATGTGCTTTTTTCTCTTTCCTTGGAGGAGGCGATGGCAAGCTTTGCTCTTTTCCTTTGGACCCCTCCCCTTTGCTGGAGGGAAGCTCTGTCCTGTCCTCAGACCCTGCTGGACGAGTGGGCACGCTGAACAGAGGCCTGGAGGAAACCCCAACAAGAGGGTTTTTTGAAGGTGTGGAGGGGGAGAGACTGTGAAAGAGAGGGTAATGTGCTCAAGAGAGAACACGAAAAATCACAGTAGAAATTACATCTGTACCTATATATTCATTGCAGCACTGTTCACAATAGCAAAATCTGGAAACAACCCGAGTGCCCTGGAACAGATGACTGGTTAAAGAAACTTAGGTACATCTACACAATAGAATACTATGCAGTTGTTAGGAGAGAGGAAGTCATGAAATTTGCTTATAAATGAATAGACATGGAGAGTATCATGCTACGTAAAATGAGTCAGAAAGAGGGGGACAGACATAGAAGGACTGCACTCCTTTGTGGAGTATAGAATAACATCACATGAGGCTGACACCCAAGGACAGTAGATACAAGGGCCAGGGGGATTGATTGCCCCATAGCTGGAAGACTGCTTCATGAGCAGAGGGGAGAAGGCAAATGGAATAGAGAAGGGATCACTAAGAAAATGATGGCTGGAGGAACTAGTTGGGATGGGAGATGCGTGCCAAAAGTAGATAATGAACCAAATATGATGACCTCTCAGCGTCTGTGTTGCAAGCCATAATGCCCAAAAGTAGAGAGAGAATATGGGGACTATTGTCTGCCATGGAGGCAGGGGGGTGGTGGGAAAGTGGGAGTATACCCAAGGTATTGGTGGTGGGGAATGTGCACTGCTGGAGGGATGGGTGTTTGATCATTGTGAGATTGTAACCCAAACATGAAAGCTTGTAACTATCTCATGATGATTCAATAAAATTAAAAAATTAAAAAGAAAGAGAGAACAAGGGCTTCTCCAAGGGCAGAGAAAACCCCTACACACATCCCAGAACAAGACACAAAAGCATGAAAGTACACCTCTTAAGAGGGTAGATGCGGGAGACACATGTGCTCAGGCAACACATGTGCTCGGACACATGGGCGCAAGAAGCACATGGGCTCAGGCAGCATATACGTGCCCTTCCTTTGTTCAAGGTGGTCTTTATAGGGTTTCTCCAACCTGCTCCCACATGGGGCTTCTTCCTATGTGAAAGTCCATTGCTAAAGATGTTGGGGGGGAGGGAGAGGAGGTGTTCGGAGTAGTGATGGTCTTCTTTGAAATTCCTTTTCTCGCTTTTTGTTCCTGTAGGAGCTTCTTTGGGTCTGTTGCTGGAGCTAGGGGAGGGTCTTATCAGGCCTTAGTTTCTATTTTTCCTGTTTTCTGCAAGACTTGCTTTTGCCATTGCCTTGGGAGGGGGCCTTCCCTGTCTACCTGCCTACATCACCCTTTAGCTTTTAGCTAGCACAGTGCTGGCAATATAGGCCCATTGGCCATAGTTGTGGAAGGCTGAATAAGGCTGGGGCCAGGGAACCTTGCCAATGGTTAGAGTTTGGGGACTGCAGGCAAAAAAAAATGTCTTGCAGACACCAAGTTGCTGGGAGATTTCTGAACCAGGATGGCGGTATGGGTCTTGCTGGTGACTGGAAAGGCAAGTCTTTCAGCAGGCTGGGACAACAGGTGTAAAGGTTTCCTCACACATAGTTAGGGCCACAGGCATAGCAAGTTTTGCCATAGACTCAGACTCTAATGGAGAGGCTTGAAGACATAGCAAACCTTGCAGTGGATGGTGGCTTTAGTTGTAGAGAGGGTCTAACAGACTGGGCCACTAATCACCTGGGCATTGAGATGGTGGGACTCACAGGGTTCTAAGAAGCAGAGGCATTACCCCTGGTCTTGGAACTGCAGAGAAATGCAGGAATCAGAAACTACTTTCCAGAAGACCATGCTTTGAGAACTCTTTGTCGGTATGTGGGTATTCCCGGTTTTTATGGGTAAGCTGATTGTCAGCAGGAACAGAGAGCCTCTTCTGACAGTCATGACAACCTTGGTAAGAGTTTTTCGTTGGTTTTGTTATTTTTCTCCTAGCAAGGTAGGCCAATTTTCAAGGATGAGTAAAGCTCTCTTTTGGGATTTGCTTCTAGGGTACAATAGTTTTAAGTCTGGGTTCTGATGTTGTTCCCATTAGCTGTTATCAGTAAGATTACCAAGAATCTCCACTTTAGTCAGTCTTTTGAAAATTACATTCCTCCCAAGCAAATGCTAACATTGTGGTCAATAGGATTGCTTTTTCAGAAGGTCTGATGCAAAGTTTACTGCTTTAGATCCCAGGGCAAATGGTTTTGTTCCTTGTCTTGTCAGTGATTTGTTCCTAATCTTATTTTTGCTTTCTTTCCTTCAGTTTTCCTTTTTCCATCCCCCTGCCCCACAGTCCCCTCTAAGGTTGCTGTATTATACTACAGGTGTACTGCATCAGGTACAACTTTGTCCTTTTCCTCAGGGGAAAATTTTAGACCTTCTGACAAAGCGACCTGGTTGTTCCTCATTGCCCCATTTAGGGTTTCTTGCTAAGAAAACATGAATTCCATCTCAACCACTTGTATCTTTTGCTGTGGAAGTTTGGAAGATTCATTTTCCCAGATTTAAAGTATTCATCTGTGTAGATTAATACATATTTGATAACACAGAGTCTCACTATTTTTTTCCATCTTTTGTGTATTTATTTTCTAACTCTATTTTTTTTCTTTATAAAGGTCAAACAAGGGCCTGGGGCATGATTCAGTGGGAAAAACATTTCTTACTTGTGCAAGGGCCCTGTTTTATCCCTAAAATTGAAAAAAAAAAAAAGAACAAAACAAACATAAAGGTCAAACTAAGCTGGCAGTACTAGAGAGGGGTGTGCCCCTAGCAAAGTTCAGGGTTACAACCAGGGTCCTGGAGATTAAACTCAGAGATGCACTCATACTTGAGCAATTGCTCTATTGCTTGAGCAACTTCCCCACCGCACTTGTGTTTTTGTTTTGTTTGATAAATATCTGGGGGGACATTTCCACGTCATGCCCAGGAGGCCTCTTAGTGATAGCCTGTAATCAAGATCCTGTTGTGTTGAAGATTTCCCTGAGGTGATCCAGGATTTCCAGAACAATACTCAGGAACATTTGGGGTCCTTCAGTGATGCACTTACCAATAATTGTGGGAACCATGCAAGGCAGTGATCAAACTGGAGTTGGTAGCAAATAAGGCATGCGCCTTTACCCCTGTACTATCTTTTCAGCCCGTTTGATTTTTTAAACATGTTAATTTAAGATGTGAGATTCTGTTTATTTAAACAAATTGGACAAATGTTCCTTGATATTGCATCTGTTTACTAGTACCAAAGAGAATATGATATCAGAATTAGAATATTCCATGGGCTGTTTGATATTGCTCTATGCCTGGTCTTGCTCAAGATTTACTCCTGGCTCTGTGCTCAGGAATCACTCCTGGCAGTCTTGAAGGGACTATATGAAGTGGTGGTAATTTAACCAGTTCCTCCATATGCAAGGCATATATCTCTGTCCCCATGCATACTATATCTTAAAACAAATCTTAACTTAAAAAATATATTCTTCAGGGATCGAGCAATTTTACAGTAGTAAGGCCCTTGCCTTGCACTCAACTGGCCAGTGTTATATCCATGGTACATTTATATCTCCTCGATCCTAGCCAGGATTGAGCACTGAGTCCAGAGTAAGGAGTAAACCCTGAGCACTGATGGATGTGTCCCTCCCCTTGATTAAAAATTAAAAAGAGACATTCTTCAAAATGAATTAAAGTACTTCCCAAATATCAAGTATTTCCCAAATATCAACCTACCTACTTGTAGGTAGTTTTAATGATAAGTTAATAAGGTTTTATCTAAGTTAACTTAGATAAGTTAATTCTGGACTACCCTTGACAGTGCTCAGGATTTACTCCTGCCTCTCTGCTCAAGGATCACTCCTGGTGGCGCTCAGGGGAATTCATGCTTGGAAGAGAAACATGGATGGTCAATCATATGCATTTCCTTAACCATTGTAAAATCTCTCTGGCCCCTTTTGTAGGTTTAATTTATTTTTTTTTTACTTATCTCACAAGATTGTTTAATTTGACTACTCATTATGCCATCAAATATTTCTGAATACAATGATATCTTACAAAAAGCTTATTTGTGCATTACTAAAATAATTTCTTTTGTTATTGAACAGATGGGCTGGAGCATTAGCACAGCGGGTAGGGCATTTGCCTTGCATGGGGCCAACCCAGGTTCAATTCCTCCATCCCTTTCAGAGAGCCCCACAAGCTACTGAGAGTATCCGACCCACACAGCATATTTGATATGCCAAAAACAGTAACAAGTCTCACAATGGAGACGTTACTGGTGCCTGCTTAAGCAAATTGATGAACAACTGGACTACAGTGCTACAGTGCTATTGAACAGGTCTCTCAAGCTATATAGGCATGCTTTTATGTTTATCCTTGAAGCTTTATTATAAAGGAAGTTTCCATAAAAACACTTAGTATATAAATTCAGCTGATATTTTTTCACTCTATTTTCTTTCTGTGAAGCAAAACCGTTTTTATTGAAACATATCTTGACAGAGAAGATGAGAGGGGGGGGAAAAGAAGACAATATGTTTAAGAGAGACAGACTTCTTCGAGGGGAAAAAACAAAAGAAAGAAATGCATGTTCAAGAGAGAGTAAGGAGTCTCGGGCCAGGGCCGATACCGGCTCGCGATCTGCCGAGATTCGACCCGGGAGGCCATGCGTTTGCACGGCCTCTTTGCTGCTGAATGACCAAGATCCAGAGCCAGCTACATTACTTCTGGTCCCAGCAAGTGCTTGCAGCCATGTCTCCAGACTGTGAACTAAGGTTTTGCTCCATGTTGCCCCAGGAAGGGAAATGATGCAATTTCCAACTTAAATCTCCCTGGACTTACTAAAATACAGAAATCCTAAATGCTACCATGGCTGCGGGACTTTATATCTCTTCACTGTTATCAGTGGAAAACTAATTATCAAATGTTTCCTTGTTAATAGGGCCATATTTTGGGGGGATAAACTCAAACAAGAATAGTGAGTTCTGTGTTTAAACTCCAACAACAATAGTGAGTTTTGTGTTGAAGTATGGAATGTAATCAAGGTAAAGAGAAAATGAAGTGAAATTTATCAGTTATGCAGGTGGAGGTGGGGGGTTGGGGAGTAGGGGGGTGGGAAGTATACTGGGTTTTGGGGGTTTTTTTTGGTGGTGGAATATGGACACTGGTGAAAGGACGGGTGTTTGAGCATTGTATAACTGAGACATAAGCCTGAGAACTTTGTAACTTTCCATATGGTGATTCAAGAAAATAAATTTAAAAAAAAGAGAGAGTAAGGCTTAGAAGAAAAAATAACTAATAACTCCCTTTTGAGAAAATGTATATCATAATATTTTAAGCTGAGTTCAATACCTCACTTTTTTTTAATATCAGACACTACCTTGGCATGATACCTTATATTTGTTTTTCATGTAAATTGTCACAATCCAGGCTTTGATGATTTGCATTTAGATTTTTTTGACATAAGTCTAGAATATCTATGGTATCTTAGCTCATATTTGTCATTTAAAATATTATTGGGCCCATCTTTTAAAACCAGGTTATTAAGTAGTATAAGTATCCTCAAACTCTATATTCCAACTCTGAGAAAATCTGAGATATGCTGTGACGGTGATTTCTTTGAAATGAATACTGCAGGATTCTATTAAAATTAAATTGTGGAAAGATTCATTTAAAGAATTATAGTGAGCCAAAGTCCTGGCGTTTGATAGTACTACTTGTTAGCTATTCTAGGTTATGAGTGTGAAACTTAATTTGTGTTAATCAACGTGAGGTGAAGAAAGCACAAATTAATTTGACACGCAGATTTCTGTGCTCTATTAACAGGGATGAAAGTATTCTGGTCCAGGAAAAACAGCATGTTCAACTCATAGGTCAGTGGACTTAACTACATTCTGCCTGTAACAACATAGTGTAACTGTGTCTTCAAGATGTGATTGGCTAAAAGCTCTCATATCATCCTTTTGCTCTTGATATAAATTGATGAAGAAAAACTGATCCTTGGTCTATAGTTATTATGATAAAACATATCACATCACAATGTAGGATAACACATACACTAGTTGAGATAAATTTGTGAATAGCAATTGCACCTTGGCCAGTAGTGGTGTTCAAATTAAATGAATTTCTGAATCCTTCATTAAAACAAAGTGATTCTTTCACTTCTACAATTTTATGTCTACAGAAAGAAACATGAGATGGATACTTGATTTTTTTTCATAAATAGACTAGTAATTAGTAATTAGATGTGTATTTCTGATAAAAGAAGCTACTAGGAACTCTTCAAAGAAAAAGATACTTTGAAATCTACATTACTTCCCCAAATACTGTAGATATTTTATTAATGTCTTTAATGATTTGAAAAGTTCCCTTTTCAAAAAAAAATATAGAGCTAATAGTAAATTGGTAAGAAAAACAGACCTACCAAATATAATGCGTGCTCAGTTAACAACTGTTTACCATAATAGCTCTTGAATATTTTTACTGTTTTTGACACAATCTTATTTTGCTCCAGTATGATGATTTTCAGCTAAAGGCACACTAAATAGACTATAAAAAGGTGATTCTTTGACATTGTAATTTCAGGCAAAGATACACTCAATAATTTACTTGACAAAACAGTTCTTATAAAAATTATAGAAAAAAGTTTGAGTTGTGTCTCAGTTTGGATGAAACAAAAGTGTTTTTCTTTTGCATTATGCCAAGTAAAAGGTATGAAGTAATAGCATCTTGTATTTTGTATCATTTGTGCATATGTACAATCTTCATGTATTTCAAAGTGCTCTTATGATCACTTGACTTTTCAATTCTATTTAAATGTATTAACGTGTTTGAATATAGAATACCTATGAGGCCCAGAAAGGGTGAAAAATTGGGGAGCAAAATGGTGCAATAAAAGAATGTGTCATCAAAAAATGATTATCAGACTTTTACCTGCACTACTATGGAGTATATTCCTTTGTAGAAATAATAAGCCTGTGTTATATTATTTTATGTTAAAACTGTCTTCTTTCATAACGTGTTTTTATCACATATAAACATTCCTCTGTCAAATTATGTCTTTCTTCCTGTCAGCATATCTGCTTAGTTGTGTACATACATCTATAAATGCGGATGCACATTTTTTAAAAAAACTTTTAAACTTTAGTGCTAAGGTTATAAAAATCTAACCAAGGAGATTGAGTAAGGAATAGGTGAATGTCCAATAATCAAGTTGAATAGTTTTTGTACTCTTTTTATTTTTGATTTTCGACTTTCACGAGGCCAACCTGAGTTCGATTCCTTTGCTCCTCTCGGAGAGCCCGGCAAGCTTCTGAGAGTATTGAGCCCTCACGGCAGGGCCTGGCAAGCTACCCGTGTGTATTGGATATGCCAAAAACAGCAACAATAAGTCTCTCAATGAGAGACGTTACTGGTGCTCGCTCGAACAAATCAATGAGCAACGGGATGACAGTGACAGTGACAGATCCAAATCATGCTTTGAAACACAGACTAAAAAGTTACTTATCCAAAAGTGTGAATGCCCTTGCATGTATTCTTTTACCACACAGAATTGATTAATACTTAATCTGTCATTGGCCATAAAAGGTAACAAAAAGCAACTTAAACATGTTTTAGGTGGTTGTTTAAGTGCTTCGGCTTTTCTAAGTCATCATTTTAAAGAGGAAGGTTTAAAGAACAGTATGCACAATACACCATAGCCATGATGCCAGACCCCTCCCACAGGCTGTTTCATTCCAGGTAACCCGGAGCGGGGCAGGTGAGGCCTCTCCCCGCCCCAAGGGACCCAGAACCAAAAACCTCCAGAACTCAGCTGCCACCATGCTCATGGTTAGTAGCTCTCCACATGCTTAAGCCAAGTCTCATCCATGAGTGAAATATTCCTGGACATCTCCAACATACCACCAATATAACAAGATTAGCAGTTCACATTTGATGGGGTTTATAGTAGAAGGCAACCAATCTTAGGGGGAAAATCATACAGCCTCCTACACATACCCCCTCAGCCCCTGCTACACCCAGACCCCCATCACTGGAAATCCCAGCAGTCCCTGCCCACACCCATCATGTTCTTATGTTTTTACTTTTTAATTTTATTGAATCACTGAGGGCTGGAGCGATAGCACAGTAAATAGGCCGTTCGCTTTGTACACGGTTGAACTAGGTTTGATTACCCTGCCCCTCTTGGAGAGCCCAGCAAGCTACCGAGAGTATCCAACCACAAGGCAGAGCCTGGCAAGCTCCCTGTGGCATATGTGGCATATTCAATATGTCAAAAACAGTAACAACAAGTCTCACAATGGAGACGATACTGGTACCCACTTGAGCAAATCAATGTGCAATGGGATGACAGTGCTACAGAGCTTTTGACAGGTTAGCTCGGTTGGTTATAGTGTGGTTCTAATAACGCCAAGGTCGTGGGTTCTATCCCCATATAGGCCAGCTGGGAGCCTATATATATATATATATACATATATACATATATACATATATGTATATATGTATATATATATACATACACACATATATGCATATATATACATATAAGCATGCAAGTCTCAAACTTTAACAACATGCTACTAATCTCTTATAGAAGGGCTTAATAGCTCCTGGGTGAAATATAACAATCTTCATACTTTCCTCTCAGAAACCCTTTTGTCTTATTTTTAGTGGATTATTCATAACAAGCGATACAAAATTTAAAAAATGAACTATGCATTTTTCTATCATAATTTTATGCTGGTATTCATCCTAGTATGTGTCCTTTCTTACAATTACTACTTCAGTAATTGGTTTTAGGATTCTGAAATTTATCCCTTTGTATAAAATGGCTGCAAGTATGTTGGGAAAGAAAGCAATGAGACCATACCATATTCTATACATGATGAACTACATCAGAGTTTAAAGATTTACCTCCTTAGACATGTTTCATAAACTTATTACTAAACATTTACACTGACAGTAGTACCTTCTGGACTCTGCAATTTATAATTCATATTCATATATAATGCACAATTAATTGAATCTATCATTATTATTGTCATGGTGCATTGATTCTTCTGACAAATACAAAGAGAGACATAATTAATGCTCAGCAGATGCTTAGCTTAAAGGCTGATAAACTATGGACTTTACTGGGCATCTTTACTATTTTACTAAAATAATATCTTTGCATAGAAAGGGGGATATAGATTACATCATAGTGAGTTGAGGAGCAGTTGAAAGTACCCAATAAGTAATGAATTTTCTTACATGCTATAAACAAGACCTCTATGTATTAATATCTACTTTTATCCTCATAAAAAATTTATTCCTCTCTAGGAATGAGAAAATGAGGTCCCACAATGATTTGTAGAGTCCAGCTGCTGATAGATTATGTTACCAATACAAAATACATTGTTTTAAATTTATTCCAGAGGTCTACTGATAAATGGATACAGCAAGTCTTTTAAAGGTGTTACACTTGGGCCAGGGGGGATAACTCAAAGGGCTTAAGTGCCTAACTTTGATCCCTAACACTTCACGGTTCCCAAGTACTGCCTGCTGTAGCCTGTTCACTCCCATTATCACTGAGACAAAGTATCACTACATTGTCAGCCAAAACATTAAACTTTACAACTGGGTAATACTGGGCTTGGCCCCAGGGTCTCCTTAACACTCTTTTTAAGCTCTCCCTATCACCCTCCAAAATTAAGATACTTTACCCAACTCTGCTATTAATGTTTCTCATGTAATTATCTCAGGTGAAGGCTTCTGGATTTTGTAATCCCTTTCATCCAATTCATCACCCGTACTAAGATATATATATATATATATGTATATGTATGTGTATACATATATATGCATATATATAATCTATGAAATCTTAATTAAGGAGAATTTTTTTGAAATTTGTCTTACATAATAGAGTTTCTGTAATTTAATATGTCAACACTAGGTCTTCTGTTTTCCCATATATATATTTTTCTTTTCCCTTGTTCTGCTCATATTCAAAGAAGGTCTTAAAGTGTTCTTTCAAGAGAAAAATCATACTGTATGGAGATGTATGGAGACAGTTTTAATATATTCACTGTCTGTCACTGTCATTCCCTTGCTCATCGATTTGCTCGAGCAGGAACCAGTAATGTCTCCATTGTGAGACTTGTTACTACGTATCTGTATTGGATATGTTTTTGGCATATCCAATAGCTATGGGTACCTTGCCAGGCTCTGCTGTGCAGGCAAGATACTCTCGGTAGCTTGCTGGCCTCTCCGAGAGGGGTGGAGGAATCAAACCCGGGTTGTCGGCATGCAAGGCAAACGCCCTACCCGCTGTGTTTGTTAATTATTGACAAGAAACTGTGATGAGGATGCTAGGTGAGTGAAGGACCTTCGGATAATGATGGGGGGGGAGGAGTCTTGAATGTCTGATAATAGGCATGGCATATCATCACTGCAAATATAAAATATTAGCAGTCTATTATTATAAAATAAGTGGGCTGAAGCCATAGCACAGCAGGTAGGGTTATTTGCCTTGCATGTGGCCGACCTGGGTTTGATTCCTCTGTCCCTCTTGGAAAGCCCAGCAAGCTACTGAGAGTATCCTACTCACATGATAGAGCCTGACAAGCTACCTGTGGCTTATTTGATATGCCAAAAACAGTAACAAGTCTCACAATGGAGACGTTACTGGTGCCTGCTTGAGCAAATCGATGAGCAATAGGATGACGACAGTACTACAGTGCTACATAAAATAATTAAAATGTATTATATTAACTTCAGTCAGTCTGTCAGCATTCCTCAACTGTTTTTGGTTTTGCTTCTACTTTTTTTCCTTATTCTCAGTGGCACTGAATATTATTGTTTTTCTCATAATGACACCCCCTGTTTTTCAAAATAACTGATTATTTTCTTATACTTCTTAAAGATATGGAATAATAACACTATAGTTATGGCTACTAATATCAGTGACATTTTAATTTTTTATCTCCTATTGTTTTTTCTTGTTTTGCAACTTTTAAAGGAATATTTGCTTCCTTTGATTTATTTATATTGTATATTTAAGATGTTGCTTTTCCTCAGGTCCCTTTCCCCATCCATTAAGTAACTTTTTCTTCTAGGTAGTATCTTTGCCTGTGACACTCTAAACACATGATATGAAAATCCTCAACACTCATTATTATCTCATTTTGATTTAATTTTATTTCTTATTCCATTTAAATTCAGTTGTAAGGAGTGTTCATTGAGTGACCTTAATACCTAAGGCCAAAGAGTGCTGAAGCCATTTAGTTTTGTAGTCCTTGTTGGGTGGAGTCTGTTTAGTTGATCAAAAATTTCTTTTGCTGCTTAGCACCCACCTCCCCTGGGTAATGCTGGAGGAAAACAGACTAACTCATGCTTTTTGTCTGAATATTTCACAACCCTAGCTTGCTTTCAGGCTTAATTCTCTTGGATATACTATTTCATACATTTTTTAGACGTATCTATTATAATCACCTTATTTACATTTGTGAATATCCATAAGTGCAAAAATATTAGTCCAGGTTTTCTTTTTATAACTGTATCATGTGATATTAGTTGTACTCTCAAATTTTTCTTTACTAAATTTCAATATTATAAACATTTATGGTATCTTCTTTTACATTAAGGTCAATAAAAATTAAGTCTAAAGACATTCATAATCCCTTGTGTTAAATATCATTTTCTCTGTAGATTTTCATTCGTTTGTCTTTTCCTCTACGCTGCTTTCTAAGTTTTTCATTTTTTTGCTTCTGAAATTTTATTATTATCTGGATAGTATCCATTCCATTTATGTGTCTACTTTCCAAATCTAAGAATCTATGTTCTACTTCAATTCATAATCTACTTCAATATGAAAATTTTGCTATTATACAAAATTTTTTTGATATATTTGTATTTTTCTTTAATAGTTGCTTTGATACTTATTCTATTTTCCATCTTTCTTACAATCTTTTTAATCTGTTGGTTTATATTTTAATATTATGACCAAAAATGTAATCAAATTTATAACAAAATGTATTATCTCTATTTTAAGATAGTACCAAACATCTATTTCACCTAAATATTTAGTTTAAATTTTTAAAGCATTTTTAAGTATCTACATTTTAATTTTGTTTTTTTCTGAGTGTTCTAAAATTGCATGTATCCTCTCTCCCTGTCTTTGTTTTATAAATCAGGAGCCTTTTTATTAAAGGACCATGATTTATAAAGTTATTTATAGTTGACTATCAGGCATACAATATTACAGCAGCAATCACATCACCAATATCAACTTCACTGCCTCATTGTCCCAAGGTTTTCTCCCACCCTGCAGCCTACATCCTTGACAGGAACATTTCTAAGCTTGATTGTTGCAGTTGAGATCTTATACCTTCATTTTTGTTGACTCTGTACCTTAGATATATAGATATACCACACTTCCACACCACCATGTGTCTGAGGCCCCTGACTCTTACCCTCTTACATTCTATCCACCTGTTCTTACTTATCACCTAGATAGATGTCTTTCCTTCCCTGTCCTTAATTCTATACAGTTGGGTCAAAGGTAGTTCTGGGTATCTCCACTTTGATACCATGTAGTTTCTCATCCTGTTGTTTTGAATACCATAGATAGATGATATCTTCCTGTGTTTGTTCTTCTGATTTCCTTCATTGAACATGACATCCACTGGCTTCATGTGAGAATTGCAAAATTTATATGAATTTCAAAATTTCATTGATCTTTAGATCTGCATAGTATACCACTGTGTGTATAGAATACACCTTCAACTACTTTGCCATTGGAACTCCAGGTTTATTCCATAGAGTAGCTAATGTGCTAGACTTGATTTGCTTCAATGAAAAATAAAGTATACATGTTTTTTTGAATGAATGTTTTTGTGTCCTGGGACTAGATACCAAAAACTGGAATTCCTTGATCATGTGATAACTCAATTACCACTTTTACCACTTTTAAAAAGAAATCTTCACGCTTATTCCTAGGGGTTGGACCCTGACAACATTTTCAGAAGCAGTGAGGAATTTTGTTTTTTAAAACCACATCCCCAATGACAATGATAATTTGAGTGTTTCTTGTTTTTTTTTTTTTTTATGTGCCACCCTTACTGGTATCGGCAAATACTCTACCCACTCAACTATATACTAGCACTAAATGAACACTCTTTCATGTACCTATTGCCAATTCATCTGTATTATTCAGATAAGTGTATGTTCATATTTTCTCCCTATTTATTAGTAGCGAGTTTGATTTTGTTGTTGTTATTGTTCTTTGTAAGCAATTAAATAAGTAACCCTTTACTTGATGTGTTGAGTAAAAATAGTTTTTCCCGTTCTTTATTTTTTAAATATCTGATATGATTACCACTATTTTCTTCCTTGTCACCTTTGTACTTCATAGATTAAATAAATAATTTCTGAATGGTTCTCAATTACTTTTATTTATTTATAATCTTAATCACTAAAAAAGTTTGTATTAATCATTTTGTTTTTTTCTATTTTATCTTCCCAGAAGCTACCATTTAAGCATCCTAAGTTATTAATCTCTCAGCTGTATTTGCATGCAAATGATTTGTGTAATTTTATTTTTGAAACTGAAGTATGATGAATTTGATGTTCTTAACCCACAAATATATTAGTATTTCTTTAAATTTTTGTTTTTGGTTTTTAAGAGCTTTATTAGTACTTATGATAGTTGAATTTTCAAATTGTCTACTAACAAATATTTTTAAAAACTTTAGCAGCACATTCATCTTTGTTTTGAGTAGTTTTTCACTAGCTAGTGTGTGATACACTTTTGTTTTCTCAAAATTTGTTCCAGTAGGTCATGAGTAATTTTGAGATGTAATATATATGCCAAAATTTTGATTTAGGGACATGAGATATCATTGCTTTTCCAGTCTTGCCAATGCAAATCACTGTTTTCATTAGTACAAATATTTCTGTTGCCAATACTTAGATACAGCATTCAGAAAAGTACCTCATAAGAGATTTTCAAATTCTAGACTTTCAACTAGCTCTTTGCATTTCCCTTATGAAAGTTTGTTTTTACATATCAAGTGCTTTGGACTTTCAGATTCGACTATATGTCCTAGTTTTCTAATCATTACAGATTTCTAATTTTTAAAGCCTTTTCATTACAATATTGTAAAGTAGTATTGTAGCACTGTAGCAGTGTCATCCCATTGTTCATCCATTTGCTCAAATGGACACCAGTAACATCTTCATTGTGAGGCTTGTTGTTACTGTTTTTGGCATATCGAATACACCACAGGTAGCTTGCCAGGCTCTGAGAGGGATTGTTAATTATGATTACAATATCCTTTTCATCTATAATAGGTTTTGTTGATGTTAAGTCCTCATAATCTATGACACAACTTCCAGGATTTTTTTTTAGTCCTCACTTCCTCCCTTTGTCTTGAATTAACTGCTTGAATTATTTGCTTTCCCATTCCTTATTTGTTAGTTTGCTTTACTTTTGTTTCTGACACAAATTTTTCTCTCCTGCTTTCTAGTTGTTTTTAAAAGAAATTAATTTATTTTCAACATGAAAATCTTTAAAAATTAAGCATATCATTCAATAATTTTAGGGTATCTATATACTTGCAAAATCCATTTTACAAGATATATTGTAAAGTGGAATTCACTATATACATGTACACACATATACAAAATATGTATAAGATAGATCTACCTTTATTTTATTATTATTATTACCAACATTATTTTTGTGCAAATAACTTTTATCATGCTATCTACCCTCTTAAGATTGATTTTACTATTGCAGAGGCTTAATTGGTATTGTCAGGGATCACAAGGGTCAGAATTAGCAGGGCTCACAGCTCTCTGAGGTGCTGGGGATTTAGCCCAAGGCTTACACATGCAACTTGTGTACTTTACAAGCTGAGTCACACCCTTTACTCAGTATGCATATAGTAATTTCTATTATTTGCTGTGATATGCTATTAAATAGATCTTTTGTTATTTGTAAAAAAGAATTTTTTGTAATTTATTAAAAATTTCCCTTTTTTGCAGTTTATATGGTCATAAAATCCTAAATAATACACTAAAATGCTGAATTTCGAGTAACTAAATGAAGGGGCAGGATATAATCAACAAATCAAAAGTTATTGTATTTCTATATACTTAGAATGAACTAGCCAAAAATATATCTAGAAAACAATCTATTTAATATAGCATCATAAAGAAAAATATACATGAAATAAATTATCCAAGGAAATAAAAGATTTTCTTTTTAAAAATAAAAAATATATAAACACATAAATATGTAGAAAGATATTCATGTTCAAAATACAAATTATTAGTACTGATTTAATGTCCATAATACTAAAAGTGATTGCAAATTCTATGTAATCTCTATAGAACTCTGTTATCTTTATTCACAGTTGAGAAAGATCTTAAAATTATGTGAATTCGAAAGAATCTGTATACACAAAGAAATCTTGAACAGCAAGAAAGCATCAAACATTGACTTTAAATTATATTCTAAATTGATACTAATATTCACTGTCACTGTCACTGTCATCATTGTCATCCCATTGTTCATCGATTTGCTCAAGCGGGCACCGATAACATCTCCATTGTGAGACTTGTTGTTACGGTTTTTGGCATATCGAATATGCCAAATTCGATATTTGGGTAGCTTGCCAGGCTCTGCAGTGCGGGCAAGATACTCTCCGTAGCTTGTTGGGCTCTCTGAGAGGGAGGAGTGTGCATTGCCGGGTATGACCCAAAAAAAGGAAAAAAAAAAAATTCCCCCAAGATTGGAATACTAATATTCAGAAATTATATAATACTATATAATAATGATAATGGTAAAAGTATGTTACTTTCATAAAATGGACACAAATATCAATAGAATAAAACCCATAGCACAGGAATAAATTCAGATGTATAATGTCAACAATATCAGCAATTTCTACAAACCAAGAGTGTTATGTGTGAGGATAGTTGCTTTAATACTTATTGGGAAAAGACATCAATTTACAAAAGAATGAAATTGGGCTAGAGTTATATATCTTCATAGAAAGTAACTCTAAATGTATTCAGACTTAAATGTAAAATCTGAAATTATGAGCTCATAGAAGGAAATATAGGAAAAATGTCCTCAATATTACATTTGGCAATGAATATTTAGCTATGTCCCCAAAGCAAAGGCAACAAAATCTAAAATAAGGAAATGGGATTATACTAAATTGAAAAACTTCTTCATAGTAAGCAATCAACAATAAAAATAGACAGTGTATAGAACTAGAGGAAATATTGCAAATTGTATATCTGACAAGGAGTTAATATCAAAAATATTAAGGAGCTCATAAAATTTAATAGCAAAAAATAAACTAAATAATTTGATACTAGATCAAGAGTCTAGCTATTTCTCTAATAAAGATATATAAGTGGTCAACACATGTCTGAAAAAATCCTTGGCACCAGTAATAATTGATCAACACCAAAATGAAAAGACATTACTTCATATGTATAGAGAATTAATACTGAAAACATAAAAAATGCTGAAAAGGACTTGAAGAAGCATTAACTTATGGCATAGCATAAAAAGTCACAATTTTCTTCTCCTCTTATAATATGACAGGCATAAAATAGCTGCAAAAGTCCATGATGATAGTAAAAATATTGTTCAAAATAATAAAGACTTGTATGGTTATATGAATTCAGAAATAGTAACTTGAAAATATGAATATAGTTAGTGTCAGTGATACTTTGCAAATCTGCATCTAGATATGGAAAATTATGCATCCTCTATGCTAAAATCAACTTGCAAAATATTATCTGAAATATTCGTCTCTAATGACCAAATGCACCTTGTGTACATGCTGCAAAATGAGTAGAATATCAAGAGTAGAACATTTGCATTCTTTATATAAGGGACATTATTTCTTCATTTCTAACTCTCTGTAGCTTTCTGTTCTCTCTCACTGTAAGTTGTTTGAACCTCGTTGGGCATTGAGCCATTTCAATGTGGTTTATAATTTGCTTTGTTCAGTGGTTTCTTATCATGCATAGATGAAATGCCTTTTTTATCACTCATTTAAATTATTGTTTTCCTCTGGTGATGGATTGTTGTAGCTTCTGTATTTACTTTATTACTTGGGACTGCGGCATGTTTTCCTATCGGGAACCCAGCAGAGGTTTGCATTTAGTATTACTTCATCATCATTCAGCACTGCACTCTCAGCAATATATCTCTGTGAAGAAAGAGGCAAGCAGTCTATAGGTTAAACAGTTTCAGTGAAATAAGTCTTGCCTTTCTCATAGTTTCCGCTTGCATTTCAATGATTTTAGATTTTTACAACTGATATTAACATAGTTACTCTATTTCGTATGTCCTATATTTCATACCATTATATTTCTGCCTTGAATACAAAGAGGAAATGATAAGATGACATGAGAAGTTTTCTACCCATCTTTTCTTTCCAAACTCAAATATGAATATAAAATTTTTATGGAACATCAAATTTATGCCTGAAGATTTAAATGAGTGAATAACCCATAACCAGACTTTTGAAACTTCTTTAAATCCACTGAACCTCTTATATTACTCATCACCAACACTCCCCCTGCACAAAATACTGAGATTATGTTCTAAGCAGTTTCACGTCTTCTAAATTTTCTTCTCCATTAATTCCAATCACCTAAATTACTTCATTTGTTTATGTGTTAATGCTTTCATTGGAAAGCAGCTTTGCATAGTTTCAACTTCTATCTCATTCCTTAGAATAATTTCTAAATTTCCAGATGATAATAAATGTTTAGCTGTTTGGAACTAGGGAGATGAAACAGCCAGTAAACTTCCCTTGCATGCTGGTGACCAGGATTCTATCCTCAGCATCCCAGTGGTCCTCAAATTCCACCATCTGTGACCCCTGAGCACTGACCAATGTGGTGTAAAACAAACAAAAAATTATTTTTATTTTGATCCTCAAAGAAATTTCCTTCATTTGTTAAGTAAAGATTCAATAACTCTCACATCTTTTTGTCAGTATTTTCAAAGAACTGATAAGACATAGTCCATTTTATTCATTCATTCAGAGCAAATAAAATATTTTAAACAAGCCACAGAGCTAAAATCTACAAAACATGAATACTTGAGTTATATGTTTATATTCTAGTTATAAAATACTTTTGCTTTCTAAAATAAATTTAGTAAACAAACAATATTAGTAATTACCTAGGGACCATAAAAATTATTTTAAAAGTTCACAGAGGTCAGGTGCTTGCTCAAAGTATTGACTGAATGGGGCCTCAGAACTATATGGACCCCTGAGCGTTACCAGGTATGGCCCTAGTGTCTGCTACTAACTGCCAGGCTCAGGCCAAAATTCCTAACCATCAGAGTTTATCAGGCTAAAGCCCCTAACCATCAGTCCTAACGTTGCTTGGCAATGCCTCTGGGTGCGACTGTAGGGTTCCCAAGTGTTGCTGGTGTGTTCCCCCTAAATATGCAACAGCACTATGATTGTCCAGATAAACGTTCATTACCTTGTTGGAGTAACAAACAAGGTTACACTTGAGAAGCAGTGCACTGAAGACATGCAGTTTGAAGGGTGTATAGGAAACAGGGATACGGTATATGGCTTAAGTTTTGAGAAGATGCCATATCTAACAATGCCAGAAGAAAAAGACTGAAGTTTATTCTGGTATGAGTAGAGCAAAGTGGTCTTGTGAATACAAGCTCTGATTTTTATTTATTTATTTATTTATTTACTTATTTATTTATCATGTTTGTTTTGCTTTTGGACTGCACCCATCTGTGTTCAGGATTTACTCCTGGTAATGTACTAAGGGATCACTCCTGGTAATACTTGAGGGGTCGTATGGGATGTCAGGGATTGAACCTGGGCCAGTTACATTCAAGATAAGCTTCCTACCCACTGTACTATCAATCTACTCCATCAAATGAATGGTTTGAGTAATCTACAGAAACATTGCTAGGTCTTCATATTTTACTTATAACATTATGATAATATATAGTCCAAAATACTTCTGAAAATAGGGAGATGAAATATAAAATGTGCTTACTGTGGTCCCTAGAATAGAAAATGTGCTCAAATAAAGAAAATAAAACTGATGTCATTAAGTTGGGCAATTAAAATAATGTTTTAGAGCAGTAATAGGGAATAATCAGGTCATTTTAAGCAATGCTCTAAGTTTTGAACTGGTTTAAAGAAAATTGCATTAAAATATGCATACGAATAAGACTAAACAATGCAGCTATGGAAACAAATATATACTCCATTTTATCAACATATATATGTTTAGGTAAAATAAAGAGATGGGATGTAGGTAAACAATAGAGTATTTGTGGTTCATGTAAGATCATGTTTTTAATTCCCTGTATCACACATGCGAAAACCTAACAAAATAAGGCAAAAATTCCTTTAAAGATAATGATTACAATGAAGTTATGAGCTATATTATAAATATATTTTAAAGTTATAAAATAGTTTTTATTTTACAAAAAATGAAGGTTTTTTATGTCAAATTAGTCTTTATTTCATTAAAAAATTTAAAATTTCTTGCCTCAGGTAAGACACATGTGTTGTGTGCACTAGAGCCGGGCTTGAACTCTAGCACCACATAATGTACTCGGAGCCTTGACAGGAGTAATTCCTGAGTACTGTAACTGTGGTAAAAATTGTTTTACAAATTAAATTTCTTGTACTAAAGCTTATAATTCAAAAGCTAGTTGCTCACAATATACCCCAAACCTCAATTGTCTATCAACAAATATCACGGAGGATAAGTGGAAAACTAGGGAATGTATGTCTGAAAGGTGACAAAGGGACAGAGTCCGGGGTTCACTTCTGTGGTGATCATGTGCAGTAACTTTGCACGTAGCATATAAACTTGGCACTATTGTAATCCCATTGCCTAAAGTATAGTATAGTAAAACAAAATGTTTTAAGAAGTTTTTTTTAATCTTTCCTATACTCTCACCATATCTCTCTCCTGTTGTTTATTAAAAAATTTAAATTCTCCCCTCAAATTCCATAAGAGTTTTAAAGATAAGTTGCAAACAATACCCTTATTGATTGAATAGTAAGGTTTCTCACAATTTAGAACACATGTTCATCAAAGAAATTATACTTGAACTATGGAAACTTTACGCTCTTCCAATTACTTTATTTCTAGTTCCTGGATGAAAATAACTGCAGGAACTATTTTTTTCTGGAAAGTTTTTCTACTTGGGTGTCAGGAAACGTGTTTCACAGTGGTCGAGAATTTCATATGCTTGCTTTTTTTTTTTTTCTTCCAGACCCAACTATACTCAGGGATTATCCCAGACTCTGTCCCTCGGGATCAGTACTGCCAGTGCTTGGGGGACTGTATGCAGAGCCCACAAATGCAATGCCGTGTACCAAGGTCAGCTCTATGCAAGACAAGTTCATTACCTCCACATTGTATTTCCAGTCCAAGTAGTTGAGAATTTGTACTTGGGAAAGAAAAGAACATGTGTTCAACTTAAATTGCTGTCATTTAGTGATTTGTGACCCTGGTCAAATTTAGTTTCTTTATCTTAAGGTCAGGAATTACTAACACCCAACGAAAATTCATTTGTTTTGCCTGAAATGTTCATACTTCTATCTTGCTCCATTTACTTCAATTCTTAGCCAACAATCTATAAAGCACAAAGAAATAAAATAGTTTTGTGTTGTAATGCTAGCTCTGATTGTCTTAACTTAAAGTGCATATTAAGTGTTGCCAGGATTCAAATCTGTTGAATAATTATTTAGATATCTAGAGTTTATGAGTTAAATTTTTCCATATAGGTATCCAGGGAAGAATTATTTAACCTCCAAGTAACCTTAGATACCATGGTAAAGAAGTTGAGATTTAAGACATGACATCATTTCATTTTGGATTGATGTCATATTATATTTAATAAGGAGAAAATATTGAATTCTGGTGCTGGAGTGATAGTACAACCAATAGGGCATTTCTCTTGTACTTGGCTAACCTAACTTTCATCCTCATCATCTCATAAGGTCCCCAAAGCAATACCGAGATTAATTCCTGTGTTCAAAGCCAGAAGTAAGCCCTGAGCATCACTGGGTGTGACCACCAAACAAACATTGAATGCTGAAAGCTCTAGGGTATTCTCTGAATGGGAGTATGTCACCCAGCCCCATACTCATCCCCCGCTTCCCCCCCAAACAGACCCCCATCACTGGAAAACCCAGTAATCCCTGCCCACACCCATCTTTTTTTTTTTAATTGAATCACTTAGGGCTGGAGCAATAGCACAGTGGTAGGGCGTTTGCCTTTCACAAGGCCGACCAATGTTCGATTCCTCTGCCCCTCTCGGAGAGCCCGGCAAGCTACGGAGAGTATCTCTCCCACACAGCAGAACCTGGCAAGCTACCCGTGGTGTATTTGATATGCCAAGAACAGTAACAAGTCTCACAATGGAGACATTACTGGTGCCCACTTGAGCAAATCGATAAACAACGGGATGACAGTGACAGTGACAGTAATTGAATCACCTTGAACTACGGTTACAAAGCTTTCATGTTTGAGTTTCAGTCATACAATGATTGAACACTCATCCCTCCTCCAGTGTATATTTTCCACCACCGTGTCCCCAGTATCCCTCCGTGTCCCCCTCCCCACCCTGTCCTACCACTCCCCCTGCCTCTATGGCACACGATTTCCCTCTTACTCTTTCTCTCCTTTTGGACTATAGGAGATAATGAGAGGCCATAATGTTTGGTCTTTCATCTACTTTCAACACACATTGCTCCTTCCCAGTGATTCCTCCAACTATCATTGACTTAGTGATCCCTTCTCTATCCCAGCTGCCTTCTCTCCCAGCTCATCAGGTGGGCTTCCAACTGTGGAGCAATCTTCCTAGCCCTTGTCTCTACTGTCCTTGGGTGTCAGTCTCTTATTATTGATATTTTATATTCCACAAATGAGTGCAGTTATTCTGTGTCTGTACCTCTTTTTTTTTTCAATTTAACAGATTTTATTTAGAGGTTTTTGAGGGAAGGAGGAAGGGATTAGTGGAAAAGAGAACAGTAAGACTAACGCGCGGAAGAGAGAACATGGGCTTCTCCAAGGGTGGAGAGAGCTCTACACACATCCTAGCACTAG
The DNA here is from genome assembly GCF_027595985.1 of Sorex araneus. Classification (NCBI taxonomy): domain Eukaryota; kingdom Metazoa; phylum Chordata; class Mammalia; order Eulipotyphla; family Soricidae; genus Sorex; species Sorex araneus. The sequence goes on along the minus strand of NC_073304.1, from coordinate 69,968,411 downwards.
ACACAAAAGCATGAGAGTACACATCTCAAGAAGGGAGATGCAGGCGACACATGTGCTCAGGCACCGCATGTGCTCGGCCACGTGGTGCAAGCAGCACATGGGATCAGGCAGCATATGCATGCCTGTTCCTCTCTTTCTGACTTATTTCACTTAGCATGATACTCTCTATGTCCATCCACTTATAAGCAAATTTCATGACTTCATCACCAGCTGCATAGCATTCCATTGTGTAGATGTATCAAAGTTTCTTTACACAGTTATCTATTCTCGAGCACTCACCACATCCACCACCTTGTCCGCAGAAAAATGTCCCATTTTCACATCTCCAAATACATGGAATGGCTGAATCTTCCCAGGTCCACTGGTCAGGGCTGAGAACTCTGGGCCTTGGAATGGGAGTGGGCAGATTTCTCTTTCTGCCTGGAGGGACAGCTAGCTGCTGGTGTGCTCTATACCCTCAGGCATAAAAAAAGAAGGTCCATCTCCACAAATGAACCTTATCAAATGGCCAGCCACCACATTGTTTAGTTCTGTAGCTCCTGGACAATGCAGCTGCCACATCTCAAAATTTCATACAACTGTCAGCCCAGTAATATTACGGCAAATCTGACTGGAAAGTTGCACAGAAGCCCAGCAACCTCAATGAGCCTAAACACAACAGGCTCATCTAGCACAAACCAGCACAAGTAGATCCTCAGACAATGAGTTCAGTAACAGCATTGTGAGATGGAATAATTACTGCAAATTGACTCTTAATTGATCTCTGATAATTGATCTTAATTGATCTTTGCCTTTGTGTTGTAACAAACAATATGAAATAAACCTCTGGTTCCAAGGGGGCAGGCTGGGGTGGTGGATATGAAACTGGGAACATTAGAGGAGGGAAGGTCACACTGGTGGCAGGATTAATGTTGGGACATTTAGCAAAACTACTGTATTGTGAACAACTTGATACACCACATGGTTATAATAATAATAAAAAACCATATTGAATAATTTTTTTTTGAAATCTGTTTTTTTCCCCTCTTTTGACTGCTTAAGTACTACTTCTAGTCTGGTTTTCAGTTTAACTCCTCCCAAACAATCTAGTCTTCAATGTTGTATGCAAATAATCAGAGAGATATAAAGCAGAAGGGATATTCAAAGAGATCAGTATCTGAACTGTACTGGGTAGATGTCAGATGCCTGATTTTTTTTCAGTGATCTGCTGCTACATTGTTTTCCTTTATCTTCTGAAAGTTATGTCTACCCTTGATCTCTTTGGGTTCACTTTAAACTGATTGAATCTGGTTCTTTCCACTATAAATATCAAGAGCATCTAGTTACCATGTCCTCCTTACTATTTCTTTATAGATTTGAAGACTACTAATATATTATCACTAACTTCCCTCTCTGCGAGCTAAGTTATTTCGGTTCCTTCAATCTTACATTCCACAAAAGACTTATTTGTCAACTGCTTAAGCATTTGTGTGGTTTGTGAACAGCCCCTAGTTACTTCTTCAACCTCACTTAAAGTTGGGAACTTTAATAAGACATAGGCTTATAAAAGTAATAGAAAAAAATCACTGAGGACTAAGGGGAGAAATTGTGCTTTCCAGAGTTTATTCTTCAGATGTATTCTAAATTGTGACTTAAAATATGCTTTATCAATTCTAGAATACATTTTTAAAGCATGGATTTAAAGAAAACTTCCTACTTCTATTTTTTCCTCTTAAACAATTCCACAAATTTTAATTCATACAGAATTTAGAATAAAGTTAGAGGTTGTGATATTTAGCTTAAAATATAAGATTTTCACATCACTGAATAACTTTATATTTAATCCCATGGTATAAAGTATAAAAGACCAGTTTTGTACATAGGTAGAAGTTATCAAAAATTGCATACTTATGTTAAAGTCAAAAACATTTATGAGTAAATCTTTCTCTGTATTCTACTTTCCCAATGTCTCCACAATTATTAACATAGCAGACTGCTTTATATTTATAGAATATGCCATCATGTGAAATATTATATTTCATTATATTGTTGACATGTATTCTTGTAGAACACTTTAAGCTCCCTGAAGACAGTGTATTTGTCTATTTTCTTGAAATCAACATATAAAGAATTCTAAAAAAATTATATGCAAACAAATGGATGAATAGAAGAAATCAATAAATTTTATAGACAACATTCCAAGACTGAATCAGGAAAAAATAGAAAGTTTGAACAGAACAAATCCAAGTACATAAATTGAAACTGCAATAAAAAGTCAAAACAGAACACAAACTAAGATGGTTCACTAATAAATTCTAACAAAGTTTTCAAAAAGACTTAATATATGCCTCCAAATACTTCTAAAAATCCAAAGTTGGGGTAGACTCTTAAACACTTCTTATGGGGCCAACATTACCCTGATCTCAAAATCAGATAGAAATGAAAGCACAAAAAATAAAACTATAGATTGATATTACTGATTAGTACAGATGCAAAAATCCTCTACAAAATCTCGGCAAACTGAATCCAATAATATATTTGAAGCATGATGGTCATTACTATTCATTGTCATTCATTTATTTTAGAAATGTAAGTATGTTAAACTATGTGTGGTTAAATTATGCAAATCAGATAATACATCATCATGATATAAATACACAATGATAGAAATAGGTGTTAAGAAAACACTTGACAAGATTCAATACCCACTTATGATAAGTTAAGAAAATGGAAATTGAAAGATCACATATGAACACAATAAGGACCATGTCTGACCAGTCACAGTATACTCCATGATAAAATATTTGAAACTTTCCCTTTGACACAATTTATAAAACAAGAATACAAGAATACCCAATTGAATATAAGTTTTGGCTGTCCTAGCTAAAGCAAATTGTCAACAAAAAGATATAAAAGTCACCCAAATTAAATAATAAGAAAAAAATCTATTGTTATTTGCTTATGTCATAAAAAACATACATATGAAACTTCAATTTCCACTGAAAAGTACTAGGAATAACATTAATTTTGTAAAGAGGTAGGACAAAAAATCAGCAATAAATTAAAATATGTTGATTTTCTATACACAATGAATCTTGTAATTCCATTTGTAGTTCCATCAAGAAGGATAAAATATCTGTGAGCAAACTGATGGGAGGTGATATACATACATTGAAATGACAAAATATAATTTAAAAATAGTTTATGCAAAAGAAATAGAAGATACAAAAGAAATAGAAGACACAAAGAAATGGTAAGTTATCTTGTGTTCAGAATTGGCAAAACAAGCAATTTAAATGAACTAATTTCTCAGGCAATATTTAAATTCAACACAATTCTGTCCAAAACTAGCAGAGAAGTGGTGGTATTTTGTCCCTGTACTTTCAGCTATATATTAACCAATAACAATTTAATCAGTAGGTGGGCCGAGAGATAGTACAGGAGGTCATGAGTTTGTTTTGCATCCAGCTGACTCCGATTCAATCTTTAACATTTCAAGTAGTCCTTTGAGCATTGCCATGAGAGATTTCTGAGCCAGAAGTTAACCCTCAACACCACTTATGGCTCCCAAACAAACAAACCAGTATTGGATTGAATACAGATACACAGACTAATCACACACACACACACACACACACACACACACACACACACACACACACACACACAAACACAGAGTAAATAAGAAAAAAGAACAAGATTTACAATTGAGAAAATAAAGCCTGCTAAGTGGTGTTAGACTCTATATATTTTTTTAACATTGAAGAGCAAAAATTAAGATGGACTGAGAACTTTAATACAAGAGAAGAAATCATAATATATAGAAAAGATAATAGATGATACATTCATAGAGTGTAACTACAAAGATATCTTTGAAAGTCTTGACTCCAACAGCAAAGAAAACAAAAGCTAAAAAGAAGAAAATGAGACCTTAAACAGAACTCATTTCTATACAGTGAAAGAAACCACAACAGGGACATAAAGGAAACTTACCACAAGAAAACACATGCATATCATATCAGAAAAGTAGTAAATATACAAAATATATAATTACTTATGCAGCAAAATAAATAGGATATAGATGAACAGAAGATTCAAGTAGACACATTTGTGAAGAATGCATATAATTAGCTCATTTTTTCTTGATATTAAGAAAATACAAATAAAAATCACCATAAATATTGCCTTGTACCTGAGAGAATAGCATGTACCACAATTACTAGAAGTAGCATGTACCTTTGAAGTGTATAGAAATAGAAACAATCGGGGGCTGGAGCAAAAGCACAATGGGTAGGGCATTTGCCTTGCATGCGGTCAACCTGGGTTCGGTTCCCAGCATCCCATATGGTCCTCCAAGCACTGCCAGGAGTAACCCCTGTGCATCATCAGGTGTGAGCCACAAAGAAAGGAAGGAAGGAAGAAAGAAAGAAAGAAAGAAAGAAAGAAAGAAAGAAAGAAAGAAAGAAAGAAAGAAAGAAAGAAAGAAAGAAAGAAAGAAAGAAAGAAAGGAAGGAAGGAAGGAAAGAAAGAAAGGAAAGAAAGAAAGAAAGAAAGAAAGAAAGAAAGAAAGAAAGAAAGAAAGAAAGAAAGAAAGAAAGAAAGAAAGAAAGAAAGAAAGAAAGAAAGAAAGAAAGAAAGAAAGAAAGAAAGAAAGAAAGAAAGAAAGAAAGAAAGAAAGAAAGAAAGAAAGAAAGAAAATCATGCAGTGTTTCTAAGTAAGTTGGCACAGTCTCTGGAGAGGGGTATGAGAGTATGAGAGTTCCTTAAAATAAAACAACTAAAACTAGAAATAGCACATGGTTGAGCACATGTGGTGCCCGAGTACACGTATTACCTGCATCTCCCCTCTGGAGATGTGTACTTTCATGCTTCCATATCTAATGCTGTGGTGTGTGGAGAAGCTCTCTCGTTGGAGATGCCTGCATTTTCTCTTGAGTGCGCATTGCTCTATCTCTCACCCTATCTCTCTCCTTCCTCTTCTTAAAAACCCTCAAATAAAATGTTCTTTTACTTAACAAGAAAGAAAGAGAGAAAGAGAGAAAAGAAAAATTACATGACCCAGCAATACCATTCTTGGAACTTTTTGGAAGACTATGAAAACATTAATTCAAAAAGACATTTGAATTCCAGGTTCAGAGCAGCATTATTCATAGTAACCAAGCCATGAAACTAACTTCTGTGTTCATCCATGGATGGGTAGGTAAAAAATTTGCATTATTTATATTAAATGGAATACTACACAGTTATTTAGAAATATGGAATTTAACTGTTTACAGAAACATGGAATTTTGAAGTCATTGTGTTAAGCAATATAAAGTTAAAGACAACTGCCATATGTATGCTTTTCATGTTAAACATATATCGTCAAATCACATGAACAAAAAGTCATAACAACAGTACTTAGACTTTGAATCACATTTATGCAAGAAGTTGAGGGCTAGGGGATTAGAGGAGAGATCTGAGAAGACCAATGTGACAGTAGGAATATCATGAAAATTTTGATGATTGATAGAATGAGCCCTATATACATAAAAGTTACAAGTCTATGCTAAAATTAAAATTATAGTACAGTGGATAAGGTGCTTATCTTGCATGAGACCAACCTGAATTCTAATCCTAGCATCCCACAGGTTCCCAGAGCCCAGAATGCAGAGTCAGAAGTAACCGCTGAGCATTGCCAAATGTGTCCTCCAAACAAAAAATTATAGAACTCATTTTTAAACCAATAGTAAATCAACAAATTTTAATTAAAATAAATTTTAAGTCAAAACACAACAGTAATTTGTTCTTAACAAAGGACCAATAAAATAATCTCATATCGTTAACAACTTTTCTGTGAAAAATATGCAAATAGATATTCTTAATCAGTATCAGTATAGAATAATTTTGTTTGTAATCTTTTATAAGAAACATATCTTGTAAAATAGCCTAACTATCTTACTATAGGCTAGAAATATAATCTCCAGCAATATTACTATAATGTGGTAGCAGCAGTACACTTTATTTTGTAATATAGGAAATTTGCTAGTTTTGTTATAATGAACTCATCTAAAATTTTCTAGATTCTAGGTTCCTAATCTTTATGCAATGCTATAGAATTTATTGTGTCATAAAATATAAATTACTACAAAAGTAACTTTATAGATATGCATCTGTAGTACAATAAAATATTTTGGGAATGATATACAAAAAAGATATGGTAGTGAATTAAATATTATAAAGTGAATTTAGCAGAGCTGTATCTCCAATGCTCTGTGACCTTGACCACATCGTTGACCTTTGTGTGTGGTAGCTTTCAAATCAGGAAACTGGTATCACATACCGATATTTCTAAAACTCTCATAGACTGGAAAATGCATAATCTTTAAATTTTCATCTCTTTATTTCCTCTTTAAAGTGCTATACTGTGAGACATGGAATTATCTCAGATAAGGAAATATCCATTTCTGCTACCAGTACAGGAATATAGGCCTCGTTTCATTTTATATTAGCCTACTTTATTACTACAGATTTTTTTCCTCGTACAATGATAGCCTTAAAAATTTTTTTTTTTACTGCTATCAAACTCAATTTCTTCAGCTTCCTTCTCTGACAAATAAAATTTTTGAAGAAATTGCATTGATTCATACTACCTATCACATTGTCTCTTAAAAACAAACAAAAAAACTATATATTCATATACAAAAATCAAAAATACATTAAGCTGATCCTGCAAGTTGTTTCCTGAGTGTAAATTTTCCTTTTATTTCATCTTCTTTGATGAATACATATGCTAATATAAGTATTTAAAAAGAAAAAAAGGAAGCATTCTTTTTCCAGTTAGTTCTTTTCTACCTAGAAGAGTCCATTTGGTGTCAACTTTCAGGAGTGATGTTGTTCTCTTTTTGTCCTCTAGCCTCTTAGAAAAGAGTTAACTTTGCTTTCAAAGAAGGAACTACGTTAGAACCAGAAATCAAAATCTAGAACTGAAATAGAAGAGGTCCAGAATCTAGTGTGGTATCTGAGAGCTACCATCTCTGAACATTTGATCTCCAGTTTCTTTGTTTTCCTGGAAAAATGAAATGTTCACTTAAGTCACTGAAGTTAATTCTACTGTAGGTAACTGCAAATAACAATAAACTGATAAATGTATTATTCATCCTTTCCCCCCTACTAATTCCAATGACTTATATTGTGTCTATGCACTTTGGAATTTCTCCTATTTCTTTTTTGAGTTTGGTCTGGAACAATAGCACAGTGGGTATGGCGTTTTCCTTGCACGTGGTGGACCCGGGTACAAATCCTCTGTCCCTCTCCGGGAGCCCGGCAAGCTACAGAGTGTATTCTGCCTACACGGTAGAGCCTAGCAAGCTACTGCGGCGTATTCAATATTCCCCAAACAGTAACAACAAGTCTCACACTGGAGACATTACTGGTGCCCGCTCGAACAAATGGATGAACAACGGGATGACAGTGCTACAGTGCATACGTTTACTATTCTCTCTGAATAAAGTATTTTTTTTGTTGTTAATATTGTCCTTTTCGTATGTTAAGCATTTCTCTCCATTTCTAAGGAGGGGAGGCTATTGAATTTCTGTAAAAAATTTTCTTTCTTCTTCAATAAACTTTTTATTTCTATGGAATTTTGTTCAGTTGTGTTAAATGTTATTATAAATATTTAAGATTGTTAGAATATCTTTAGTTACATATATTTGAAATTATATAGGTTATAAATAGAAAATACTCATTAGTAGCTGAAATTATGCTAAATTTTTATGCATTCCTGTAAGTCAGAGGCAAGTTTCAATATTCACCAATATTCTTTCTTTAAACACCACTGAATACCACAGTGGTACTCAAAAATGTACTTTTTTTTCATACATCTCAATACAGAGACACATCAAATTTTTGCGCGTTCTATTTCTTTTAATTTGTTCGTATGCATTTTTTGTTTACTACCTATAAAGGCGATTAGAGGCTGTCCCAAAAGCCTCCGTCACTTTCAGAGGGCCTGACAAGCTACCAAGAGTATCCCGCCCTCACGGCAGAGCCTGACAAGCTACCTGTGGCATACTGGATATGCCAAAACCAGTAACAACAATGGTCCTTATTCCCCTGATCCTGAAAGAGCCCCCAATATGTCATTGGGCTACAGAACTGCCAGAACTGCAACAGGGACGAATGGAGAAATTACTGGCGCCTTCTCGAGCAAATCAATGAACAACGGGATGACAGTGATACAGTGACACAGACATTCTTTTTTGTTTATAAAGTTATTCACGATTGGATTTTAGTCATATACATACATACAATTTTTCAACACCGACCCTTTTTCCAGTGTCCACTTCTTTCCACAGATGCCCCCCCTTACTCCCATTTATTTCTCACTCACCAACCCACCAGTCTGCTTCTAAGAGAGGTATTGTATATTTATGTATATATCTGTGTGATATATATATGTGTGTGTATCCATATATATATATACACCCATATATACACATTTATATAAGTTTCATATAAACTATATAAGTTATACATAAATTTTTGCACTGTGGTTTACAGTACTATTGCTGCTAGGGCTTCACATAGAATGCTACTACATTAGGCACAACCTCCTCTGCCTGGTTGAATGCTTCCCTCCAGGACAGATGTTGCCACTCCCCTGTCCTATCCTTGGGCTCTCTCAAGTGGCGTGTTTTCTATTGAATACCAGTTTTCAGTTTTCATGTTCTTTGTTTCCATTGTATTTAGTATTTGTTATTCCACCATGTTTCTTTGTATCTCACATATGAGAGCGACTTCTCTGTGTTGGTCTTCTCCCTCTGACTAACTTCACTCAGCATGATACCTTCCAGATCCTTTCATGTGGCAGAAGTTTCATGACTTTATGTTCTTTATGGCTGAGTCATATTCCACTGTGTTATTGTACTAGGGCTTCTTTATTCAGCACTATCCAGAATAGCCAAAGCATGAAAACAACTTAGCGTCCAGGAGATACATCAATTTCATTTTTATTTGCTCAGTGGTCAATGATTAAAATATTATTTTCTAAATTTACATCTTTAAAACTTGTCCTTAAGCATACTTCTTAATTGGAGATGTTACTCTGAAGTATTCAGAAGAGAATTGAATAAACAACATGTATGCCTCATAATATTCTCTCTCCAATTTAGCGCAAGGAACAAGAATTTTGTGAGGTAGTAATTTTGATATTTAAAAGAAATTAACCAGAGCCAGAGATATAGTACAGTGGGTAGGGTGATAGCCCTGCATCCACTCAATCTGGGTTTTATCCCCAGTATCGGATATGTTTCCCTCAGAACTGCCAGGAGTGGTTCCTGAGTGCAGAGCTATGAGTACCCCCTGAGTCGGGGGTGTCCCCAAATCTTTAGAAAGTAAATAATAATAATAATAAAAGAAATCAACCCTAGCGGCCAAAAATTGGATGAAAGAATAGTTCAAAAATATGAAAATATTTGTTTATAATTCTGCCCTTAAAGAACAATGGAATAATTAAGAGTATAAAAACCTTTCTTTGGAAAGTACACTAGATGAACCTAAATATTAATCAAAAATATTTCAATAGAGAATCTTATAAACTACTTTAAAATTCTAATCATTTTATCTATCACTTTATCTCCTAGGTTTGGATGAATGGATTGTGTTAGTATTAAGTTCACAGCAGTTGTTCTAACATAAAAATTACCAAGGGAAAAATGAAGATATGAATGCAATAGGATTTTTTCACACTCTATAAAGTTTTCCTCTTGTTAAGCTTTAAAGATTTTCTAGTGTTTGCCCATATTACCACTATTTCTAAAGTATCTGACAGCTGTTAGACTGCATATGAGAAATGAAGTAGTATCGAAAATAACAAATGGGCTACACTAGCCATTTGAAAAGAAGTACTTTGGAGAAAGTGGAATTACTTCCATTCTAAAGGAAGCATTTATAGGCACTTACAGCTTTATGGGCTTTGTATTATGTAAGTTTAGTATATGTTTTTTCCATTCAGTCCTCTTAATTTTTTGATGCATGTTTCTGCTCTTATTGAATTGGAACGAGCTGGAGTCGAAGGCAGTGCTAGCATAAACCTGCTCTGCATCACGTGGCCCTGAATATCTTTTCCTTGCTCTCACATTCTTTCCACTTCAATTTTCATGTTTGTACTGGATTTAGGATGACTCTTAAAAGATTACATATAATGTCACATACTTAGTATGATATTTGAACTTGGATCCGAGGAAAAACATCTGTCTGGCTCTACTGGGTGAAAAGTTCCTGGTACAGTATACTAGGGGAGATGGTAGCAATCCTGGAGATAGTGTTCATCCTTTATAGAGATGGCAATCTGATACTTCCATGGTCACTGGGATATGAGGAGGCACAACTGCTAGAGAGGTTTCTTTTTTCTTTAAAATTTTTTTTATTAGTGAATCACCGTGAGGTACAGTTACAGACTTACAAACTTTCATGCTTGCATTTCAATTATACAGTGGTCGAGTGCCCTTCCCTCCACCAGTGCCTATTTTCCACCACCAATGGTCCCAGCATCCCTCCCACCACCATCACCCTGTCCTCTTCCACCCCACCCTGCCTCTGTGGCAGGGCATTCCCTTGTGCTCTCTCTCACTCCTTTTGGATGTTGTGGTTTGCTGTAGAGGTATTAAGTGGCCATCATTTTTGGTCTATAGTCTACTTTCAGCCCGCATCTCCCATCTTGAATGGGCCCTCCTAGCACCCTTTACTTGGTGGTCCCTTCTCTATCTGAGCTACTTTCTTCCCCCAGCATGCAAGGTCAGCTTCTAAGCTGTGGAGTAATCCTCCTGGTACTTATCTCTACTGTTCTTGAGTGTTAGTCTCCCATTCTGTTAATTTATATCCCACAAATGAGTGCCACAAATCTTTCTATGTCTGTCCCTCTCTTTCTGACTCATTTCACTTAACATCATACTTTCCATGTTGATCCACCTATATGCAAATTTTATGACTTTATCTTTTCTAACACAACTGCTAGAGAGATTTTATCAGTTTCTGTAGCAGGCCTAATTGGTTAAAGATTCTTATTATAATTATTATGAAAATTATTGTTAAAAATAACAATAATGCTTATTAGTTAATATGTATGTTTTAGAATATGGAAGCTCATCATTTATATACATCAAAATTTTAATTGTGTCATCTTCTTTGTTTGTCTGTTTTGGGTCACACCTCCAGGCTTATTCCTAGCTTTGCACTCAAGGATCACTCCTGGAGGGATTTGGGGGAGCATATATGGTTCCAGGGATCAAACCTGACTGGGCTGCATTTGAGGAAAATGCCCTACCCGTTGCATTATTGTTCTGGCCCCAAGTTGTGGCCTCTTTTAATTTTTTTATTAATTTTTTTGTAATTTTTTTTTTTTTTTTTTGCTTTTTGGGTCACACCTGGCTCTGCACAGGGGTTAGTCCTGGCTCTGCACTCAGGAATCACTCCTAGTGGTACTCAGGGGACCATACGTGATGCTGGGAATCGAACCCGGGTCGGCCGCGTGCAAGGCAAACACCCTACCCGCTGTGCTATTGCTCCAGCCCCATTGTGGCCTCTTTTAAAACAACATAGTTTTCATAAAATTTGAGAAGAAAATCTTGTTTTGGTATTGTAAAAGCATGAGGTTAGGAAATAAATTATTCTTTAGGCCATTAGTTATGAAGTAAAAAGAATGTCATCAATAGTACCACAGCAAGTGACACTCAGAGTCTTAGAGAATTAAGAATATTTGTGGCATTATTACTTATAGCTGGGCAACAATAAAGAAAAGATAGCGTGGTGAAAAAATTATTTTTGACTGTTGAGTTTACTTCATCTCCATGAGAATTGAATTTGATAATTTATAAAATCAGATACCCAGACTTCAGAATTTGAGACTTCAACAGGTTATGGCACTGTTGCACTGTAGCACTGTTGTTCCCATTGTTCATCGATTTGCTTGAGTGGGCACCAGTAATTGTCAGACTTGTTACTGTTTTTGGCAGATTGAATACGCCACGGGTAGCTTGCCAGGCACTGCCAAGTGGGCAACAGGTTATTATTTTATTTTATTGTGTGCTCAGAGCATAGTTAGGAATAGCTTAATAGCAAGCACACTTCAGTTTTTAAAATATAGCTAAATTAAATTGATACATATGTATGCATATGTATATAAATTGTATAAGCATGCTAACTTGTGACTATATATTTAGAATCACATGGGAAATTTAATGACTAAACTAGGTGTCTATATGTGTGTATTAGTGTTCATGTGGGGAAATACTGTGCATGTTCAGATTCTGAGTACCTCTGTAGAGGTCTACTTTATCAACGTCTATACAATTTGTGAACTTTTCCTGATAGAATTATATTTGGAATGAGCTTTAATTTTCTATGAATGCAAACAACTTGTGTGAAACTCTCAGGAATTTTTTTCCCCTGTTTTTAAGTGCATTTAAAGTATTGTTATTACATCAAAAAGGTAGTTCTTAAGGTCAAACTCTAAGAGCTTAACAGCAACAGAGATAGAGTGCCTGGTAAGTACAACTGAAATCTGAAATCTACACTGATCTTTAATGCTTTTCTTTTACTCTCTTTGTTAGTGACCAATCTTTAGGGAAGGTGATTGCTTTCTTTTATCAGTTTCTATTTGTGTGCTAACTTTGCTTTCTTATCTTTCTTAATTTACTAGCCACAATGACTTCACCTTGCTTTTTGATAATTATACAATTTTCTTACTTCCTATAGTGCTATCTTTGATAACAGGGATAAACAAGAAGATCATGTAGCTTTCTGAAATTTAAAAACAGAAAAACCCTCAGCTGCCATATTTATTTAGTAGTGTTCAACTCACCAAATGTTCTGTTTTACTTATTCCAGATCCCTAGAGTCTGAAGAAAGCCATTTATATTCATTTACATTTTTAACCCTTTTTTTGATATCATGCTTATTAAATTTAAACATCTCAAGAATGCACATTAATGTGTTTGATCTGTGATGGGGTAAGATTATATCCACAAACCTTGATGTTCGAAGATTTAGAGCTAATCTCACAAATGAAAATAAATGGATGGGATACACTAAAAGAATCTGAGATATCAAAAATCACATAATCTGTGGTAATTTTGTTGTTTGATAATCAGTGTCTATTGAAATTTAAGTGAAATTTATCTTGTCTAGATAAATCTAATTGTCTAATTTTCTATAGTTCAGATCAGAACATGGATCTTTGGTCTGAGACAGCTTTTTAAACAACAATAAAATATCTCTGAAAACAAAATAGAAACAATGATATGCAGTTAATTCTCTTTGATAACAAGTTAGCAACATTTATTCCTAAAAAAAAATATAAAGGTTTCTAGCTTATAGTGCTTGTATGAGTAAAATCAATTATTTATGTAAAAATAATAATATATTTGACTTTCAAATTCACAGTGCTTTAAATCAAGCTTTTAACAAATTATTGTTATGATGAGGACAATATTTTAATCAGCTTGCTTTTAAAATAACGCAAAATACTTCTGAGATACCCACAGTACAAAGTCCTTTTGTACAGCTTAATATGATTATTCTAATATGCCCTTATTTTTGTTATGATTTCTTAAATCTTAAAATCTTTAATTCTAAAAATATGTATCAATCTGTGCTGAGGAACAATCTGCCCTGCATTCTAATTTTTTACTTCCTCTTGTACTAATATCTTAATTTGCGATTCTAAGAGTGTTTTTTTGACAAATACATGAATTGATTTTACCTATATCTAATTTGTCAGAATTGGTTGATAAAATTCTAGGTCTCAGTGTTTTTTAAACTTCATTGCTCACAGAACCTAATATAGCTCATAAATATAGCTTTCATTCAGGCACTTATTTATTTATATATTCTTTTTGTTATTCATACTGTATTCTTTCACCAATGAATGAAAAGTTATAATTGTAAAATTATACTTGAAGATGACAATGGAGTCAAAATATAAAGATGAGAAAATCAAGGCAAAAAGCAAATGAGACCCAACTCATTAAATACTGTTCCTATATATAATTTATATATTCTGTTTTAACATAATTTTGAATATGTTAAAGTTGTCACATTTGCAATTTTTATAATGCCCCACTAAAGCTGTTATTTCTTCTTACCTAGAAATAACTGGACAGTTTTTACTTTTGAAATTGTCCTGCCATATCCATAAACCTGGTGCACTTACTCTGGTTATTAAATCAATGTACATATCTTAATAAATATTAACTCAAGCCATAGCTCTACTACAAAGGTAAGTGCTTTACAGAACAACATTAAAAGAACCTCAGTGAGAAAAGTAATACTATATCAGACTAAGTTGAATTTTATGCATTTGTTTAATCTGATTTTCTTCTACTAGTATTTTCTACTTTTGTGGATTCAGAATGGCATATATTTATAGTTATTGATAAAACATTAAATAGCCCCTACATAATATAATTATATTATCTTTATGTTCATTTAAACATTTTTGAAGCATTATGTTTGACATAATTAAGGCCTTCATCACAGAGTCAATGAATGAGATTCTTCTTTTCATTGAGATTCAAGTCATCATATAGTTCTAGTACCATCTACTTCACACAGGGCTATGCATCTCCATAGGTAACCTGTAGCAACTTTGACATGAGTTGAATGTAAACAATTGGAATGAGTGTAGAAAATCTTAACCATGATAGCCAGGAATAAGAATAAAAATTAAAAGATAAGGATTGATTAACCTGGGAGAATGCAGAATGTAAATATAGTTTTCTTCAAGTGTTCAAAAGAATGTTACATGTAAGAAAAAAATTATAGTATTCGACATGACACACAATAATAAAACTGGAATCATAAGCAGGGGTCTGGGATTAGCTCAATAATAGATCACCTGGCTTGCAACTGATTCATAAGGCTAAGGATCTTGTTCCTAGCTAAACCCTGACTTCATCCTGGGTGTCCCTCATTTCTGACATTATTTGAGTGACGCAAGTGGCACTGCACATTGTTTTTGTTTCTTTACTTTTGGGGGCTATATCCAGTGATATTCAGGGCTTATTCCTGGCTTTATGCCCAGGGCTCACTCCTGGCCATTCTTGGACAACCATACACTATGCTGGGAATTCTAACGGCGGGTAAACTGCATGCAAGGCAAAAGCTCTGTTCACTGTACTATCTCACCATACTTAATGTCCCCTCATTTTCTTCTGTTGTTTCTGAATTTATTTGATTCTTCTCTTTATCTTATTCTAACTAAATGCTTGTGACATCTCTCTCTCTATATATATTTCTCTATAGAGAGATAGATCGATATATATTATATGTATGTATGTATAATATATGCATACCTCTCGGAAAGCCTGGCAAGCTACCGAGAGTATCATGCCTGCATGGCAGAGCCTGGCAAGTTACCCATGGCATATTAGATATGCCAGAAACAGTAACTATAAGTCTCATTCCCCTGACCCTAAATGAGCCTCCAATTGTTGGGAAAGATGAGTAAGGAGAGGCTGCTAAAATCTCAGGGCTGAGCGTAATAGAGATATTACTGGTGCCCACTCGAGTAAATCGACGAACAACGGGATGACAGTGATACAGTGATATATGTTGTGGCAGAGTCTCCTGCCCCTGTGCCTGGCTGTCTTCACCAGGGCCCCTCTGAGAGGGACGGGTTGAGTTACCCTCCCCACCCCAAGCAGAACCTTGGCAGCCGAAGACCTCTGGAACCTAGCCACAGCCATGCTCAAGGCCACTCTCCACACACTCAGACAAGCCTCATGCATGAAGAAACGGGCAGAGGAACCCAGGTGCGCGGGACCCGGGGCTGGGATCTCCAAGCCTGCTCAGATTGGGACTGGGCCTCCTCCACCCAGATCCCCCTTTTTCCAGTAGCTAGGCAGTCACACCCAAAAACTGCTCCCGACGCCATGTAATCCCATCAACAACCAACATAGAGAGACTATAAAGCAAAACTCCCGGAAGCTCCTATTATTGTCTAGTTCTCTCATTTGGAGAACCCGGGAAGCTACCAAGAGTATCCTGCCTACATAGAAGAGTCTGGCAAAGTTGAGTCTGGCAGAGTCTGCTTCCCGTGGCATATTCGATATGCCCAAAACAATAACAATGATGGATCTCATTCCCCTGATCTTGAAAGAGCCTCCAGTGTGGCATTG
Source organism: Sorex araneus (assembly GCF_027595985.1). NCBI lineage: Eukaryota > Metazoa > Chordata > Mammalia > Eulipotyphla > Soricidae > Sorex > Sorex araneus. The sequence goes on along the minus strand of NC_073304.1, from coordinate 69,952,275 downwards.
TTGGGAAGGATGAGTAAAGAGAGCCTGCTAAAATCTCAGGGCTAGGAGGGATTCAAACCTGGGTCAACTGAAGGTAAGGAAATCTCCTTAACCTCTGTACTATCTCTCCTGCCCAAGACACTGTAGATCACAACATGGCACATAAGCTCAGGCATATATCATATGTGAGACCGCCAGTGAACCCAGTAGCCTGTGCGCAAACCTGCTCATAGAAAATATCGAAGGGAAGTGAGGAAAAACAAAAATTACAGGAAGGATATTAGTAAGGAAATTATTTCCTTACCTCTTAATAAGAAAATCATCCAAATTTAGTGTGTTCTATTTCCTTTCAAAGATAACAAATACAAGATCAATAATGTCTATGTTGCTATCTGAATTTCTTATATACTACATTATTTAAAAAAATAAAATTAACGAATCACTGTCAGATACAGTTGCAAAGTTTTAGGTGATTGAATTTCAGTCATACAATGGTTGAATGCCAATACCTCCATCACTGTACATTTTCCACCATCAATGTCCCCAGTATCCCTCCCGCCACCCCCACCATTTCGCACCCCCTACCTCTGTGGCAGATAATTTCCTTCTTACTCTCCCTCTACTTCAGGGCATTATGGTTTGTAATACAGATACTGAGAGCCATCGTGTTTGGTCTTGTATGTACTTTCAACACACATCTCCAATCCCAAGCAATCGCTTCAACCAATAATGGAAGTTTTAGTGCATTTTTTGTTTGCTTTGGGTTAACACCTGTAGGTGTCTAGGGCTTACTCCTGGCTTCTTGTTCAGGGCTCACTCCTGAGTTGGAGGGAATCATGTTGTGCCAGGGATAGAACCTGGGTCAGCTATGTACATTTGTACCACATTTTACTAAAAAACAATTTCTTTGGCCTCAGTATCAATCATCAGTTATAGAGTTCCATAGCTTTTTTACTCACTAACACATTTCCTCCATTGTACATAATGGTATTTCAAGATCTTGAAGATTCTGTGAAAGAAATTTTCAAATTTTGTGACAGAGCCAATGTAGAAAATTGGCTAATTCTAACTACATTTGTTATTAATGAAGCTAATTACTAGTAATAGATTTGTTTTCCCCTGTAAGTGAAATCCAATATATCTGGAAATGTGTTGTATATATTGGACGATCCATGTAAAATCTATTCATCTTAATTTTCAGAATTTAATATATTTTAATTGTGAAGGCCAGAATATTTTCCTCTTTTCCTCCTCTGAGTTTTTCATTGTCTCCTCATTACTTTTTTATAATAAAAATATTACTGAGTAATAATAACTCCAGAAAAAGAATGTTTCAGTACTAGAAAATATTTCTTATCTTTATTACTTTTTTACATCTCTTCTTCCTGCTAGTTCATATAATGGTTTGCTATTTTTTTTGTCCTGATATTTCTTCCTGTTAGTTCATATAATGGCTTGCTATATTTTTTGTTCTGATATTTCTGATACTTTCTCTAACTGCAATCATGTCCTTACCCCCATTTATTACTGATAGGCTACCTAAAGTTGTTATTATTTTTCAAAAATATTTACTCTTCAAATATGAAATTCTAATAGCTAAGATATCTATGCACTCCATTTGGGTTCTCTAAATTTAGCTTAGTTCCTGAAATGTGAACCAATGTGGATTTAAGAATGCAAGGATATATGAAAAAATATTCCAAACAGGAGGCTACACAAATGAGTGAGAAATAGTTATTAATAATTTATTACCAAGTTAAAACTGCATATTATAGTATATGATAAAATATATTACTCTCACTAAAATTATTTGGTTTTAAAATGTCAATCTGGAATTTAGTATATAATACCAAAATCTCATTAGTTGATTTAGAGTTACAGTACAGTGGGTAGGGTGTTTACCCTGCAAGTGGCCTGCCTAGGTTTGATCCTTGGCACCTCATATGGTCCCCTGAAACCTACCAGGAGTAATCTCTAAGCAAAGAGCCAGGAGAATGCCCTGAGCACTACCAGGTGTGGTCCTAAAACAAAAAAATAAATAAAATTTGGTTAGTAAGTTTCTTTTCACTTTCTTTTTATCACATATGGATATTTCTTAAAGAAACAGAGGTATATTAAGGTAAACTGTGCTTGAAAAAAAGATCAAACATCTATGAAAAAATCTGTAAACAATGCAACTTTTACATGTAATAAAGATTTGTGTATAAAATTCAAATAAGTTATTTGTCTCATATGCTTGTTATATATAATTTTAATAAAAAAGACTATCAGGTGACTAAGTATGAGGTGTTCTCTTTTTTCTAAACATTTTCTCTTTAAAATAATATGCCTAGGGACTCTCTTGCTATACTTAAAGGAAAAATAATAGACTTCTGTTTACATTAGAGTCAATAAAACAGATTAAAAAGAAACCCTCTAACTCAAATATTTTATTTGGGGAACATATCTTATAACAACCCAGAATTTTTCATTCCTTTTAAAATATCCTGAATTGAAAGGGAAATAGATGCCTACTGACTAATGCAGGAAGAATACCTTAGGCATATATTTCATGTGATAATTGCTTTTCTTTTGCATTTAGAAACTACAGGCAAAAGCGAGAGAAATGTAGCTGGTTTTATTACCCAGAGGAAAAGCAATCACTATGCTTGTCAGGTCTATGAACATTTCTCCCATCCTGGGAAATCTTTGAAAAATAAAATCATGTTGGTAGCTATCTTGCAGTGCACTCAATTAAAGTTAAGTTGTTAGATTTTTCCCTAAGAAATGTCAGCCACTGCCATTACCAAGTATCTGACCAGGTCACATGGAAAATAAATGTGTTCATACTATACTATCTGCATTTGTCAGGGACTGAGCTAAAAAGAAAGACTGATGACTATCTCATATATATGCATTCTAGTTTCACTTGGGGCATATTAGATTCCTCCTGCAAACTCTTTGACTTCAAACTATTCTTGTTGATTTATTTGTCTCCAAAATTTAGCATGGTACAATATTTTAGAGGAGTCTATCAAATGTAACTGCTTGTATACAGGCGGGATGGAAATTTGAAGAAGTATGCTTTATAGGACAACAATGGAGATGTGTACTATTTGAGGATAGTTGCTCTATTAGGACTATATGTAGAAAGCTTTTATTTTATTTACCATAAAGGAAGGAGTGGTAGAAAGAGAACGAGAATAAGTTAATAAGATGACATTTAGATTTCTCGGATTGTTCTATTTGGTAATGTCACATCTCAGAGATATTTCTATCCTTCTTCTCAGAATGAACACATTTTCAGGTAATGTCACTAGTTTTAGCAAATATTTAGAAGCATGGCAGATATTAGTCTATTAGAAATGTTTGTCAGAGATCTTAAGAAATTGTTACAACTCTTTGGAAAGTGGTAAAACTGGAAGAAATATTATGTAGTACAAATGACTAATTTTGTGGTAACATAATCAAAAAAGGTACTTTCACAGAGGATTTGGATTATAGATTTATCTGGAGAATCTTATCTATTTATATATTTTTATTTTTGGGTCAGATCTGGCTATGCACAGGGGTTATTCCTGGCTCTGCACTTAGTAATTACTCCTGGCAGTGCTCAAGGGACTATATGGGATGCTGGGAATCGAACCTGGGTCAGCCGCTGTACCATCAATCCAGCCCCAGAAGAAACTTATTTTGAAACAGAGATTGGGCCAGAAAATTGTGTTTATTTTATTTTTTTGAGATTTTTGTTTGTTTGTTTAGAATATATATCCACACACACACACATACACACATAGTCACACACGCAGCTTTTTTTTGTTTGTTTTTGTTTTTGGGTCACAGTCACGGTCGGCAATGCACAGAGGTTACTCCTGGCTCTGCACTCAGGAATTACTCCTGGCATCACTCAGGGGACCGTATGGAATGCTGGGAATCGAACCCAGGTTGGCCGCACACAAGGCAAATGCCCTACCTGCTGTGCTATCGCTCCAGCCCACAGCTATTTTGTATGTCAGGAGAAGACAATGGCCTTGGGTTTGTACTTCAGCTAATTCCTGCAAAGAGAGCTATTAGAATAGTTGAAGATGGAGTAGATAACTAATGAGGTAATTTACCCTTACTATAGCAAAAGCTTTCTTGGGTTTTCACATTTTCATGGGGCAAAAGTTTGAGGCTCTGGTGGGCAGTTGAGAAAAGAACTGTTGCTTAGTACAGATCAATTTTGGGACTAGCACTGTTAGCACTATTAGCACTGTCTTCCCATTGTTCATCGACTTGCTCAAGTGGGCACCAGTAACATCTCCATTGTGAGACTTCTTACTGTTTTTGACATTTTGAATATGCCACGTGTAGCTTGTAGGCTCTGCCGTGTGGGCGGGATACTCTCGGTAGCTTGCCGGGCTCCCTGAGAGGAAAGAAGGAATAAAACTCGGGTTGGCTGCCTGCAAGGCGAACACACTACCAGCTGTGCTATCACTCCAGTCCTTGGGGCCTAGAAATGACTAAAAATAATAGTATATATTGAGTAAGCACCTAAGATAGCCAACTGTGAAATATATATTTTAACGTTTGAATTCACAGTATGTTATGGTGATATTCTTCACTTACAGATTTATTTTAATTTTTAAATTTTTTAAAAAACTGAATCACTGTGAGATACACAGTTGCAAAACTTATAGATTTTTGTCACTGTCACTATCGTCCTGTTGCTCATCGATTTGCTCGAGCGGGCACCAGTAACATCTCCATTGTGAGACTTGTTACTGTTTTTGGCATATTGAACATGCCACGGGTATCTTGCCAGGCTCTACCGGGCAGGCAAGATACTCTCAGTAGCTTGACAGGCTCTCCGAGAGGGGCGAAGCTATAGATTTATTTTTAAAATTTAATAGGAGCTTTTCATGCCCATCCACTTAAATACAAAATTCGTGACCTCCTTTTTTCTGACAGCTGCATAGTATTCCATTGTATAGATGTACCAAAGTTTCCTCAGCCAGTCATCCGTTCTAGGGCATTCGGGTTTTTTCCAGATTCTGGCTATTGTAAATAGTGCTGCGATGAACATACATGTGCAGATGTTGTTTCGATTATACTTTTTTGCCTCTCTGGGATATATTCCCAGCAGTGGTATTGCTGGGTCAAATGGGAGCTCAACCTCTAATTTTTTGAGAGTCGTCCATATTGTTTTCCAGAAGGGCTGAACCAGTCGGCATTCCCACCAGCAGTGTAGAAGGGTCCCTTTCTCCCCACATCCTCTCCAACAGCGGTTGCTTTTGTTCTTTTGGATGTGTGCTAGTCTCTGTGGTGTGAGGTGGTATCTCGTGGTTGTTTTGATCTGCATCTCTCTGATGATTAGTGATGTAGAGCACTTTTTCATGTGCCTTTTGGCCATTCGTATCTCTTCCTTGGTAAAGTTTCTGTTCATTTCTTTGCCCCATTTTTGGATGGGGTTGGATGTTTTCTTCTTGTAGAGTTCAACCAATGTTCATGCTGAGTGAAATGAGTCAGAAAGAGAGAGACAGACATAGAAAGATTGCACTCATCTAGGGTATATAGAATAACAGAGTGGGAGACTAACACCCAAAAATTGTAGAAATAAGTACTAGGAGGTTGACTCCATGGCTTGGAGGCTGGCCTCACATTCTCGGGAAAGGGCAACTCAGAGAAGGGATCACCAACTATAATGTAGTCGAAGGCCATATGGGGGAAGGGAGTTGCGGGCTGAATGAGGGCTAGAGACTGAGCACAGTGGCCACTCAACACCTTTATTGCAAACCACAACAGCTAATTAGAGAGAGAGAACAGAAGGGAATGCCCTGCCACAGTGGCAGGGTGGGGTGGGGGGAGATGGGATCGGGGAGGGTGGGAGGGATGCTGGGTTTACTGGTGGTGGAGAATGGGCACTGGTGAAGGGATGGGTTCCCGAACTTTGTATGAGGGAAGCATAAGCACAAAAGTGTATAAATCTGTAAATGTGCCCTCAGGGTGATTCACGAATTAAAAATAACTAAATTAATTAAAAAAATAAAGAATGTTTTATGCTAAGAATGGGTATACATTTTAACTAATCTAGCCAGCAGTTGGACAGAAGATTAATCTAATTTGAAAAAACTCAATATTATTTGATGAAAACAAGTGAGATCATTGAGAATCAGACAGTTTTGGCAGCTTTTCTGCATTTACTTGGACTGGGATTCACCCTTTAATTTGGGTTTTTTTCATGAACAATAATGTATTTGTTATCTGAATGCATGTGTGTTATTGTGGATCGTAAATGAATAAGGTATATTTCAAACATTTATGGGTCCAATTCTATCCTTTATATAGAGTATTAATTATTGATTGCAATACTATGATGAAAGATTTCAGAAAATAGTCTCTTGTTTGTGAATAGGCTTTATTTTCCACAGTATTCTCTTGTCTTTGATTTCTCTGTGGTTGTCTTATTTTCCTATGGATCCCATCTTGTGATCCCATTTTTAATAGCTTAACTTTTATATTTGATTTATAAAAAGATTCAATGTTGTCTAATAAAATGAGAGAAAAGAGGCAAAATATAAAAAAAATAAAATTTAATAGGAGCATTATAAAAAGTAAATATATATAAAAATTTTACTATAGACTATCAAATCCACAGTTTTCATTTTAGAAATAAATAGCTTATCTATTTGTGATCAATTTTATAAGTTAAAATACAAATATGTCTTGAAAATGTCATTATTATTTTGTTTCAAAATCATATCACACATATCTTTATAATGTATTTATTTATCTACATTAAAGCAAATCTCTTTATATTTCCATTGTCCATGTTAAATATGCACATGAGCATATATGTGGGGAATGACAGACAGTAGACATAACTTTTCTCTTTAAAGCAGAGATAGCTGATTAACTGACTATATGGAAGAAGTAAGATTTGGAACGACTATCGTACATTTTCACACAGTATTTACTTACTGGGTTAAGTTATGAAAAGGGATAAAATAAATTAGTAAGTAAAAGTACCAAAGTACTTTGGATTGTAGCTTTGCTAGTTTTTCAAATATCACTCTTCACTCCTCAGACTGTAGCTTGAAAGAATTATGAATTAATTAATACATATATTAATATAATTTGCTCTGAAGCGATAGCACAGTGGTCGGGCATTCGCCTTTCACGCAGCCGATCCGAGTTTGATTCCTCCACCCCTCTCGGAGAGCCCGGCAAGCTACCGAGACTATCGAGCCCGAGCGGCAGAGCCTGGCAAGCTACTCGTGCATATTGGATATGCCAAAAAACAGTAACAATAAGTCTCTCAATGAGAGATATTACTGGTGCCCGCTCGAACAAATCGATGAGCAATGGGATGACAGTGATACAATGACAGTGATTAATATAACTTATGCATTGATTATTTGTTTTATGACTATATTATATACCAAACAAAAAACATATGCTATATACTACTAAATGCATGCAAGTAAAATGATATAAATAAAAATTCTCACTTTAATTCTAATACCATATCATAAAACTTCTTTCTCCTAAAGTTCTATTGTTACAGAGCATATAATTATCAATATAAAGTTCCATGGAAAACATGTTAATGTTATGGAAACATGAAAATCTCCTAATTTCCCATTTAGAGAACTAGTACAGGTACTGGCACACAGTAGGGGATTTTTATCATCTAGATAAGCGTTTCCTATTAAAGACATACACAAAAATCTATATATGATGCTTAACAAAATAGAAAGCACAGATGAATGGAAAGACACTTTTGTGTTTTTTGAAAACAAAAGACAGTGAGCAGCTAAAGCTAGAAGAAAAGAAAAGAAGGATGGAAGTATACCCCTTTACTTCTAGATATTCTAATAGCAAAATACTATGGTATTGAAATAAAAACAGACCCATAGGTTGCTATAACATAATGGAAATCTCAGAAATAATACCACATATATTTGCCCATTTAATTTATTAAAAAGCATTGTCTCTGTGGTGCAATCGGTTAGAGCGTTCGGCTGTTAACCGAAAAGTTGGTGGTTCGAACCCAACCAGGGACACACATCTAACTTTGGACCTGAAGTGATAGCACAGCAGATAGGGCATTTTCCTTACACGCTGCTGACCTGGGTTTGATTCCTCCGTCCCTCTTGGAGAGCCCAGCAAGCTACTGAGAGTATCCCGCCCAGAGGGCAGAGTCTGGAAATCTACCCATGGCATATTCAATATACCAAAAACAGTAACAAGTTTCACAATGGAGATGTTACTGGTGCCTACTTGAGCAAATTGATGAACAATGTGATGACTGCTACAGAAAATATTTTTTTAAATAGTGTAGGAGAGCTATCACCTGAAAAAATAAATGATTTAAAAATACAAATGTGGGGCTGGAGCAGTAACACAGCGGGTAGGGCATTTGCCTTGCATGTGGCTGACCCGGGTTTGATTCCCAGCATCCCATATGGTCCCCTGAGTACTGCCAAGGATGATTCCTGAGTGCAGAGCCAGGAGTAACCCCTGTGCATATCCAAAAATATGACCCCTCCCAAAATAAAATTTTTTGTGACCCCAAAAAATAAAAATAAAACATAAAAAATACAAACGTAAATTCTAGTAGCAAACTATAAACAATAGGCAACATGGCAATATATTCTACAGCATTAGCTGGTCTGGTTCAGTCTCTGGCACTCCATATGGTCCCCAGAGCACTGCCAGGAGTGATCCCTCAGTGCAGATTTAGAGTACCCCCTGAGAATCACCAGATGTGGCTCAAAAAGTAAAACAAAAACAATTAAAAATGAATAAATGAATACAAAATTAGCACAACAGGATCAGTCCTTCTCCAAGAAAACATACAGAGGACAAGCAGTGGTGCTCATCACCACTTATTGGAAAAGGTAAATCAAAACTACATATGTCTCAGCTGTGAGAATGGGTTTATAGTATATTTATATATTATATAAATATACTATATAGTATATTTTTATATACTATAACTAAAGTATAAAAGTTTGTGAAGTGGAGAAAAAGTTATGTTTGTACCATGTTGGTAGAAAAATAAACTTTCATAACTACTATGGAAAATGTGTGAAGGTATTTCAAAGTATTTATAATGTATATACTACATGATGCAGTATTTCTATTCCTAGCTATATCTGATTAATATTAATAGACCTACATGCACTTATGTGTACATTACAATGCAGTTTATAACAGTCAAAGTGAGGAATATGCCCAATAATGGATTATTTGAATATACATGCAATGGAATATTACTAATCTTTAAAAAAATTAAGTCTTGACATTTGCAACATAGAAGGAACTGAAAGGGATTGAGTTAAATCAAATAAGTGAGAAGGAATTGTACATTCACCTGATAATTTATCTATATGTAGACAATTGAAAAGCAGAGCAAAAGAATAGAGAAAACCAAAACCAAACAAACCCTGGATTCTGAGTGCAGTATCGAAATTACTACAAAGGAGGAGAGAGCAGCAGCTAAGATGGGCAGAGATCAATGGGCTATGGAGACTATTTTACTACCTTGTTAGTTGATGTAGTGTAATAATACACATTTAAAGAGGTGTGAACCAGCAATAAAATATACAGTGTTGTAAATTAATGTCCACTTCAATAAAAAATAAAACAAAATGTGAAGAAAAACATAGAGAATATTCTTTATCAAAGTTGTTGATTCTATTCAGCTGCATACTTTTGAGTACCATATTCCTTTATACAGAACTTTCTTGATATTTCTCCATGAAAATTATAGGGATGCAAATAACCAACTATATGAATTGAAGTGGAAAGGCTGACCAGTTTGCTCAGGTCTTTTTCATTTTTCTTTAATAAAGACATATGACTCTGTTCCCGAGCCCAGGTGATTGTACAGATTCATTTTACATAGTATTATACAATCTTGAGTTCAATATGAAAAAAAGAAAAGTCACTACTAGTAATTGGAATTAAAATATGGAAATAGACCTAGTTAATAATCAGAGAAAAAAGAGAATATATACTTAACTACCTTTTATTCTGTTAGATCAGAAAAATATTTCTTAATTAGAAGCATATAAATGCTTCCATTTACAGAATGTTTTTTTAAAGTTAAGATAGCTTTTTAAAAACCTTGAAATACTTTCCTTTGTATGTGGATTGCAAACAACATACAATTAGTGGCAGAAACACAAGGTCTCAGAGATTCTGAAAAAATATAGCATTTTCATCTCTAATATTTCCTACTAAAGATAACTATCTCTTTCTTTTTAGTAATATCATATGATAAATTATTATGAACAAATGCATAGCAAAAGGCATGCCAACATCATACATCTAAATTCATTTTAATCTGTATAAAAAAAGACTTCTCCCTTTATTTTTAAGAAGGTTACCACATGGAAATTTCTATAAGACATGTTAAGACTTGCAGTTCTTGAGGGAGAGAGGTTTGTAGCCCTTTAAATATTAGAGCAGTGTCAGAATGCCCATAAATAATTTCTACTCTCACATGAACCAGTGCTAGTAAATGTGCAGACACTGCAGATTTTTACTGTTTTCTTCACTTGCATTCATATGGCAATAAATGAGAATAGATTTCTAATATCCATTTCTATTACATGCATTAACTGAAATTGTGGGGGCTAAACTGAAATATTTTCTATGATTTGAGGTACTGTGGAGGTTCATATGCTTGTGTGCTGACAGAATATTTAGTATTTCTGCTTTATGTAGCTTAAAATATTTTAGGGACTTCTAAAGGTTACAGATCCATCAAACACCATTTTGTTATTCCAATTGTAGCCTTTTCCATTAATATTTTTGGAAGGATGAACCAAGTTCAATTAAAAATCCCGAACTAAGAGAAAAGTTAAGCTAAATTGACATTTACATGAACAGGTTTAGAGTATGTGCTTTCTTGCATTCTTTGCTTTCAAGTGATAATTAAAATGAAAATGCACTGCTAGACTGAGTTAAGACAAGTTTTCTTCCTAGCTACAACTGAAATTAAAATAAAACTAATATGTAGTATGATATCATATTTCATAAATGTTCATTTGCCTGTGTCACAATTGATTCCTTACTATGGAGGAATCGAAAGATAAAACTTTCCACGCTATATAAAATTTTAGTGTAACATACACCTCTGTACCCCTATTTTTTGGCACTACACACTTTCAGTACTTGCTAAAATAGAATTTGAAAATCAATGACAAACTTGGAATGTAGTCGCTGAAGATGCAAATTAAAGAAATCCTGCTAGAAACACAAAAGTTGTTTCCTGCTGTTCACATCTGTTGCTTCTTAGAAAGAAAAAAGGAAATCTTATGTGAAGAGTACGTTTGCTTCACTGACTCTTCCTGATTTGTGCTGATGATAGCTAAAGTGACAGTTTTTGTGCCTTCCATTGAACGTTATCAACAGCAAGGTAGAGCACATCCAGGAATTAAATTAGGATTCAATGTAGAGATCTAATTTGTTTGACAGAATTCATTTTAAAGCCTAATCTACAGAAATGCAACTGTTTTTAAAATTAGTGTAAGGATATTTGAAAATATCTATGAAGGTAATTTACTATTAAAATAAATGTCATTTGTGTGGGTCTGGAAAGACAGTATGGGGGTTACATGTATGCCGGTGTGCTCCCAATCTTGGTTCAGTTCCTGGTGTGGCCTTGAAGACAGAGTACCACCAGGTGTTCCAAATCATCCATGGCACCCAGGGCCTTAGCAACACTAGATCCTCAGGGCCTTACACTGAACAGCTACCATGATTGGACAAGCAGCCACAATACCTGCTGAACAACAATCTGGAGTCTCCTGACTCAGTGCAATTTCAGAAAAGTTTTCTTAAAGTGAAGACAATAAAAATATGTATATAATGTAAAAATTGATGTCATGTCATAGTTAAGGTGAATAAAATCTTAGTCACATTCACCAAAGCTTGATAAAGGAACATAATACAAATATCCTACAAAGCTAGAGTATACCGTTAAATTTATATCTCACACTTTTTCTGTTTTACTTCGTTTTGCTCTTGTTATATCATGAAAATTATTACTGTTCTATTTCCTAAAGAATAAATGTAGCAATCAAAAGATGACTCAAAAATGGGAGCACCTGCTTGTTATAAAAAGGCTTGGAGTGTGATCTCAGGCATTGCGTGGTTCTTTGAGCACCCCATGGTCTTCAATCACTAAGCACAAAGGATCAAGCAGCACTGAGGTAAATCATTGGCTCTACAGCTGTCACTGGGACTTATCTTTTTGTCCACTGAGCATTGTGTGGCCATATTTACCACAGATTTTTTAAAATTTTTTTAAAAATCAGATAAATTGCTCCCCCTAATTGATACCTTGAATACCAAAGTTTCTCTCAAGACCAGATTTCAAAGCGTCTGCTATAAAATGGTAAGGAGTGGATATAGAGAAAAGAAAGGAGTCAATTTTTTAGGAAATAGGGACACTCTAGATAGCAATCTTTTTAAATTCATTCATCAGTTTTTACTTTTATCAATTATATTCTCACATGTGAAATAAAAGTCAATTGTACAGGTTTATTTTTGAAACCAGCTATCTGCTACAGTTCTTTTTCAGCAGCAATTATTTCTGTTTCCTTCTTCCAGATGATTATTTAGAAAATCAACTTGGTTTTTTTACTTGCATCTTTAACTAAAACTCATTGTTTATATTTAGTTTGGAAGCATTGCATTTTGACTTCCAACTATAGGAAATAAAACTTACATCTTTTTTCTATCCCAACTTTATCCTATTGCCCATTGTCTTTGTCAACTCTCAAGAAACTAGGTTTATGTTTAATCTCTATAGACTTAATATTTATGAGAATACATACAAAATGTCTTTTAGAATCATGTCACCTATTAAAATTTGGGCCGACTGACCCTGCATAAGTGCAACTGTCATTCAGGAATCTCCTCCATATTAGCCCACTCTCCTGAGTCTCGTCTCCCATTTTTTCCTGATGTTTCATCCATACATATTTAAGTGTTAATTGAACATCAATCTGTCAAGCGTTGTTCAATGTTCTAGTAATATGCTAAAAAGTGGGAAGAAATGGAAACAAAAATGATTGTTCTCATGGGCCTCAGTGTCATTTTTACAAGATAGTATTTTTAGTGAGAGAAAAGTTATGTCATTTGGTGGAGAATAAGACATTTTATTGTATTGAGAACCTTCTAAAAACAATTTAAAAACTCTAAAAGAATTTCTTTACTTTCTATTGTAACTGATTTCTTCTCTGGCTAGATAGTATTTGGGAGACACTGAAGTGAAACTTTCAGAAGTTTTGAGGTCCATTAAGTATGATTCATGACAAAAAAGCATGGTGAATGTTCCTAAGTTTTAATTTAAATTTTGAGATTTGAAGATAACATTGATTTTATAAGATAGTTTAATTTAAATATATTTACTGAAGTAAAGAGAATTGCCAGTAAAATAAATAGGAAAAGAAACACCATACAAAAAGGTAATATTAATTCTCCTTATATTCAAAGCCTTAGAAATATAAAGCAAGATACCAAAATATAGATGTAAACATGTATTGCAGATGAATGTCTTAACAATTTCCTGTTTTCCTAAGTAACAATTCTGATAAATTGTTTTAGCAATTGATGAATTTCCTGTGTAGTTTTCGGACTCTTTCTGAACATGAGTACTTAGAGATAACTTAAAATTTTGCATATTAAAATCTCTTTATTCTACAGGCAGTTTTAATTGCTCAGTTGAAACAATTTAATTCTAATAATAGAATTCTAGGTTAGAAATACTTTCTTTTAGGATCATTTTTGGTGCTGTAGAAGGGCACTGCGACTTTCATTTTTAGTCTTTTCCGTATGACTTTCTTTCACTGGAATCTTTTAAAACGTTTTCCCCTCTTCCCTTTCTTGATTCTCACATTTGTAGGTTACACTTAATTATGGTGGTTTTTGGGGTTGTTTGTGCACTTGGTTGCATTGCTTGCGTACTTTGTCTCTCTGCTGGTTATTGGTGCCTGTGGGATTGCCCATGTGGTTGCACAGCACGCTTGGCTTTGATTTTCACTGGTGGTCACACACCTCTTGTGGGCCTGGGAACATAATAAAAGCACAGAAGATAGCACTAGTTGAGGTGGGTCGGTGACAGGCATTGAATGCATGGCTTTACGCAAGCAAGGCAGGCATTGTATCCTTGAATCATATTAATAGACCCATTATCCTCTCTGGATTCATTTAGAAGCTTCTGTTTATCCCAATTTTTCAGAAATTGCATCATGATGCACTTTGCTAAGGATCTGTTTTCTTGAGAACAAATATTGGTAAAAACTTTCAATCTGGACCTTAAGTGTTAGTCAGACTGAGAATATGTTTGGTTTGGGGGCCAAACCTGTTATGGTCGGGGTTTACTCCTGTCTCTGCGCTCAGGGCTCATTTCTTGTTATGCTCCGGCACAAATGGGGTGTTGGGGATTGAGTCGGGGTTGACCACATGCAAGACAAATGCCTTAAAATCTGTATTATATCACTCACCCGGGAAAAATTTTATAATGCATAGTAGTAGTGAATTCTTTAATATTTTTGCTTTTCTTTCTATAGTACAATTATTTTTAATTACTGGATGTTACTTGGGTACTTTAGAAAAAGACTCATATTTTTCTCCATGGTGTTTTATTATTCATATTCTTGTTTATTTGCAGTAATATTTACAGATAACCTGTAGCTTTTTCTTTCTATACTTAATATTGAAGTTTGAACCTTTTTTTGGGGGGTATCACTGTATCACTGTCATCGATTGCTTGAGTGGGTGCCAGTAACATCTCCATTCATCCCTGTTGAGTGCTAGTGTAGCCCAATGGTGTCTGCTCGCTCCAGGAACATGAAGAACACATTGTTGTTATTGTTTTTGGCATATCAAAGACGTCATGGGTAGCTTGCTCATCTCTGCTGTGCTTTTCTTTCTTTCTTTCTTTCTTTCTTTCTTTCTTTCTTTCTTTCTTTCTTTCTTTCTTTCTTTCTTTCTTTCTTTCTTTCTTTCTTTCTTTCTTTCTTTCTTTCTTTCTTTCTTTTTTCTTTCTTTCTTTCTTTCTTTCTTTCTTTCTTTCTTTCTTTCTTTCTTTCTTTCTTTCTTTCTTTCTTTCTTTCTTTCTTTCTTTCTCTCTCTCTCTTTCCTTCCTTCCTTCCTTCCTTCCTTCCTTCCTTCCTTCCTTCCTTCCTTCCTTCCTTCCTTCCTTCTTTCTTTCTTTCTTTCTTTCTTTCTTTCTTTCTTTCTTTCTTTCTTTCTTTCTTTCTTTCTTTCTTTCTTTCTCTCTCTCTTTCTCTTACTCTCTTTCTCTCTTTCTCGCTCTTTCTCTTTCTCTCTTTCTCTCTTTCTTTCTTTCTTTCTTTCTTTCTTTCTTTCTTTCTTTCTTTCTTTCTTTCTTTCTTTCTTTCTTTCTTTTTCTCTTTCTTCCTCTTTCTTTCTTTCTCTCTTTCTCTCTCCTTCCTACCTTCCTTCCTTCCTTCCTTCCTTCCTTCCTTCCTTCCTTCCTTCCTTCCTTCCTTCCTTCCTTCCTTCCTTCCTTCCTTCCTTCCTTCCTTCCTTCTTTCTTTCTTTCTTTCTTTCTTTCTTTCTTTCTCTCTTTCTTTCTCTCTTTCTTTCTCTTTATTTTTTTTTGGTATCACTGTAGGTATCACTGTCATACTGTTGTTCGTTGATTCACTCGTGCAGGCACCAGTAATGTCTCTATTACATTCAGCCCTGAGATTTTAGTAGCCTCTCCTTATCCATGTTTCCCAACAATTGGAGGCTCTTTCAGAATCAGGGGAATGAGACCTATCATTACTATTTTTGGCATATTGAATATCCCATGGGTAGTTTTCTAGGTTCTGCTGTGCGGGCAGGATACTCTCAGTAGCTTGCCGGGCTCACTGAGAAGTATGTATTTGGGATATGAATATGCCATATTTTTTTGGTATCAGTACTAAAATATCAATACTCAGAATTTTCTTAAATTCATAAAGTATTTCTTCCCCAAGGATTTACTCTCTTTTTTTGTAATTCCTATATCCTACCTTACTGGTTTATTTTATTTTTATGCTTACTTTTTTCATATGTAGTAATTTTCCCTGAATGTTTTTATTTTTAAATTTGATTTGTTCATTGTCTTTTATACTTGTAGCTTTCCAATATTTATAAAATTTTTGTGAAAAACAATTGTTATTGTTTTTCACATATAAGACTCTAACATAATAAAATTTCAGTGAAAATGAAGGCATTGAGCATGTGAAAAGTGAAGAATATGAGAATACTGACAAGACTCTATTGAGAAGTGAGCCAAATCTAACAGAAACATAACATTTTAAAATTTAGTTTTTATCATAAGAGAAGTGATTCACAATTAAGTAAGCATTAACAGAAAACAGTTAAATAGAATTCAGTTTAATTTTGCTGTATCAAAGAAGAATTTCTTGAAATTGAAAATCAGTAGTACCTTCCATTAATGGGAAAAATGAATAAATATATAAAACAGTAGAAAAAAGACCACTTAAAATTACTTTAAACATTGAAAGTCATCAAGAAAGTCAGGTCTGTAGAAATGAACTGATAGTGTAAGAAATAGTTATTCTATCAGCTCAGCACATCTCTCATACAATGGAAAAACTAAATAATCATGGAGAGTATAAAACAAAAATTAAGATAGGCTAAGATCTCACTGACTCAATATTTGGATTATAGTAATTATAAACTAATTACAACCTAGAAAAATTATAAAGTAGACTCTTAAACATTAGCTAGAGTTATCTTAAATACAAGGAAACTAGAAATCATCACTAATTCATAGATCTTTAACCTTGCAGAACTAATGCCATATTTACATGGACTGCATTTCTGACTTTTAAGAAGAAAAACGATTTCTTCATAATATATAAGGGGACAAAACTTAAAAATAATTGATAAAGGAAACAGAAAAGTTTATTCAGATTGTGACCCTTTTGAAAAGTACTATTGAGAAACTATTAGATATGTTGTCTTATTGTTCTAAATTGGGTATTTTAAATATTAATCAGGATTTCAATGAAGCAATAGAAAACGTGGCTATAAAATGTAACTATGACACAGTGCAGGAAACATGTTAATATACCAAAAATTGATTTTTATTTGAATAAATTTATATTAACTGGAGTACAGTTCAACCAAAAAAAATTCCACATCAATCAGATGACCCAAACTCACATTAACAAAATATAAGCATATAAAGCACAGGAAAATCATTTTATGTCTACTCTTCTTGATCCAGGTCACATCAGATGAAATTGTCATTTGTCTAAGAAATATTTGATAGTTTTTATTACGTGCCAAAAACTTTCTCCACTGATGATAAACTGGATAATAAGTTATTATAATTCAGAAGTAGGCATTTAGAAAAGTTTTAAATACTTTAGGATTTGTAGTCCAGAAGCAGCATTGCACTTTTCTCTTTGGCTTAAAAGTTGAGCATCTAGTAGCCAAAGGAACAAGAAGGCTTATATAAAGAAAATGCTTTCTAGTTACTGGAGATGCTAAATATGCTGGGATGCTCGAGAGACTTGAATATCACCTATTTTTTACCAAACAGGTTTGGTTATTAATTGGTGTGGAAGATGCTAGCTGAGCTTCCTAAAATATGACATCATTATCATTTCCAAGCCTATATAATTATATTATTCTTAGTTTGGATAAAATATGAAATAAGAGATCACAAAGATACTTTAATTGTTTTAAGAATGTTAATTCATGTCTAGCTAAAAAAAAATAATGACAAAATGGGGTAATGGGGAATATAGTAAATGTAAGTATATTAGTTTCAAATACAAATAAGTCATAAGAAATCGCAAGCCGTACAAACTTCTTGGGGGATGATGCAGTGACTAAAAACACTTGTGTTGTAAACATCAATCCCTAGGGCTGCCGCATGCACTGAGTGCACTGTAGGACCGTTGACCAACTTGTCCTGTGATTCCACAAGCCACAGGTGATTTTTAACCACCTTATTGCCAGCGTTGTGAGCACCAGGAATAAAGAAGTATGACCCCCAGCAAACACTGCAATTAAGAGATGTGCAAGAACCTTGGTCAAGAGATAAGATCCTTGGTCAATGTGTATGTGACTACCACAGTGACCCACAGTGAGTACGTGTGCAAGCATTGCAAGTGAGAGCAAGCACCCTGGGACTATGTGTAAGCACCACAATATATGCCCTCAGTGAGCACAACAACTCAAAAAATAATATGTAAGTAGCACAACCAGGCCTGGGTGTGAGCCTTAGTTGTTGCAACAGCAGTGAAGGGAATAAATAAGATAAAGGGGAAAAAATAGCACACTAAAATTTAAATATTATTCTAGGGGCCAAAACAATAGTACAGCAGGTAGGGCATTTGCCTCACAAGTGGTCAACCTGGGTTCAATCCCTCGCATTCTATGTGGTCTCCTGACTTCACAAGGAGTGATCTGGACTCAAGGCCACGAGTAAGCCCTGAGCACTGCTGGGTGTTGCCCAAACCCTACACCACACCCGGCATATATATCACTGTCATCCTGTTATTCATTGATTTACTCGAGCGAACACAGTAACGTCTCCATTACACTTAGCCCTGAGATTTTAGCAGCCTCTCCTTACTCATCTTTCCCAATGATTGCAGGCTCTTTCAGGGTCAGGGGAATGAGACCTATTGTTACTGTTTTTGGCATATCAAATACATCATGGGTAGCTTGCCGTGCAGGCAGGATATACATGGATATATATTTTTTCTGCATTTATCTAACAATGATATGTTGCTGTCATATTTTGATGTTACTGCAAGTTATGAATTTTAAGAAATTCACATAAATTAGGCTAAGCTAGGATTTTCAATTCTTAGATTTTCTTATAAGAATACAGTTTTCTAAGTGGAAATCTTTTGGGACATGAACACATTACTTGTTTTAGTTAAAAGAAAAATCTGCCAAGAGAAAGGATGTTAGAAGTATAATTTTGATTCCCTACAGTATGGAAAGGTTGGTATCATTAGTATTAAAAAATCCATCAACACCCAGCATGGTACTGAAGATGTGGTTGAAAATGCTAAGTGATAGTGACATACAAATATGTTCAGGGTCATTTACAGAAGAGGGGAGAGTCAGAACTACACACTTGACTTGCCGAATTAAAAATGAATTTGCAAAATAGTTAAGTTTGAAGAGGTCTAGTTCTATTTCAAGGTTACTGTTAAAGAACAGACACTAACTAAATATCTTTCCCACAAAGACGTGAATTATGTCAGCTGTTTAGCCCTCCAAAAATTTAGTCAATTTATTCGATAGAGATTCTGCCTTAAAAGGTTACAAAAATTTTTATTATCTTAATTCTTATTTCTAAGAGTGACCACATAAGATTAGGTGAAAATAAATGAAAGTTTGGAAAATATCTGAACAATACTACCACTTTAACTAGACAAGTTTATATTTGAAAGAGAAAATCTAAAGAAACAATGAAATTCACTCTAAGAATGTCACTTTTTAAGTTTATACATTTGAATTTCAATTTCTTTATCAAGCATGCCAGAATTACTGAATTAACTTAATTCTATATATTTAAAGGGAAAAAGTTTTGGATTATTATTTTTGAATGCTTTGACTTAATATGCCAATATTTTCACTGTTATACTTCTCTTTACAGCTTTCCAACAACAAATACTTTTTTAGCTCTCCTTGTTAGGCTTCATTCATTAAAATAATAGTGATCCTAAATGGGGCACATATTAAAAATTGTTAAATGTCCATGTCCTTCAATGATATATATTTCCCATAAGCTCATAATGACTTAACTAAATTCCTTTTGTTCACATATTTAAAGATAAGAATTATTTTTGCCAAGTAATTCAATAACCTTTTAAGATTGAAATTGAGAAGCTATCAGTGTGCTTAACTTTTAAGGCATGCATACTCTTTATTTTGACAATAATGAATATCATAAATATTTTTTAAAAAAACTTTGAAAAGCTAAGCAGTAAGTTTATCAGCTTAGTTTTTCATTTTCTTTCTATTTGCAACTAAGCAGATAGTTTTTTTCTAACAGATAGAGCCACTGTTTCCAAAACTTAAGCAGAAAGGAATAGAGTAGTTGTCTTTAAATATGTATAAATATATATATATATTCATTTGCATACACATACATTTATATATATACATTTATACATGTATATATTCATTTATTACTTCTTTGACCCAAGTTAGACTTCTATCCTATTTGTTAATGTGCACAGAAATCACCTGGAAATTCTGCTAAAGATTCAAATTTAGTTTCAGTAAACTGCGTCTATAATTTTAATTCTATTATTGTTTTCTTGATGTCATCTTGATGTCATTGTATGACTTGTTCTCACAGTCTTCTTAAAGATAAGTAAATTTATCTTAGTGTTCATACATTGTAGATATTTGACATTTTGTAAAAAAGATCTACTCTTTAATTTTTTTTAAATCTTCATTGCGAGGTGTGAAAATTGATACAAAATGTTGGTGATTGAATACAGCACAAAGTTCGAGAAAGCTCTAGATAAGGGTGCTAAAGAGAGATGCTTCTAAGCTTAAGATTTCTTTCTTTCTGTTTTTTGAATGTGGGCCGTTGGTGGGATTACACGTGCTGGGGCAGTCCCTGGGTATGACGGCCTACATACTAGAAAATGGGAAATCTGGGCGGAAGAGGCCCAGTCCCAATCCGAGCAGGCTTGGAGGTCTCAGCCCCGGGTCCCACACACTTGGGTTCCTCTGCCGGTACCTTCATGCGTGAGGCTCATCTGAAGGTGTGGAGAGGGGCCTTGAGCATGGCTGTGGCTAGGCTCCGGAGGTCTCTTCGGCCACTGGGAGCTCTGCTAGGGGCAGGGAGGGAAGCTGGAGCCCATCCCCTCTGAAGAGCCCCAGGAAAGACAGCCAGCTGTGTGTGCAAGAGAATACTCAAAGCAATTAAGAAAAAGAATAAATTGGATTAAATCACTGTTTCTAGAGTTAAGAATTTCACGTAGTTAAAAATTATGCATTGTCATACCTAAAAAGAAAGTTAAATAAATTAATATAGTTGAGAGGTAACCAGAAGTAGAGGCACCCAGTTAACTTTGACAAATTTACAGAGAGATTTCAATGAAGATAGAGGAAAATGTAGGCAGAACTCTCCATGACATTGAAGCTAAAAGCATCTTGAAGGATGAAACAGCACTGACCATGCTAGTGGAAGCAAACATAAACAAATGGGACTACATCAAACTAAGAAGCTTCTGCACTTCAAAAGAAACAATGACCAAAATACAGAAAGAGCCCACAGAATGGGAAAGAATATTTACCCAATGCCAAAAACAGTAACAATCAGTCTCTCAATGAGAGATGTTACTGGTGTCCACTCGAACAAATCGATGAGCAATGGCATGACAGTGACAGTGACCCATCTGATAAGGGATTAATATCCAGGTTATACAAGACACTAGTAGAATTGTATAAGAAAATAACCTCCAACTCCATCAAAAATTGGGGAGAGGAAATGAACAGAAGTTTCCTCAAAAAAGAAATACAAATGGCCAAAAGGCACATGAACAAATGCTCCACATCAATAGTCTTCAGGGAGGTGCAAATCAAAACAACAATGAGATATCATCTCACACCACAGAGACTGGCACATATTCAAAAGAACAAAAGCAACCAGTGCTGGCATGGATGTGGACAAAAAGGGACGCTCTTTCACTGTTGGTGGGAATGCCAACTTGTCTAGGCTTTCTGGAAAATAATAAGGACAGTGCTTCAAAAACTAGAAATTGAGCTTCCATATGACCCCACAATACCACTTCTGGGAATATATCCCGAGGATGCAAAAAAGCACAGTGGAAGTGACATCTATATGTTCATTGCAGCACTGTTCACAATAGCCAAATCTGGAAACAACCCAAGTGCCCTAGAAGAGATGACTGGTTAAAGAAACTTTGGTACGTCTACACAATGGAATGCTACACAGCTCTTAGGAGAGATGAAGTAATGAAATCTGCTTATAAATGGATAGACATGGAGAGTATCATGCTAAGTGAAATGAGTCAGAAAGAGAGGGACAGACATACAGGGACTGCACTCATTTGTGGAGTGTAGGGTAGCATCACATGAGGCTGACACCCAAGGACAGTAGATACAAGGGCCAGAAGGATTTCCCCATATCTGGAAGACTGCCTCTTGAGCGGAGGTGAGAAGTCAGATGAAATAGAGAAGGGATCATTAAGAAAATGATGGCTGGAGGAATCAGTCGGGATGGGAGATGTGTGCCAAAAGTAGATAATGGATGATGACCATTATCATGATGTCCTTTCAGTGTCTGTGTTGCAATGCCCAAAAGTAGAGAGAGAGTATGGGGAATATTGTCTGCCATGGAGGAAGGGGGAGGGTGGAAAGGGGGGGATATACTGGGGATATTGTTGGTGGGGAATGTGCACTGGTGGAGGGATGGGTGTTTGATCATTTTGTGATTGTAACCCAAACATGAACGCTTGTAACTATCTCAAAGTGATTCAATAAAATTAAAAAAAAAAGAATCCAATGAATAGAGAAACTATTTGAGTTGTTTTATATAAAAAGGCATTATGAAACCACCTCAAAGTGTTACAACTTGACCAAAATTTTGACACAAAAAGATAAACAGCATTAAATTCAAAATAGAAAGATAATATTTTATATAAAAAGGGGAATTCACACGCACTAAGATTGGATACTTATCAAACATGATCAAAAACATATCATTAAAGGCAATGATTTTTTGCCTCATAAAATATAGAAATATTTGCTCTACTAATGATTCTGTTAAGGGAATGAAATGCAAATTATATAAAAATATTAATAAGTTACATACCCAACAGACATCCATCAGAATATATAAATAACTATCAAAAGTTAATAATTATAAGAAATCTAATAACCCAATTAGAACATAGCCAAAAGCATTAGCATTTCACCAAAAGGTTAGAGAAATAACAAATAAGCCCAAGAAAATATTTCTCAGTATCACTAAGTTTTAAAAAAAAGGAATAAAGCTTTACTAAGTTGGAAAAATGCACCTGTCCAGAAACTAAAATTTAAATAAGGACATAACATCAAGGCAAGTAAGGATGTGGACAAACTGGGTCATTCAAACACTGCTCTTGGAATTATAAAACGGTATAGTTATTCTGAAAAATAGTTTTGTAGTTTCTTTTAAAGTAGAAAATTGGCTGCACCTAAACTCATCAATTATTGTCATGGGTATGTATCACAGAAAAGTGAAAATATAAATATTTAAATAATATAAATTATGTTAGCACATAAAATTTTGCAATGATAATATTTTTAATTATCAGTAATGTGTTTCAGATACTATGTATCCTGAAGGATGTGCTGTTGATGTTCTAGCTCTTTAGGAGCTAGAGGATAATGTCAGTTTACAAAAATAATATAAAATATATCAATTCTAGAACCTCAGGTCTGTTGTATTTGGGGAAGCCTGTCATTTGTGAAAAGTTCAATTAATAATCTCAGTAAAACACTAATTCTTTTTCCTCTCCTGATTTAAATGGTGCATATAAATTGTGTCAAAATTAAATTATCAGGGAAATTTCCAATGTGTTTACTTATATATCTTCCTTAAAATGAATAAAACTCTATGTTTCTATAATGCTTCTAAAAATGCTTCCTTTCTCTAATCATTATTTGAGTTTTACAAAATTTTTTTAAGAACACATCCTCAATGCTATCATTGAGAGGTTTTATGCATACAAAATTCAGCAGTACACCTTTTACCAGAATGTCTTCTCTCCTCAACCATACATCCTGCTCCATGACAACTTGAGTTCTGTATACAATCCTAAGACACTGTTTCCTTTGACAATTTTATTTTCTTACTATGTCTCTTTATATTCCACATGAGAGATCATTTTTTAATTGAATCACCATGAGATACAGTTACCAAACTTTTATGTTTGAGTTTCAGTCATACAATGAGCAAACAACCATCCCTCCATTGGTGCACATTTTAAACCACCTATGTCCCCAGTACCCCACCCAACCCCAACCCAATCCTCCCCCTGCCTCTATGGCAGAAAATTTCTCCCATACTCTCTCTCTACTTTGGGACAACGTTATGGTTTGCAACAAAAATATTGAGAGGTTATCACATTTGTTGTTTTATCTTTCAGCACACATCTCCCATCCAGAACAATCCCTCCAACCATCATTGGTTTAGTCAAACCCGGGTTGGCTGCATGCAAGGCAAACGCCCTATCCACTATGCTATCGCTTCAGTCCTTGCTGCATACAATTGCACATATACTAGATATATGTTATATACACATATAAATAGATTTTATATATATATCTATAAATATATAAAAATGGATTTAAAACTTACATATATATATGTATATATATATATATATGTATATGGGCTGGAGCAATAACACAGCAAGTAGGGCATTTGCCTTGCATGTGGCCAACTGGGTTTCATTCCTCCATCCCTCTGGGAGAGCCCAGCAAGCTACTGAGAGTATCGTGCCCTCACAGCAGAGCCTGGCAAGCTACCCAGGGCACATACAATATGCCAAAAACAGTAACAACAAGTCTCACAATGGAAATGTTACTGGTGCCCTCTCGAGCAAATCGATAAACAACAGGATGACAGTGCTACAGTGCTCTCTCTCTCTCTCTCTATATATATATATATATATATATATATGTATATATATAAACATATATATATTATAGGTCATTTTAAATCCATTTACCATTCTATCATTCTAAGACACTTGGGGTGTTCTCAGATTTGTCTGTTGTGATTGGTGCAGCAAAAAACACAAGAGTATTATAGCTTAGTATTCCATTGTGCACAATTACAATAGTTTCCTTTTTCAGTCATCTGTTCTTGGACATGGGTTTCCAGATTTTGACTATTGTGAGCAATAATGAACATAAGAGTACAAATGTACTCTCTAAATAGAGTTTTGGGAACCTTGAAGAAGATACCAGGCAGTGGAAATACAGGGTCCTGTAAGAAAATGTCCACATTTTTTTCCAAAAAAATACCTTTGGAAAACAAAAGTATAAATAATCCTGTTCATTCAAGGATACAATATATTATCCTATGAACATTAAAAGTTTTTTCTTATTATGATTTTAAGTGATGACTATTATAGAAAACCATCCTCTGCATGGTTTCACTTTATGTTTTAAGATGTTTATTTCTTCCTCCTTAATAAATTCTTTGGGGACTGATAACCTTTTTTTTCTCCTTCTCTCTATTTTCAACATATAGAATTGCACCTGATTAACTCAGTTATTACTCAGTTTCAAGAGGTCTCTTATGCATCTTAACATGGACTATTTTAGTGGTGAATGTGACTAATCCTTCCACACCTACTATTAAAAGTTTCCTCCTTAGGCTAATTGAATGCTAATGGGAGATAAGGAAAGCATTTAAACATCCACATCTTGCATACATGATTTATGTTACTCTCTTGTAAAACAGTATCCAAGCACCAGTTGCCTTGTTTTCCTTGTCATGTCAGAAAAGGCTCGGTGGAGTATTAGAGACACAGAGTTTCCATCTTTCAATTCTTTCAGGCCAGTTGTCAATTGCTAACATTGAAAATATAGGTATAGATGTATGTACACTTTTTCTGTTTTGGTTTAGAGCCACACCTGCCTGTGCTCAGGGCTTACTCCTGCCTCTGCACTCAGGGCTCATTCTTGGTGGTGCTCTCTGGACTATATCTGGGGCCAGGCATCTACCCTAAGTTGGCTGTAAGCAAGGCCAAGTACCCTGTCTGCTATACTATTGCTCTGGTCTGGGACAATTTTTTAATGTAACATATTTTGATTTTATATGTAAAATGTTATATATACATTTTAAAACAAACTAGTAGCAAAGCCTTTTTATTCCATTTCTATGAAAATTTTCTAGACTATTAAGAGTTTTGCAGCTTAGGAATATTTTCTAGTTTGTAGCCTCTTATACACAATTTTAAGAATAGAAATTAGTTTCCTTAGTTTAGGAAATAAATATTTAAAACAAAGATTAGATCATTCAATTAGACTTCTTTCAGATTCACTATGGAAAGAGCTAGTAATTACTGAAAAATGAAGTCAGACTCTGAGAAAACTCTCTAACTGCATTATTTCCAACAGTCCTCTCCAATGGCAATTGTTACTAGATACAATAAGAAGTTAATGTGACTCCCTGAGGGAAACACATTTAATATGTGAACCAGCTCAGAACAAGCATATGTTTGGAATATAAATAATTCTCTTTATTCTAGGATGTAGTTTATAATCCTATAAACTCTCTCAAAGTTGTTCTTTCTCTCAAATTACATGGACCTTTAGTTTAAACATCAGCCATCTTTTGCAATAATATTCAATATGTTCCATCAAATCTCCCCAAACATAGACTCTAGTCTTCATTATTTCTAGAGTTAACTTTCTCAATCACAGATTTATTATGAGTGATGCCCTCTTAGAAACGTCTTATTGAGTTTCCTCATTGCTAACTACTCCTCAAGAAACATTATTTGAGTATATTGACCAAAGACTACTCTACCCCATGCAAATGGTGTGTGAACAGAAAGTTGAACTCCACTTGGGAAAAACAATTGCACTGAAAGGTGGGGTAAACTTTTTTAAACAGAAATACTGATGGATAAGCATAAAATGTCATATAAATCTTAATGATATGATACCTAAAAAAAGTCATGTTCTTAGAATTAATCTTTGGATTTTCAAACTCATCATAGTAAATATATAAATATCTAAATAATCAGACACATGCTAGCAGCAAATCTTGGAACTCTTCTGCGCTTACATTCTTATGAATATTTCTCTCAAGAACTATTCCTCAAACTGCTCACATTCTTCATGCATCTCTGAATTCTTTATCCTATCCTCTCTGCAACTTCTTTGAATTGTGAATTGTTACTCATCTTTAAAGTTTACAAACTCAAACCACATTAATATATGATTCCTTCCTCTGTACATAAAACATATTTCTCATAAATCTTTAGAGTATATTTTATATTGTATCATCCTTATTTATGTCTTTACTTCTTTTACTAGTAATGAAAGCCTTGAAGTAAAAGGAAATGTCTTATTCATATTTTCCAGTTATGTTTTATAATGTTGCCACAAATCAAATGCTTTGACACCCTGCCCTCCAGAGTGAGTATCGATGCCCTCTCCTTGAGTATGGGTTATACTTTATGAGTCTCTTTTCAAAAATGGAATATAGTGGCAATTACAGAATATAACTTACAAGGCCAGGTAAAAATTAATATAAATTTTACCACCTGGAAGTGATTCACTATGTTTCCATGAAAAGGATGTAAAATTTTTAGAAATAGGAAATAGAAGAAACTGTAGGCTTTTAAAAAATAGTAGAAAAGAGTTTTGAAACTTTGTGTAGAATACTGGTAACAATTTATAATGCTGTCTGTGAGGCTGCGAGTAAAATTTATTGATACCTCATTAGAACCTAGAGAAAAAGAAGTATATGAAGAGACAGGTTAAGAAAGACCAATTCTTATAAAAATCTGGGAAGTCACAAATAATAAAATGGAGCTTTGACTATGGAGCTTTTAAGATCAAGTGCTAAAGATGTCCTCTTATTTACTTGATGCTTATGGTAAAATGTGACACTTAAAATAGTAAAAATACTTTCAAACACAACTGATCAAAGATAAGATTGTTTATAAAGTATTCAATAATTCTAGATAGTGAGTTATATATAGTAATATGGCCAGGTAAAATTAAGATCTGTGCTCTGAAATATTTCTTTTTGTCTTTTCTTTTGGTTGTAGTGGTGTATATCAACCAGTGCTCAGAAGAATCAGAGCTCTCCAGTTATACTTAACAAACTAGGCCAGCACTCACTGTCTGGCCTAAGCAGTACTGTGTTCCAAGAGCCCTTGATTAGACCTATCGCATAGTTAGCTGAGAGCTCCTGGATCGGCCTTCAAGCCCCTGAATACCACGAGGGGATTGTGAAAAATAAATGGACAAGAAGTAACATGAGAGTTTGAGGCCAGGCCCCCATCTGACTTGCAACAGTGTAATTTTGATCACCGTGGACAATCAGGTACAGATGTGAACAGGAGCTCTCAGAGACAGCAAATAGAAAGGTTTAAAAATAGAAGTTATAGACATTATGATAGAAGTTTACAATTTATGACTGGGGTAAATAGGCAACATTAAAACAGGTGGTGGAACATGTGCACTGGTGAAGGGATGGGTGTTTGATCATTGTATGACTGAGACTTAAACCTGAAAGCTTTGTAACTGTTCTCCCGGTGATTCAATTAAATAAATAAATAAATAAACAAATAAATAAATAAATAAATAAATAAATAAATAAAAATAAGTCAAAATAGACATTATGATAGAAGTTTACAATTTATGGATGGGGAAAATTGGCAACATTAAAACATTTAGTCATTGTTTTTAATTATATTTAAAAATATCTTTATCTATGACATTCCTATGAACTAGTGAACATGTTCCAGATAAAAGTGAAGGTACACTCTTGAGCCACCCCCTTGCGGTCTGAACCCGCCCTACTCCTTAGTGTTCACGGCTTTTCTCCTTCAAGATACCTGAGGAAGTTCACCATGGAGAGGAGGAGGTGGAGACTTTTGCCATCCAGGCAGAAATTGCCCAATTGATGCCTCTCATCATCAATACCTTTTATTCCAACAAGGAAATATTTCTTCGGGAATTGATCAGTAATACTATTGATGCCTTGGACAAGAGTCTCTGTGAGAGCCTGAAAGACCCTTCCAAGCTGGACAGTGGTAAAGAGTTGAAAATTAACATCATCTCAAATCCCCAGGAACGCACCCCACCCTGCCTCTGGAGGACATAGGCATTGGCATGATCAAAGCTGATCTTATAGATAATTTGGGAAGCATTACCAAGTCTGACTCTAAAGCATTTATGGAAGCTCTTCAGGCTGCTGTAGACATCTCCATGACTGGGCAGTTTGGTGTTGGCTTTTATTCTGCTTACCTGGTAGGAGAGAAAGTGGTTGTGATTATAAAGCACAATGATGATGTTGCGAAGTATGCCTGGGAGTCTTCTGGTGGGGGCTTCTTCACTTCCGTGTTGATCATGGTGAATCTATTGGCTGGGGTACCAAAGTGATCCTCCATCTTAAAGAAGAATAGACAGAGTACTTAAGAAGAAAGGAAAGAGAAAGAAGTAGTAAATAAACATTCACAGTTTATTTGGTATCCTATCATATTTGGAGAAATAGAGAGAGAAAGTAATCAGTGATGATGAGGCAGAAGAGAAAAGAGGAAAAGAGAGGATAAACATGATGAGGAGAAGCCCAGGATTGAAGATGTTGGCTCAGATGAGGAGGATGATAGTGGTAAGGAAAAAGAAAACCAAGAAGATTAAGGAGAAATACATTGATCAGGATGAACTAAATAAGGCAAAGCCCATTTGGACCAGAGTTCCTGATGACATCACCCAGGAGGAATATGGTGAGTTTTATGAGTCTAACCAATGACTGGGAAGACCACTCGGTAGTCAAACACTTCTCTGTAGAAGGTCATCCCCTGCCGAGCTCCATTTGACCTCTTAGAGAACAAGAAGAGGAACATCAAACTCTATGTCCACTGTGTGTTCATCATGAATGAACTGATACCAGAATATCTGAACTTTACTCATGGTATGGTTGACTCTGAAGATTTGTCCCTGAATATTTCTTGAGAAATGCACCAGCAGAGCAAAATCTTGAAGATCATTCGCAAAAACATTGCTAAGAAGTGTCTTAAGCTCTTCTCTGAACTTCCAGAAGACAAGGAGAACTACAAGAAATTCTCTAAAAACCTAAAGCTTGGAAACCATAAGGACTCCACTAGTTGGTAATGCCTTTCAGAGTTGCTGCACTATCACAATTCTCTGTCTGGGGATGAGATGACTTCTCTCTCAGAGTATGTCTCTTGCATGAAGGAAACTCAGAAATCCATTTATCATATCACTGGTGAGAGCAAAGAACAGGTTGCTAACTCTGCTTTTGTGGAGCAAGTGCGAAAGCAGGGCTTTGAGGTAGTGTACCCGACCGAGTCCATTCTTGAATACTGCATGCAGCAACTTCAGGAGTTCAATAGGAAGACCCTGGTCTCAGTTACAAAGGAAGGCTTGGAGCTGCCTGAGGATGAAGAGGAGAAAAAGAAAATGGAGGAGAGCAAGGCCAAGTTTGAGAACTTGTGCAAACTTAGGAAGGAAATCTTGGATAAAAAGTTTGAGAAGGTCACAATACCCAATAGGCTTGTGTCTTCACCCTGCTGCATTGTGACCAGCAACTATGGCTGGACAGCCAACATAGAGCGGATCATAAAAGCCCAGGTCTTTTGGGATGCCTCTACAATGGGCTACATGATGATCAAGAAGCACCTGGAGATCAACCCTCACCACCCCATTGTGTGTTTGCACAATGCTGTGACAGAAGGCAGAGGCAGACAAAAATAACAAGGTTGTCATGGACCTCGTGGTCCTGTTGCTTGAAACTGCCCTGCTCTCCTCCAACTTCTCACTTGAGGATGCCCAGACCCACTCCAGCCATACCTACTGCATGATCAAGCTAGGTCTGGGCGTTGCTGAAGATGAAGTGACCTCTGAGGAGCTCAGTGCTGCTGTTTCTGATGAGATACCCGCTCGAGGGTGATGAGGATGCATCTTGCATGGAAGAAGTAAACTAGAAGTTTCTACCTGCAGATTTGCTCTCAGTCTAGTGTCCTGAGTGGTCTTATCTACCTGGGTCTAGTGTTCTTTTATTTTTTTCTATTCCTATGTTTTCTATCTTAAGGCAGGATAGGGGTAGGGTCTCAAGCCACCCCCTTCAAATTTGACTGGGTGTTTGGATATTGTGTATTTTGTTTGTCTATTTTGACCTGAAATTAAAGTATGCAAAATAAAGATGATGTGTTTTCTACAAACAAAAGGTGTATGAAACAAGTTGAATCACATCTTTTAATGTATATTTGCCTTTGTGTTCTTATCTTACGATGATATTTATTCACTAACATAAAGTTAAATATTTTTCAAGTTGACTGCTTATTAATTTCAGTCTCATACACTAAATTAGATGCCACAAAATTTCAAGCAACATTTTTTCCTATACTCCTATATTCTTTCAGAATGCATAAATAAAATTTGAATGCATTTTTAACATTTATAATTAACTTTATGGTTTTAATTATTGGTCAGAGAAGCACTACACACATTTGGTTATCCATACAAATGCATAAATATCTTACTTTGAAGGCTCATATTTATGGGTTTTGGTGTGTGTGTGTGTGTTTGTATACTTTACACATATTCAATAAGTATCAAGAGTTCTTGTAGGCCACCCAACTAGTTGCTGATTATGTGATTCTAATCAGTAAATTGTGAAAACATGTTGATGATATCATAACAAGAAAAAGAATCACTTCTATTCCATGAGCCATAAAATGTTACTTTGCCCTCTGACCTTTTCCATGGTTTTAATTCCATGAAAAATAAATTTCTTCTCACTGTGAGGAAGTCCTGGATTGCCTCAGTCTAATACAGTCTAATTAAGGGCTGCTAGTTCCTAAGATGCTCACCCTAAAGACAAATGTTAATGATGAGTTTAAAATGGTGTCCTATTACTGGCTTATAGAGTGTGATCTACCTTGGCACTTCATTTTAAAAATGAGCAGTAATTGGTAAGACTTTAAAATTTCTATTTAAAAGGTGAGGAAGTGGATTCAGGAAACTTTTGGGACTTTGTCAAGGTTGCCCAGACAACTATGTCTACAGTTCTTTAAATTGTCAGAAGATTAAGTGATTGAAAAATAGAACTACGATCTATTTCAGTATGGCTAACTTTTTTGAGTATTTGCATACAAACACATTTATTTGGGGTTAACATATACACACACACACATACACATGCACACACTGATCTGTTTGTGCAAACCAAAATTTAGGGAAAGAAATCTTCCAGTTACATGTTCAGATCTATCCTGATATTGATAAAAGAGTTTACTAGTAGACTGAAAAAAAATGTTTCTTTGCTCTGGGAAAATGCAGCTAAATTTAGGGTCTAGTTTTATGATTTGTAGCTAGCATCAAGAATGTTCTGCATTATTATTTTGAATTGAAATATAACTCAGGAGAAAAAATTTATTTATAAGATTGCTATCACTCAAACATTGGAAATTAAATTTGTAGCTTCTTCATTTGACACCTCAAACCCTTCTCACATACCCTGACTCTTTGGGACCTTGTTTATGAGTGCAAGAATACAAGAGTAGGACCATAATTAGAATATCTAACCTCATGAAAATGTCCCAGTTATCATATTTTTTGACACATTTGAATGTACTTGTAATAAAAGTACTATAATTATATGTGTGAAAGCATCTAAATACAACACATTCATATATTCAAAGCACCAAAAGAAAGGGTTCTAAAAATTTATCTATCAAAA
Source organism: Sorex araneus (assembly GCF_027595985.1). Lineage (NCBI taxonomy): Eukaryota > Metazoa > Chordata > Mammalia > Eulipotyphla > Soricidae > Sorex > Sorex araneus. Next base: position 69,919,844 of record NC_073304.1, on the reverse strand, counting down.
CTATTATATGTTTTGAGTTTTATTTTAAAATATGTAAGGTAAGCTACATTACTAACTTTGAAGAAGATAGCAACTAAATAATAAAATATATAAACAAAATATTATAAAAATAATGTAATTTTAATATAAAATGTTAGAAGAAATATATAATATTATGGCAATTTTAAGAGGTATTGTCAAAGAAACAAACTGAGATAATGCAAGATATTATTATAATGAGAAATGACATAGCACTCCAGAGAATACATGCAGTTCACATGCAGCAACAATACTTCCAAGTTGAGAGAATATGGAACAAAGCTCTCAGAAAAGAGCCACACAGAACGTTCTGGCCGTGTTTCAGGCTGTCTTCACTGGGGCAACTCGAGAGGCATGGGTTGAATTACTCTCCTCACCCTAGCAGAACTCCAACAGTCCAAAAACCTCCAGAACCCAACTCCACATCCATGCTCAAGGCCACTCTCCACAGGCTCCAGTGAACCTCACCTATGAGAGAACCTGCAGAAAAACCCAGGTATACGGGACTCATGACTGAGATCTCCAAACTCTGGGAATGGGATTGGGCTTCCTACCCTCAGCTTCCTAGTTTTCAGTTAGTTTGGCAGTCACACCCACCAACTGCTCCTAGTGTCATATAACCTCATCAACAGCAACAAAGAACGTCCTGGAGCATGCGACTCTCATGACCACTCTAGGCCACTAATGTACCGAAAGAAGCACACATTTGTTTGGGATTAACATACATGCTTATAATCTCTCATATAAGGGTTTAAATGACTCCAGGATGAAATATGATGATCTTCACACACTTTTCTCTTATGGTGGTGGAAAAGTGCAGTGGCAGGATTTTTGTTTGAATATTATCTGTAATGAACTATTGTGAACAACTTTTTAAAAATTAAAATAAAAAAATACACTTCCAAGCTAATCTATACAGTGGTAAATGTGCTGCAGTAAATAACAATTCTTGTATACAAAGTTCTGTAACTCATATCCATAGATGGATTAGCCACAACGATGGAGTAGGTCAGATAAGGATATTAACAGTGTCATAAGCTTCCAGGGATTCATGGAGATTTCTATAAATGTTCTTCCTTTGGGTTCATTGCTAAAGTTCATGCATATATGTGTCCCAATGAACATCATAATAATTTTATGGTAGGAGACACTGTTTCACAGGTTCCTCTTTGGGTACAAATAAGTTAGATTTTTTTTTCAGTCACACCTGGTGGTGCTCAGATTTACACCTAACTTTGTGCTCAGTGATCACCCTTGGCAGGGATCTGGGCACTACATGGGGTGGAGGAGATAGAATCTTTGCTGGCACATGCAAGGGAAGCACACCCCCTGCTGTACTATTGCATTGACTCCAATATTTGGATATTTAAAATATAGTTTAAAAAATTTACTTCCCTGCCATCTTCATTTATGTATGTCACCACTATCTCCTCAATTGAGGAAGGAAATGAAAGATAAAAAGGTGAAGGTCTTCTTTTTTTTCTTTGACTTAGGTATTTGTTGATTCCGTGCAATGTTTACCAAGATATTCAATGAATAGGATTTATATGTTTAAATATTTCAACTGCTATCTAACAGAAATATGAACACTTTAAAGAGATAAATTATTATGTTTTTATTTTGAACCTTTTGCACTAGCACAATAATTATGAAAAGCATGTTATTTTTTATTTTTAAGTTTTTTAAATTTTTGTTTATTGAATCACCGTAAGATACAGTTACAAAAATTTTGTGATTGAGTTTCAGTCACAGAATGATTAAACACCCATCCCTCCACCAGTGTACATTTTCCACAACCAATGACCCCAGTATCCCTCCCACAACCCACACCCTACGCCACACCCTGCCTCTATGGCAGATACTTTCCTTCTTACTCTCTCTACTTTTGGGCATTATGGTTTGAAATACAGACACTGAGAGGCCATCATATTTAGTCCTTGTTCTATTTTCAGCCTACATCTCCCATCCCAATCGATTTCTCCACAGGACAAAACATGTTTATCAAGATCAACCACTATGTCCATAATTCAACTTAAGGCAAAGAGAAGCAAATGTGTCTTAATACTTATTGCTCATGTGAAATTATTTTATATCTTTTTTAGTTTGGCCCAGATAATACTTTTCTTCTTCTTTAATATCTGTTTTAATAATTGGCAAGAGATGAGATAAGAGCTTGTATATTTGATAGTTATGAGAATTATCTCAAGATAATTTCCTATCGGGGCTGGAGTGATAGCACAACGGGTAGGGCATTTGCCTTGTATGCGGCTGACCCAGCTTCAATTCCCAGAATCCTATATGGCTCCTGAGCACCGCCAGGGGTAGTTTCTGAGTGCAGAGTCAGGAGTAACCCCTATGCATTGACGAATGTGACCCAAAAAACAAACAAACAAACAAAAAAGTTAATTCCCTATTTTACAACTTTGTTTTAGGGTTTGTTTATTGCTCTGTGCATGTATTTTTCCCTTTGAAAAAAACAGGATTTCAGAATAAGATTATTCTTCACTTTTACTGTTCTCTTGAGTATGAGTTGGAATACAATAAAAGTGGTAATCAATTAAATGGATTTTGAAAAAACAAAAACCTATGGTAAGCCTTCATCTGCCTATGCTACTTCCTTCTCCCCTCCTTAAAAAAATGGCATTAAAAGAACTGTAAAGAATAGTTCAAATTTTTGAAAGCAGAGGAAAATATGAATAATTTTCTCCAGTTCTGTCTTTTAATATATAGGATATCTATAAAAAGCGGAAAATGCAAAAATAAATCTTATATCAAAATGAAAAATAATATTTTAAAAATGGTAATTTTTTATTGAAGAAATTTCTTACTTCCATATTTAATATGTTTTTATGTAACAGCAACCTTTGTAGAAAACAAAAAACATAGTTTTTGAAACTCATTACCTCATGAAGAAATAGAGGTACCATTGATGAGGAACTCATTCCAAAGTAGAACATGATAGTGATAAAGAGGAAATCGAAAACTTTGAATTCCTTGCTTGCTTATCTGGATGGCAACAATTCGCTGCCTAAATATATATACACTTCACAATTTTGAAACACAAGCAATGTCTTCTGTGAGCTAGTTAATTTAAGTAGCTAATGAAGGTCTAAAGAAATTAATCTGAAGGAGTGGCATAGAATATAACATAAAATTTAATATTTTGTTGATATCTTTCCAAACACAGATTTAGAATTTATAAACTAGAATTACTGTGCATACAAAGCAATGACTTTAACTCATTTCAGTGAAGACAAAAATAATTTTCATATTTTTGTTTGTATTTTGTTTCTTTTAGCTTTAAAATATTGTAACAATGAAATATTTAAATTTACTGAGAATGTGAAATATATATTTGACTATCAGAACTATGCAGATGAAAATGACCATAATTTAAATGATTTTCTTCTTAAATGTGTTTCTTCTGTGAAAAATGCATAAACATATTTAGAATCACTTAAGTTAAAATTTTATGTATGGAAGCAAACATAGTTCTATGGGGAAAGACAAGGGGCAGAAAATTGTGTGGGTTATCTAAAACTGTGCTATGTCTGTCTATAGAATTAATTTGTAATAAAGATTAATTAGGGCAGGCATCTGCATTTTAAAGGTAAGGAGACCTGCTCTTAGAAATCTTGTGGTATAAACAGTGGTATAAAGGAGCTGTGGATATAGAATAGATGTTAAGGCACTGGCCTTGCATGTGGCTGTGGCAGAAATAATGGTTTGAGTCCTAGCACTGTCAGGTGTGGTACCAGAGCTCAGAGGCAGGTGTGGTCCTGAGCATCATTGGTACCACAAAAGAAGTAGTAGAGATAATTAACCAAATTATAAACATCCCACATGCTCAACATAATGTAATACTGTACAGTTATAAGAAAAGATGAAATCATATAATCTGCCACTAAGTGGATGGAACAAGAGGGTTATTATGTTGAGTGATGTCAGAAGGAAAGGGACAGATACAAAATGATACCTATTATATGTGAGAATAAAGATGAATAGTAAGGGAACAGCAAATGACTAGAGACAACAGAATTTGAGATTTGAGCCACAGAACTGAGTTTATATGATGAGAATGAGCTTAAGGACTTACTCTTGGCTCTCCTCTTGGGATCATTCCTAGAACTGCTGAGGGACCATATGTCGTGTGGGGGATCAAAACCAGCTCAGCTTCATGCAAGGTAATTGTTCCGCTGGTTGGAATAGCTGCTCACTCCTGTAGAAACAATCTTATGAAATTATCCAGGGAGTATGGAGAGATAAATATCAGAGAATATTAAAATATTGCCTAGGATGTGGATCCAATAAAAGAGACAGTGTTGCGTTCATATACCAAAGTTTCTTTATCCAGTCTTCTGTTTTTGAACACTCAAGGTCTTTCTTTCTTTTCATTTCTTTTTTTTTTCTGATCATGGAAATAGTGAATAGTGCCATAGTGAATAAAGGAGCAAAAATGACTTTTTGAAATAGTACTTTGGGGCCTCTGGTGATGGGTATGGTGTTGGAACAATATGTGCATGAAACCCTTTCTAAACCACAATGCTTCAAATAATACATACATTTTTAAATTTTAAAAAGTAAGTATTTTCAATAGTGTTTTCAGGTAACATTCATAGGAAGATAAAGTTTCAAAATGTTTAATGATAAATTCAGACAATTGTGCTAAAAATCAAGCATTAATTTTTGAATATAAAACATATTTGGTAATATGGGCACAATAACAAAATTAGTAAAAGCTTTTCCACATGAATGGGAAAGAAAATATTATAATGGATAAAAGAACATAAATATAGAATTTCTTACTCTTCAGATCAAGACATAAGAATGACTATCGAATAAAAAATTTTAATTAGAATTAGTAAATGAATGAGACAATGGATCTCAAAAAGTTTGGATTACAAGAGATAGACCTGTAAATTATTTTTAATCCATAAAAAAACTAAAATTATATATTGCCATTATTAAACACATTACTGGTGAGTTTAAAGCCTAATATTATGTCAAAAATAGAAAATAACACCAAAGTTATTAAAAAAGCAAGAGCTCTTCATAAGGATAAGATAGTTATTTCAAGTAGTCTGTGAATGAAGTGACATCTCTATAGAAAGTACATATACATAATCTTCTCAAACCACTCAGACATTTTGACCTTATTTTTGTATCTTTGGATCTGTATGCTTCTTGTGCACAGTAAGAAAACTAAGAATCTAAACTTATCTGAGTATTAGGCATTGAAACTTAAACTATTTCATAGCCTGCCTCAACTTTGGCAGAGGATGCTGTGTCAGAGAGTGTGTAGCATTCAAAGATAATGCTGCTCACTTAAGATAGAACTCATATTCCTGGCTATAGAAATCCATTCAGCATTCACAAAATTAGCAACTTGCCTAAATAAAAGAAAATAATATAGTCTTCATTTAATTTAGCACAATTTTGTGAAGGCTTTTTACATATTATTTGATATTTGACTGGAATACAATAGGTATTGCCAAAAGGTGGTTTGTTTTTAGGATACCTTTGTCCCTTTGGCTAGGGAAAGAGTCTCTCCTTGGACTGTTTTGTTTTATCCTATAGGAAGTTTCAGGTCCATGTCCTGAGCCTGTTCCCATAATGTATGAGCAATACCAAGAAAACTCAGAGAAATTTTCACCACTATATCACATGAAGTATGTTTTGTTCTTTCATCTAAGTATTCTTGTGTTTACTTGCTCTTTTATGTCAGTGTATTTTTGGCTTTATAGTCTTAAGAAGGAAATATTGAAGAAATGGGGTTACTCTTTGTTGGGCAACCAGAAGCCCAGTAATTCTTCATAACAACTCAGACCACCAGTTGTGGTGCACAAAAGACCAGAACTCAGGTAGCATATTGTTTTGAGAACAAGCATGGAGACTGTTTTCCAGTCACACCTAGAAGAGGAAAGAGGAAATTATTTCTAATTTTTTTTTGCTAGTATAGTGTTTTTAGGTCTCAGCAGAGAGCTAAGTTCTGAGGAAACATCTTGCTTTCCAATTTATGTATCAAAGTATTATTAACAGGGTCCTACAATGACCTAAACTTCTAGACATGTGACAGCAATGGGACTAAATAAGCCTGGCAGAGGACTGCTTGGCTATCCATTGTGCACACATGACAAGTGGCAGAGGACTGATTTTCAAAGTGAATGGTGGGGAAAAAAAAACAATTTTGTCACCTGTCACAGGTGACAAAATTGCATACTGCTAAGCACACACACGTGCACACACACACAAGTCTATAAATAATACATGTTGATCATAACCATATCAATTCTTTGATTATCATATTGTACTAGTTCAACTTACGCTGAGATTAATGAAGGGTTTACAGAACTTCATGTTATTTTTAACACAAAAAATCTCAATATTTAAAACTAAATATAAGCATACCCTTATGCCCAAGCAAGTGATTATCGAAGTCTCTCTACTTATTCTGAATCAGAAGTTTAAAGTGCCCTAACAAAGCTTACTATTTTGTAACTGTTTCTGGTCTTAACTCTGTTGAGTGCAGCAGATGCATTATACTGAGCTTTTACTGTGTGTTCCAGCCCAGCCCACAACTGAGAACTCCCAGGTGCATATGGATTGCAGACCTCTGCATATGGATTTTTATGGCTCCAGTGTTATACCTAGTTATTTTTTTTAAATAAAGTCTGCACTGGATGTAAGTCTCATTCCCCCACCCCACAAAAGGCTGAGAAGCAATAAGATAAATGCAAGCTCTGAGAACCCACATCCCTATTAGTAGTACTGATGCTATTTGATGCCTAAAATCAAGTGACTCATGATTTTTCCCCCAATTTTTCTGATTTTTTAAAGTAAGAAGACATATAATAGTTATCAATCATAGTTGGTGGTGAAAATTCCATGTCTAGGTTACACTTTAATGCTTTCTTAACATTTTCTTGCATCATTAATAATATCACTCTGGACAGATCATTTAAGCGACAGTTTCTTCATTTATAAAATTATAAAAAAATTTCCTTTAAAATGAAATTTCTATTATCATCTCAATGTGATAATGAGATATGAGCTGCCTTTGCCGCTCCATATTATCCTTCCAACTTTAGACTGTGGGATCAGAATTTCATATATTTTTTGAATACATTTAACAGCAACTCCAAACTGGAGATTAAACTAGAGTATATGTGTCATAATAACATCTATGTTTTCAAAATGTGTCATGAACTTGCTAATGCATAGATCTATTCTCTTAATAGAAATAATGTTTCACAAAGTTATATTGTCATTAAGAAAACTTAAAACATCACCACTCATAATAATGTTATAATTTAACAAAAAGAACTATGAAGTCCTCCATTATAGTGACACAACTGACAGCAACTGAATTTTATATGAATCATCCCACCAACACAAAAGAACTTCTATAAACAAAGATTACTGCTCTTGTTCTGCTGTGAGAAATTAATAGGAATTTGAAGGAAAATTATTAGTTTGCTCTGACAGTCTAAATACATATTTCACTAGTAAAAAATAGAGCTTAACCAATGTTATTTTTTTCAAATCAAATTTATTTCAAATATAATTATTCAACTAGAGTTATTTGTGATCATTAAATTTCAAAGTTACAGGATCAAAGGGAAAAAACTGTCAGAGACAAACAAATCCTAAATTATAGATTATCAACTTGAAAACCTTAATATTTTCAACCTAAATAGGCTGAAAATGCTTTCTTTATAGTTGGTTGGTGTGTATTTTAGTTCAGTTTTTCAGAATACAGCGGATGTATATATATTGGGACAAGAACCTTGGCAGATACAAGAGTATAATAATTAGTACTTGTTCTTGGGTATTAATGACCGCCACAAACATTAATAAATTAATGACCACCAAAATCTATAAATCTATTTTTATTGATTTTTTTATTTTATAAGGTAGTTCACAATATTTGATTGCATTTAATATTCAAACACCAATTCCATCACCATTACACCTTCCCACCTCCATATTTCTGATGTTTCCATCCCCAACCCCAACCCCTGTCCCAAAGCAGGACTGAAATAGTATATTTTGTATTGTTTGTTATGAAAAAATAGCTGAAACTGCTACAAAAAAATATCCTTTAGATGAAAGAATGTGAAGATTGTTCTATTTCAACAGGAGCCATCTCTTCTGTAAGAGATCACTAACATGTTGGTAAAGGTTGAGCCTTGTGCGCCTTTATTTATATATGTGTATACATATGTATATATACCTGTAAATATATATATACATATATGTATATTTTCCCCTAAGAGTGGTCGTCTACTACTTTGAACTCCACCAAATGTGGTGCAGTACTCTTGGAGTATGGGTAGGGTATGTCCCATGAAGTGTTGTGTGGTCCAGAAATAGGTTCATTCATAGGTGAGGCTCAGCCTGAGCCTGTGGAGAGCAGCCACGAGCATGGCAGCTTTTGAGTTCTAGAGGTTTTCAGCTGCTGAGGCTGGGTCCCTAGGGCAGAGAGGGCTCTCACCTGCCCCCCTCTGGGGCGCCCCGCGTGAAACAGCCTAGTGTGGGGTCTAGCAGCATGTTTATGGCGAGCATCATGTTATGCTCCCTCTGCCAGAGAAGTAAAATTTATTTTTTTGATACCGGAGAACTCTTTAAAAAATTACATACTTAGAGACAAGGGTCAGGAAGATTGCTCCACAGTTGGAAGCCTGCCTCCTGAGCTGGGGGAGATGGCAGCTGGGATAGAGAAGCAATCACTAAATCAATGATGGTTGAAGGAAATTCTCGTGATGGGAGATGTGTGATGAAAATAGATAAAGAACCAAACATGATAGTCCCGCAGTATCAGTATTGCAAATTCCCCAAAGAGAGAAAGGATTAAACTCTCTGCCACAGAAGCAAGGGGTGGGGTGAAGTGGGGTGGAGATATCAGGAGAGATACTGGGGACATTATTGGTTGGAAATGGACATGGTGGAGGGATGGACATTTGATCATTGTATGACTGAAACTCAATCATAAAAGCTTTGTAATTGTATCTCAAGGTGATCCAATAATAAATAAATAAAATAAATCACACACAAAAATTATATACTTAATATCCAGTATGTTATTGGGGTAACAGCTATTATATCCACAACATTTGTGTATATAGTTATCACCAGCACCTTATACTTTCTTAAATTATTTAGCCCTGTAAGCTTCACTTCAATTTTGTTAGCAGCAGATTAAAACTGGCAGTTTGTCCAGAACCACATTATTCCCCAAGCACCAACCAGATTGACTTCCAAGCAATGGGCAAAGAGTAGACCCTGAGTACTGCCAGATATGGCCCCCAAACAACAAACTCCTTTCAAAACCATATTATATACTTCTTAGCTTCAGGAATATTGACAGGTGCTCTCTCTTGCTTTCTTTCTCTCCTGTATTTTAATGACTTCTCAAAAGATACGTAGTAGTTAAACATTTTCAAAGTTTGTAATATTGCCAAACATTTAAATAGAGCAAAGATGAGATGAATTGATACAATGCCTATAAACTCATCAATGGAAACATTATTTAATTAATGATCATAAAAAAAAACTAAGAAGAGAGCTGGATATGTAGTTCAGCAGGACAACATTCCCTGAATGAATGTGGTTTGAGTTTGATCACTGACACTGGAAAGAAAAAGATTAAGAAGAGAATGAGGAGAAACTTTCATGATAAGAAATTACAAACTAATTTTAAATTATATACTGTGGCTAATTTTAAATTATATCCTGTAGCAGAGCAGGTAGGTCATTTGCATTGCATGTGGCCGATCCAGGTTCGATTCTTCCGTTCCTCTCAGAGAGCCCAGCAAGCTACCAAGACTTTCCTGCCCTCTGCCTTTCTGCAGAGTCTGACAAGCTACCCATGGCATATTCAATATGCCCAAAACAGTAACAACAAGTCTCACAATGGAGACGTTACTGGTGTCCACTCGAGCAAATACTGTGGCTAGTAGAGGCAAAAGTTACAAATCACAAGTACATCACTGTCATTGTCATCCCATTGTTCATCGATTTGCTCGAGCAGGCACCAGTAATGTCTTCATCTGTCCTAGCCCTGAGATTTTAGCAGCCTCTCTTTGCTCGTCCTTCTCAACAGTGCCTCATTGGGGGCTCATTTAGGGTCAAGGGAATGAGACCCATCATTGTTACTGTTTTTGGGATATCAAATATGCCATGGGGAGCTTGCCAGGCTCTGCCATGCTACCCTCAGTAGCTTGCCAGGTTCTCCAATATTGAGAAATAGACTGTAAGAGGCTCCCGCAGTGGGACCCAATGCGCCCGCACCCATGCCTGACAAGTACAATGAGGACAAAAAAGATAGATATTTTAGTAATAGTGTGTCATTGACACACTTAGAGGAAAAGATTCCCAGGAAAAATAATGAAGTGATAGGAATGGACAGCAAATCTCAATTGCTGAAAGATGAATGAAAGTGGATTAGTGTCTTGGGAGGAGAGCTTATTACTTCCTAAGAACTGACTATGAAAGAAAGGAAGGAAGCAATGTAGTAGGTAGCTAGAGATGCTGGAATAAAGGAAGAATAATTTTTATAAAATGTAATAAAGTTAAGAAAGCTTTTCATACAGTTGTGGAAAAGAGAGAATGATCAAAACAACAAAGGGTAAAAAGTTTATGAACTAGCAGTCCAAGAAAAATTGCTTTAGAACCAAGCATGAACCTTAATGGTGGTAGTTTATCTTCTTCCCTAAAACTTAATTTTTCTTAATCTCTTATTGTCACCTTAATCTCTGTGACCAAGTTTATTTCTTTTAATTTTTTATTAGAGAATCACTGTGATGTACAGTTACAAATTTATGAACTTGTGTGCTTGCATTTCACTCATAAAGTGATCTTTTACCCATCCCTCCACCAGTGCCCATTCACCTCCACCAATGATCCCAGTATCCCTCTCATCACCCCCACCCCATCCCCCACAACCCCACCCTGCCTCTGTGGCAGGGCATTCCCTTTTGTTCTCTCTCCTTTTGGGTGTTGTAGTTTGCAATAGAGGTATTGAGTGGCCTTCATGTTCGGTCTATAGTCTACTTTCAGTTCGCATCTTCTAACCCGAAATGGGTCCTCCTAACATCCTCTACTTGGTGTTCCCTTCTCTATCTGAGCTGCCTTTTCCCCCAGCATGTGAGGCCAGTATCCAAGCTGTGGGGAAGACCTCCTGGTCCTTATCTCTACAACTCTTGGGTGTTAGTCTCCCACTCTGTTATTTTATATTCCACAGATGAGTGCAATCTTCCTATGTCTGTCTCTCTCTCTTTCTGACTCATTTCATTTAACATGATACTTTCCATGTTGATCCACTTAACACAAATTTTATGACTTCAACTTTTCTAACAGCTGCATAGTATTCCATTGTATAGATGTACCAAAGTTTCTTTAACCAGTCATCTGTTTTTGGGCACTACGGTTTATTCCAGATTTTAGATATTGTAAACAGCGCTGCAATGAACATAGAAATGCAGATATCATTTCTACTATACCTTTTTGGCTCTCCAGGATATATTCCTAGGAGTGGTATTGGTGGGTCAAATGGGAGCTCAATTTATAATTTTTTGTGAATTGTCCACAAAAGCAACCGGTGTTGGCATGGATGTGGGGAGAAAGAGACTCTCCTTCACTGCTGGTGGGAATGCTGACTGGTTCAGCCCTTTTGGAAAACAATATGGACAATTCCTACTCCTATTACTAATAATTGTTGCTGAGACTACTCAATTTTACTCAAAAAGGTTAAAATCAATTTTGTTCAAAAAGGTATAAATGCAATGTATGCGTATATAATGTTGCATTTTTACATGTATAATGCATAAATATGTATGTATTAATGTCTACACACATATATATTTAAATATAATAGGTCAAATTCTGAAACATTGACGCAGGAGCAGTAATGGCAGGTCTCTATGTTGGTCCATGTTCAGAATTAGAAAGATTAAAAAGGTTATTGGAAAATGTAAAAGAAAGGAACTGCCCAGCTTGGGAAAAACGAGTAAAGGATTAAGTTATGCAGGGCTCATTTTGTGGTTTTCTTAAATAGGAAAATTGGGTCTTTGTGATTCTTTTAATTCAAACTACCCAAAAATAGCATTCCTACTTCTTTTTTTTAAAAGATGTCTTGTTTATTTACAGCCCATTCATATCTCTAAGATAAGAGTGACATTTGCATTCCCACTTAAACTGGTGGAGACTATCTGCTTTATTTATTTTAATTTATATATTTGACCATTTCCTCAGGTATCTCCCACCATCTCAGTTTCCTGTGAGCCCAAGGTATGGAGAAGAATTGAATAGCCTTGGGAAACTAAATTTCTCAGTCAGAGAATCCAGAAATTTGTAAGATACAAGGGCCAGGAGTATTGCCCCATAGCTGGAAGACTGCTTCATGAGCGGAGGGGAGAAGGCAGATGGGACAGAGAAGGGATCACTAAGAAAATGATGGCTGCAGGAACCAGTTGGGATGGGAGATGCATGCCCAAAGTAGATAATGGACCAAACATGATGACCTCTCAGTGTCTTGTTGCAAGCCATAATGCCCAAAAGTAGAGAGAGAGTATGGAGAATATTGTCTGCCATGGAGGCAGGGGACGGGTAGGAAAAAGGGGGGGGTGGTATACCGAGATATTGGTGGTGGGGAATGTGTACTGATGGAGGGATGGGTGTTTGATCATTATGTGATTGTAACCAAAACATGAACGCTTGTAACGGTGATTCAATATTTTTTTTTTAAAAGAATGTTTAAAATTATGGGGACAGCCAAAATGGATCTGCTTGGAGCAGCTGGCAAGGGAAAACTGAAGCTTCCTATTTCTATACAAAGCCTTGTCCAAATACCTTTGCAATTGTTTTCCACCTTAATATTTACTGCCAGATATTCTATTTGTTGTCTGGTTCCTATCCATTACTTCTTAGCTCCAATATTAATATCAGAATAGCCTTTCCTGGACAAACTATTTTAAGGAGACACTATTCTTTAACATTTACACCTTGTTTATTCCTGAATAATTCCTGCATTAAGGCAAACTCATTCTGTTGAGGGCACACATTTTTCACTCTCCAGAGCCTAAAGGCAGATTTTATTTGCTTTTTTTTGTTTAACTCTGTCGAAAGTTGACAAAACTATGCAGAAGTTCTAGTATCCTGAATGTGTGTTATTAACATAATTTAACTTTTAAATGTTTGACTTTTAAATTTTTAAAAAATATCAAGAAAATTGTGCCATATTATAGGTGCTTTCTTAGAAAAAAATAAAAACAAGGCATTAAAAATAGTAATAGTCTTCATAATAAAAATATTGATCAAATTTCCCTTACTTTCTCTATAGTGCTACCTTAGGCTACAGTTACATTTTATGCAGCTTATATTTCTGCCTCATTTCAATTGATCAAGCTCTTAAAGTTGGTGAAGGGATTTACATGGAGTGGATTAAGCACTAGGAGGGTGTGACTGTCATTGACTGGAAAACTGCAAAGACTAGGAGAGCAACATCGGTCCCATATTTTCAGAAAATATTTGAATTAAAAATTCACGAAGTTTTCAAGAAGACAATTCTGACTGTAGACCATTTTTCTTCTTCTTAATTACATTTCTGTATTTCAAACTTACAAAAATGATTATTAGTGCACATTATGAACTAATTACTTTCCAACTTCATTTTAATTAATGATGCTATTTTTTGAGAAACCAGAGCAGGGACACACATAACTCACACAGCTTTGATATTTATATACTTGTTACCTTTTTTTCTAAACTCAAATGATTATTTTGTTCCCTTCAAATTCATCAAAATCAATCCTTCCTTTCTCCGTGCCCCCAACCCCCACTCCCAGGCTCCAACTTAATATGCTAAGCTTTATTTTAGAACAAACTTTGTAGCGGAGAACATTAGGAGTTTATAATGGCTAAGTCAGCAGACCTTTAACTACAGTCATAATAAAGGGCATCTCAAGCAGAGAGCTCATGCTTCCACAGAAATCTCTACAGTAATATCTCTAAGCTAAAGAGGAACATGAGTCCCTGATTGGTACTTTGTTACCTGAATGGTGCCCACTGATGAGGCAGAAAGGACATTAAGCATGAATTTTGCACAATCTAAAATCTTGCCAATGCCAAACTCAAAGCAGTGAAAGCCACATGCCAGTTCTAAAATACGCACTCATGTCACGAAATCTCTGTTTTCTGAGATACCCAGGACTTATTCTTGTTCCAACTGATTACTTAGGGAAGGCTCTCTTCATCATTATGTCTCCTGCCATCCGCCGCTGAAGACAAACTAGGAAATCATCTTCATTTATATGCAGCACGTTTTTTTTTACTGTTATTGCCACAATATAAATGTGTTTTATTAAAAATTAAAGATATTGGTTTTACTTTCCATCAGGGGGAAATGTGAAATCTCATTCTCATTTGCAGTCCTGTTTTCCATTCCCATCCTTCTTGTATTATACTTCAAGTCACTGTTGTTAACAGATAGGCCACCGTCCAAGAGACCTTAAATTATGTCATTCTTATTGGAACTCTCAGTCATGAGACAATAACAAAAGGCAATGGACTTTTCAAAGGATAGGTGAGGAGACGGCATGCTCCACTGGGAATAATCCTTTTTCTTGATCTTCTGTCAGAACGATGCTGAGAAAAATACATGTGGTGTCTTATCATCTTACAGCACATGGCTTTTAAAAAGTTGAAAAGGCATTGAGTAAAGTTAAAGGTGCAAAGAATTACTCCACAGTATCCAAGTCTTTTTAAAAAATCAAATAAAAATAAAAAAACATACTCTGGAAGATGTTTCCATGGAAGTTTGTCTGCTACATTCCAGCCTATTTGCCTTTCAGAATGTTAACTTTCAGGCTCTTATTGGTATTTTTGGAAGACAGAGAAGCATGTATTTTGTTAGTGCCAAAATTGGCTCCACAGCACGCTTTGCAATTTGAAGGTTAAATTCCTTTCAAAGAAGAGTTGTTGGAACTGCTCTTCTCACTCCTATTAACTAGTGGAACTGTCTGACCTTTATAAGTGCAAGTCAATATTCACACTGTCAGAGGAGTATCAGTGGGAGTAATCTTTTCAGTCCCAGAGAGAAACAGTTTGCCACAGGCAGATCAGGACTAGAGAAGGGGAGTTGGTGAACAGTGACATAAAACACTTTTAAGTGAATTCAAACAATGTCTTTGACATAGCTTGGAATTTTATTCAGGTTTAGTTATAACAGTACCTACTGGTCCTGCTAAACTGCAAAGATGTCATTTTGAAATAATAAAGAAACAGAATGTGACACGAAGCCTGTTAAATGGGCTCATCCCTTTTTATCCAGACCTTTGAGAACACAGGTGGCTTTTTCCCTAAAAATATATCTCTCAAAACCATTCAAAGTGAACATTATTATTTTTAATGAGCCCTAGCCATCCTTTTTCTACCTACATATAAGACCTAATACTAGGGTGACATTTTAATAAACTTGGGAGGGAATTTTTTTTTTCACACTGTGAACTGCCAGTACTTTATTACTTTGCAAACTGCCAGTAGTATTTAACTTCAAAGAAATTCTTTCAAAGGGCCAGAGATAGTACAGGGGTTAAGGCACTTGCCTTGCACAGTTGATCCTGGTTATCTCCCTGGCAACACACAGGGACAGTGAATACTGCCATGAGTGTTTATTTATCACAGAACTAGGGACACCATTGGATGTGGCACCGTTAGATATAGCTCAAATCCAAAAAAAAAAAAATAAACAAATAACAAAAAAGGAGAAATTCTTTCAATCAAATTGTTTTTCATTGTGATAATTCACAATAGTAAGGAAAGGTGCCTTACAATATTGATTTAAATTTATATTGATTTCTTCCTCACTTATATCTTATTATAATTAAACTTGTGATTATCTGTCCCTCTCAGAGAGCCTGGCAAGCTACCGAGAATATCCCGCCGCAAGGACAGAGCCTGGCAAGCTGCTCATGGCGTATTTGATATGCCAAAAACAGTAAAGATAGGTCTCATTCCCCTGACCCTGAAAGAGCCTCCCATTGTTGGGAAAGATGAGTAAAGAGAGGCTGTGAAAATCTCAGGGCTGGGAGGAATAGAGACATTATGGGTGATACAGTGATAGTGATCAACTATTTTTTCAAAGAAATTATTTTGATAAAGTCATCTATAAATAAGTTTAATTGGAAAGAATTGTGAATAATTTGGTCATAGTTCCGACCCATAGAAAGCAATTTCAAGCCAAAGAAATCTCCTATGATGCTTAAGTGTATTGTTAGTGACAATAATTCAGCAAGTTGAAAATTGTTTCATTTATATATTCAGGGGTGCTTTAATATTTTGATACTATTGGGAATTAATGTTCTCACTGTAAAATATAAGGAAGTAATGTATAAAATGGAACAAGGACAAATAAAACTTCCCAGCTACTCCACTGAAACCAGAAAGGAACGTATATATCTGTCACTGTCACTGTCATCCCATTGCTCATCAATTTGCTCGAGCGGGCACCAGTAACGTTTCCATTGTGAGAGTTGTTGTTACTGTTTTTGGCATATTGAATACGCCACGGGTAGCTTATCAGGCTCTGCTGTGCAGGTGAGATACTCTCAGTAGCTTGCCAGCCTCTCCAAGAAGGGCCGAGGAATCTAAATATATATATATATACAATATATATACACATATATATGAGTATATACATATTTTTACATTTGTATATAAATATATAAATAATTATAAAGTATATATAATTTATAATTTTAGAAAGACTGGAGTGATAGCACCACGGGTAGAGCATTTGCCTTGCATGTGGCCGACCCAGGTTTGATTCCTCTGTCCCTCTCAGAGAACTTAGCAAGCAACCGAAAGTTTCCTGCCCACACTGCAAAGCCTGGCAAGCTACCCATGGCGTATTTGATATGCCAAAAACAGTAACAACAACTCTCACCATGGAGATGTTTACTGGTGTCTGCTGGAGCAAAGCTATGAACAGTGATTTCATAGCAGTAATGACAGTGCTTCAGTGCTACAATTTTAGAAAGTAGTAATATACTAATAGGATTGAATTAACAGGTAAGTCTATTTATTTATTTATTGTTTTGGGTGAGAGGGGCTTTCAACTGAAAATAAGCTCTCACTTTCTATTGCCTTTGGACATTTGTTATTCCCCTACAATATTTCTTTATATCTTACCTATGAAAAAGATCATTCTGTGTCTATTCCTTGCCTCTGACTAACTCTACTCGATGTAACTCTTCAGATCCATCCACATCTATATAGCAGTAACTAACATGGTTTTGTCTTTGCAGCATGTAGTACTCCATTGTGCCTGAGTACCAGTTTCTTTGTCAAATCTTCTTACCTTGAACATTTGGGTTGTTTGCGAATTTTGGCTTTTGTGAATAGTGCTGCAGTGAACATTGCAATGCAAATGTTCTTCTGAATAGTTTTTGGGCCCATGGGGTAAGTGCCAAGAGGTGGATCTGCTGGATCATGTGGAGCCTAATTTTTATTCTTTGGAAAGAACCTCACTTTACACTCCAGAATTAGTGTAATGCTTAGGGGACCATATAAGTTCTCAGAGGGAGAACAAACCTGAGTCGACTTGTGCAAGGCAACTGCTCTACCTACTGTACAATCTCTGCAGCCCTGGGAAGAGATTTTTTTTCTTTTTTGGTCATACCTGTGATGCTCAGAGGTTACTCTTGTCTCTGCACTCAGGAATTACCCCTGGCGGTACTCAGGGGACCATATAGGATGCTGGGAATCGAACCCAGGTTGGCCTCATGCAAGGCAAACGCCCTACCTGCTGTGCTATCGCTCCAGCCTGGGAAGAGATTTTTTAAAGAGGGGGACTTCTATAAACAAAATTCAGAGACACTCTGTATTAAAATGAATAATTAAATATATAGATTACAACATTGAATTTTAAAAAAGAACAAGGAAATAGGATTCTAAGTACAAAAAAAATGGTCAAATGAGTTATTGAATTTAGAAGGTATCATCATTTTGCAGCCACCATAGAATATCTATTCAGAAAAAATAGTCATCAGTTAATGATAAAAATACTGCATAAAGTAAATTCAAAAAATGTATTACTCATACAGGCTCCATATATTTCACAAATTATTTACTTTAGGAAGGGAAAAATAATTTCAATAAACAAATTTTTGATGATCATTTAAATCATTTGAATCAAATACCTAAAATTAATTTTACCTTTAATGTTACAAATTAATATCACATGTTTAGCTACCTTTTTAGCATTCCGACTTAAATTAAAAAAATATAAATGGCTGTTGATTTTTGTTATGGAGCCACACCTGGGAGTGCTTAGATCTCTTTCCTGATGGGTTCAGTGGACCTTATGGGATGCTTGAGGTCAAACCTAATCTGGGCACTATGCAAGAAAAGCAGTCTACTCTATGTCCTAATATTCCAGCACTCTAAATTTCCTAATGAAAATATAATCATGACAAGAAAGAGAAACAATTAAAATTCCCAAACTGAGACTTATTGTAAATCAGTCTGGAATAGAACTTCTAAAATGTCATTAATGGTCCCTTCGTGTGCTAACTGCACTCACTCCCTCTGGCTCTCTCCCTTGATGGCAGCTTCCTACCATGGACTTGCCTGGCCCTTGTTTCTACTATGTTAGCGTATCATTTACATACATTGTGTTTTCATCAAATAAATTGCAAATTATTCTCATCATTCTATGTTTGTCCCTCTCCCTCTGATTTCATTCAGCAAAATACTCTCCATGTTCATCCATGTAGAAGCAAATTTCATAACTTCATTTTTCTTAACACCCATGTAGTGTTCCACTTTGTAGATGTGCCATTGATTCTTTATCCACTCATATGTTCTTGGGCATGAAGGTTGTTTTCAGATGATGGCTATTGTGAACAGTGTTGCAATGAATATAGGAATGCAGACAATGATAGTTGGAAATGATGACTCTGAATACAAACTGAGTGCTGAAAGAAAGTAAAGTCAAATGCATGACACTGGGGATATTGTTGGTGGGAAAAAAATGTGCACTGGTGAAGGGATGGGTGTTGTAAAATGTTACAATATTGTTGTAAAATAAGACTGAGATTTGATCATGAACAACTTTGTAACTGTATTATATGATACTTAAAAAATAAAAAGTCAAAAGTTTTAGTTAATAAAATGAGGAAATAAATGATGACTGCATAGAATGTACAGTCCTTATTTGTATCATAAATCTAAAAATATTTATAAAATATGTTATTGGTATAATTAATAATAGTTTAATATAATTTGTATTAGATATTACTGTCATGTCAATGTTTAACATCACTTCTATGACAATTTCATTATGGTTAAGTAAGATAATATTCTTATTCTTAGATGATTAATGTTTTATATTGAATTAATTAGAGCTGAAGTGTCACAATATTTGTAATGAATCCTGAAATGGCTTATTAATGAATAAGAGGGAGACATGGAGGAGGGAAAGAAAGAAAGAGTGGAAGTGAAAGACAGAAGGAGAAAATGAGTAAGCTATTAACAGCTGGTATATACATAAAAAACAGTACATGCTGTTTTTTTTTTTTTTTTTTTTTTTATTTTTTTAATTTATTTATTTTTAATTAGAGAATCACCGTGAGGGTACAGTTACAGATTTATATACTTCTGTGCTCACACTTCCCTCATACAAAGTTTGGGAACCCATCCCTTCACCAGTGCCCATTCTCCACCACCCGTAAACCCAGTGTCCCTCCCACCCTCCCCAATCCCATCTCCCCCCCACCCCACCCTGCCACTGTGGCAAGGCATTCCCTTCTGCTTTCTCTCTCTAATTAGCTGTTGTGGTTTGCAACAAAGGTGTTGAGTGGCCGCTGTGCTCAGTCTCTAGCCCTCATTCAGCCCGCAACTCCCTTCCCCCACATGGCCTTCGACTGCAATGTAGTTGGTGATCGCTTCTCTGAGTTGACCTTTCCCCGGAACGTGAGGCCAGCCTCGAAGCCATGGAGTCAACCTCCTGGTACTTATTTCTACAGTTCTTGGGTGTTAGTCTCCCACTCTGTTATTCTATATACCATAGATGAGTGCAATCTTTCTATGTCTGTCTCTCTCTTTCTGACTCATTTCACTCAGCATGAAACTTTTCATGCCCATCCACTTAACTACAAAATTCTTGACCTCCTTTTTTCTAACAGCTGCATAGTATTCCATTGTATAGATGTACCAAAGTTTCCTCAACCAGTCATCCGTTCTGGGGCATTCGGGTTTTTTCCAGATTCTGGCTATTGTAAACAGTGCTGCGATGAACATACATGTGCAGATGTTGTTTCGATTGTACTTTTTTGATTCTCTGGGATATATTCCCAGCAGTGGTATTGCTGGGTCAAATGGGAATTCAATATCTAATTTTTTGAGAGTCGTCCAAATTGTTTTCCAGAAGGGCTGAACCAGTCGGCATTCCCACCAGCAGTGAAGAAGGGTCCCTTTCTCCCCACATCCTCTCCAACAGCGGTTGCTTTTGTTCTTTTGGATGTGTGCTAGTCTCTGTGGTGTGAGGTGGTATCTCAAAGTTGTTTTGATCTGCATCTCTCTGATGATTAGTGATGCAGAGCACTTTTTCATGTGCCTTTTGGCCATTCGTATTTCTTCCTTGGTAAAGTTTCTGTTCATTTCTTCGCCCCATTTTTTGATGGGGTTGGATGTTTTCTTCTTGTAGAGTTCAACCAGTGCTTTATATACCATTGATATCAACCCCTTATCTGATGGGTATTGTGTAAATATCCTTTCCCATTCTGTGGATAGTCTTTGTATTCTGGTCACTGTATCTTTTGCGGTGCAGAAGCTTTTTAGTTTAATGTAGTCCCATTTGTTGATCTCTGTTTTTACTAGATTGCTTAGTTCCGTGTCACCCTTGAAGATACCCTTATCTTCAATATCGTGGAGGGTTTCGCCGACCTTGTCTTCAATGTACCTTATGGTTTGTGGTCTAATGTTGAGGTCTTTAATCCATTTTGATCTGACTTTTGTGCATGGTGTCAGGTCAAGGTCTAAACCCATTTTTTTGCATGTGGTTGTCCAGTTGTGCCAGCACCATTTGTTAAAGAGGCTTTCCTTGCTCCACTTCACTTCTCTTGCTCCCTTATCAAAGATTAGATGGTCATACATTTGGGGTTGTGTGTAGGGATATTCCACCCTGTTCCATTGGTCTACGGCTCTGCCTTTGTTCCAGTACCATGCTGTTTTAATTGTTACTGCTTTGTAGTAAAGTTTGAGGTTGGGGATGGTGATGCCTCCCATCATCTTTTTCCCAAGAATTGTTTTAGCTATCCTTGGACGTTTGTTATTCCATATGAATTTTAGGATTGCTTGATCCATTTCTTTGAAGAATGTCATGGGTATATTTATAGGGATCGCATTGAATCTGTATAATGCTTTAGGGAGTATTGCCATTTTGACAACATTGATTCTCCCTATCCACGAGCAGGGTATATGTTTCCATTTCCTCATGTCCTCTTTGATTTCATGGAGTAGCGTTATGTAGTTTTCTTTGTAAAGGTCTTTTACTTCCTTGGTTAAGCTGATTCCGAGGTACCTGATTTTCTGGGGCACGATTGTGAATGGGATTGCTTTTTTCATGTCCCTTTCCTCTGCCTCATTGTTTGCATATATGAAGGCCATGGATTTTTGGGTATTGATTTTGTAGCCTGCAACTTTACTGTATAAGTCTATTGTTTCTAAGAGTTTCTTAGTAGAGGTTTTAGGCTTCTCTAGATATAGTATCATGTCGTCTGCAAATAGTGAGAGTTTGATTTCTTCCCTTCCTATCTGGATGCCCTTAATCTCTTTTTCTTGTCTAATAGCTATCGCAAGTACTTCCAGTACTATATTGAAGAGGAGTGGTGAGAGTGGGCATCCTTGTCTTGTGCCTGATCTCACAGGAAAGGCCCTTAGTTTTTCCCCGTTGAGGATAATGCTTGCCGTAGGCTTGTGATAGATGGCTTCGACTATCTTGAGGAAAGTTCCTCCAAACCCCATTTTGGCGAGGGTTTTCATCATGAAAGGATGTTGGATCTTGTCAAATGCTTTCTCTGCATCTATTGATATGATCATATGGTTTTTATCTTTCCTTTTGTTGATATGCTGGATTATGTTGATTGATTTCCGAATGTTAAACCATCCTTGCATCCCTGGGATGAATCCCACTTGGTCGTGGTGTATGATCTTTTTGATGAGTTGTTGGATCCTATTTGCTAGTATTTTGTTGAGGATCTTCGCATCGGTGTTCATCAGGGAAATTGGTCTGTAATTTTCTTTCTTAGTGGTGTCTTTGTTTGCTTTTGGTATTAGGGAGATATGTGCTTCATAGAAACTGTTTGGGAGAGTTCCTGTTTTTTCAATTTCCTGGAAAAGTTTGAGGAAAACAGGCAATAGGTCTTCTTTAAATGTTTGGAAGAATTCGCCAGTGAAACCATCTGGGCCTGGGCTTTTGTTTTTGGGGAGGTTTTTGATTACCGTTTCAATTTCCTTAACATTGATGGGTCTATTCAGGTATTCCAGGTCTTCTTTCTTCAGTCTTGGGAGATTGTAGGAATCAAGGAATCCATCCATTTCTTTTAGGTTCTCCTTTTTTGTGGCGTAAAGACTTTCAAAGTAGTCTCTAATGATCTTTTGAATCTCACTGGTTTCTGTTATGATGTCCCCCTTTTCATTTCTGATTCGATTTATTAGAGTTTTCTCTCTTTCTTTCTTTGTGAGACTTGCTAGCGGTTTATCAATCTTATTTATTTTCTCAAAGAACCAACTCTTTGTTTCATTGATCTTTCGGATTGTTTTTTTGGTTTCGATGTCATTAATTTCTGCTCTAATTTTTATTATTTCTTTCCTTCGGTCTGGTTTGGGGTCCTTTTTCTGGTCCTTTTCTAGGGTCTTGAGTCGTAAAGTCAAGCTATCTATGTGGGTCCTTTCTTCCTTCCTGAGGAATGCTTGGAGAGCTATAAATTTTCCCCTTAACACGGCTTTAGCTGCGTCCCATAGGTTTTGGTAGCTCGTGTCTTCATTCTCATTTGTTTCTAAGAATCTTTTGATTTCTTCCTTGATTTCCTTCTTGACCCACTCATTGTTCAACATGGAATTGTTTAATTTCCAGGTGTTTGATTTGATTTTCCGTATTTGTGGGTGGTTAGCTTCTATCTTCAGCGCATCGTGGTCTGAAAAGATGGTTGATACAATTTCTATTTTTCCGATTCGATTGAGGTATGTTCTGGGGCCCAGTACATGGTCTATTTTTGAAAATGTTCCATGTGCACTGGAAAAGAATGTGTATTCTTTCTTTTTGGGGTGTAAGGCCCTGTATAGGTCTATTAGGCCTCTCTCTTCAATTTCTTCATTCAGGGTCAGTGTTTCCTTGTTGAGTTTTGTTCTTGTGGATCTATCTAGAGGTGATAAGGCCGTATTGAAGTCTCCGACTACAATTGTGCTGTTAGTGATGTCCTCTTTGAAGTCTGTTAGGAGTCGTTTTAAATATTTAGCCGGTCGTTCGTTAGGAGCATATACGTTTAAGAGTGTGATTTCTTCCTGTTGTACATATCCCTTGATAAACAGAAAATGACCTTCGCTGTCCCTTTTGATCTTTTTCATCCTGAAATCTATGTTGTCGGATACCAGGATGGCCACTCCAGCTTTTTTCAGGGGGTTGTTTGCTTGGAGGATTGTTTTCCATCCTTTGACTTTGAGTCTATGTTTACTCTGTTTGTTCAGGTGTGTTTCTTGCAGGCAACAGAATGTTGGGTTTAATTTCCGGATCCATTTAGCCACTCTGTGTCTTTTGATAGGTGCATTTAGGCCATTGACATTGAGAGAGATTATTGTGATGTGGTTTTGTGTCATCTTTCTGTGGGATTTGTTGTTCTGATGGGGCTCCTCCTTGTCTTACAGTAGCCCCTTTAGACCTTCTTTCAAGATTGGTTTTGAGTCTATGAAGTTCCTGAGCTGTTGTTTATCCGAGAAATAGTGTATAGTTCCTTCGAGTTTGAGTGAGAGTTTAGCTGGATAAAGTATTCTTGGTGAGGCATTCATTTCGTTGAGTTTTTTCACTATGTCCCACCATTGTCTTCGGGCTCGGAGGGTTTCTTCTGACAGATCGGCCGTAAATCTGAGGGGTGCTCCTTGGTATGTGATTTCCCTCTTTGACCTTGCTACTTGTAGAATTGTGTCTCTATCTACAGCATCCGCCATTCTGACTATGATATGCCTTGGAGTCTTTTTATTTGGGTCTCTTTTTGCTGGCACTCTTCGGACTTCTTGTATCTGGACGCCTGCCTTCTCCAGCTCTGGGAATTTCTTAGCGATGATGTCTTTGACTATGTTTTTTTCATTGGGGTTACTTCCCTGTGGTTCTGGTAGTCCAATGATTCTTATGTTGTTCCTCTTGAAGTCATCCCCCAGGGCTCTGATTCGCTCTATAGCCATTTTGAGGTCTTTGGCCATGATTTGTTGCTGTCTGTAAGCTTTCTGCAGCTCATCCTCAAGCTCGCTGATTCTGTCTTCGGCTGTAGTCATTCTGCTGTTGAGGGCATCTAGTGAGATTTTTATTTCATCTACCGATAGCTTTATTTGTGAGACTTCGTTTCGAAGGTTTGAGATTTCTGCTCTCATTTCTGCTCTCATTTCTTCCTGTATTTTCTTGGTAGACCGTTCGAGCGCTTGATTCATCTCCTCCCTTAATTTATTGGATGTCTGTTCCATATTTGCTTGGAGTAGGTCGACTCTCCTCCATATTTCCTCTCTGAATTGTTTATCTGAGAGGTCGTAGATGTTGGGAGACTGTTTTGAGGTTTCTAGTATCTTTTGTTCTCCCTCTCTTGGTGGAGGGGATTTTCGCTGTTTCTTCATATTGTCACGGAGGTGCAGAGTTGGAACCTTGTAGTTATTTATTCCTCTTCCTTTTTGTGGGAAGAAGGGGCTCCGATTGTGCTAAACTTCCCTTATTCACTGATAGGTTTTATACTGTCAGCCTAAGCTAATGGGTATTTTGCGTAAATGTTTGAGATCGCAAAAGTGAGTTTTCAAAGGAATACACAGTAGGGATTGAGCTGAGGTAGCAAAGAATAACTGCGGCCGCGTTAGCGGCCGCCGCTCCGGAAAGAAGCCACGCCCACTTTTTAGGCCACGCCCCCTGAGATGAGGACACGCCCCTAAGCAGCAGAGTGGGGATTGGTCAGGATCCGACGGCGGCGGCGGACAGGTGCCAGGCAGGGGCTTCAGGAGAAGCCCCGAGCCGCGGCGGGCAGGGGGCGGGGAGGGGACTTCTCCGCGCTGAGGCAGGCTCTCCAAGGGATTGCCTGTTTACCTGCAGGATGGAGATTGGTCAGGATCCGACGGCGGCGGCGGCGGCGGACAGGTGCCAGGCAGGGGCTTCAGGAGAAGCCCCGAGCCGCGGCGGGCAGGGGGCGGGGAGGGGACTTCTCCGCGCTGAGGCAGGCTCTCCAAGGGATTGCCTGTTTACCTGCAGGATGGAGATTGGTCAGGATCCGACGGCGGCGGCGGCGGCGGACAGGTGCCAGGCAGGGGCTTCAGGAGAAGCCCCGAGCCGCGGCGGGCAGGGGGCGGGGAGGGGACTTCTCCGCGCTGAGGCAGGCTCTCCAAGGGATTGCCTGTTTACCTGCAGGATGGAGATTGGTCAGGATCCGACGGCGGCGGCGGCGGCGGACAGGTGCCAGGCAGGGGCTTCAGGAGAAGCCCCGAGCCGCGGCGGGCAGGGGGCGGGGAGGGGACTTCTCCGCGCTGAGGCAGGCTCTCCAAGGGATTGCCTGTTTACCTGCAGGATGGAGATTGGTCAGGATCCGACGGCGGCGGCGGCGGCGGACAGGTGCCAGGCAGGGGCTTCAGGAGAAGCCCCGAGCCGCGGCGGGCAGGGGGCGGGGAGGGGACTTCTCCGCGCTGAGGCAGGCTCTCCAAGGGATTGCCTGTTTACCTGCAGGATGGAGATTGGTCAGGATCCGACGGCGGCGGCGGCGGCGGACAGGTGCCAGGCAGGGGCTTCAGGAGAAGCCCCGAGCCGCGGCGGGCAGGGGGCGGGGAGGGGACTTCTCCTACATGCTGTTTTTTAACATCAAAATATTTCTGCAAAGTTTTGTTAGTCTTTCAATGTAATATTTGTGAAAAAAAGTTTTAGCAATATTTTAAGTGTTCTATGTACATCAAAAATTAAAAACAACTTTAACAATGTTGTGTGTATTGCTTGTAATATGAGAA
Organism: Sorex araneus; assembly: GCF_027595985.1. Classification (NCBI taxonomy): domain Eukaryota; kingdom Metazoa; phylum Chordata; class Mammalia; order Eulipotyphla; family Soricidae; genus Sorex; species Sorex araneus. The sequence goes on along the minus strand of NC_073304.1, from coordinate 69,893,585 downwards.
AACAATATCTAACAAAATACTGCAATTTGTTATCAACCCAAATAGTCAGAAATGCATTGTTAAGAATTTTGAGTTAGAGAATAATAATTTACTATTTACAGTGTGTATCTCTTCATTTGTTCTCACCAGTCATCATTTAACATACTGTAGTTTCAGTCAACTTAAAAAGTAAAAATTAATCATTGCAAATTGACTTTTGTTGATTTAACTTTGATAATTTCATTTGCCATTTAAGTTTTGTTGGAGCAAGCAGCATGAAATAAATTTGTTATATGCCTGGCAAGGAGGACCCTGAGGACACTGGTGGTGAAATTAATGTTGGATGCCTGAAATAATTTGGTTATGAGCAACTTTTGAAATCATGGTATCTTAATAAAAAATAAATAAATATTTTTTTAAAAATGGAAAAATTAACCTTCCAGTCCAACCAAAAGTCTGCTACAGATGCCACTTACTCTGCTGTCCTCTTTGTCATTTAAGCTTCTGCTTTTAAGACCTAAGAATCCTTTCACATAGGGTACCTACACTCTACTAAAAAGACTTATCAATGGCATCAATGAGTCCATTGTTGCTTGATCCAATGGGTAATTTATAGGCTTTTCTTGCATACCCTCTATAGATCATTTAACAAAGTGAACTTCCTCCTTTTAAAGGTAAAAATATCAAAGTGAAAAAAAGAGAAGAAAAATTTCTTTGGCTTCAAGACTTCTCATTATTGCACATTTATCATTATTTTAGGTCTCTTAAGGTCAGCAGATTTGATTCTATAGGTGCACTGTTGCTTAAATGTTTGTGATCAAAAATGTCTGTTCTAGCGATTTTTGAAATTATATTTTAGCTGATCTTATGTTTTCAGTAATCATTTATATGCTGATGACTATAAAATAGTAGGTCTCTAAAAGAAAAAAATTTAAAAAAGGGGCTGGAGCAATAGAACAGCAGGTAGGGCATTTGCCTTGCATGTGGCCAACCGGGTTTGATTTCCAGCATCCCATATGGTCCCCCGAGCACCCCCAGGAGTAATTCCTAAGTGCAAAACCAGAGTAACCCCTGAGCATTGCCGGATGTGACCCAAAAAGGAAAAAAAATGAAAATAATAGGTCAATAAATATCTGTCTAATTAAATACTTTTAGTATATCAGAAGCTATTTGATAACATCTTACATATATTTCAAATTAAAACTCTTATTGTGTAATAAAATTTTAACCAAAAATATCTATAAAGACCTTATATATACTATTTTCATTCATTCATATTCTATTATACTCCTAGTTATTAATTTCCAAACTGTTTTGATACATAAAAATATAACTGATATTTCTATATTAATACTCAGAGAAATTAAATACATTATGTAACAAAGATCAGAATTATTAAATTATAATATAACCTGGGTTGCTTTTAATTTGTTAGTTTTTCTGTGATTATGATATACTGCAACCATTTTTTTATAGCAATAAGCAATCATCAGAATCAGTTTAAAACCCATTGTTGCATGCTTAAGCCTATGCTGATTGATCATTTAAGTTCATATCAGTGACTATACTTCTGAAATTCAATTAGCACTTTCCAACACTGAAAATCCATGCCCCTCCTATTAAAATTCTCACAATTTTCACACAGTTTGTTTTTCCTTCTAAAATCTCATACGGGATCAATTATTTGCTTTATTCAAGACACTTCTTTCTTTATTAGAAAAAATAAAGCACAAAATTATTTTCTGGTATAGAATGATGAAATCTTTTTAAATTTCCATCTTTTTAAAAAATTTTTTTAAACTATGCGTATATATTAATCATATACACCTGAGTTATGCAACTGCTTCTTCATGGCTTCACATAGTATTATCTTTTCCCCTTAAATATATTCTTTAAAACTCAAGTATTTGAAGGCAGAACAATAGTACACCAGTAGGGTGCCTTCCATGCACTTGACCAATCAAAGTTAAATCCCTGGCATTTCGGATTGTCCTTTGAACCTGCTAAGAAAGGCCTGAGCAATTCCAGGTATGTCAGTGCTCCAAAATAGCCTCAAATAATTTTTTCTCTGGTGCCAGTATTGACACCAGAGAATATTTAAAACAGGGAAATATAGGCATGCTGAGGAAATTGCCTAGGAGTACAAGGAATTAAGTTAAGTATAGGACTATGAGGACTTAACTCTGCAGACCATATTATATAGCACAGAGGACCAGATAATAAGTATCTTAGCATCAGTTTGCTTTTGTCTTGACATTGAAGTTTAAAGGGACACTGGAGACTGCAGACTGATTATCGTCTGGGCTCAATGAGAAGATAAAGAAGTGCTGGTTCATCTCCTTATTACAAAAGGTATAAAAAGTAGAGCACAGCTCCTCCACACAGGATTTTCTGCTCTATGAACCAAACTCCTACACAATGGAGATCTCCTGGCATTTGTTCTTTCTCATTCTAATAAAAACTGAACTTGACCATTTTATTTTGTCTGTCTTGTTTCCAAACTCAAGTGGATAGAGATAAGATCCTGAATGTGTTAAATGCATTACCTCAAAGATTAATCCAGGCAAACTCATTACAAGAAAATGTGATTATATATCAGTAAACTTTATGAAAACAGATGCAGAAATTACCAATAAAATACTAGCATACTGAAACCAACAAGCTATTAAAAGGATTACATACCATAGCCAAGTGGTAAGTATCCCTCAGGATGATGGACTAGTTCAGTGTACGAAAATCAATCACCCATAATCTACATCAATAAAATAAGTGGGAAAGTAAATATATTCAATTAAATTAAAACAGATAAAACATTTGACAAAACCCTGACTATTTTTATTATTAAAAACATTTAAAAAGCTAGAAATATGAGATAAATACTTTGATTCTGTGAAAGAATCTATGGAAGACCATAGATAACATGTTCCATGTGAATGAGTAAATACCTTCCCTCCAATATTAGGAAGAAAAGAGATGTTCACTCTACTAGAGCATAAAAGATGTTTACTTGCATTTAATATTGCACTTGATGTTCTAGCCAGTACAATTAGTCATGAAAGAAATAAACAGCAAGAACATTAGAAAGAATAAATTAAGCTATTTATCTAAAAATGAATAATGACATTAATTTCACAAATACCATTCAAGGAATCCTTAAAATAAAGTTTGAAATGAGTAAAGAAGCTCAACAAAGTTTTAGGGCATAAAACATATATAACCTATCTACATATATAATGTTACACAATATACATACATTATATATAATCAGTGGGATGGAGTGATAGCACAGCAGGCAGGGTGTTGCCTTGCATGCAGCCGACCTGGGTTTGATTCCTCTGCCCCCTCTTGGAGAGCCCAGCAAGCTACCGAGAGCATCTTGCCCGCAAGGCAGAGCCTGGCAAGTTACCCATGGTGTATTCGATGTGCCAAAAACAGTAACAACACGTCTCACAATGGAGATGTTACTGGTGCCCCCTTGAGCAAATTGATGAGCAATTGACAATGACAGTGGTGGACTTGGGGCAAAATCGAGGAATAGGTGCTGGCAAGAGAAGCCATTACAGTATATTACAGGATAATCCTCACCTGCTTTGCCTAAAAAGACCTTTTTCATACCTGAAAGTGTGTGAACTCTACATGGAACAGAATTTGAGGAGAGAGATCAGTTGGGAAAAAAAACAGTCCAGCTTTCAGTGAGTAATGAAAGTCTGTGCTGTTGGTAAACACAAGCCTGAGATAAATAACAAAAGCGCGTCCTCGTGCTTTAGGCTAGCTGGTTCTGCTCTTCCCCAACACTGGGGATTAGTTACCTCCAGAGACTGTGAGGTGGGGGACTGTTGGCAGGAATTCTGCAGAAATTGAGAACAAGAGTGGCCATAGAGGCCAAGAAGCGGTGTTGATCTTGCCCGCTGGCGTGTACCTAGCCAATCCCTCTCCAGTGGCCCTGTGATCAATCTAATGAAGTTTTAATTTTATTTCCTCATTGCCATTGCCCTACACCTCTTCACTCCTGCACCACAAAATAGAAAGAATGAATCTCAGCACTAACATCACAGCGCCACCTACAGGAGAGCAAAAGACGCTGACCCGGATGTGTATGCAGAAAAATTGTGTAGGCAACTCCTTTATAAATAAATGGAATCCGTCAAAGAAAACATGTTTCCAGAGGGAGAGCATAGAGACAGACAAAGATTTAGAGGTGGAAATGAATGATAAAGATCTATCAGAACAAAACTTAATGAACCTTGAGAATCTCAAGTAAACATATGGCAGCAAGTATAAATATAAATATATATATATACACATATATGTATAAACCTATAACAGCATTGAGTATATCAATAAGAGACTAAAGATATTAAAATACTTAAAGAAAGAGTTCACAGGGGCCAGAGCAATAGCACAGCGGGTAGGGCGTTTGCCTTGTACGCGGCCGACCCGGGTTCGATCCCCGGCATCCCATATGGTCCCCCAAGCACCGCCAGGAGTAATTCCTGAGTGCAAAGCCAGGAGTAACCCCTGAGCATCGCTGGGTGTGACCCAAAAAGCCAAAAAAAAAAAAAAAACAAAGAAAGAGTTCACAGAGCTAGTAGCTAGTAAAAGATTGAAACACTTTGCTTACACACAACAGATCCTAATACATTCCCAGTTACCACATATGTACATCAGCTCCACTAGGAGTGATCCATGAACCCACAACCAGAACTAAGCAAAGCAAGGAGGTGTGCCACTTCCCGCTATTTTTTTAAATTTATGATAGTTGTGGCAGGGGATAACATGCTTGTCTGGTATGTGGCTGACTTTGGTTCTATTCTAGGCAAAATATATAGTTCCCCAAGCACCACCACAGTGACCCTAAGAACAGAGCCAGGAGTAAATCCTGAGCTTCTCTGGGTCTGGCTCAGAAAATAAAAACAAACAAAACATTTTCTGGTTTTGAAGGACACATTGAAAGAAATTAATTTAACATAGAAGGCATACCAAATAGACTCAATGGTATGGAGGAAAGAATATGAGAAATTGAAGATGAAGTCACAACAATTTTTCAGTGGAAGAGCAGAAAATAAAAACAGAAAATAGAAGGTATAAGAAATATCATTTTAAATAGAAGGGTGAATATCAGAGTTATGAGAGTGTCAGAAGATGGCAAGGGCTGTGGGGAGAGGAGAGATGGAGAAAGCGAGATAGAGAGAGGAAGAGAGAAAAAGAAGGAAAGAGGAGGAGAGAGAAAGACAGAAAGATATTATATGTGCCCCTTTTAAAAATTAGGCTTGACTGTAATCTTGTAAGTCAACAAGTTAGGAAGTGCAGGGATAACAAGTTTTTTTGTCCTCTCAGATATTCGAACTTGATGGGGAATGGCTCTCCCATTGCCGCACTCCTATGGACCAGCAATCTTGGTGGTAATGCATATCAAGTTCAGCCTCTTTCCTAAGAAGCAGTAAGTGGGGCAGGTTTTGAATATCAAACTTGGCTGTGTACCTGTAAACTCAGGGAGGTTTAAAGATTGCTCAGCAGATCGGCTGTGCTTCCTCTAATCTTCACTGTGCAGGAGGAAACTACATTTAAGACCCATTCTCTTGGTTATTCTCTTCCAGAGTGTCCACAACAGCTCTCCCCATGGTGCAGTCTTCCAGCCGTGCTGCCAGAGGCAACCAAGTTTGTCTGTCACCTCCTTCTTCACAAGACTGCTTCCTGTCATCCTCATAGCTCACCTCTCAGATTTCCTACTGAAGAATTTTTTCATCTGCCACACTTTGGGCTAGTGCTCTGCTACCACCTGCTCCATTTCCTCTCCTTGATTAACCTTTGTCCTGCTCCATTTCCTCTCCTTGATTAACCTTTGTTCCTGCCCCCATATGGGTTTCCAGCACCAGTGGAGTTCTATGAAGCAACCCAGTCCAAGCTTCTGGACCCAAATTCTCCCTCAGTCTACCATATTTCACCACAAAATCACTACTAACATCATAATGTTGCACTTTCTCTTTTCATAAGGGCCAACACCCACACACACACACTTTACATAATAGTTGCACCTACTTTTTCACAAAAACTGTCATAAATCTACAGTGATTTGTGAGGGACATAAGTCTGAGCTGTCCTTCATATGACCATCTTGTCTCTTCCTACAAAACAGCCATTAATAGACCTCAAGGGATACAGTCGCTTGGGTGAAGATACTTGTAAGTTATGACTATAAACTTTTAACTATAAATAACTTGCAACTTACAAATGTCACTTGAAAATACCGTAGTTAAAAAATATATGAGCACCAAAGTAGGAGTGTGGGAGCAAATGTATGAACACCACAGTTATTTCCAGTAAGTAATTCAACCAGAATTTGGAGAAGCACCACAACTGAGTGTGTCAGCTAGCAAGAAATATTTGCAGAGAAAACCAACAAACCACTTGAAGCAATACTCAGATTATACAGACAGAAAGCCAATAAATAAATAATGGCATTAAATATATAATTAAAAAGATAGACATAATGAACTGAAACTTCTGTCTGATCAATAAATACATACATTTTTTTCAATTTTACATTTAATATTATCAAGGACACATTATATGTTGAGAAACAAAAGCAATAATACGCAAAGATTGAAATGATACTGATATTCTTTTCAGGCCACAATGGCACAGCTAGAAATCAGCAACAAAAAGGAAATAGAAGAAAGTATAGAGATTAATAATAATAAAAAGCCCTTATGAATAATGCCTGGGCAAAAACTCAATTGAGAAATTTTTAATAATTACCCAGAGAACAACAAAAAAGAAGGAAGAAATTGTCAGACCCTGTGGGACTCAGCAAAAGTGATATTTAGACAGAAGTCACTATATTCAAGTCCAAACCAATCAACAATAAATGTCTCAAATAATATCACCTTGACACTGAAAGAGCTAGAAAAGTTGGGACAAACAGAATTAAAAAGTTAGCAGAAAGAAGAAAATAATAAAAATTAGAGCAGAAATAAATAAAGTAGAAATTTAAAAAGGCAATATAAAAGACAAAATAAATTAAAAGCTAGTTCTTTTAAAGCAAAATAAAATTGAAGAACTCCTTTATAGCTAACCAACAAATTAAATCAAAAGAAAATAAAGATTAAAAGAATTGGAATATGGTGCTGGAGAGCTCGTATAGCAGAAAGAGCACCTGGATTGCACATAGCCACAAGTTTGATCCCTGACATCCACTTAGTTCATCAAGTCCCAATAGGAGCAATTCTGAGCACAAAGCCAGGGATAAGACTGAGTAATGACAGATATGGCAACACAGCAAAGAGAAAAACTAGAAATTGAATATATGTGGTTACAAGTGATCATATAGAAATACAAAGGATAGAGCCAATGATAAACATGCAGACAATCTAGAAAATGGACATATCTGTACAATCAGACAAATGTCTAAGATTAAACTATGAAAAAATAGAAATCTTGAACAGGTCAGTCACAGGTACAGATAATGAAATCGTAATTAAATGTTTTCTTAAGAGCAGAAGTCCAAGACCAGATGATTTCATCAGTGAATTATACCAAGTCTTCAATCAAGAGCTTATATCTACATTGGAGGAATGGAAAGATAGTACAGAAAGTAGGCACTTGCTTTACACTCGGCCATCCCAGGTTTGATCCTGTACCTCATATGGTCCCCAGAGTCCAACAGAAGTAATTCCTGACACAGCCACGAACACTGCTGAGCATAGCCAGGTGTGGTCCAAAAATTAAAATAAACAAACGAAAACACCCAGTGCCTCCTTATATCCATTAGTTTATATAGGAAAATGATGTGTTTCCAGACCACCTAAATAACTGACTCCCAAAGTCCCCTATATAATGATCTCCATTTATATTGAGGGAGCCTGTAATAAAAGCATCTAATATTTTCCAGGTGAAGTTATGTTATTAAAATTGTAACACAGATGGTTGGATAATAATTTAAGAACAATGGGCTTTTATGTAAATAAAGAAACTTACTAATTATGCTTGATTAGTAGTAGTCATTTGTTAGGTTTTGCTTGGTTGGTGATTAGTTAATGTGATATGTTCACTTATGGTATACTAAAGTTTACCACATAAAAAAATCAATTTGATATAGAATCAATGGAGAAAGTCATACAGACATAAAGACAGCAACATTGCACAGATTGATTGGTCTTATTCTAAGGAATTGGTTCATGTAACTGTGAAGGTTGATGAATTCTAAGATCTTTAGCTGTCAAGCTACAGACTCAAGAGAGCTGATGTTATAGATCCAGTTTCAATGGCAGCAATCTTAAAACTTAAAAGATCCAATATTTTAGTTTAAGGAAAAAAAAAACAGTAGCCAGATTGAAAGTAGTAAGTAGTAAGGTAGGAAGAAGTTTCCCATTGTTAGGCATAAGTCTGTGTTTTATTTAGGCTTTTGAAGAATTGGATGAGGTCCTCAAATTAGAAAAGAAAATCTGCTGTAATTTATCACCAAATAGACTCACCAAGCACCTGTAATAAGTGACCAAATAACTGGGCACCCATGGTTAAATCAAGGTAACACATAAAATTCACCACCATGACAAGAATTAGTATATGCATCTATTAAGCTATTTGGGGGGGGCGGTAGGAGTTTCATTCTATTGTTATTAGTTTGCATAGAAAATGTTGTGTTTTATTATTAATGTTGTGTTCTAATACATCTATTATATATTACCTTTTTATTTCTTTTTTGGAGGACAATTGTTGGCAATAGGTGAGTTTCCTAGTGCTTCAGTTTTCAGACTAATATATATGGAAAGTAGGGTTATAAATTAACCCTCAATGAGCCAAGCCATGCTCCCCTCGCCCGCTTTTCTAAAACTATATTTTGATCTTGAGTGTGAATTGTATTTGTGGCTTTCTTCTGGTCCATTTATTATGACAAAAGGAAAGTGAAAGTAACTTCCTGGACAATGTTGTTCTGCATCATAGTCTGTCTTAGCTGACTGCAGTAACAATTTCTCCTTGCAGACCTTCAAGAAGTAATCTTAAAGTAGAGAGAAATGTCAAGGAATTGTGAGGGTGTGCAGTGACTGAGAATATGACTCTACTGAAGATGGTAAGAAAGCAGAGACTAATCCTAGAACTACAAGAACTCAACATTTTTAACAACTGTGTGAGCAGCCTGGCAAATCAGAAGACTGGAACTTTTAGAAACTTTGTTTCTCAAGCAGAGGACTCAGAGAAACAATGCCTTGATTTCTGACCCATCAGAACCAGAAAAATAAATGCATGCTGTTCTAAGTATCATGGATTTATAAAAAAAAAAAATGTTAAGCAGCAATGGATAATTAATTTAGTATCTATGCCTCCAAAAATGCTTTTGTAACTTTAGTATTTTAAAACTTTTCTGGGGCTCAAAGAGAAAGTAAAACAGGCAAAATGCATGCCTTGCACAATCCCACCCCAACCCCAAACTCAGGGTTCTCTTCTCATAAGAGCAATTAGTCTAAGCAAACAGAAACAGTTTTCAGGTCCCTTAAGAAAACAATTTCTCACTTATGAAAACTGAGATAGAGTACAACAAATTTTGAGACCCCAGTATCACTGTTAGTTTTAGTTAAATTTGGGTCACAGATTTCTGTTTTCATAATCTACAACAAACTAATTTCCTTGGCATTTAAACATTACGGCAAAAGCTCTACAGTGAAACTCAAAATAAAATACAAAATCACAAGAATGAATAAAATAGCTCTTTGATTCCTTAAAGCAACCCATGTGTTTTATAAAATTCAAACTGGTCTGGGAGTTTCTGGCTGCCTGATTGTCACTGAGTACCCACATCGTGTGTCAGAGTGGTGAGAAAGGATAAGAATTCTGCACTACAAGACAGAATTGACACCCAAGTCCTTGGTGCTAATGTAAGCAAAATGTTCTGAACAAAATCGAAACTTTTATCACAATATAACCTAATGCTAATGATGGTCAGCTGCTCAACTCATCCCTAACTGAATCAGTCTATTTAACATTTGTCTCTCAAATTTTTAACTACCCTCACCTTATTGGTTTGTCAGATACTCTTACCTTCTTTACCTTTGTTGGATGAGCAACCCTAGAGTTTCTTTGGCACATTTAGTTTTACATTTTCCTAGTTCAGGAAGCCAGAAACATTCATTAACATGTTTACTGGAACATGTTGATAAATGTTCACTTTGATAAATGTTCACTGAGAAATTCTCAGCATAAACTTAGTATCGAATACTCTCATAAAACCAAGATAATACGTAAACAATATGAGAGAGCAGGCACATCGGGATGAAAACAAAACAAAACAAAACAGGCTAGGATAAATTTGTTACGTTAGCTCTCCCTGTCTCAGGTCAGACTGTTCCAGGAAGAGCAATTTCTTTCAGAATCTGTTAAAGAACTAAAAATGTGAAAGGATTTAGATGAGAATAGGAGGGTTATAAAGGGTGATAATGAGAAGATGGAAAATTTTAGCATTATCAGCACGTAAATATATTTAAACCCATATCTTTCTGAGTGTGAACTTTCCCTACTGATTCTCAATACCTGTTTACAATGCCATCCATATTCCACTGACAACTCTACCAATATCTCTTCAACAGAATTCATTGTTTTATCCTCATATTTAGTTTTACAACTTCTTAACCACCTCTCACATTTTTATGAACATCTTCCAAGTAATTCAAGCATAAAAAGAGAATTGTTTCTAGTTCCTTTCCCTCTTTCTTGCTCTCTAAATTCAGTAAATCAGTTCCATAAGAAATAACTTTATATGCATTGTCATCATCTTCCTTCTATGGTATTATTTCTTATAAGGCTGTTGAAATTATATTTTAACTGATTCTTTTCTTTCTAATACTCCTTGTCTAGTAGTCAAATTAGAAAAGCAATAGGAAAACTTCTTTTAAGGCCCTATGACCTATTTCTGAATGTCTCATCAACCCATTGTCATCCTGCACATTTGTCTCTCAAATTTTCAGGTGTTCCTGCTTGCTTCTTAGTGGCCTTTAATTTCTATGCATGAATGCCATCGTCTCCTGGTTAAAGAGTTTCCTTGACTTATGTTTACAAAGCTTACTTTTTGTCTTTAGTTTATACTATAAATATGCTTACTTAGTAATAACATAATTTTTAACATATCTTGTAAAATATAATTTTAACATATCTTTAACATATATATCCACTGTATTTTTTTTGAATGAAACCCAAAAGTTGATTATTGTAAGTGGCCAACAAAATTAAGACTTTAAAAATAGTTATAATAAGTTTTTAATTTCCCCTCTAACTTTTCCTCTTATGATCATTATTCTCACACTGTGGGTAAGAAAACACATGTGGAAAGTTAAGTACCATATTTACATAAGCTTATGTTTAAAAAAGTATATGTTTTAGAGTTGATAAACTGAGTATTCTGACTGTTTCAGGAAAATTATTCCTTGTGTATGTACTTAGGTGTGCAAATAATTCATTCAATTTATTCCTCATACGCTAAAGCTCATTAGTAAGAATAAGTTCCTCATATAGTAGTTATTGAATATTATAGAAAATATTTCACTTTTTTATAAAGAAAATTCTCAAATAATTTATCTATGTTTAGTATAACAAAAACTGTGCTAAAAATATCTTTTCATAAGTGTTCACTCCCTCTGTACTCCTGAGTACAAAAATAGTCACTCTCTATACTAAATTCATGGTCAATGGGGACTGCTTCTTTTCAGAATTTTCTTATTAAGATGTCATTGGTGGCAAGAAGGCAATTTTTTAAAGGGTAGTGTGTTACTTGAAAAGTTACATGATTTGTCTTATGTACATATATTGACTTATGTAAAAAGGTATTTGCAGTAAAGGAATTGTGTACTTAAGAATGCCCTATTTAAGGGAGGAGATTAGAACTTAGAGCCCAATGTTTCTAGGTGAATTTCTGATATGCACAAGTTTTTAAGTGTTATCTTAAACGACATCTGTAGAAGATGTAGGTAAGTCTATTTAGCTAGCTGTCTACACCGGTGTTGAACCTTTTGTGAATCATACCACTGTTTTTAGAGCTACGTAAAATTTTAGCAGGTTTCCAAGTAGCCATTGTACAGGACAGTCAGACTATCATTTCAATGATTGTGGACATGATTGTTTCTCCATCATATTTGAAAAATTGTATATATATGTTTGAGTGCATTTACTGGCACTAGGACTTTATTTAGGAAAGGTTTATTATCTATATTTTATGTATTTTTCATAAATAATTTCAACACTTTTATAACCAATAGTGGCAAAATATTATATTTTAGCTTTTCTTTTTATTCAAATTTTTTGTTAGAATTGCATCGCAGAATTCCAGATGGAAAGGGACTGATTTTTGGCTCATGCATGGAAGACTGCCAAAGAAGGAGAGGCTGCATTTTAAATTAGTCTTTGAGTGGGGTGAGGAATACCTCACAATGCCCTAGAGGATGCAAAAAACATATTTACACCTCCTGCTTTGCCAACAGTGACAGCAAAACAAGTCATTGCTCTGTACAGACAGAGTAATAGAAGCATATTTAGCTGATGACAAGTTAAAGACAATGTCTAAGATTACAACATTTCTTACCCTAATTTTTTCACTATTCACAGAATATTCCCTATGTTATTCTCCACCTCTTCCCCATTCCCAGAAAAAAATACACCTTATTTTAAAAAAAAAGGCTTTTCAGTTCATCTCCTTTCCCTTAAATTTACTGTTATTTAAGATATATTATAAACCAACAGCAATATATATTTATGACTGAAAGTTTTAGTTTTTTAAATGGAGACACATTTTAATGACTACCAAGTGCTGCTGATAAAAAAAATCAAGGCCTTAAACATAAACATTTATGTATTCCTATTCACATAGGAAGTCTTTCTTATATTTCTTTATGCTATTATTCAGTCCATATAATAGCTCTTTTTAGCAAATCCTCTCTTTAAATAATATTCTTGGTTTTTATCAAGTTTTAAATTCATAAAACTGTAGTCCATAAAATACAATCAAATTAGGGAAATGTACTACTTAACTAGTTATTTTCAAATATGCTAATTATGTATACATGAAGAAAATTTACATTGAATATAACAATTATTTATCTAAAATGAATTATTATGCACTTTAAATAACTTTTTCTGCAATTGTTTGAAAAGTTAAATCTTTCTGACTAACTCGCATATGTGCTTGGTGGAAATGTTGTCTGATTCAGCCTCTATGGAAAGCAATATGGGGATCTATCTAAAAAATGTGAATAGAACTACCATATGACCCAGATCTTGTCATCTATCCCCCAAATACAAGAAAGTTTATTTTAAAGGGTATATGCATGTAAGTACAATAGCCAAGGTATGGAAACAACCCAACTATGGATGAGTAAATTAAGAACAGTGTATATGTACACTGTACATACAATGGAGTACAATGCAGCTCTAAAATAGAACAAAATCATTCAATTTGACTTCAAATAGGTAGGATTAGAGGATAGCATGCTTAGTGAAGTCAGAAGGAAAGGGATAAATACAGAAAGATCTCTTTCATATGTGGGATATAAAGATACACAGCAAAATAGTAACAAGAGTTCAAAAAAAGCAAAAAGGGGAATAACTGATCAACAAAAATTTTGTTGATTTCCTTCAAATTGCATGATTTCCCCCTTCTTCTCTTGGACTGCTACCTATATCTTCTTTGCTTCTAGATTTTAGAACACTGAACTCAGATTAAGATATATACTACTGATTTTGCTGGATTTCCACATCGGAGAAGACAAATCATGGGACTTCTCAGCTACTATAATTATATGAACCAATTTTTCATAATCAATCTCTCAATATCTTTGTCTCTACATCTGTTTTTCTATTTCTCTGGAGAACTGTGACTAATGTGAATGGCAAATTACTTCAGAAATCTGAAAAGACCATTTGTACTTAGCAATCAGCAAAGCTGATAGAAAAAAATTCAATATACTCTGGAGAACTTCAAAGGACACCAAGAACCTTTAGAAGTGGTAGAAAATGTGGACCTAAAAACCCAAAGATTGTCGAATATTTAAAGTTTAATACTTAAAGCTGAACCTTTCCTGTTTATTGTGAGCCAGTACTCAGATGCCAATACTATTTACATAGTCATGAATTATATAAAGTTCACATATATAGAGCATTGATGTAACTTGAAAGACAAATATAATCTGACAAGATGAAAATGAAGTTTTGGGAAAGGATAGTCAAGTAGTGACACTGAGCAAATAATCAGGAGGTAAGCCTTGAGCAGCACCAAGTTAGACCACCTCTCCCCCAGAAGAATGAAAATGCTTACAAGTAATAAGTTTAAAAATGAATAACAACCAGGGACAGAGAGGGTGGAGCAATATTTCAGCAGGTAAGGTGCTTGCTGACTTGAGTTTGATTCTTGACATCCCATATGGTCCCTGAACATCACCATGAGTAATTCCTTAATGCAGAATCAGGAGTAACCCCTAAGCACTACTGGTTGTGACACCAAAACCAAAACAAACAAACAAACAAAACCAACAGGGGCTGGAGCAATAGTACAACAGGTCAGCATTTACCCTGCATGCTGTGACCTGGGTTCAATTCTTGACATCCCATATGGTTCTACAAGTCCACAGCAGTGATTCTTGGTGTAAGAGCCAGGAGTCAGACACATGGGTGGGTATGGCCCAAAACCAAACCAAAAAAAGGTGAATATCAATATATGTTTATTTATATACATAACTATATACCAAAAGAGTATATTAAAGTATAAACTAAAACTGTAAACTTTTTATACTACACTTCAGTTTAAACTAGGAAAGTAGTTGTCTCTGGAAAGAAGCAAATTGAAATGCAGTTTAGGAGACTGATGCATTTTGTCAGAAATCTTAGTGTATCCCTTGATTCTTTCACCTATGTGCTGCTATTGTTGCTTTGTAGTACTGTCGTCCCATTGTTCATTGATTTGCTCTAGTGGGCACCAGTAATGTCTCCATTGTGAGACTTGTTGTTACTGTTTTTGGCATATTGCATATGCCGCAGGTAGTTTGCCAGGCTCTGCTAAGTGATCAGAATATTCTTTGTAGATTCCCAGGCTCTCTAAGAGGGACGGAGGAATTGAACCCAGGTTGACCTAGTACAAGGCAAACACCCTACCCGCTGTGCTATCACTCCAGCCAAAATGGATTCAACTTGGCAGTGGTGGGATTTGAACCCACACCCCCGAAAAGACTGGAGCCTTAATCCAGTACCTTAGACTGCTCGGGCATGCTACCTCCTATTAAATTAAAAGTACATGAAAAGAAATAACATCAAGTTTTCATTAATTGATTTTCTCAGAGAAGTATATTTGAAGTGCTGGTATTGCATTGCATTCTATTAAATTTTAAGTAAATTATTGATTTAACATTGGTTTATAACAATGTTGAGGAGTAGAACTTTACTCATCTATATGTATATAAACTGTATCTACCACCCACGGTTATGCCTTAACTGTAAATTTGTATCCTTAGCTATCACCTGAACTAAAAGTGCATTTCTGCCCTTATTTGAGTCCTCTTGATTTCTCTACCAATAAAACTAATATAACCATGTGCAGTAATATAGGTCTTGCATTATACTCGACATACCACAAGATAAAATTGTAATATTTTTAGATCAATTGTAAATAGTTTAACTTTTTATATCATTTTATCAATGTTGAGAGAAAAAAATACTAAATAACCTTTAGAAGTTAGTTATTTGCCTGAGGAATTTCTACTAGCAAATAATTCTAATGATTGGGACAATCCTTTAGAACTGTCCTATGCTTTAAAAAAACCAATTATAATTTATTTTATTATCTTATTAAATCCAAATAAAAATAGGACCTGCACTTAAATTTTAATTCAGACTACTTTCTTGGAGATGAAACAACACATCTATAGAAGTGATTGGAATATTTCATCAACATCTTATTGTATGACAGTTTCATGAGCTTAATTTAAAAGTGTCAACATAGGGTCAGAGCTACATTACCAAAGTTAAGGCACTTGTTTTCTATAAAACTGTGGCCAGGACAATGGTTCAACTTGGACTTTTTATGGTTTCTTGAGCACCACGAAGTGTAACCACTGAGCATTGAGATGAGTTTCACTCCTGAGCACCTGAGTGTGACTGGGCACCACACTCAAACATCTCTGATTAATGATGTTCTTATAATAAACCTAAGAGACTTTTTTGATATGTTATTGTTATATTCATCTCTCAGTACCTAGCTAAGTGATGGCCATCAGTTAGTGAAACTAGCTAAAGATCCTCCTTGATCTTCCTACACACATGCTCAATAAGTTTCCTTTATCATCAGCTTCAGAAAATACTATTTATCAAAGCCTCATTTTAGGGGAGAATGAGGCCTAAATACTCCTTAAGAGTAGAGAGAAAATCTAGTAGAAATAAACACTAAGGAGAATTTCAAAAGAAGATATAGACCACAATGTGCTTATGTGAAAAAATAGAAAAATATAGAAAATATGACTTATGCTGTACAACTAAGGCTTATGAATTTTAACTCATTACAGAGGGAAATGTAGTTATCTCAACTTCTCTCCTTAATACTTCTATACATGCTACTTATTGGTAAGAATATTTAATTTATTCAACCATATGATTTCGTCTTGACAAAGTAATGTTATTATGTATTCAATATTTCTACCAGATGATTGAATAAATGCATTTTTCCTTATCTATAAACAACAAGTAAACTGTACTTACAATTAGCAGAAAAGATTGGCTAAGGTTAACCCTCTTTCTTTAAAGGATCAGCGAACAAATATTATCAGTTTTACTGACTCTATAATTTATTTAGTACTTTACTATTGCAGCATGAAAGCAAGAAGAGGTGATGTGAAAACAAAAGGATATGTTTAGGAGCCAACAGACCTTTATTAACCATGAAGGCAATCAATAGAATTTGGCTTACCATCCATGAGTAACCCATAGAATTCAAAATATTACACTCTAAGAGTCAGATATGGCTAAATCTTGCTATTATATCCACTACTTTCAAGAATCCCTCAGAAGAATATACACAGTAATTATAGATATACGATGATGGGCATTTTTCAATGCAGAGTAATGAATGATAATCCATGAATTCAAATGAATTTGTTTTATAGAGCTTGGTGATTGTAACTAGCACTGAATGTAGATTAACAGATCATTTGCCTTTTGATCATTCAGAGGACCAATTCTTTTCCAAAGAGGTGAGATAGAATAGGATGTGCATTCGAGACCTTACCTCAGCTTTAATCACAAATATCTTTTATTTGCTCGAGCTTATGCTTACAAATACAGAAGGAATCTGTGAGCTACATGTCCTTGAACAGTATATCTTAGAGTACTTCAGAGGGACGACATTAACAGAAACTTTCAGAAGGAAGAAAATTAAACCATTTTGTGCCAAGATGGATCCCAGGATTCACCCTTCACTGACATTTCTCGATTTTATACTGTAAACCACACCCAGGGGTGGAGAGTTAATATGCTAAGAAGACATGAATCCAGTGAAGACTCATATTCTAACCTTGTGACTGCATGCCGAATTTTTTTATTTACCCACCTTTGCAAGCTTAGAGGTCACGCCTTTTACAATTTTTCCCTTTGAAAGCTTTTTTTTGTTGTTGTTCAGGGAACCAGTCAAGACTCACCTTTCTGTGCTATCTCCCTTGTGCAAATCTTCAAAATAGTAAAGACAGACTGAGTATTTTTCCTTTGTATCTTGTCCATTTTTATCAATATTGAAAACAAAAGAACTGGAAAGAAAGAGAGATAGAGAGATAACAAGATTACAAGACAAAAATAGATATTTGCAAGGAACATTTGAACACAATTCCCAAAATTTGGTAGTTCTCAAAAAATAGTACATTTTATTCTCTTACTCTAACCTTGACCTCAAACAGATATGAGAACTTCACAAATATTCCTAGATCTAGTTTTGTCATATATAAGATGTGATATTAATCAATATTACTAAATAACTTTTACCTTCACTCCATGTCAAATTCTGCAGAAAATCCTGGCTTGGTCACTTCCTGATTAAAAAAAAATAAGTGTAGCATACATTCTCATCATTATATCTATAATTATGTAATGTATCTCTGTTTTTAAAAGCACACAATTATCCCAATGTTGCTCCATACTCAGTTATTTAGTTATTTGATTAATCTTTATTAATTTTAATAAAGTAAGATACTTTATTTCCTCCTTAAAATAGATTTTTAAAATTTAATTCCAAAATAATTCTAAAGAATTATTGTCTAGATTTTCAAGATCAAAAAAAAAAAAACTATGATTTTTTTTTAGTCTATTATACATTCATGTGTTCTTTCATCTTGCAGTGGTGCCTGGCTGTCTTCACCAGGGCCCCCTTAGAGGGTGTGGGTTAAGCTTTCCTCCCCACCCCAGCAGAGACCCAGCAGCCGAAGACCTCCAGAACCCAGCCACATCCATGCTCAAGGGCCCTCTCCACACATTCTGATGAGCCTCATGCATGAAGGAACTGGCAGAGGAACCCAGGTGTGTGGGACCTGGGACTGATCTCCAAGCCTGCTCGGATGGGGACTGGGTCTCTTCCACCCAGATCCCCCATTTTCCAGTAACCAGAAGGTCACACCCAGAGCCATGTAATCCCATCAATGACCAACATCCAGAGACTATAAAACCAAGCTCCCAGAAGTGTGCAGTCACTTTGGGCCGTGCAACATCTTATAGCCTAGTTCTCCCTTTGGAGAACCTGGCAAGCTACTGAGAGTTTTCCTGCCTACACAGGATAGCTTGGCAAGCTCCTCGTGGAGTATTCATATGCCAAATACAGTAACAATGATGGGTCTCATTCTCCTGACCCTGAAAGAGCCTCTAATGTAGCACCGTTCGGAAGGACAAGTAAAGAGAGGCTGCTAAAATCTCAGGGCTAGGACGAATGGAGACGTTACTGGGCCCATTCGAGCAAATCGAGGATCAACGGGATGACAGTGATAGTGATAGTGATAGTGTTCTTTCATGTTTATATGCATTAATCATGGAATCACTTCCACTTGTATGAGGTTACTAACAAACCATGACCCTTATGACATGGGCATAGATCAGTGGAATAACACTATCTTTTGGAGCATAAAATCAAGAGTAAAACAGCAATACATGTTAAGGCCAGAAAAATAGTACAAAGGTTATTGCACTTGCCTACTATAAAACTGGCTGCTATACCGGCTTCAATCCCAGCTTCACACAAGATCCCCCAAATACCACCAAGGGCACCACTGGGTGAGGCCCACAAACAAAATTAATATATTAGAGTATGACTTAAGAGAAGGAAATAGCTAATATATGTTAATATGTAAACACAGATTTTGAAATGATTTAAGAGACAAGTGTAGATTTTTGTTAGCATACATAATTAATATATTAGCAGATTAACCTAGTTTGTGAATGATTTGAGCAGGCTTTGAAGAGGAAATGGCATTTATGGTTATATTTAAAGGATAAAATGCAGTGGTGAAAAGGCTATGAAATGAACAGATAGATTATAAGTACACAGAGTACATACAAACATGAACAGCACCTAACATATTTTCCATAAATAACAATGAAAAGTCTAAAGTGTTATTAAAAAGGCATTTATAAGATAGTTTTAAATTTTATTAATAGAAAATAGTTTATAGCTTAATTGATTTTTCCAACTCCCTATTTTAGAACCTTTTATTGTAGAAGAACCAATGGTCTAAATTTCTGCTTTCTGAATTTTAATAGGGATAATTTGAGATATAGTATTCTCCGTTCTTTAGTTTCTTTTTCTCTCTTTCTTTCCTTCCTTCCTTCCTTCCTTCCTTCTTTCCTTCCTTCCTTCCTTCCTTCCTTCCTTCCTTCCTTCTTCCTTCCTTCCTTCCTTCCTTCCTTCCTTCCTTCCTTGTTCCTTCCTTCCTTCCATCCTCTCTATATTTTTCCTCTTTGAGGCATAATAAAGAAAGAATATTGGCTTCCAACAAAGTTTTTAAATTTTGAAAAATTCAAATACTTTGAATTGAAGGGAGGCCAGTCTAAATTGTACACTATTTTAATATAATTAATTTGTGTTACTTTTTAAACTATACTCAATGACAAATGGAATGTTGGTACTCTATGTAGGATATTTCTTTAAGGACAATACAGGAATATTCTCTAAGTAGAATAATTTATAAGATCAAAATCATTTTGAAATAGTTAAAGTGGGTATTCAAAATTACTTGATCTAATAATCTATAATATTTATTGTTACTAATCCTTTATATACAGGGAATTTTTTTTTTTTTTTGCTTTTTGGGTCACACCCAGCGATGCTCAGGGGTTACTCCTGGCTTTGCACTCAGGAACTACTCCTGGCGGTGCTTGGGGGACCATATGGGATGCCGGGGATCGAACCCGGGTAGGCCAGGTGCAAGGCAAACGCCCTACCCGCTGTGCTATCACTCCGGCCCCGAAAATTTTTGCATAATTAGTAAAAAACTCATATTTAACTTAATATTTTGAATTATCTGAGTTATAACAAATTTTTACACTTGTAATTTTTTATGTTCCCACTATAGAATGTCACCTTTGGTAATTTGTTTGAATAAAAACAAGTGATTTTAATGCATACATGATTTTTACCAAATAAGTTACTAAAAGTCAACACCGTTTGACAGTTTTCCTGCTTTGTTTAACTCTGGCTCTAAATATGGACATTTTTTGATGGCTAACACAGATGGCTTTTTTCCTTTGAAGCAAGTGAGTCATTGAATAAAAAATACAATTTTGTTTTCACTTTAAAGTAGCATTTTGTAGGCTTTATAAACAAACCTTGGGGAGAAGAAGATGCCCCTGGGTGCTGAGCTGTCAATCCAGAGATAATAATACATGTATGTGGAAAACTGCTGGCTCAGAGATGTTATAATGTATCAGACATAAACAGCCTAACTCATTCTGGTAGTTTTATTGCTTCTGGCATGTTATGATTAGGGATGTGTGTGGCTTTAAAACTAAAAAGATTGAAATGCTTAACACACTATGTATTGGAAGACCTGGCCAAATGGAAGCTTAATCAGCATTTTTCTTCCTTCTAAATGTAAATGGTATGATGCAGTGTACTGTAAATGATGCTGTTTATCATATACTGTCAGAAGATGCTGCTGAAAGATGCATTTCCATTTGTTTCCTTACTTGAGTTTGATTTGTAAAATCTGATTTAAATAGTGGATGAAACTGAATCTAAATTTCAAGGACAGGCCACCTAATGTTATTTATCATAACTAGAACCAAGTTTAGAATTAGATATCCCAACTTCAGCTTCTAGGATTTGAAAGAACAATGTGTCTTTATTTTAATATCTGAAATAATTAGACTCCAAATATAATGAATTTATGATAATTATAGGAATCAGCATTGAAGGCCTACTTGCAGCCAAAGTGTTCATGTGCGAACAGTAGTTTATATAATGGGCTATCAGGCAACCTCTTATTTCATTTTACATATTTGCTGCACCATGAAAAGTGTTGAATATGATAGGTATATGATTTTGAAATTTTAGTGTTTATATAAAGGTTACACTACACTACAGAAATGCCAGACTGGAGCGATAGCACAGTGGGTAGGGCTTTTGCCTTGCATGTGGCTGACCCAGGTTCGATTCCTCTGTCCTTCTCAAAGAGTCTGGCAAGCTACAGAGAGTACCCCGCCCACATGGCAGAGCCTGGCAAGCTCCCCATGGCGTATTCGATATGCCTAAAACAGTAACAACAAGTCTTACAATGGAGACATTACTGGTGCCTGTTCGAGCAAATCAATGAACAATGGGATGGCAGCGCTACAGTGCTATATAAAGGCTATAATTCTTATTTTCATTATTTTTGTGCCACATCCAGAAGGATTCACTCAGTTTTGGGTTCATTCCTGAAAATACTCAGGAGAACATTCCTGGCAATGCTCAGGAGAATATGCATTGGCAAGGACTGAAACCAGGGCCTCACACGAGAGGCAAGTGCTCTAACATTGAAATACATCCCTGCCCTGGATTATAGTCCTTTCTTATGTGTATTCTTTATTAGCTGGAAGCAAACATGGTTATATATATATATATATATATATATATATATATATATAAATTATTCTGACTTGTGAAAGCAATCTGAAATCCATAATTTACCTTATGTTTTGTTATACCCATTCTGAATTTAATGGATATAAATTTTGCGTTTTAGAACACTAAAAGACTTTGGCATGCATTTTGCATTTTAGAACACTAAAAGACTTCATTATGATTTTTATTAATATAACAAATATATTTATACTTAGAAGTTAGCACAGTGCCATTGTGTATGTATCTGTAGCAGCAGCAGCATACTTTAGAGATCCTCTACAAATCACAAACACTGAAACACAAAGGCATTTAATTAATTTAAGAGTGTTTATTTTTATGGAATTAGGGCCAAGGAGATAATATGATAGGTAAGGTGCTCATAACACACATGATTTCATGAGCATGACTGGGAGTAATTCCTGATCAGAGAGCCAGGAGTAAGCCCTAAGAACAAAAAGGTGTGTCCCCCAAATAATATATAGTACTGTAAGTAAAAATAAAAATATAGAATGGTACACAAAATGAAAAGATATTTCATGCTCATTGATTAAATCCATATGATTAAAATGGCTGCATTACCTAAGGCAGCATTACCTAAGGCAAGATTTTTATAGAAATTTTATTAAATCTGAATGTTGTTGACAGTATTAAGGATTTAAAGACCAGTACCATTTGTTTGGAAAAATATCAGGGAAATGTATATTTTATGCAAATGAAATCTGTTAATATAAATTTCAACTAATATTTTCTAAGATGGAAAATATAAGAATTTTTTATCTAGACATTCTTTTGGTGAAACTAATTTTTCTATATTATGCAGTTTTAGAAATTTCAGAATTTAAAAAATTCAATATTTTATAAATTTAAATTATGCTCATAAATTTTATTCCCATATGTAAACCACATCAACAGGGTTTACATCATGTATTTTAAAATATGATATGGATGCCTTGAAATATAGGCTTATATAATAATGAAAATACAAATATAAAGTACAATTTATTTCACAAGCATATTGCCTACAATGGTGATAACAATTTTATCTTTAGTATTTTATGACACACAAATAATGAAATAATATAAACATATAAAGAATTGGATAATTTAGTCAAAAACTAATAACTGATTCAATGCTCAACTATAAAAGAGCCTTGAGAATTTAGAGAAAGGAATGACATCACTTGCTTAAGAGGAATCCTGAAAATATTGTCTGTTGTCAATAGAGTTGATGTTGGATATACAAACTGCTTTTGCAAAGTTAGAAAAAGTGGTAAATCACTAAAAAAGTAGTCAAACACCTCAGAACTTTTACTGCTTTTTTTATATTTTGGGACCACACCCTGCAATGCTCAGTCTGGCAGTTCTTCGGGGACCCTATGCTGTTTGGGCAATCCAACTTCTGTTGACCATGTGCAAGGCAAGTGCCCTGCCAACTGTACTATCTCCCTGACACCCCTTCAGAACTTGTTTAAAACTGTTGTGTCAAAGAAAGCTTGTCAGGAAAACTGAAAATTTTAATTTGTTTAAAACTAAGTGGAGGGGAGTATGATGGAGGGCAGTAGATAATAGTGAGACATGAAGGGGAAGGCATCAACAAGGTGGGTTAAGATCAGAAGATGGCTATAAAAACACAAGACAAGTGACATGTTTTTCCCATGAGCCTTGTCACTTGTCACTTGTCATCCCATTGCTCATTGATTTGCTCGAGTGGGCACCAGTAACATCTCCATTCATCCCTGTCACATGCTAGTGTAGCCCAATGGTGTCTGCTCACTCCAGGAATATGAAGAGCCTCAAACCGTTCATTCAGGGTCTCGATGAAGAAGTCTGACCATCTCGTAGGTGAGTGGCCAGGCATTCAGGATTTAGGAAAATATTTCTCAATGGAGATTATACATAAAATCAATGCAATGTCATACATACATATGAAAAAAAAATATGAGCCTTGACAGAGTATATAGCATTAATTAGGTAGTAACAGATCAACCACAAAGAAAACAATAAAAGTATATGGTGCTATTCAGAAAAGAGGCTGTGAAGACTTGAGGTTAAGCAGTCACAGTCAGTTTTGGGGGAAAATATAGTATTTCACTTGTTTCGTTAAAATCATTTATAGAAAGTGAGTCTCTGTGGGCTATTCATTGTATAAATGTGGTACAGGTAGAGTTTCAATTTTAAGTTATTTATAATGTAAGTTATTTACTCTGGAATATTTTGAAGATAAAAATTTAAGACACCAGTAATGGAAACTCTGTGTGCTCACAGAGAGGATTAGAAAACTAGAAATAATTTATTTCTAAAATTAGGGTATTGGAGAAATAGCTCAGCATGTTGAGTAGATGTTACGCATACAAAAGGTTGGGTTCAATCCCTAGCACTGTGTGGTCCCATCAGGCCTACATGGTTTCCCTAGCCCCCCTGGGGCCAATCCCTAGATCACAGAGCCAAGAATAGCCCTTGGGCACTGCTGTGTGCAGATTAAAGAAAAAAAAGTCATAATTTTTGTTTGGAAGACACAATTTAAAATTTTGCATACAGAAGTGAATTTTTTAGAGGAAGAAGAAACTGTTCATTTAGTGACATGTTTGATGTTACCTGTGTGTTATAACATGTCTCTTTTAGGTCCAGCAATGAATTTCACTTTCTTTCAGGAAAATGATTGGAGAAAATTTAGATTTGGAAGTTAATATCTTAGCAAGTGTGTGCTGACTTATAGCATTAGAAGAAAATTACTTTGGAGGATATATCAGTGCTATAGTCAATAAAATACCATTGTTGGGTACACAGAGAGAGGGAAGGGTAAAAGTATTTCAAATGTCAAAAAAAATCAAGAAAAAGTGTTATGACAGAAGTATAATAGGGTTTGAGAAACGTAAAATATTCACTGGATACCAATGGTAGATAAAGCATATTATAATAAGAAAAATATGAGATCCTTGTTCTGAACAAGAATTGTTTGGTTATTTAAGCAAAAGTAGATATAGCTTTAATGAGTAAAGATTCTCCTCCCCTCTCAGAGAACCCGGCAAGCTACCAGGAGTATCTCGCCCGCACGGCAGAGCCTGGCAAGCTGCCTGTGGCTTATTCAATATGCCAAAAACAGTAACAACAAGTCTCAGGATGGAGATGTTACTGGTGCCCACTCAAGCAAATCCATGAGCAACAGGATGACAGTGACAGTGACAGAGTAAAGACTACAAGAAGTTCAAATTTTATTTGCTCAGAAATCTATGATTATTTATGCCACCGGGAGAGAAAGATATAAAGAAACCAGTTAGAACAATATTGATAAAAAGGCTGGTTTGTTTTGCTTTTTTTTTAATTTTAACAGGAGAATTGAACGTGATAGAGAAGCCAGAGATGATGGCAGCTACCAAAAAAGGGAGGTATTATTAACTAGACAAGATCTCAGAGGGATGGCTGAACAGAATAAAGTCCAATGAAAAGGTTTACTAGAAGTAAAAAGAAAAAATCACCTTTCCTTTGACAAAAAGAAGCATTAGGCAGAGATCATTTTAATGCATTTTAATCTAAAATTCATAGAAATGTTACTGAGTAAAAACAAATTGCCTTCTTTAAAAATGCTCGGAGGCTGTTGACATCCTATTCCAGCTACACAATTAAACCACATTATAACAAGGACATAGGCTATGGCTGTGTTGAGACCTTTATATATGCTCTCTCAAATGCTGGGATACATTTTATGTATTAACGCATGCAGAATGAAACTGCATGTAAGCCAAGATTTCATTAGCTGCTAATGAGAATTTATGTTCACACCTTCCAAATACTACTTTAAAGTTCATGATTACATTAGTATTAATGGGAGTATAGGAAAAATATACAAGATGATGATGCCATTTTGCATAATCCACTGCAGCAATAATAAAACTAGGAAGCTAAATCTGAATATTACTCATTTGGTAAAAGTCTTTTGATAAAAAAAATTGAAAAACCATTTCCAAACATTAAGTGTATTTTTTAAAGTTATCACACTTAAAAATAGTTAGACATGGCTATAGGGATACAAATATTGTCATGTAAAAAAAACTAAATTCACAAAAATTCTGTAGTTCTGATGTTATTATAGCACGAGAGACCATCAGTTACTCCATAAATGGCTTCATTGAAGTGACCTACTGCACTTATACTTCCATAATTTGCTTTTACTTTGTTTTCTTTTATTGCATATAATTTTTTACCTAAGTTCATTTTTAAACAAGTCAAAAATAGAAATGAATAAAATAACATGCTTGTATGAGTTTTGCATTCAATTTATGAATGCACATAATGTTATTTATTCATTCTAATGAAAGTGAAGATTGGTTTATATCAACATTATAAATAATCCTGCTGTGAATATTTTCTCTACACATCAAACATACATAGACATTTAATGTGTTATTTTAATATCACTAGAAATTTATGTACTATTTTTCAAAAGTAGCTTTACCACCTACAGCGTGTCACAATCATTCCCCTACCTTACCAACACCTGAAACTGTATTACTTCTTCATTTGCTCTTAAATTGGTTGTGTTGTAGTGCCTCATTGAAATTTTAATTTTTATTATTATGAAAATAACAAATGAGATACATGCAATTTGACATGCTGCTTTTCTTTTAATTTCAAGCACTTACAGAACAACGGAATTTGGTTTAATTTCAGATTGGTGAAGTTTACACATTCTAGAGATTCAACTGTAAAAAGGTCTGCCATTCTGACAAATATCAGATGACTTTACTCATCTGTGGACTATGGAGGTATAAAGCAAGGGATAGCAAGTATTAATTCATTACAATCCCTTGACCTTGAAAAACAAGATTAATTTGCAATCAGAATAAGAATTATTCCAATTTGCAATTTGGAATAAGTTGTAGGAATGAAGATCAAACAAGAGATAGTAGTGGAAAGCTGTGGATACTTTGGAGGTGATGGGGTGCCATAATAAATTTTTACATCCATATCATATACCTTAACACTAAGGTAATTATATTGTCTAAAATTAATAAAAATTAAAAGTAATAAAGATTATTAATAATTAGCCTTCCCATTCCTCAATTAGCCATTCCCCATACATATATTTTAAGGTTGATTAAATTAAGGTTTTTCACTCTCAAAGACTATACCAGTTCCAATCCTTATCACTTAATATTATTTTCTAGAACGTGGCTCGGATTAGATTACTTCCTTGATTCATAATAATAACAAATGGGTTTAATTTATGATCTAAATGAACTTAGTTCTATAATAAGTTCCTCCCCAGTTTGAGATTTATTTTCCCCTATTACTTCTACTTTCTAATAAACCTTTCTATATATATGTTTATTAGATATAATAAATATTATACAATATTATACAATATAATATTATACAATATTATACAATAAATATTATACAATATTATACAATTATTATATACAATTTATAATACCACCTGTATCACCTGTCATCCTGTTGATCATCAATTTGCTAAAGCAGGCGTCAGTAACATCTCCATTTGTCCCTATCATATGCTAGTGTAATCCAATGACGTCTCTGCAAGCTCCAGGAACACAAAGAGCCTCAAACCGTTCATTCAGGGTCTTGACTAAGAAGTTCAAACATCTAGTAAGTGGGAGGCCAGGCGTTTTTTGACATCCCATGGAATCCAGTCGGTAAAAGCTCCAGTCCAGCAGTCTTCTCCAAATCACATTACATGTCTAGCCTATCTGATTTTCGATGCCTTGGAAAACGAGTCAGCATCCCTGATCTTCAACTGTCAATGGAGGTTTGAACTTCTGATTCCTTCTCTCACTTAAGTGAAACGTGATACTGCAAGCATAGCTCTTTCGATTCCTCTTTAGGAGACCCAAATAGCATTCTCATCCTCTTTTCATAGGGCCCAGGTCTCTGAGGCATATATTAGTGCAGGAAGAACAGTGGAGTCAAGAAGATATGCCCAGAGCTGGAGGTTCTTCGTCCTCTTAATAACTTCTTTGACACTCTTGAAGGTATTCCACTTGGCTCTCTTCCTCCTGCACAGTTCTAGTGCCAATTTGTTAGTCATGTTGAGTTCTCAACCTAGGTACACATACCTGCATTTAGAGATGTTCATTCTGTTGAGAGCAAATGGGACATCAGGAACTACTCTGTTTCTCATGAACATTGTCTTCATGAGATTCAGCCGTAGTCCTACCTTTCCACACTCATGGTAAAGTCAGCCAGCATTTATGCTGCATGGCTAATGTTTGGTGTTATTAGAACGATGACATCAGCGAAGTGGAGGTGGTGTAGTTGCTGACTGTATATCTTCACTCCCATTTCTTCCCACTCCAGTCATCGTCATCACATGATGTTTTCGAGGGTGGCACTGAAGAGTATTGGTGAAATGGTATCACCTGCCGAATCCTCTTTACATCATTGATCGTTCACCTTGAAGAATGGTGAGATCCTGGTGGTGAATCTTTAACACAGCTCTTGAAGGATCCTGATATACTGAGTTTGAACGCCCTGTTAATCTTGGGCTCTGATGACCACTTCAGTCTCAATAGAATCATAGGACTTCTTTAAATCGATGAACGTTAGAGTGAGCGGCATCTTGAACTCTCGAAAAACCTCAATGAGCTTGATCACAGTGTGGATATGGTCAATCATGCTGAATCCTTTTCAGAACCCAGCTTGCTTGCATGGTTGTCCTTCATCTAGTGCTCTGCCTATTCTATTCAGGATGACTTGAGTGAACAACTTGTAGATGATGGACAACAGGAAGATTGGGTGATAGTTGCCGATGTCATGGATGTCTCCCTTCTTGGACAATAGGACAGTACTGTTGGTTTTCCATTAGGACAAAAACTTGCATTCAGACAAGAGTATGTCAGGAGCCGAGACAGTGTATTGACGAGTACTGGCGGCAGATTCTTCAGGTGTTCAGGTCTGACCTTGTCTGGAACTGGTCTGTATGCTTCTTTACCAATGAAATGGCATATTGGATATTGGAAGGGAGAATGCTGGGAATGACATATTCATCCTGTGTAATTTTGTTTCTGGGCTGGTGAAAGGGGCTACCAAAGAGATTCAAGTAGAAGTTATGGATAACCTCCATTGGCCTTCTGGAAGATATGATAGATCCATCAGGAAATCTTGTTTTTATAGTTGGAGAAGGACAAGGGGGCATTGAGAATATTTTTTTGGCATCAGCCAACACTGTTGTTCTTCTCTCTTTGAGGTCTTCCTTTATCACTTCTCTATAGAGCTACATGAGCTTGGATGTTAGCTTGTGATTGCCTGAGGCTCGCTCCAAACCACAGTAGCGAATGAGCTCGAGAATTTCCTACGACAAGAGTCTTTTTGTGGCTTACTTAGTCTCAGCATTCCTCACACAATCATGGAGGTGCTGAACCAGTCCATTGTATTCCTCGTTGATGTTGTCAATGATGGCATGCTCCCGTATTGCTGCAATATTACCAGAGCTCCCAGTTGGTGGTCGTTCTGGGAGTTCTCATCTTAAACTTTGCTGCCCTTTCTCCACACTCCAGTGGAGTAGAATTTCACACAAAGGAGATGGTGTCTGATCCCGTTTGGAATTTTGGGACAACAGAGACATTGGTCAGGCAAAACCATTTGTTGAATATGATACGGTCAATTTCATTGTGGAGCTGTCCACAGGTAGACTCCCATGTCCAACGTTTAGATTCAGCATTCTGGAACTCTGAGTTACCATGGATGGCCTTGGTCGAAATGATGAACTCAGATAATCTCTCATCCTGTTTGTTCCATTCTAGGCCATGGGTCCTGATGTGGAATTTTTTGGGTGACCTTCTAGGTCC
Organism: Sorex araneus; assembly: GCF_027595985.1. Taxonomy (NCBI): domain Eukaryota; kingdom Metazoa; phylum Chordata; class Mammalia; order Eulipotyphla; family Soricidae; genus Sorex; species Sorex araneus. The sequence continues at coordinate 69,863,702 of NC_073304.1, read as the reverse complement.
TGTCTTGGCATTAAAATAACCAGCAATGACCTTGTAGAAGGTGTGGTCTTCTTTATAGAATTTCTCCAGCCCCATGTAGAACTTTTCAGTTTCTTTTTCATTGTAGTTGGATGTTGGTGCATAGATGACAAAGATAGAAACTGAGGGCAATGAACCACATCTATTCAAGTCTAAGTGTCTGATTCCGGTTATTAGGCATTCGAATGAATGGATGCTCGTGGCCAAGTTCCTATTGACAAGGACACAGAAATCACTGATGCCTCTACTGTTGCATGTTCTGAGGTACAGTTTTTCTCATATGTCGAAAACATCATGATGTGTTCGATGCCTTCTTGTGTCTGTCAATCCAATGATGTACTTGATCTTCTGAGCTTGTAGCATCAAGTCCTCAATGGATGTTTCCAATGCCAGCATACATGCATTAAAATTGCAGAAAGTCATTTTAGTCCTTCATTTTGGCATCCTAGTTTGGCCCTGAGATTTTAGCAGCCTCTCCTTACTCATCCTTTCAACGCTGCCGTGTTGAGGGCTCTTCCAGGATCAAGGGAATGAGGTCCATTTATGTTACTATTTTTGCATATCGAATACACTGTGGGTAGCTTGCCAGGCTCTGCCATGTGAGTGGGATACCCTTGGTAGCTTGGCAGGCTCTCTGAGAGGGACAGAAATTTTAGGGATAGCCTCTAATCACCCTAACAGGTGATTCCAGTCTACTGAATGCAAGCTTTTGTTCAATTGTCATATTGAATCGATCCGCACATTGACAAACACACACATGCCTGAGTCTCTGGGCAGTAACTATTGGTTCACTTTTTGCTGGTTGTCCCTGTTGCCATCCCCCTGCCATGATGAAGTGGTGAACCATTGATATATATATATATATATATATATATATATATATATGCGTATATATGTATATATACACATATGTATATATATATTCCCATTGTTCATCAATTTGCTCGAATGGGCACCAGTAACATCTCCATTTTGAGACTTGTTACTCTTTTTTGGCACATCAAATACACCACAGGTAGCTTCCCAGGCTCTGCTGTGTAGGCAGGATACTCTCAGTAGCTTGCTGGGCTCTCTGAGAGGGACAGAGGAATCAAACCTGGGTCAGCCGCGTGCAAGGCAAATCCCCTACATGCTGTGCTATCGCTCCAGTCCATATATATATATGTAGCACTGTAGCACTGTCATCCCATTGTTCATTGATTTGCTCAGGTGGGCACCAGTAACATCTACATTGTGAGACTTGTTGTTACTGTTTTTGGCACATTGAATTTGCCGTGGATAGCTTCCCAGGCTCTGCTGTGCGAGCCGGATACTCTCAGTAGTTTGCCGGGCTCTCTGAGAGGGACGGAGGAATCAAACCTTGGGTCGTCTATGTGCAAGGCAAATGCCCTACCTGCTGTACTATTGCTCGTACTATAATATGTATACTAAAACATAAGAAAGCAAATCAAGGTACAATGCTTATAATATTTTCATTCAAGAAACTCTAAATTATAATAATAATATAAAAATATTACTCAATATGAAGTAAGATTAGAATAATAGATCCTATACACTTTATAGAAAATAAAAACATGAAGATAAGCAAACTGAAATGATCAAAATTTTTTAAAAATGTGGACTTGGCCTGAATGATAATGAAATGAACAAGGTCCCTGCTTTGCACCACCCCATCTGGCACTTCATTACAAGCCTGAGCCCTTCCAGGAGAGCTCCTTGAGAGCAGGGCCAGGAGTATGCCCTGAAAACTGCCAAATCTGGACCAAAACCAAAAAAAAAAATGTGGGTGTAGCCAAAGATATAGCTTATTAGTCCTGAAAAATATCAATAGATGCTAGATGCTAGTAACTAAGAGATAGTAGAGGTAGGTATATGAATTGGGGTTGGACAATAGAAGTATTGAATCCATGAAGGAGTAATAATGTACCTTACCTTGACACCTCTCTTCTTGTCTGATCATGACAGAAAATAAGAAACAGAAATAATAAAAATAAAAAAATAGATCTCCTCAAAATTCCCTAATGAACAAATAAGGTTTTGGGAGTAGAATAATGTGGTATCTGCTCCATAGACTAATAGAATTTATATGGTGTTTTATTTATATTTTGAGTTTTGGAATGTTCTATGTGATAACTAAATTCATGCTAGCTCACTGTTGGTTAAAATCCAGGAAACTGAAAATCTTACCCTTTGTAAAAGTGGAAGGATATTCAAGAACTAACATGTTAAAAAAGCTTCCTTTTTATTTTCATTAAGAAAATTTGAGGGGCTGAAGTTATAGCATAGCAGGTAGGACGTTAGTCTTGCATGCTGCTGACCCGGGTTCAATTCCCAGTATCCCATATGGTCCCCTGAGCACCACCAGGAGTGATTCCTGAGTGCATGAGTCAGGAGTAACCCCTGTGCATCGCCAGGTGTGACCCCCTCCCCCACAAAAAAAGAAGAAAATTTGACCCTAGAGTAGAAAGGTAGTATAGCACATACAAGACTTGTTTTGCATGCAGATGATGTAGGCTTGATTCCCAATATTCTAAGAACCCGCAGAAGTAGTTCCTGAGCACAAAGCAAGGAGTAATTCCTGAATATAGTTGTTGTGACCCAAAAGTCTGAGAAAAAAATAGTTGACTCTTAATTCTAAATGATAATCCAAACATTGCAGAAAACTTTATCTAATGATGCCATCAAAATTAAAATCTAGATGGTATATTGCTATAAAAGAAGTAATTTATGAAATGTCAAAAATTGAGAAAAGAAAGAACTCTTAAATTTGGAGAGTTAAAGCTATAGTTCATTATGTTAAGTAGAAAAATAACTCTTGGATAACATTAGTTTATCTTTTCTCCTCTGCCGCTGGGAGAAGTTTAGTTGTATTGAGTTACACCCATCACTGTGCTCCTGAGGCACTCCCATTTCTCTGTGTTTATCTTTAACTTCTCCTCTGTACTCAGTTCTTCCCCTATCTGTTAATCACTTATATACCCAAATCAGACCCTGCTACTTGTAAGGTCAGATTATTCTAAAGTGTCTGGATTTTGTATTTGTAAGTGAAATATTACATTTCTCTTTCCCTTATGCCCTTTGCATAGTTTACTTTAGAGCAATCTCTTTTTTGTATAGACACAAGAAGACAATTAATGCTAGACTTTTGTAACTTGGGAGTTAATTGACTCCGAATAATATTTACTCCTAGGCATCTGTTATATTTAGTCAAATTAAGCATCAGTTGCCCTTAGTTCCTAGGACTCCCCCCAAAGAGTGTCCTAGCGAAAGACTTGGACGTACCCAGGGCAAGTTATAAGCTACCCTGGCATTGGAAAGGGACAGGCCAAGAGCCATAAAGCTCATAATAAGTTCAGAGCAAGGTCGTGGACAAACTCTATCATGACCCAGAAAGAAGTAACTGGATGAGGACACTGCTGGGGTTAGGAAGAACTAACTAATCTGGCCTGAGGAGTGTAGTCTGGGATCTATAGTGAGATATTCCCAGGAGAGCCACCCTTTAAGCTTAATATATCTCTTGCTGTGTCCATACAAAATGACTAAAAATATTATTAAGAAGTAAATTTAAGATGACTATTTAAATTGATTTGGACTAAGGGAAAGGAAAAGGACTAGATGAAATTCCAGAGGATTCTTGGGCAGATCTTCTAGCAGAATGAGATTTTGTCCAAGCTTCCTCAGTAAGGGCTTTACATATGCTGATTATGACACCTCACCTATGTGTATTTGCTACCCCCAACTCTGGGGATTGGGTGGATGACTAAGGCAGTAAGACTGGGCGGAGGGAGAGGGAAATGGGGAACAATGTGAGACTGGATTGAAGGACAGAGTAGGACTGGAATAGGGCACACAGTGAGACTGGAATGGGCTGGCAGGGAGAATGGAATAAACGGTGGGTGGGGATTGTAATGAAAGGCAACTCATCACCAACCAGCTTGGCAGCCCTGTTCCCTCCTTCATGTGACTGTCTGCAGCAGTGACGGAGGCCAGCCAGGGTAGGGAGGCAACTCATGGACACCGAATGAACGCTATAAGCCCACACTTTTAAAATACACAATAACAATTTCTAAAAAAAACCTGAAATATAGTGTGTATTGTAAGAAACTTCAAGGTAATAAATCTTCTTACAGAAGGCTTAGAATGGCAGAGACTTAGGATGAATCTCTATCTCTGGGGCTGGAGAGACAAAGCAGATAGGGCCTGCCTTGCATGTGGCCCACCCAGATTTGATCCCAAATCTCCCATATGGTCCCCTGAGCACTGCCAGGAGTAATTCTTGAGTTCAGAGCCAGGAATAATCCCTGAGCATCTCTATATAAGGCCAAAACCCACCCTCCTCCCCCCCTAAACTCACACATACACACATACACATACAAACACACACAGAAACATACAAATATTGACTTAATGTTTTCACATTAACATTTCATTGTAATATTTATTATATATCATGTCTGATAAATATAAGAAGTAACTTTTTGAAAAAAATCCTGAAGCAAAAGAACACAAAAAATGCCAAAATATAAAGTAAATGAATAATTAGAATGGCATCAGAAAAGAAACGGTTCCTAAAAGATAATAGAAAATGACTACTAACTTTTAAAGAAAAGTAATTTTCTCTTTAAACTATATTCCCATTTTACTGATTTTTTTAAAATTTTTGTTTTATTGAATCACTGTGACAAAAGTTACAAAGCTTTCAGGTTTAAGTCTCAGTCATATAATGATCAAACCCCCATCCCTTCACCAGTTCACATGTTCCACCACCAAGAACCCCAATATACCCCCTCCCACACCCATTCCCCCACCCGAGTGGTAATTATCTTCACTTTATTCTCTCTATACTTTGAATGCATTCAATATTTCAACAGAGAACTCACTATTATTATTTGAAAATTTCCCCCAACAATCAAACCTGTAAAAAGGCATCATTTGATAATTTGTTTTCCATTGCTGAGAATGAAGATTATATGAGTTCGTGCAGCCGAGACAGCGGCAGCAGGCAGCACAGTTTTGGATTTCTGTTATTTTATCTCAGTTCACAGTCTAGATGCATTTCTATCAGAAGCCAAGGTGTGCCAAAAAGGGTTAGTAGACCTTCCAGATCATAGTCTTTAAGGAGCAGAGGGGCCTGTGCTGTGTGAGACTTCTTCGGATCTCATCTGGGCGGGGAGCGTGTATATTTCCATTTTAAATTAAAACTCAAAAGCATAGGTAAGTATATGAGTAAGTGTATAAAAGTAAATGTCAAAAATATTATCAGCTTGGGGCCAAAGGGTTAGGACAGATAGTAGGGTTTTGCTTTCACGTATGGTTAACCCAAGTTTGATCCTGGAAACCCCCATATGGTCCCCAGAGCACTTCCAGGAGTGATCCCTGAGGCAGAGTCAGGACTAAACCCTGAGAACTGCTGAGTATAACCCCCAAACAAACCATCATTACATGGAAAAATTGCTTGCAGGCACACACCACAAAATGAAAGAATAAATAGAAAAGGAGAAAGATAAGGTCTAGAAAAGAGGAAATAATAACCAGAAGAACAATAAAAGGAAAAAAGAACTATAGATGTGCAGAGTTACTATCTAATTAAAAGCAAAAGAAATAATTTTTTGATAGTGTGGGGTTTTACATCATTAGGATAATGTACAGTGAGAATAAAATATAAAATAAAGCAATGAGAATCTATGAAAATTCTATTAAAATTACTTAATTTTATATAACTCATGAACTATCAAACTTTATTTGAATCATGTATGTATGTATAACCTTAAAATTGGAAACTTAAAACTATTTCCATTACAAGCATTCTAACAGTATCTTTTCCTGATGGTGATGGATTTGTATATTTACTCTCTGGGCAAATTATGTAACTAATAACTGTTACATAATAAATGTTTATCCCTATATTGTTTTTATTATTGGGGAATTCCTTGTCATTTCCATGTTTTATGATCCTAGTGAAATTCTGTTTATTCAGATCACTATGAATAAAATGCAAAGAGAAATGGCTTCATCTGTAGGTGTACATGGTACTGTGGGTTTAAACTTTCTGGATTAACTTTTGACTTGTAATCCAAGTTTTGAGTTTTCTTTCTCTCTTATACCCAGGAGCTCTTTGTTTTATCTAATGATATTCTATTATGCTACATCCTATAGATATTTAGATATTCATTTCATTCTCCCAATGAAAAATGAAAGTGAATGTTTAAGAAGCACGGAATTCTCATATTTAACATCTTTTATACAATAAGACATTACTAAGTATGAATTGAATTGATTTGACTCAGACAAAACCTCCTTAAGCCTTGTTTCTATATGTCTTATGTAAGACTTTCTAAGTCATAAATTCCTAAGAGGATTTTTAAACAAATCCCATGAGTCTTTCCTTATTAATTTCATAAAAATAAATATTTATTATGTCTAGTTAAGCTTAATTTTATGTTATTTCAAATTCAGACCCTTTAAGGAATTCGGCTACCCTTTATAGCTATTAAAAAATACTTAGTTTACTACTTAAGATATTTCTAAGAATTATATAATTACATATGTAATTTTAATAATTTGTTTATATATCATTGCATTTAGTAGATATTTTAAAAGTGATTTAATAAATTAATGAAGTGTTTTGGAATAGAGAGCAAAGCCTGTCTTCTTTCAGTTCAAGAAATCACTGATGTGCAATGAGTAAAGTCAAAATTCTTGTTTCACTTTTCAAAATTCTTGCCACCCCCACTCAGTAGGATGCAATGAAGATTAATGAGGCAATGTGATAAAAAAATCCTTTAAGTTATTCATATGAATATTTTCTTACAGAAGAAATTTATTGCAATTATTCTGTGAATTTACCTTTAATGCCGCAGGAAAAAATACAGTGATTTTTAGCATACAAAAGTTCTTCCAAAGATATCTATTCCAATCCTGAATGTTAGTTATTTTTCTTAATTTATTTTTCTTATACAATTTATGTTGTTTATTAATGCAATTAACTAGGCAATTAATTATGTGAAGTAGCATATTTAAAGTGCCCGAGTCTTTGTAAGAGCCTAATTAAAACTTGTTTTCCTTATTGTTGTTGTTTTTAGTCAAAAAGAGTACAGTACAATTTTTTTGGTAAGTTTTCTGAAAAATATTTACAGAAGTATCTGGGGAAAAAAATGAAGGCAACTTGGGAAAGCTAATGAAAGGATTTTGTCATTTAAAAGATAATCAAGATCAGAAGGAACAGGACAAATATAGAATAGCTCCACTAATTTGTGGGATATATATATATATAAAATAAACTTTTATGAGACTAACACCCAAGGACAGCAAAATCTAGGGTCACGATGAATGGTCTACATTGGAAAACTGCCTCAAGGGCAGTTGGGATAGAGAAGGGATCATTATGGCAATGATGGTTGGAAGGGATCGCTCTGGATAGAAGATGTGTACTGAAAGTGGGTAAAGGACCAAACCTGATGGCCTCTTAGTATCTGTATTTCAAACCATAATGTCTGAAAGGAAGGAGGAGGAGAAGGGGGGTAATAAAGGGAGAGGGAGAGAGAGGAGAGAAGGAGAGAAAGGGAGAGAAGAAAAGTGTCTGCCATAGAGGCAGGCTGGTGGTAGGATCCGTGGTAGGAGGGGACACAGGGGATATTGGTGGTGGGAAATGGACACTGGTGGAGGGATGGGTGTTGGAACATTGTAAGACTGAATCTAGATCATGAAATCTTTGTAACTGTATCTCATGGTGATTTAATAAAAATAAAACGATACTCAAGAATAGAGATCATATTCATGGATAATAACTGATGGTTACTTATTTACTCTTCATGTATTGGATGACCTATTGTCCACTCAAATCATATCTTAAAATTGAACTGTCAAAAATAGTTCATACTGATATGAGCTGATATGAGTTCATACTGATATGAGATAAAGCTATTCAATAAACAATTCATCACTATGTAGTTATTATTGAAGATTTTTTCTTTTTTTTCTAAAACACAAGATATATAACCTAAAAGCAGACTTGTGTTCAATGAATAATGCTCATAAAATTTACTTTTCTACAGTAAGTGTGTAAGAATATGTAATGGGGAAATATAGAGCTTCATTAAATACTGCTGGAGGGACCAAAACAATAGTACAGTGGGTAAGGCATTTGCCTTGAATGCAGCACATCCAAGTTCAACACCCAGCATCCCATATGGCTATCTGAGCAAGAATCACAAGGAGTGATTCTTGAGTGCAGAGCCAGGAGTATGACCTGAGTATCACTGCATGCATGTAGCCTTAAATTTTAAAATAGATAAGTAAATTTCTGAAAAAGTGCTGCAAAAAAACCTATATAATCCACATTTGATTAAATATGAAAAAAAAAAAAAGCAGAACAAAGAAAAGGTAACAGAACCAAGATAACAGAAAAGGGTGTGACTTTAAAGCATTCTCAGGATGCCACAACAAAAACTTCCCCCAAAACATTATAGAAATTGTATAAAAATAAAAAGGAAAGGCGCAGGTGAGGGAAGGGACGCCTCACCGCACCGAGCCAGGCACAGGGCCTAGGGCAGCAGCTGTCTCTCCCGCCACCCGAGTTCGGTAGCCTCCGGCCACTTCCCCCACCCCGGGGAGGTTGATGGCGAAGATGTGGCAGGCGAAGGAAGGAACGGAGCCATGATGGTTGGTCTCACTTGCAGTTTATTCCAGTCTTCCTGATGTCGGTGGGCCCCACGGGTGACTTTCGTGAAGCGGGGAGGAGAAAGACAGTCACTTTCTCTCCAACCGCCTCAAACACCCGGGACCCAGGGTTACTGGGTTCTTGTCTCGCTCGCGGAAAAGAATTTCAGGAGTAGACAAGCAGTGAAGTAAATAGATTTTATTCAGAAGTTTCTGAGGGAGGGAGGAAGGGATAAGTGAGAGAGTGATAGTAAGAATAACGCGCTCAAGGGAGAACGCGGGCTTCTCCAAGGGTGGAGGAAGCTCTACACACATCCTAGCACTGGACACGAAAGCATGAAAGTACACATCTCAAGGGGGGAGATGCGGGCGACACATGTGCTCGGCCACATGGCACAAGCAGCACATGGGCTCAGGCAGCATATGCGCCCGCTTCCTTTGTTCAAGGTGGCCTTTATAGGGTTTCTCCAACCTGCCCCCACGTGGGGGCTTCTTCCCAGGTAAAAGTCCGTTGCTAAGGAGGTTACCAGGGAGGTTGGGAGTGGTGATGGCCTTCTTTGGGGAACCCCCTGGGGAGGGGTCTATTGTCCTCAGGGTCTGCTGATGGTTTCTTCCTGGTCTTTTGTTTTCTTGAATCTGCGCATCTTAAGAGTCCCCTTCCCAGAGACTCTGTTAAATCTCAATTTTCATTGCCAAGGGCCTTTCCCTATCTACCTGCCTACATCATTCCCTCTATACACTCTCCATCCTCTCTACACCTTTCCGCCCCTATACACTTTCTGCCCCTCACCTTCTCTCCAAACCCCTTTTATTCCTCATGGCCCTTCCAAAGGGCGCAATACATTGACGTCACCAAAAACACCAAAAGATCTTATCAGAAGAACATTGAGGCAACATAATTCTCTTGTATCTGCAGGCCCTTAATCTAGCCCCCCCCCCCCAAGAAGATACAAAAACAAAACCAAAGCCTTCTTTGGGCTGAAAGCACTGGGATTTACATCCCAAAGACCAGGCTGGGCTACAGCAAGAAATCTACATGTCAATTACAAACTAGACAGCACCTGAAATTTACATCCCAAAGACTAGGCTGGGCCAGAGCCTGGAATCTACAAAGTCAAATCATGCCTGGCTAGCACCTTAGATCTGTGGGTCAAAGATCAGCTAGGTTTCTGTGACAAAAGGTTTCTGTGACAAAACTCCAGAAGGCAGCTGGAAAAGGGGAAATATTCCAACAGAAATTTTTTATAGGACCCCACTGAGAGAGTACATTGGAGAACCTAGTCACTGTTTCTCAGAAATTCCCCACTACGATCCTTGAAAGCTAAGGGTATCAACCACAAGGAGGGGAAGATGTAAATATATATGTGTGTGTGTGTATATATATATACATATATATGCATATGTGTATATATAATATACATATATATGCATATATATATGTATATAATGAATGGGTCTCATTCCCCTGACCCTGAAAGAGTCTCCATTGCGGTATCATTGGGAAGGATGAGTAAAGAGAGGCTTCTAAATCTCAGGGCTAGAACGAATAGAGACGTTACTGAGACCGCTTGAGAAATTTGATGATCAATGGGATGATGATGATGATGATATATATACATATATATATAGTAGAGAGAGAGAGAGAGGGAGAGAGAGAGAGGAGAATGTGAAGCATTAAACTTTGCTGTGGGAAAAGGTAATATGAGAAGTTCCTGATCTAGAATCCCAATCTGCTGCCCATATCTGTGAGGCATTGGTACTATGTAGGCAGATAGATAAGGGTAGCCATGCCCCCCACACCCCACTGCCCATGATGTCCATGAAATTTCTGGGAAGTAATAAAGCCACCAGTCCTAACCTTGCGGATACAGAGAACAAGATCTCATAATACCTTCTCCAGTAGAAGACCCTGAGGAGACTAGACCCCTCCCTACAGAAAGGGCCTGAAGGGAATTATTCGAGAACCCTCCTTTCCTTTCTTTAATCTGATTAAGCCTCAACTAGCCTGGACCAAAGAAGGCTGGACCCACACTCAAGAGAAGATCTAGCAGGACCTAGGTCAAGAAAAGGAGTTTCAAAGAAGACCACTCCAACTCTTAAACAACCCTTGGATAGGGGTTCTTATCTAGCTAGAAAACCCCATGTGGTGGCACTTGGAAAAAAAAACCATAAAAGCCTTGAACAAAGGAAGGGTGAACATATGCTGCCCAAGCCCATGTACTGCTTGTGCACACATGGCGAAGCACATGTGGCACCCAAGCACTTGTGTCACCTGTATCTCCCCTCTTGAGATGTGCACTTTCCTATCTAATGCTAGTGTGTGCAGGCTCTCTCTCTGCCCTTGGAGAAGCCTGAGTTCTCTCTTGAATGCGATACTACTCTCCACTCTCTCTCACTTTCTCTCCCCCTCCCCTTCAAAAATCTCAAAATCAAGTCTGTTTTTCCTTCACTGCTCGTCTACTCTTTAAATTCTTTCCTTTGAGGTGAAACAAGAACACAGTTACCCTGGGACCAGGGGTGGCAGAGGTGGATGGGGAGAAAGTGACCATCTCTCTCCTATCTGCCTCACATAAGTCACCCCTGGGGCCCACCAACATCAGGATCAGGTAACAGTAAGTGCGGGATGTAGCAGGTAACAGTAAGTGCGGGATGTAGCACTTTTCTGTCTTTATTCTGATGGAGTCTTTGCTCCAGTAAACCAAGAGAGCCTGTATTTATCCTGTCTCCCTGATTGTTTTTTTTTCAGCAAAGGAGGAGGTATGTTTATTTTCTTTTAGAGCATGACAAAGATGGGGGGAAAACAAAGTGGAGGGCGAGGGAAAAAGGAAAAGGAGGAAGGGTGTGGGGCTGGAGAGACTTGCACTTGCCTTCCACACAGATGACTAGGTATCCTGGCACCTCAGATGTGGCCCTACACTCGCCAAGAATGATCCCTGAGCTCAGAGCAAGGAGTGCCTCTGAGTGCCTCTGAGTGGGGCCCCAAAATAAAAAGCAAAAGCAGGAAGGTTGTGGAGAAGAAAGTGAATGTCGATAAGGAAGAGAAAGAAAAAGGAGGGAAAGAAAAGAGAGAGCAGAGAAGAGAGAAGAAAGAAGGGAGAGAGCCTCTGAATATCAAAGACTGGAGAAAAGAAACGGTTAGACAAAATTTGAATATATCACAACACATTTCCATTATAAAAACAGAAGCAACACTTCTCTGGGTGATTTTTCTATATCTTTTGAACTTTCTATATCTATTGAGCATCATAAATAGATTATTTGAAAATGTAAAGTGACCAATAATAATTTATTCTTTAGGAAAAAAGAGATAGCACAGCAGGTAAAGCACTTGCCCTGAATGCAGCTGTTCTGGTCCTCCGAACCTTGCTCAGAGATAAGCCCTGAGTACAGTCATGGGTGGCCTCAAACCAAAAACAAACAACAAAAATGCCATTTTCTCTTTGAAATTCAGCTTTTTTATCTATAATGTGGAGAGAGAAGTGGATAAAAAAAAACAGAATAAAAACCACTTTTGATTCATAGAATTGTTAAAATGAACTGCAAAGCCTTGAAAATCTTGAATATTTTCAAAGCCTTGAACTTGAAAATCTCCTAAGCAAGCAAAAACAGTTAAACCACTCAAGTTAACACTCAAGTTAACAGTTAAGTGTTAACTTAGCTCATTTTGTGAGACAAAGGTGACAACTTCACCTGGGTCATGTTGTCTATGAATGAAAATTCATATCTGAAAGCCAAAAAAAAACCACCTTCTCTCTCCAATTAATATGCAGTCAACTTTAGCTAATTCTCTATCATTTAATAAAAATTTGATATAAACAATCACTATGAAAAATAGTTTCTGCCTCTTTACTCCAGAAATGGTGATAATATACTTCAGAACCTCATTTAATGTTTGAGTTGTATTTCTAGCATGTGTACATCAAACTTTTTCTAATTACTACTTCAGTGACTCATTGGCTTTCCCCCCTAATGTTTCTCAAATTATGACAGCTTTGAAGTTATTGGACTTAGCACAAGAATACACTTTTTAAAAATACTGATACATTTTTTGGGGGAGTGCATTCTCTGCAGTGTGCAGGTCTTACTCCTGGCTCTGCTCTCAGGAATCACTTGAGGGAGTGCTTGCAGGGGGAACCATATGCAGTGTCTAGAATCAAAGTCAGGTTGGCAGTGTGTAAGGCAAGCACCGTACCAACTGTAAGGTTTGTTTGGGACCGAATGGCAGTTGGCAAATGTAATATTGACACTCCCAGAATCAAATATCACTCTGCTCCCAGTGCAAAAGACAGGACTTAAGGCCCACCTGGACAGAAGGCCACCTGGCTGCATTCCATACTTCCTTGCATCCATCCCCTACAGATTAGACTCACTGGTTCCACTGGTCTTTGTTCTCTTCTCCCCATTTCTCCACCTAAGGCAACTTAAAAGCCCTCTTGGTCTCTCCCAGGGCACGGCTCTACCCCAGCCTTATCAGAGTTTTATAGAGTTATGTTGAGGAGTATACCCCAATAAACTCCTTTTTCCTTCACTTTACTCTTCTCAGTCCTGTCTATGCCAGACAGGGTTCTCAAATCTGTCACTAACTGTACTATCTCTTGTACAGAGCTCTGTTTTAATACTCTTCCTTTTGATGAGTTAATTAACAATTCTCAGAGTCAGAACACTGCATGACCTGGTTGTTGAAAGGTAATTTATGTACAGGATCATGGAACAGGCTCTTCAGATTCTCCAAACAGCAAGATCCATGGATAAGAAATTTTTGAAACATAACCATTCCTTCAATTCACCAACAGCATGGAAGAAAGATATAATCATTAACTACAAAATAGTCTCTCAGATTCTTCCTTAAATAATTGGGAACTTTGATGCCATCCAACTCTATAGATGTCTTACATGTTTTTAAATTATATTTTAGAGGGAGAAACTTGCCACAAAATGGAAAACTCATTGACTATCTTGGGAGAGAAAAGTAACTCTCAAATTATGAAAAGAAAAAAGATTTACCTTTTTATAATCTTAATTTCTAGACAGTTTTGAAGCCACCATTAACGATAATAAAGAAAATTACTCAACATTTAATACAATAAAATTTTATAGTAAATAAGACAAGTAGTTTTATATCATTAATAAACAAAATTTCATTTAACAAATGAGAGGAATATCTGTAGCTAATTTAGCTGGGGATAAAACAAAGTCTTTTGTTTGCATATTCCAGTACTGAAACTTAACTGAGCAATGCTTAGCTGAGAAGTGCTCAGATGAGAAAAACTTGTCCTATTTTCTAATTGTTTATGTATTTAAGTAAATACACTTTTACAAAGAAAAACGTATAGCTTTTTTTTCAGGTTCATAAATCAAATTAAATGATCTATGAATATCTTATCTGGGAATCCAAGACTTCTTATTCTGATAAAAATCTTAGAACTTTTTCTTAAACTACTAAAGTGCAACACAATGAAAAGAATTATGATCACTTTAAGCCTGGGCTGCATTCATCAAATGGTAACCCCAGGGTGAAAGGTCCTATATCCCATTTCCAATCCCTTGAACCATCCACTGAACTAATGTGTTTTTCTCTTTAAAATGACCCAAAAGATATAAGATATCCCTGTGCTTATAGGATTTTGAAATTTTATTTTAAGAAATCAAAAGAAATTTGCGCTGTGAGCAGGTTTTTAAAATTTGGCTTGAGGCCTCTGGTTCAGGGAACAAGCAATCTCCTTCCAACTCTCAACTAGAGAGATGTCCCCTTTCAACCTGCCTCTTGGTCCAATAGAAATCAATGAACTCAAGACCCAATATACTATGTCTTAAAAATCCATTTAGAAAACAATTGCTCCATTCAAAGTTCATCTCTTTCCTGTATCAGAAATTGCTGGAAATGTAATTTTGCAGCAGGCATTTCATTTCTTGTCTTGAAATAGATTGAGGTAAATGTAGAGTCAATGATTAGATAAATGTAATGTCTTGGGTTGATGCCACAATGCAATATTCGATGGTGTGGTCAGTACTGATGGATGTTTTGTATAGTTACTCAGATGTATAATGGGATGAATTCCCAAGACTCTATTTTAAATACCACGTGGCTCCTCTCAATTAATATTACCAAAAGTACTTTGGCACAAATTCAAAATGCTTGAGGGATTAGTGCTGAGCATAAAAGTGCAGTCATCTTTGCTCTGTACAGATCTCTCCTTTATACGATAAACTATATTCATGTTCGATTTACATAAGACTTGCATTGTATGCATTAAATACCACAAAAATGATTATTTTTCCTTCCAAAATACCTTTTATGATATTATAAAGAGAAGACTGCACTAAGAAACCTACTATATTATAGTTAAGGTTGAAGCTAACATACAAACACACAGGTGCCCACAGGCATAATAAGATTATAGAAATATAATATTTGTCAAAGTATTTTTATTCTAATGGCACAGAAACATACTTCTCTATTCTCTGCTATCAGATAATGTCACTAAACATAAAATTGGGGAAAAGGAAACAGATGATATTCTTTTGAAAGTATAAAAAGCAATATTATTAGTGCCTTCAGAAAATATTATTTTGGAAGTGTGAATATCAAATTTTCTGAAATACCAGTATCTGTAGTGCATAATTTAAGAATGAATCAAGTAATAGTTATAAATACCTCTTTAGAAGTCCTGCTTGCTATGATTGTTGTTCCTTTTTTATTTTTATTTTATAGTTCTTGAGAAATCCATGGTTATAATGGATGATATCCAGTCACGGTCAAGCTTTTCAGTGATCACTGTCATCCTGTTGCTCATCGATTTGTTTGAGCGGGCAGCAGTAACGTCTCTCATTGAGAGACATATTGTTACTGGTTTTGGCATATCCAATACGCATGGGTAGCTTGCCAGGCTCTGCCACGTGGGCTCAATATTCTTAGTAGCTTGCCAGGCTCTCCGAGAGGGGCAGAGGAATCGAACTCGGGTTGGCCTGGTGAAAGGCGAAAGCCCAACTGCTGTGCTATCTCTCCAGCCCTTTCAGTGATCAAAAAGGAAAATTTCTAAAATTTACTTCATTAAAATTAAAATTTTTAACATATGTTAGAGTTATAAGATCACTTTTAGTGAGTTATATAATTATAAAAATATCACATCTTATTTTCTAGTGTTCAGGTTTAGCACAAGTTAGTGATTTAGAAAGATTTGTGCTTTCTCCTGTTAATGCAACAAGTGATCACTATTGGCAAAATTTAAAATAATTTTTATGCCTGAACACAGCCAGGTGTAATAATAGGTGGGATGCCAGGTGGTACCCTACCATCAAGATACAAACATGGCTGGCTCCTGCTGGCTGTATTCTCCTGAGAGTAGACTGGGTTCTCCTAACATTGTTGGCTGTAACAACTTAAAATAATGGATTGTACGATGTTTTTCAGTTATAAGTTTTCAAATCAATCAAAATTTTACAGTAGAGCTTGCTATGGGAATACATACACAAATGTATATGTAGAAGAATTATAGGCAAATTCATGAAACATATAATATACACAACACAAACAAATCCTCTATAACTTCTTGTCCAAAATCATTAAAATAATTTAAAACAGTTTTGGAGGTATGCAATTATGATCATAACTATAAATATAAATAAATTTTGAAATTTTTGTAAGTTTTTTCCATTTAAAATTTTTCTGTATAAATTATGAAAGAAATTCTTGGCACATTCCTTTTATAAATGTCCATATTTCATTCTGAGGTATGCTATTCCTAGTTTGTATATCTACTTCCTTTATTTCATGGGGTTCTCTCCTCCCTCTGGCCAACTCTGTATTTTCTCTTGAATGCATTACCTTTTCTCTTTCTCCTTTTGATAAAATTTCTTTGCATCACAAAGAAAAAAGATAAAGAGAAAAATTTTCTTGGAGGGAGCTATCTCAATGATCTCAATTAGTAGAACATTCATAGCATTTGTGAACACCCGAGTTTGGTCCCAGACACCCCAAGTCATGATCTGGTGTAGGCTGGTGATGCCCAGGTACCACCTATGTGACTCAGATTTAAAAAAAAAATTCTCCTGCAGAAATATTTTTACTTTTCTTTATGATTCTGAAACTTTTTAATCCCTCGTATTTTTTTTTCTCTGACAATTCCCTTTCTCATGTCTAGTGTTATAAAAAATAACAATATGTTGGTAGATACATTATTTCTGCTTTTTATGTCATAAACATCAATATATTTATTTGTCCCATATCATTTTTCGAGAATCAGTACCAGGAGCCCTTTATCATAGCTTTCTCTGCCATTGGGGTTGAATTAGCCAGGCAAAGGGGCAGGTAGGAGCAAGTAGCAGACATTTTGCAAACTCTGGCCATTTCTCTACTAGCCCTTCACAAGGGCAGGAAACCAAAAACAGGATTGTCAGATTTGAAGGGTTTTTGTTACCCGAAGCTTACCTTACAAGGACAGGTCCTGTGTCACTACCTGGAAAACCCCAAGACAGGTTTAGATAAGCCCACCAGAGAAGCACAATTTTGACGGCCTTTCTTGCTCCTTCAGAGATGGCCTGGTTCTCTCCTCAAATGTTTGTTTCCCTTGGCTTTATAAAAAATAATCCTGCTTTTCATGAGTCTGAGCTCCACAACATAATTCTTTGCACATCACAGAGCAAGAACCCACTAGCTATGGAAATTTCCTGTCAACAATGCTATTTTTAATTCCTTGTGTGATACTTAGTGAATGAGTTTCTTAATATGGAGTCATTTTTTTTTCTTTCAAGGGACTCTCATTAATCATTCTTTTTGGTTAATTTACTCTACTTAGTTTTCTCTACTAGCCTATATCTTACATTAGAAAGTGTTTACAAATGTGGATTTTTTTTCATGCATTTTATTTGATTTTTTTAGGGGATCTTCTGTCTTCGTGTATGTGTGTGTGTGTGTATACACATATATACTGAAATTCTGTGTTTTACAATGTTGTTAATAATGGTTTCTCATATGTGACATTTAAAAAAGTGAATCCTTCTAGCCAGAGCAGCAGAATAGTGGGTAGCGTGCTTGTTTTGGATATGGGTTGGAACCCTGACACCATACCACCCCCCAGTCTCACCAGGAGATGAGAAACTTGAGTGCAGAGCCAGTAGTAAGCCCTGATTCCTGCTGGGTGCATCCCCCCTCCAAAACAAAGGATCTTTTCTTTACTATTTCCATCTCTGTCTCTTTTCTCTGTTGTTAATAGATTTCCTCTATGCCATCATCTACTTTTTTCTTCAAATTTCCTGCACATTTGTTATTGTGGATGCCATAAATGCCATCTTTTTTTCCTCTTAAACATTTGATTTTTTGGTCATGTCTTGTATATTGCTTTTGTTTCTTTCCTACTTTATCCCAGTTTCTTCTTTCTGATTAAAATGAAATCATTCAATTCTTTGATTTTCTTGTTGGATAGTTCACTAACAGTGGCAGTCAGACAAGTTTCAATTGCTAGAGAACCCTGGAGGAATCTACAGTTTATTGAAGTAAAAGAAGCAGACAAAATGGTTGAAGTAAAGAAATGCATCTGAGCCAAAGGCTGCGTGGCAGCCGCAGAGCAGGAGAGGGCATCTGCATGAATGGAATCCGTGTACTTTTTCTCTCAAATCAAAAGCTTCAAACACAGAACACCTGCATTAGGAACGAGGAGAGTAAATGAAGGCATTTTTCTTGAGAAGTAACCAACCTCAAAGGAAGAGCCATCTGGAGGTTTCACTTAACACAGGCATAACCCATCTTACTGTCATGAATAAATCTCTCAAAAACCCTACAAACTATCAGAAACTCACCTGAGTACCAAGGTTGAAAGGCAACACGGTCAAAGTATGAGTCCTGCTATAATTGGGAGACAATAATGGTACATCTTTCATCTTGGTCAAAACAGCTGAAACTGTAGAGTTGCAAAAAATGTACTTGCCTAGCCAGAGGCTTTTCTTAAAGAAAATTGTGCAACCTAAATATTAGCCAGGTATTCCAAATATGTATGCATGGCTGGGTCATGTCAAAATCCTGGTGAATAGGTATTTGCATTAGCTAAATTCACAATGAAATTTTCAGAATTTTTTTTTGGGGGTGGTCACACCTGGCGATGCATTGGGGTTATTCCTGGCTCATGAACTCAGGAATTACTCCTGGCGGTACTCGGGGGACCATATTGGGTCCTGGGAATCAAACCTGGGTAGGCTGCCTGCAACGCAAATGCCCTACCAGCTGTGTTATTGATCCAGCCCCTCCTCTTTCTTTCTTTCTTTCTTTCTTTCTTTCTTTCTTTCTTTCTTTCTTTCTTTCTTTCTTTCTTTCTTTCTTTCTTTCTTTCTTTCTTTCTTTCTTTCTTTCTTTCTTTCTTTCTTTCTTTCTTTCTTTCTTTCTTTCTTTCTTTCTTTCTTTCTTTCTTTCTTTCTTTCTTTCTTTTCTTTTTTTATTTGTTGGGAGGATTGGCCTCTGTAGTGGTATTCGCATTGCTGCATTGCCTGAGTTCCCTCCCTACAGCCAAGCAAACATGAACCAATGCAGAAGTCTGAGGTTGTCTTTACTAAGGTCTTTCTATGCTAGGAATAACCAGGCGGGGCAGTCCCTGATGCTTAGGGGCCACCAAAGCTCCATCTAGTGATTCCTATGGGTTCATGTGTTGCTTGGGATGGAAAGGAGCAAGGCAAGCACCTTAACCCTTGTGCCATATCTCTAGATGAAAGTCTATTGTTTGAGGCTATTCTTTAGAGCAGAAATTTTTATTCTCTTTTTTTTTAATCGCAAGGAGAGTTTTTAAATTTTAGAATGTTCTTCTAGGGGCTAGAGAGATAATATAGCGGGTATGGTGCTTGCCTTCCACATGGCCTTCCAGGGTTTGACCCCCAGCATTAAATATGTTCCCTGGAGCTTGCCAGGAATGATATCTGAATAAGCCTGAGCAGCATTGGGTGAGCTGCCAAAATCAAAACAACAAGAACAACAGTTTAATATCCTCCTAATACTCCCAATATCTGCACACCAGACCACAACCATAACAATGGCATCAGGATCATCTGTGAACAGAGCCAGGATCCTAGTACAGTGGATTGGGTGTTTGATTTGTGTTGGTCCCCACCTGAGTTTGATCTCCGGCATCCCTGGGACCTTCTATAAGTGATCCCTGAATGCAGAGCTAGGAATAAGGCCTGAGCCCCACAAGGTGTTTCCACCCTCCCAACCCCTAAAATAATCATCTCTGAAGCCAGATGATGATCTCTGAAGTATGTTTCACTACTTAAACATCTGTTTAAGGCAGTACGGGCGATTCCAAAGTGTAATCAATTGAGAATCCTTGCTCAACAAAGTGATGCTTTGAAAAAATAGAGAAAGTTCATGAGTTAACTTTCCACATGAAGCATCTTCTGGGAATACAGACACCCTCACAATTTTGTTCTTCAGCTTCTGCCCTGGCTAGTGGAACCACAATCTCTGCCCAAAGTTTCAGTGGAATTGCCTCAGTGTCAGTTTTTTTTTTCTTTTTGGGTCACACCTGGCGATGCACAGGGGTTACTCCTGGCTCATGCAGTCAGGAATTAACTCCTGGCGGTGCTCAGGGGACCATATGGGATGATGGGAATCAAACCTGGGTCGGCCGTGTGTGAGGCAAACGCCCTACCTGCTGTGCTATCTCTCCAACACCTCTCAGTGTCATTTTTTTAGGGGATTTTTTTTCAGCCCCTGCTTCGATGACACTGTTGAATGAAGACTTTTCATTTCAGTCTGAGGCTGTCCCCAGATGTTACAAATTAATAGATAGATTAATTGTTTTGTATACAGTGAACTTCACGAGAGACAACTGGCTACCTGTTTGGAGAGGACTTACACAGTGTTCAACAGTGAGGATTATTATTCGCATCGTTAGGGTTCTTCCTTGGTGAGATTTAAAACTGGCTTCTACATTGAGAGGGCAAGGAGAAAATGAGGGAGTTGACCACTGCAGCCAGAGAGGTAAGTGGGACATTTACTCATGAAGCTGGTCTAGGGTGGCAACGATTCAGGACAGAACTCACAGCCAGCCAGAATAGAGTTTACACAGATCTGTTTGCTCTGCTCCCAAAGTAGCCCAGCGTTCTCAACAACCACTTTACTCTCACAGTTATACCCTGAAGAGGCTCCTCCTGAATCAGCAATGGGTTGCCCATATTCCAAGAGCAGAGAAGTGGATAAGGTATCTCCAGTTGTCTGGTTCCAGAGAGTAAAAGGGAAGCCATCTCTGAAAAGCCTTGACCAAGAGTGTTAAAGCAAAGTGAATCCTTCAAGAACGGTGGCTTCAGTCCCTGCTACACTACCAGCCTGGCTAGAAGTAAACTGCACTGTTTATAGAGCCCCCTGTCTGTTGAGAGACTTCATTTCTGCCATGGCCAGGCAAGTGAGCATAAGGGATGTGCTCAGGATTCACAGTGTGACAAAAATGGGCAGCAAGAAAGGAGTGTATCTTTGCGGTTTGATATGTGCGCTATCGCTACTCGGTTCAAAACTGGCCTATGTTTCACTACGACATTGTTGGAATAATTTAATTGATTTAATTGTATTACTTTAAAAAATAACACAAAATGCCCTTTTGTGAAGTACTAACTATCATCTGTCTCTACCAGGGCATATTAGTCTGGATTTGGTGTTTTCAGCAGAGGATAAGGGGAGGATTTAAAACTCTCTCTTGTAGATTTTTTTTTTTAATCTTTCTATTTTCAGCTTGTGCTTTGTTGCTTTTGTTCCTCTTCAGGGTGAATTTCAATTATGTTCCCTCTAGTCCATTAATTAGACTATTGGTTTGCAAGATTTTTCTCTAACCGTTCAGATTATATTTATTCTTGAACTCATGGAACAAACAGTCTCTTACAACTACTCAGCTATACATAAAAGCAGCCATACACAATATGTAAGATGCAGATAGACTATGATCAATTAGCAATTTGCAAAACCAGTGATGAATTGGATTTTACCAGTGAGCTGACAGATTTTATGATCTGTGGTACAAAATGTAAATCTCATGTTTGTGGGAAGAAACAATATGGAATTTTAGGTGGAAAAATTGCTTATTTTCTAATTACTACTCAAAATATGAATTTTTACCAGATAATCCATAATGAGTTTGGTTAGTTACTAGTTCCTACGCTTTTTAATCAACTCTTGGATTTTGCAAGAATTTTCTGTTTTCACTTCTAACAACTTATGCCCACATAAGACCTTAATGTTAAGTCTTCTGAGTTTTTGTTTTTGAAAAGGCAGTCATTTTTTTTCACATGCTTGTTTTGGGCCTTTCCTAAAGGATAAAAGTGGACAACTTTTATTGATTGTTTTTATCTCTTTACCCTTTGAGTTTGCTCTTTAAACTTGAGCTGTGTTTTATGCGTTTCAGATAGAAGGAGAAGTAAATGCATGTGTTAGCTGCTATCTTCTTCTAGAAGTTATCTCCTCATGAGTCTTAGATTTATAGTGGTTAATTGTCTCATTTTTTGCAACTTATTTTCACCAGTAATAATTATGTGTTGTGAAAAGCCTAATATCTATATAAAGTATTTGGGCTGGCATGATAGCACAGTGGCTGGGCGGTCACCTTTCACGCAGCCGACCTGAGTTCGATTCCTCCGCCCCTTTCTGAGAGCCCGGCAAGCTACTGAGAGTATCAAACCCATGTGGCAGAGCCTGACAAGCTACCTGTGCGTATTGGATATGCCAAAAACAGTAACTATAAGTCTCTCAATGAGAGACAGTTACTGGTGCCTGCTCAAACAAATCGATGAGCAACAGGATGACAGTGACAGTGAAAAAATAAAATCCGAACCAGCATGACATTCTGCAGGTATTTGGTAGCTGAATATGAGTTGTCTCTTATCCAGAAATTTGTCGTACTTCTATTAAAATTGGAGAAATATGATAAAAAACATAACTAGATGTTGAAACTCATGTGGATATCTTCTTTATTCAAAGATAAATTATGGCTATACTCTATTTTGCAAAGGCATATGTCAGTATTCTAATAATTGGATAACTGTAACTATAGTAAGCAACTGAAATGTTTCAATTTACTTAATTTTTTTAATATCCTTTACACAATGGGGTATTTTTACTTATTGTTAAAATCAAATATTTGATATTGCTCACCTTCAATGTGATCAGGATATACTTGAAGTTTGTATAATGAGAGCTATTTATTAATATTTTTTAATTCTACGTCAATTAACTATTTAATTTTTAAAATATCTTTGCATTGTATTTTTTCATCAAGCATCTTATTCTCAGATAATATAAAAGAGAAACTAAGTCTATTTTCTCTAAAATTTTATTTACCTTTAATAATGAGTAGAGTGATACTTAAGATTTTTTTTAAGGGTTACCTGTTTAACTGTAAGGGGGAGTTAATGTACATCTTGAGGTTTTTGTTTCATGAAAAATAAATAAGATAATTTAATATAAATTATTTAATTTAATCTACTTTCTACTTTTAATGGGTGGTATATCCTAGGAATGGCATAATGGGTCTACTTACAGTCTATCTTTTTTATTCAGCTATATGAGAAAAAGAAAAAGTATGCTTACATTCAGGTATATTTATGATCTGAAAGGAATTTTCCCATCTCAGCAAGCTGTGAGAGCTGATAAGTCCTTGAGCTAGTCACCTATAAACCACTGTGCAGTGACAAGTTTACTCTCAATGAGATATTCTCTAGCTTTCTGTACAGAAGCCAGGGTACTATAGATAGACCTGAAAAAAAACAGTAAGCTCAATCATGAGACCAGTTGCACTCATGTCAAAAATCTGTGAGATATCTGAATACTAAAATCATTGAATTTTTATCTGAGCAGAACACACATACATTGTCAGGTAATTCAATGACCTGCAACATAAACTAGACATCACACCATAATCATATTCCTATGGAAAGCCTGGGGCCCAGTGAATTTCTTGTGGTTTTATATGCATTTCTATGAATGTGCTCATGGCTTTCTTTGAAACTAAATCTAGGGTATAGGCAAAGGATAATCATATTTCATCCAATATTCTCATAACAAAGGATGTAATTATAGAAGATAATTAATGAGGCAATTTGTTCACTCTTAAGTTTCTACCCTTTACGACTATATATCTATATTATAATATTGTGTCTCTGGCCTTATGGAATGGTATATTGACCTATAGAAGACTTTGTTAAGATACTTACTGAAAGTAAAAGATGTCCTACAAAGTGCAATATATGCTTTAAGCCAGCAGTCGAAAATGTATCCTTTCTTCTATAAGTGAAAATCTCAATCCAGGAAAAAAGAATAAATTCCATCTATTAATTTCATTAATTTTATCAATGTTACCCAATCTCCATAGGGTCAAGTAATTTTGTCATTACTGATATTTTTGTTTGTTTTTGTACCACACTGCTGGTTCCCAGGGTTAATCCTGGCTGTGCTCAGGTGATTATATGGAATACCAGTGATTGAACTTGGGTTGGACTCATGCAAGGCCAATGTCTGTCCACTGTACTCTCTCTGGCCTCAGTACTATTGATTTTAAAGTAATAGTTTTTAAAGAATAATATTTCCACTAAGATAATATTTCATAAAACTATTCGTTAAGACTTCTTGATACTATATATGTTTTTGGTCTTGGTGGGGGTTGGCCCCTACACAGTGGTGTCATTAACTCTCTGCTTGAGTGATTCCTGGTGCTGCTTGGTGAACCATATCCAAGGGACAAAACTGATATATCAATTGTGTGCATTACAAAGTGAGTACCTAAGCTCTTGTAATATCTCTTGGGTCCTATATCCTGATTTCTTATGGCACTGAAATAATGGTGTTATAAAATGAACTCTAGTACTTCTATATTAATGAGTCAATAACCTTATTTATATTAAGCATGCATTCGGTTGTACCCTTCAATATCTTATTCATTCTGTTCTGTGATGTTAAATGGTATAAAACATATAAACAATATTTGGTTTTAAGCTGATTTTAACCACTTAGAGGAGTACTAGTAATATACATGTAGGAAGGAGAAAATGGAGTTTGTTACATGCTAACTATTCCTCTGTACTTAAAGCTATTGCTTCTTTGAAGACAGCATTAGTACGTAATTACAGATATTTTGACTTTTATATTCACTGCACTTCTTTGCCCTTTCAGATTTAAGTGTAATAGTTCAATTACTGCAGGACCATAGGTTAATGCTTTATACATTTGGGAGATGATGAGGGTTAGAATGT
Organism: Sorex araneus; assembly: GCF_027595985.1. Taxonomy (NCBI): domain Eukaryota; kingdom Metazoa; phylum Chordata; class Mammalia; order Eulipotyphla; family Soricidae; genus Sorex; species Sorex araneus. The sequence goes on along the minus strand of NC_073304.1, from coordinate 69,838,814 downwards.
CTATTTGTCTAGAAATATTTTAAGGATCTTTACATTGTAATAGTGAAGAATTATGCAAGTATTATAATTGTTATTATTTGTAATATAATATTATCTGGGAAATAAATATGAATTGAAGGGTCTATAGAAATGCTTATAGCTAAGGTGGCAAATATGCCATTGATTGATTGTTGTCTGGCAGTTCAGCTGCATTATCATATAAGAAAAGGAAACTTGGGGAGGTGGAGCCATAGTAGAACAGGTATAGTAGACCTGATTGTCTTATCCACAGCAAACCTGCGTTTGATCCGGCATGCATATGGTCCCAGGAATGATCTCTGAGCACAGAGCCAGGAGTAACCCTTGAACCCACCTGGATGGAGGGAGGGAGGGAGGGAGGGAGGGAGAGAGGGAGGGAGAGAGGGAGGGAGGGAGGGAGGGATGGAGGGAGGGAGGGAGGGAGGGAGGGAGGGAGGAAGGAAAGGAAAGTCAGAGGGAAGTATGGGAGATAGAGAACTATTTTGTGATAGCACAGCGGGAAGGGCTTTTCCCTTGCATGTGGCCGATACAGATTCTATTCCTTTGTCCCTCTCAGAGAACCTGGCAAGCTACTGAGAGTATCCTGCCCGCATAGCAGAGCCTGGCAAACTATCCTAGCATATTCAATATGCCAAAAAAAAAAAAAAACAGTAACAACAGGTCTCACAATGGAGATGTTACTGGTGCCTGCTTGAGCAAGTTGATGAACAATGGCATGACAGTGACAGTGGCAGATTTTATATTTTGTAATATATAAAAGAAGCAAGGACTGGAGCAATAGCACAGCGGGTAGGGTGTTTGCTTTGCACGCGACCAACCCAGGTTCGATTCCTCTGTCCCTCTCATAGAACCCGGCAAGCTACTGAGAGTATCCAACCTGCATGGCAGAGCCTGGCAAGCATATTCGATATGCCAAAAATAGTAACAACAAGTCTCACAATGGACACATTACTGGTCTCTGCTCCAGCAAATCGATGAACAATGGGACAAAAGTGCTACAGTGCAGTGCTATTTGTCAAAGACACTATCTTCATTTCATGTTCTTGGTGACTTTGGTGTAAGTTATATGTCTCCACATCCTGAGGCTTGTCTTCTACTCTTAGATTTTTACTTCATTAGTAACAACTTTCCAATAATAATATACCTAGAAATATGTTTTATTTTATTTGTTTTTAATAAATGATGATGCTTTATTAATGAAACTTAAGTTTACACAGTCTCTATGTTACTGGTTCCCGCTCAAGCAAATTGATGAACAATGGAACTACAGTGCTACAGTGCTACAGTGCATAAAAGAAGCAAAGATTTTCAAGTTTACTTCAACAATTACAGGTATGGTCATGAGCATCACCCTACATGCTCTACTATATTTCCAGTCCCTAAAATGGGTTTTATTAAAAAGTTGTCTCAAGCTCTCTAATCCTAATTGTTTATGGCCCTTCCCATATTTTTCTAAACATCTAATTTTCTGTAAATTTTAATATAAAAGTAATCAAGTACCTTCTCTTATTCCAGGTATTTCTGACAAACACAGCTGCCTTATATTTTCTTTTGTTTGTATTTAGATACACGTTTCATATTTATGTATGCATATGTATAAATAATATACATTTCCAGCATAAATTTACTATTTCATCTAATCAATAACATACAAATATAAAATATTCTATAAATAGAACAGCTATAATTTAGAAATATGCCTAGTTTCTGTGACTGGAAAGCAGTTTAGTTAGAATAATCGAGTTTAGAAGTATCAGGCAGTGGTTACTCTAAGTTAGTTTTAGCTAGGTTTTACTATATATCAAAAATTAATCATGTGAACAGGAAGCTAAAGGTGGAGAAAAATTACAGGAATTGTGGCACTGAAGAAGAGCCCACTGCATGAGAACTAGGGGCAGTTTAATATTGCATAGATATTTTAGAGTGGTGGAAGATGATGATGGGCTCAAGACATGTGGAAATGTATTTCCATTTTAAAGCTCTTGAACTTTGTTCTCCGTGACAAGCAGGTTTCTACTAATAGCATGCTAACAATTTCTTTCGTGCTGTTATATTTATTTTATTAAAAAAATTTAGTCTGAAGACATGTTGATTGTCTCTTAAAATCATGCATATTATACATTTTATACAGTTTATACATGAGTAAAGGATGCCTTCCCATAACTCTACTATAAATTAGGAATGGACTGTAGTAATGAAATATGATAGCAGCACTTAGACTTTTCATAGGCTAATTAAATTTAAGTTCTATTTTTGAACTTTTGCTTTAGTTCGCCATTCATCACAATTATTGCAAGACATTCAGAAGGGAAATAGTTCAAGCTTGAAAGCTCTCATAAGATACTAAGTTATACTTTAGACCATCAATCTAACTTGATGGTACAAAAGTTATTTTGAAGTCTATTTAAATATATATCACAAATGTTATTCTTTGAGTTTTCCTTTTGCTCATGTAGGCAAAACTATGTTTTTCACCAAATACTTTGAGATAAAATAACACCGACTTAAGTTTAAAAAATTATCTACAAGAGAGGGTTTAAATATGCAATTGTTTTTTCTAGCACTTTTTCAGTTAAATAAAGAAAAAATAAAACAAATACTGTTGTCAAATCTGAAAATAAAATTTTCTTTTTTAATTTATTGTGTGTGTGTCTTGTGTTGGGGGGATGGTCACACGCAGTGGTTCTCAGAAGTGACCATATAGTGTATTAGGTATCAAACCTGAGTCAGCTGTTTATAAGGCAAGCACAGTAAGCACCTTACCACTGTACCATCTCTCTGACCTGAACATTTTTTTTTTTTAATTTAGGAGGAATTCATGACCGCAGTTCCCCACTACCACAAATTATGCAGTTGATTTTCCCACATTTGGGAAAATCACAGGAGTCGGCATGTCTGGAGTTCAATGAATGAACATTGCCCTGGGAAATCTATCTCATTATCATGTTATCAATTTCTGTTTTTAAGTGAAGGAATTTTTGTGCCTGTGTTCATGGTCTTTCTCTTGCAGTTCAAGCAGTGTTCCTCCTTGCAAGCAACCCCACAGTGGTTGGTTCTTCATTCACTCATGGTTATGTCCTTGTTGTGATCACAGCAGCCAGGGTGCCCTCTGCCTTGGAGGGGAACAGGGCTGACTCTCTCTGTCACTTGGGGTCCACCCTGGAGATGCTTAGCAGTGTTGTTGCCTTTTTGTTTGAAGGTGAGAAATCAGATCTTAGTCTCGACAGTTTTCAATGGGAGCTGAGGACATGTATAGCTTGTTTTGGATTTTTTTGTTGATCTTCTTGGGTGGAGAAGATTTAAGTTGCTCTCTGAGAGAACACAAAACTTTTAGAACTTCTTACAGTAATGGCTGAAAAAGAGGCACTGAAAAAACGAGATGTGTTATCAAAGAGCATGGAGATATAGAAACCTCTTTAAAAGATGCAAGCTCTGAGAGGGAAAAAAATCTGTGAAAACTTGAAGACTGTCACTGTCACGGTCACTATCATTCCGTTGCTCATCAATTTGCTTAAGCGGGCACCAGTAATGTCTCCATTGTGAGACTCGCTGTTACTGTTTTTGGAATACCAAATATGCCATGGGTAGCTTGCCAGGCCCTACCATGTGGGCTAGATACTCTCGGTAGCTTGCTGGGCTCTCTGAGAGGGGCAGAGAAATCGAACCCAGGTCAGCCGCGTGCAAGGAGAATGCCCTATCTGCTCTGTTATCTGTGTTATCGCTCCAGCTTAAAGACAACCTCTGAAAAGCTAGAGAGATGGAAGGATGTACTTTGTTTTCAGAGAGAGGGTAAAGTGAACTGAAGCAGAGTTAAATTTTAACTTTTCTAGAACGATTTCCAGAAAAATGTGAACTTAATCAGAAAGATTTGCATGTCCTGGAGGTTGAAAATACATATTCTTGGGGCTGGAGCAATAGCACAGCGGGTAGGGCATTTGCCTTGCACGCGGCCGACCCGGGTTTGATTCCCAGTATCCCATACGGTTCTCCAGCACCGCAGGGATAATTCCTGAGTACAGAGACAGGAGTAACCTCTTGCATCGCCAGGTGTGACCCAAAAATAAAAATAAAATAAAATACATATTCTTGTAGAGAGAGGTATCCCCCTCAAGTTCACTCAGTTTTGGTTCACCCTACACATGAAGTGAGATCTGTTTCCTGTCCTCCAACAGAGCTGGAGGGAGTAAGAGGCTTACTCTCCTAAGGGAGACCCAAAGGGTCCTCTGGATCTCCAGATAATAAATCGGTAGTTTGTTATCTGCGTCTCATAGATCATCTCGTAACATGCACCTCCTTTTGGCTCCACAGGAATAAGACTATGGGATGATGAGTCCTCCTTTAGGGCCTAACCACATCCTGTCCTGCAGATCTTCTACACAGGCAAGCAGAATTTCATTCTAATTCTAGCAGACTATCCAGACCAGCAGACTAAAGTTTGACTATTCCTTCTTTGGATATGCATGGGTCCACCACTTCAGAAATGGAATCCCGTAGAAAAGATAGAGGACCTTTGTACTGAGAGCATGCCTAACTCATCTCTCGATGCTCAGGTGAAGCAACTGGTCCTAGGTCTATTCCGCCACCTCTTCCTTTAGTCTGAGATTCACTGTCGCCAATGCATATAAGAAGCTCATTCATGAGAAAAGATCCAGCCTCCCCTCCACCCCCCACTTTTCCTCAAACTGCCCCAGGAAACATGGAATTTTTCCAGATTATTTGCTACTCAGGGCTTTCTCTAACCCACCATTTCCAGTAATCCTGTGAGCAGTGTCTTCCCTGGGAGGTTTCCCTCATTATCCACCGCTAAGAGCTGGTATTTCCCTGTCATCACCACATCCTGCAGGTAGATGTGAAGCTCCCTTCAGGGGCGATGCTACCTTCAATAGTACATTAATGGACAACCAGGCACACTGCAAGGAAATTGTCTTTTTCAAGAGTAACTTTAATGCTGTCCTCATTATTAATTTCTGTAACTTTTCTTATTTATGTGATTATATTTATTTTTATTTTATTTTTTCTTGTTCTATGCTCAAATCAAGTGTCAATTCTTCATAATAATAAAGGTCAGTAGGAAACATGTTCATCATTGCTCAGAACTGATCCTCTACATGCACACATACACACACACACACACAAATACTTGCACTGTTGCTTCTCAGAACTAGATCACACATCAGACAGGCTGCATGGCCTTCTGATGCTCAGATTTGGCTATTTTCATCTTTGATCCACTTTCCAGGAGCAGATCTCAGAGGAGATTATACTTCTTTAATTGAAGCTTAATGGTTTTAGAATTCCCAACATGCATAAAGACAATTTATATATAAAAAAATAAAAGAATGTTCCATGCTTGGTCATAAAGAAATTTTATTTATTTATTTATTTGTGTGTGTGTGTGTGTGTGTGTGTGTATGTGCGGGGGGGGGGCTGTCAGTGGTGACCATGGATGGTTCCTGGTGGTGCTCAGTATACCATATGCAATGCTGGGAATTAAACTAGGTTGACCTTGTGCAAGGAAGCTCCTTGCCCACTATATTATCTCTTCAGCACTTAAATAACAATTTTATTTAAAAGTATACATTTGTCTACATATCTTTAAATAAATCCAAAACAAATTAGCAAATAAAAATGATCTTTACACTCCCTGGCATAATTCCAAAAAAAAAAAAATACACCTCTTCCTGAGTACTTGAAATAGAAATAAGAGTGATATTGCAATACTTTTTAATATTTATACCCAATACAGGAACATTTTGGTTTAAATAATCATTCTATTAGTTGCACACAAGTTTAGGTCTAAGTATAGTCTATTTTAGTCTGTTTTGCACATTCACAGTTTTGGAAATTTTATATAATTTCAGTCTTAAATAAACAACCACACTCTTATGGCAGTTATAAGCCAAAATTTTTATCTTCCAGTTCTCTGAAACATGAATTCTTTAACACTCCTTAAGTATGAGAAGAGGATACAGATCATTTTAATATTTAACAAATTCTGTCATGATTAAAAAACTTTTTAGTAATACATCTCATCTTTGAAACCTGCAGATAATTATAGAGATAATTTATTTGCTATGGAAATTTTTATAGTGAAAATGTAGTCAAAAATATTAAATTATTGCAAAAATTTCTTCTTAACTTAGGTTTTGTAGGATGCTATAAAAACATGAGCTGCTGGTCAATAAATAAATAGGTACATATTTCAAAATAATCAAATCATTATGGAATATTTTGATTGATCATTTTTAACGTGCATATTTTAGCAAAAATTTTGGTATATATTAATTATATAGCATGCTTGTTGATTTATTGGTTTTAATTTGCATGATTCCTTATAAATATGATTAAACTCAATAGGGATAGTCCATAGTCTCAACTGCATCATGTGAGAGCTCTATATCTATAATTACTGAATTTTTATTTTGCTTTTTTGAGTCACACACAGTGGTGATACATAGTGGCATTCAGGGTTCATTCATAGTTCTAAGGTCAGGGATCACTCAAGCAGAGCTTGGGGGATAATAGGAGATGCCAGGGATGGAACTCAGTTTGATCATGTGCAAAAGAAGGATCCAACCTATAGTATTATCCTCAACCTCTTGAGTGGGGTTCCTGGGCATAAACAAACCAAAAGAAATAACAAGGACCAAATGGAATATGCTCTTTATACTAGAGCAGGTATTTAAGTACTGCCACTGTCACTGTCATCCCATTGTTCATCGATTTGTTCAAGCGGGCACCAGTAATGTCTCTCATTGAGAGACTTATTGTTACTGTTTTTGGCATATCCAATATGCACAGGTAGCTTGCCAGGCTCTGCTGAGCAGGCTCCATATTCTCGGTAGCTTGCCGGGCTCTCCGAGAGGGGTGGAGGAATCGAACTAGGGTCGGCCACATGAAAGGCAAACGCCCAACCGCTGTGCTATTGCTCTAGCCCTATTTAAGTACAATGGGAGAAAATAAAAGAAGGTCAAAGATGCTAAGATAACCTTCATAAATACCCAAAAACCCATTTAGAAACATGGCAATAAATTCCTTGGTAGAAAAAATCACCCTAAATGTAAACTGATGGACTTACCAGTCAAGAGAAATTAAGTGGCCAGATGATACAGGAAATAAAGTCTATCCTTCTTGTGCTTATAGGAGAACCATCTAAATCACAGTCTCAAAAATAAAAGTCTCAAAAACAGTCATACAGAGAATTAATATCTGAAACACAGGTAAGAACAACTATATTTATGTCTGATAAAATAAAGTTCAAACTAAACAATATAAGATAGGGATTAATATTTTTTATTGATAAAGTGATCCACATATCAAATGATCTACATTGTCATATATGCCCCCAATTAAGGAGCCTCAAACTTTATACATTGACCACTGATTGCCTCAGAGCACTACAAACTGTTATGGGATTGGCACATCACGTTTACCGTAGGACACATTGTGTAGAAAGAAAATAAGGAAACAACAAATGAGTATGTTAACAAGCAGGGTTTTTTTTTCACTTTTCTTTTTGGGTTACACCCGAAATGCACAGGGGTTACTCCTGGATCATGCAGTCAGGTATTACTCCTGGCAGTGCTCGGGATGCTGGGAATCAAACCAGGGTCGGCGGCATGCAAGGCAATGCCATACTCACTGTGCTATTGCTCCAACCCCAACAAGCAGCAGTTTTTTTTATCTATATCTAGATCTAGATCTATATATATATACATGTATATATATATATATCAATGAAATAATACTCCTTACCTGTAAGAAAAGATGTACTCATATTTTTGCTACAACATGAATTAAAATTACAGGATGTCATGTTAAGCAAAATAAGTCAGATGGAGAAGACTTATTATCTCTCTCATTTATAGCACTTTAAGAAAGGTAACAGAGAGTATTTAAATAAAAAAAAAAGAGAGAAACTGATATATCTGAGTTTCCAACCATAGGAGAGGGACAGGAATCTCTCCTATACACAATGAGGAGTAGCTCTTGACATTTTGGTAGTGAGTTGAGTGTGGGGTAATAAATTTGTTCTCCTAAAATCTTATAAACATTTACATTTTTCTAAGTAACTTTACCTCAGTTAAGTATAAAACATTCTACTATTTAAAAGGCTATAAAGGAGATAGTCCCATTTATTTATCTTTGTTTTCACTTGCTTGGCCAGTGGCGGGTCAGCTTTGAAGATACCTTTGGCTTCAATGTCGTGGAGGGTTTTGCCGACCTTATCTTCAATGTACCTTAGGGATTCTGGTCTGATGTTGAGGTCTTTAATCCATTTTGATCTGATTTTTGTACATGGTGGTAGATGGAGGTCTAAGCCCATTTTTTTGCATGTAGCTGTCCAGTTTTGCCAGCACAATTTGTTAAACATGCTTTCCTTGCTCCACTTCACATTTCTTGCTCCCTTATCATAGATTAGATGATCATATATTTGGGGGTGTATGTCAGAGTATTCAACCCTATTCCATTGGTCTGCAGCTCTGCCTTTGTTCCAATACCATGCTGTTTTAATGACAACCGCTTTGTAGTAGAGTTGGAAGTTGGGGAGGTTGATTCCTCCCATTTTCTTTTTCCCAAGGATTGCTTTAGCTATTCGTGGGGGCTTATTGTTCCATATGAATTTCAGGAGTGCTTGCTCCATTTCTTTGAAGAATGTCAAGGGTATTCCTAAAGGGATCGCATTGAATTTGCACAATGCTTTGGGGAGAATTGCCGTTTTGACAATTCCTGGCAGACATTTCTCTGGACTTAGTTACTAACATACTAAAATACAGAAATCCAAAACTATGCTGCTGCTAGTGCGGCCTCCTGCCCTCATATCTCTTCATTCTCAGCAATGGAAAACAAATTATCAAATGCTTTCTTTTCAGCAGATCAACTTTAGGGGGGAGAAACTCCAAATCAATAATAGTGAATTTTTTGTTTAAATATTGAATGTAATCAAAGTAAAGTGAAAGTAAAGTGAAATTTACCAGTTACACATGCGGGGTGGGGGGCTGGGAAAAAATAAAATAAAAATAAAAGGCTATAAAGGAAAATTTGAAATACAGTATACTGAGATGGGAAAGTGTCCCTTCAAGAATTTCTTTGTCTGGAACAAACAGAAAATTTGACCAGATTGTGGTAACCATCGACATATCCCACTTGAGATTTGAGATCCAATTAAGTATTATGTATTTGACATTTTAGTCTAGGACACAGAGTTTATCAAAAACTATAGTATCTTAGCTACCATGTAATTACTAATAACTCTGTCTGATGCAACTTTTCTGATTATTACTGCTTCTCTGGTGAATTTGAAACTGTCATCTCCAAGAATAGAGATTCAGAGGCTCCCTTTCTGCCTTGCATAGTGGGTATGTAACAACTTACAATTGGTGTTAACAACATGGATTCCACTGAGCTACCCCACAGGCAGAAAAAATAGGAAGAAATCATGAGGGAAATTTCACTCCAACCCAAACCCGGTAGCATTTGTGCCAATTACTGGTTGGAATGGTGACAACATGCTGAAGTCAAGTGCTAATATACCTTAGTTGAAGTGATAGAAAGTCGCCATAAAAATGACAGCACCAGTGGAACCCTGCTGTTTGCACCTCTGTATGCATCCTGACAAAAACTTGTCCAGTTGACAAGTCCCTATGTTTGCCTTTCCATGACATCTACAAATTTGTTGATAGTAGTATCATCCTTATGTGAACATTTTGAGACATATTTTCAAACCTGGCACAGTAGTCATGTTTGCTCTAGACGATGTTACAACTGTAAATATTTTGTTGAAATTTTCCATCAAATAGTGAATGAAGCCCTTTCTGAGAACAAACCTGGGTTTCAAAATCAAGAACATATTTCAAAGAATTTAGGAAAAGGTTGGTGTGTCAAAAGGCAGAAAAGATGACCAAGAGTAAACAGCTGGCATGATGATTCAAGTGGTTATTCGGAACTATATGGGCCAAATTATTGCTCTGTGTGCATCTGAGCCGGAACGTCACAGTGCATGTATTTCTTGTAAGTTTTTGAACTTAAGAGGACTGTTGTTTTGAAAAAAAGTGTCTTGGAGATGGCCCCAAATATTTCAAATCAAGTGATGCTGTCATCATTGAGATGCTTCCTGGAAAGTGGATGCATGCTGAGAGCTTCTCTGAATATCCTTCTCTGAAACATTTTGTTGTTCATGAAATGAGGCAGGAAATTGCTATGTCATAAAAGCAGTGGACTAGGAGGCAGCTGGAGCTACAAGCTAGCAAGACCACTCAACAGTCTCAGAAGGCAAAATGAAAGTCATCTTCAATACGTACAACCCCAGTCTTAATCAGATATGAAGGATTTCAGAAATATTTGCCTCAACTGGCCACTTAAGTTTAATTGTAGAAGGCTAGTTAATGATAACAAAGGATTTGAAAATGTCAGTAGGAAAGGATATTTTGTAGATTTTGGTGGTGTGTTATTTTTAACTTAATCAAAATAACAAAATGTCAGAAACTTTAGACCCATTAATATAAAATTTATTGATAAAATATTCAGACATGATTATAATTTTTAAAAAACATGTCATACAATAAGGCTAATTAAAAATAAAAACAGAATATTTCCACAATAAACATTATAATTCTGCATTCTGACTACATCAATATAAGGCCAAAAATGTGGTTATCATCCTGATAGTACTTCTCATTGTAATTTACTATCTGTGTACAAGGGTGAGTAGTATAGTAGCTCTATGCCAATATATTCAAACACAGTAAGCATTAAGTTAGCTATTACATCTGGGACACTGTTTTCAAAATTAAGCTTTTCCGTGGCAAGCCCTTATTACTCTAGGAAGCAGACAAAAATGGATATGTGTATATTGTTATGAGGGTAAAAGAAGAAAGCAGAATGAAGGTCTTTGTAGAGAACAATCAATAGAAATAAAGTAACTGAATAAAAATCGAGGGTTTAAGCTGTCAAGTCATCAGTAGTTTTCTCTTGGTAATCATGTAATTTAAAGATGTGACCTTCAGTAGAACTAGATTCTCTTGTAAGTTGTTCAAAATTGAGAGTTATAATCCAAGGTCCTACAAGAAAAAAAAAAGATTACATCTCCTTTGTGTATATATTAAAAACTCACCTATACATACTGACTGTATATTTAATAATTTAGTTACAAAAAATTCAATGTAATGTTGTTTTTTGTTCTATTGATAAAATAAAGGGCAAATATCTAGAAGGAAAAATATAAATCAGATTTAAAAATTTTATGTGGAATCAATAATGAAACTTGTCTTATAGTTCCTATATAAAATTATCATTACAAGGGAAAAATGTCTTTTATTCATTAGGTCTAATTGTTTCATTTACTGTGTATTTGTCTATTTTGTTATACCAGTGAGTATCCTTGAAAGATATTCTCTAAATATTACATATACATATATAAAACGTTATTTAGTTTTTTTTTGAAAATTACTATATTTGCTCATATTTCAAATGATTTGCTAGTTCTAAAACCCTAAAGATTTGGTATTGCAATTTAAGAAACACAGCATGCTTAATTAAATGTCAACAGGATTCTATTTGCAGATACTTCTGCTAAGATATTTTACTTATAATATTTTGCATATTTTATTAAGATTTTGGAAGTGCCACTGTAAAAAAATTCTGCCAGTAGAATTTTTAATTGATGATAAATCCAACTTACATGTTAGTGCTCATGGTGCAGATAAAACTATCTTTTGGTGATTCCATGTTTCTTTATTTCCTGCAATAATTAATGAGGACAGGCTGTAGATAAAACAAATCTCTGCTATGAAATTAATCATTTTATGAATAATATTAATCCAATTATAAAACTGTTTTAATAATTATTTTCAGTAATTTTGGAGGACTGGAGCAATAGCACAGCGGGTAGGGCGATTGCATTGCACGCAGCCAACCCGGGCTCAATCCCTCTGTCCCTCTCAAAGAGCCCGTCAAGCTACCACCTGCATGACAAAGTCTGGAAAGCTACCCGTGGCATATTTGATATGCCAAAAAGAGTAACAAGAAGTCTCACAATGATAGGGACTGCATTAAATTTGTATAGTGCTTTGGGCAGTATTGCCATTTTGATCATGTTAATTCTCCCTATCCATGAGCAGGGGATGTGTCTCCATTTCCTTGGTGTCCTCCTTTATTTCTTAAAGTAGTGTTTTGTAATTTTCCTTGTATAGGTCCTTCACTTCTTTAGTTAAGCTGATCCCAAGGTACTTGATTTTCTGAGGTACTATTTTGAACGGGATTGTTTTTTTAATGTCTCTTTCTTCTCTTTCATTATTTGTATATAAGAAAGCCATGGACTTTTGGGTGTTGATTTTGTACCCTGTTGCTATGCTATATCGACTTATTGTTTCTAGGAGCTTTTCTCTAGAGTCTTTAGGGTTTTCCAAGTATAGTATCATATTGTCTACAAATAGTGATAACTTGATCTCTTCCTTTCCTATCTGTATGCCCTTGATATCTTTTTCTTGTCTAACTGCTATATAGCCAGGACTTCCAGTACTATATTGAATAGGAGTGGCGAAAGCAGGCAAACTTGCCTTGTGCCCAATGTTAGAGGGAAGGCTTTCAGTTTTTCCCAATTGATTATGATACTTGCCGTGGGCTTTTGGTAGATGGCTTTGACTATATTGAGGAAAGTTCCTTTTATGCCCATTCTGCTGAGAGTTTTCATCATAAACAGGTGCAGGATCTTGTCAAATGCTTTCTCTGCATCTATTGATATGATCGTATGTTTTTTTTATTATTTCTTTTATTAATATAATGGATTATGTTGATTGACTTGCGAATGTTAAACCATCCTTGCATCCCTAGGATGAATCTTACTTGGTCATGGAATATGATCTTTTTGATGAATCGTTGGATTCTATTTGCTAATATTTTGTTGAGGATCTTTGTGTCTGTGTTCATCAGGGATATCGGTCTGTAATTCTCTTTCTTTGTGGTATCTTTGTCTGTTTTTGGTATCAGGGTGATATTTGCTTCATAGAAACTGTTTGGGAGTGTTTTTGATACTTCAATTTCCTGGAAAAGCTTAAAGAGGATTGGGAGTAAGTCCTCTTTAAAAGTTTGGAAGAATTCACTACTAAATTCATCTGTGCCAGGACTTTTGTGCTTGGGGAGACTTTTTATTACCGTTTCAATTTCTTTGATGGTGATAGGTTGTAAATAACTAAGGCACGCAGAGGGGCGCGTGCACTCTCGGGCTCTCCAGGCGGCTCTGTATCACCACCCGCATTTGGTGCTCTGGAACCGCAGTGTGTGGATTGGATCAGGACGTCTGGTGGTCAAGGACAGGCGAAGGAAGAACGAGGACCATGCTGGTTGCTGATTAGTTACCGTTTATTCAATCTTCCATCTTTCTCATCTCCCGCACTCCCAGCTCCGGCCTCTCTCTTCAACTCCAGACTCTCTCCTTCTCTAGTCTCTCCTCCTACTTGTCTCTCCCACCTTGCCCTCTAGGCCCTTCTAGGCTACACCCATATAGGTAGCAAAATCAACATAGGAAAGTCCTTCCTGAGGGCAGGGCATTCCAAAGCCCTTCCTGACTCTTAAGGTTTTTTTTCCTTTCCTTAGTCCAAACACTTATTAACTTCTTAATACTAGTTATTTTTGTATGGACATAGTAAGAGATACATTGAGGCTTGCAAGGCAGCTCTCCTGGCAACATTTTGCCACAGGCTCAGACTACAGGACTCAGGCCAGATTAATCACTCCTAACCCTAGCAGGGTCCAAATCTAGTTATCACTGTTTGGATCATGACAACATTTTTCCATGATCAAGCTCTTAACTTATAGTTAAGCATCAGGCACTTTGGCCAGGCCCATCTCGATGCCAGGGTAGCACACAACTCACCGCTTGCTCTGGGTCCGTCTCGTCCCTCTTCGGGACCCTGCTTTTGGGAGTGCTAGGAAGTAAGGGCAGCAGAGGCTTAGACTGAGAGAAAAGATGCCCAGAAAATATTATGTAGAGCCAAATGACATAAGGTTACAAAAGCATAGCATTTGCTAAGTCTTCCTGTGTCCATACAAAAAGGACATGGCTCTGAATAAACTATGAAAAGGACTAAATGAGAAGAGAAATGCAATGTTTACAAGTCAACAGAACACTAAGAAATAAGCTACAAATAAACAAAGAGGAATGGGAGCACTGTAACGGGAGTAACCCAATAAACCTAAACTACCTGAGGCTATGTTATCCTACAATAGTTCTGTTCAGGTATTCCAGGTCTTCTTGGTTCAGCCTTGGGAGGCTATAGGAGTCTTTAAGGCAGTCCCTATCAGGATACCCATGACAATTTTCAAAGAAATAGACAAAACACTCCTGAAATTTATATGGCACAATAAACCCCCAGGAATAGCTAAAGCAATCCTTGGAAAAAAGAAGATGGGTGGCGTCACCTTCCCCAACTTCAAACTCTACTACAAAGCAGTAGTAATTAAAACAGCATGGCATTGGGATAAAAACAGACCTGCATACCAACGGAACAGAGTTGAATATCCTGTCACAGACCCCCAAATATATGGTCACTTAATCTTTGACAAAGGAGCAAGAAATGCAAAGTGGAACAAGGAAAGCCTCTTCGACAAATGGTGCTGGGAAAACTGGATAGCTACCTGCAAAAAATGAACTCTGACCTCTGTTTAATGCCAGGCACAAAAGTCAGATCAAAGTGGATTAAAGACCTCAATATCAGACATGCATCTATAAGGTTCATAAAAGAAAATGTAGGCAGAATTCTCCATGACATTGAAGCTAAAAGCATCTTTAAGGACGAAACAGCACAGACCATGCAAGTGAAAGCAAACATAAGCAAATGGGACTACATCAAACTAAGAAGCTTCTGCACTTCAAAAGAAACAGTGACCAAAATACAGAAAGAGCCCGCAGAATGGGAAAGAATATTTACCCAATACCCATCTATAAGGGATTAATATCCAGGATATACAAGATACTTGTAGAATTGTATAAGAAAAATACCATCAACCCCATCAAAAAATGGGGAGAAGAAATGAACAGAAGTTTCCTCAAAAAAGGAATACAAATGGACCAAAGGCACATGAAAAAATGCTCCACATCACTAGTCATCAGGGAGATGCAAATCAAAGCAACAATGAGATATCATCTCACACCAGAGAGACTGGCACACATTCAAAAGAACAAAAGCAACCAATGCTGGCATGGATTTGGGGAAAAAGGGACTCTTCTTCACTCTTGGTGGGAATGCCGACTGATCCAGCCTTTCTGGAAAACAATATGGACAGTCCTTCAAAAACTAGAAATTTAGCTTCCATATGACTGCGCAATACCACTTCTGGGAATATATCCTGAAGATGCAAAAGAGCACAGTAGAAATGACATCTGTACCTATATATTCATTGTAGCACTGTTCACAATAGCCAAAATACGGAAACAACCCGAGTGCCCTATAACAGATGACTGGTTAAAGAAACTTTGGTACATCTACACAATGGAATACTATGCAGCTGTTAGGAGAGATGAAGTCATGAAGTTTGCTTATAAATGGCTAAACATAGAGAGTATCATGCTAAGTGAAATGAGTCAGAAAGAGAAGGACAGATATAGAAAGACTGCACTCATTTGTGGAGTGGAGTGTAGCATCACATGAGGCTGACACCCAAGGACGATAGATACAATGGTCAGGGGGGTTGCTACATAGCTGGAAGATTGCTTCATGAGCGGAGGGAAGAAGGAAGATGGAATAGAGAAGGGATCACTAGAAAATGATGGCTAGAGAAACCAGTTGGGATGGGAGATGCATGCCGAAAATAGATAATGGACCAAACATGATGACCTCTCAGTGTCTGTGTTGCAAGCTATAATGCCTAAAATTAGAGAGAGAATATGAGGAATATTGTCTGCCTAAGAGGCAGGGGGAGGGTGGGAAAGGGGGGTATACCTGGGATATTGGTGGTGGGGAATGTACACTGGTGGAGGGATGGGTGTTTGATCATTGTGAGATTGTAACCCAAACATGAAAGCTTGTAACTATCTCACAGTGATTCAATAAATTAATTTTTTTTTAAAAAAAGAAGTCTTACAATGGAGAGGTTACTGGTGCCTGCTTGAGCAAATCTATGATCAACTGGACCACAGTGCTACAGTGCAATTTTGAAAGAAAATTGTCATCTGATTATTTAAAACACAATGCAAATAATTTAGAAGGTAGAGATAAAAACATTAAGAATTTAATGAAATGCATAATCAACATATCTAAAGATCATAATAAAATATTTTGTTATGGAATAGACTTTCACATGCCATATCTCACATGTGCATCAGAAAAAAATTCTTAAAGATGAATATACGTTGGATTTGGATAAATAGTACTGTGCTTGGATGTAAGGGTGTAAGGTAATGTTTGCTTTGAACTTTACTGACCTGATTTTATCCACAGTACCAGATATGATCCCTAAGCACCACTGGGAGTGATCACAGAGCAAAGAGCCAGAAGTAGACCCTGAATACTCACAGTTGTGACCACAATTCCTATATGCCAAGTACATATTGTAAGTCAAAATTATTGAAAGTCTGATAGTTCAGACTAAATACATAAGTAAAATATGCATTTAGGATATATGTAATCGCAATTATTTTTTTTATAATTTGCAACTAACATGCCATAGATCTTGATGTAATTATTTTTAGCTTTGTATTGTTTTACACAGTTCTTTAAACTCTCACCTAGGAGTAGCACAGGAATGACATTTCTTCAGGTAAGAATCTCGTCAGTACGGTGCTCTCATCAACTTCTTTAAGTCCTGAGATAGTCTGTACTCTAACTATTAAAGTACCTAACTATTAAATCAGTACTGTAAGTATTGAATATCTCTCTGGTTTATTCTGAATCCTAGGATTTGCTGGGAAACCAAAAATATAAAATTTCTAGTAAACAATATTTGAATAAAATATTTCAAATTTGGAGTTAAGTGTCACATTTTATGCATCACACTTTATGCCAAAAGCAGCATTTTTGCAAAGAAGAGGAAGAGAGAGAGCGAGAGCGAGAGAGAGAGAGAGAGAGAGAGAGAGAGAGAGAGCGCAAGAGCATGCTTACTCTTCACATGGTTAACTCTATTTCAAAAACGATCCAACATATGGTTCTCTGAGCACTGCCAGGATCACTCCCTGAGCATAGAGCTAGAAGGAAGCCTTAAGCATTACAGGAAGTGGTCTAAAAAACAAACAACAAATAAGCAAATCTAGTGTTTAGATTGTTTAAAATCTATAGAGTTGATATTTCTAAAAAATAATTTTATTGGGACTTCGTGTTAATGTATGCAAAACTAAGATTAATGAATTCTCAAACTAAAAAGTCAATTTTGCATCTCTTTCCTAGAGCTGATGAATTAAAATCTATAATTTTCTTGGACAGAATTTTTGTTGTTTCTTTTTTTTCTAGTTACTTTTGACCTGAGCATGCTGCATCCTCTGTTGGTGCATGATGTATTAGCAGTAGAGACTTCTCTTTTAGGTTTCCTGGCAAATATGAATGTTTCCTGAATGCGTTCCTATTAGAAGTTAGGTAGGATAATTTTTTAATGAAAAACGCAACTTTTATAACTTTTATCATTGCAGCCAATTATTTTGCTTTTCTTTTTCAGTGTAAAAGAAAAACAATTCCTCTTTTTTTTTTTTATTTTTGTATTGGGCAGCTGATGCATTAAGTCATACCAGTGATGAGTGTCTTGTGTAGCATGGAAACTTACCTCCCCAGAAAGGAGGAACCCTTACATAAATCAAACATTTTATGTCATGGTATTAATGATCAATTAATTCTCTAACCTCTATGGTGCAGTCCACTATAGAAGGATAGAAGGACGGAGTCCTTATTAAATCTTTTTTTTAAAAAAAAACTTTAGTTGTTTTGATCTGCATCTCTCTGATGATTAGTGATGCAGAGCGCTTTTTCATGTGCCTTTTGGCCATTCGTATTTCTTCCTTGGTAAAGTTTCTGTTCATTTCTTCGCCCCATTTTTTGATGGGGTTGGATGTTTTCTTCTTGTAGAGTTCAACCAGTGCTTTATATACCATTGATATCAACCCCTTATCTGATGGGTATTGTGTAAATATCCTTTCCCATTCTGTGGATAGTCTTTGTATTCCAGTCACTGTATCTCTTGCGGTGCAGAAGCTTTTTAGTTTAATGTAGTCCCATTTGTTGATCTCTGTTTTTACTAGATTGCTTAGTTCCGTGTCACCTTTGAAGATACCTTTATCTTCAATATCGTGGAGGGTTTCGCCGACCTTGTCTTCAATGTACCTTATGGTTTGTGGTCTAATGTTGAGGTCTTTAATCCATTTTGATCTGACTTTTGTGCATGGTGTCAGGTCAAGGTCTAAACCCATTTTTTTGCATGTGGTTGTCCAGTTGTGCCAGCACCATTTGTTAAAGAGGCTTTCCTTGCTCCACTTCACATCTCTTGCTCCCTTATCAAAGATTAGATGGTCATACATTTGGAGTTGTGTGTAGGGATATTCCACCCTGTTCCATTGGTCTACGGCTCTGCCTTTGTTCCAGTACCATGCTGTTTTAATTGTTACTGCTTTGTAGTAAAGTTTGAGGTTGGGGATGGTGATGCCTCCCATCATCTTTTTCCCAAGAATTGTTTTAGCTATCCTTGGACGTTTGTTATTCCATATGAATTTTAGGATTGCTTGATCCATTTCTTTGAAGAGTGTCATGGGTATATTTATAGGGATCGCATTGAATCTGTATAATGCTTTAGGGAGTATTGCCATTTTGACAACATTGATTCTCCCTATCCACGAGCAGGGTATATGTTTCCATTTCCTCATGTCCTCTTTGATTTCATGGAGTAGCGTTATGTAGTTTTCTTTGTAAAGGTCTTTTACTTCCTTGGTTAAGCTGATTCCGAGGTACTTGATTTTCTGGGGCACGATTGTGAATGGGATTGCTTTTTTCAGAGACTAGCACACATCCAAAAGAACAAAAGCAACCGCTGTTGGAGAGGATGTGGGGAGAAAGGGACCCTTCTTCACTGCTGGTGGGAATGCCGACTGGTTCAGCCCTTCTGGAAAACAATTTGGACGACTCTCAAAAAATTAGATATTGAATTCCCATTTGACCCAGCAATACCACTGCTGGGAATATATCCCAGAGAGGCAAAAAAGTACAATCGAAACAACATCTGCACATGTATGTTCATCGCAGCACTGTTTACAATAGCCAGAATCTGGAAAAAACCCGAATGCCCCAGAACGGATGACTGGTTGAGGAAACTTTGGTACATCTATACAATGGAATACTATGCAGCTGTTAGAAAAAAGGAGGTCAAGAATTTTTTAGTTAAGTGGATGGGCATGAAAAGTTTCATGCTGAGTGAAATGAGTCAGAGAGAGACAGACATAGAAAGATTGCACTCATCTATGGTATATAGAATAACAGAGTGGGAGACTAACACCCAAGAACTGTAGAAATAAGTACCAGGAGGTTGACTCCATGGCTTCGAGGCTGGCCTCACGTTCCGGGGAAAGGTCAACTCAGAGAAGCGATCACCAACTACATTGTAGTCAAAGGCCATGTGGGGGAAGGGAGTTGCAGGCTGAATGAGGGCTAGAGACTGAGCACAGCGGCCACTCAACACCTTTATTGCAAACCACAACAGCTAATTAGAGAGAGAGAACAGAAGGGAATGCCCTGCCACAGTGGCAGGGTGGGGTGGGGGGGAGATGGGATTGGGGAGGGTGGGAGGGACACTGGGTTTACGGGTGGTGGAGAATGGGCACTGGTGAAGGGATGGGTTCCCGAACTTTGTATGAGGGAAGTATAAGCACAAAAGTGTATAAATCTGTAACTGTACCCTCACGGTGATTCTCTAATTAAAAATAAATAAATTAAAAAAATTAAAAAAAAAACAAAAAAACTTTAAAGTACTCTTATGTACTTTAGATAAATTAGTTTGGATTATATTTGGTAGGGAACATAGGGCAGTTGGATTCCCAAACTTATTTTCCTTTTGCCATTCTATGATAAATCATGTTATTTACAAAGTCAATTCTCCTCTGGGGCAAATGTAAAATTGCTCTTAAAACATAGCCTAACTGATATCTATTTCTTTCATCAAGTGTTTCCTTTTTGAAAAATTTAGTATTAATGTGTCTTAGGTATACAAATAAATTTAGAAGTTTTTCTTACTTTTTAAAGGGCAATTTTATATTTTTCGATTGACAATATATGAAGATGTCAACTTTATAATCAGAGAGCTAAAAGAAAACACTTTGGTTATCATTTTAAATATAAATATAATGATCAGCTCTATGTTTTAAATTAAATCTATATTTTAACTTGTTTTTGAATCTATCTTAAACCTCTTTCAAAGAGAATGAGGCTTTTACTGACAACCACTTAATGAAATTAAAAACAGTAAAAAAATTAACACCAGTTTCTCTCTCTCTCTCTCTCTCTCTCTCTCTCTCTCTCTCTCTCTCTCTCTCTCTCTCTCTTTCTCTCTTCACTATTGAATGATGGATTCATGTTGGAAGGCATAAGGGTATATACTATGAAATTCCCACAGTTTTTAGTTTAAGATGCAATTATAAATAAAAGTAAATGTTTTATTACTTCTACTGAATGCATACTACGTTTGCATTGCTTTGTTTTTGGAATAACAGAGATTCATATTTCCACCCTAATTTCAGCATACTAGCTATATAACATAGTAAGTTTTATGAGAATTAGTAAGTTAAAATACTCTAAAATGCCTAGTGTACTTTTTCTTATTTTAGTTAAAAAATCTTGTATTGTCACCAATTTTCCAAGCCATTCTTTCACCACAGTTATGGTTCTACCAGCAAGAATCACTGTATCACTGTCATCTCATCATTCATCGATTTGCTCAAGCGGGTACCAGTAATGTCTCCATTGTGAGACTTTTTGTTACTGTTTTTGGCATATTGAATATGCCACAGGTAGCCTGCCAGGCTCTGCCGTGTGGGCGAAATACTCTGGGTAGCTTGCTGGGCTCTCTGAGAGAGGCGGAGAACTCGAACCCAGGTCAGGAATCTAACCTGGGTCGGCTGCATGTAAGGCAAACACCCTGCCGCTGTGCTATCGCTCCAGCAAGAATACCTAAAATATTGTAGGTTTTCAGTGATCATAATCATAGGAATTATTACTAAAAGTAGTGCCTATGAACTATAAAATACAGTTATTATTCTCAATACCTAAACTATATCATGAAACACTGGTATGTCTAGTGATGTAGAAAACCAATATGTAGAGTAAGAACTGGAGAAACATCTATGTGAACCAGAAGAATAACATAGTAGCTAACATTGAGGACTTTATATTATGTCAATTAAAACAAATTGCCAAATAAACTAGAGCAGAAAAACTGAGTTCTCAAAAAAAAATCAAAACTGAAGAATTGTTTTATCCAAGTGTATTTGGTTATTGAGGGTTGTTGAACTGCAACACAAGAGAATCTGTTATAAATAATTATAAAATACTTTTTTGTCAAGATTCTTGGGCAAAAATGGAGAGACAGTTTAATTTTGCACATTAAAGAGTAAGAACAGTGTAAAAAGTAAAGACTGAACATGTGGTGAAATAGGAGCAATGAAAAGTCTCCAGTTTTAGGGAAGGTTATTGACTGGGAAACTATGGGAGGAGGATAATTGAGATAGTACAAACACACTTTAGAATTCAAGTTATGAAATAATTAGATTGAATGTCAACTGAATACATGCACAAAAATATATTCTATTTCATAAATTCTAAATAAGAGAGTATGAACTCAGCATGCTTATCCAATTCTTTTTTTTTAACTTTTTATTAAATCACCATGTGGAAAGTTACAAAGTTCTCAGGTTTATATGTCAGTTATACAATATTCAAACGCCCATCCCTTCACCAGTGCCCATATTCCACCACCAAAAACCCCAGTATACCCCCCGCCCCCACCCTCTACCCCCTACTGTATAACTAATGAATTTCACTTCATTTTTTCTTTGCCTTGATTACATTCCATAATTCAACACAAAACTCACTATAGTTGTTGGAGTTTCCACCCAAGAGAGACAGACCTACTACCTTTGATAATTAGTTTTTCATTGCTGGAAATGAAGAGATATGTAGCCCCACTGCTACAAGTACATAACTCTCTCTTTCTTTTTTCCTTTTTCCTTTCCCCCCTTTTTTTTTCTTTTTCCCCCTCATCCCCCTTCCCTCACCTCATAATATGGTGTACGCCACGCCGCGTCGTCCAGCGTGGGGCTTTTGCTTAGTTCACAGTCCAGAGAGGTGGCTGCTACATTAATAACCTTCAATATTTCAACAAAAACTTACTGTTATTATTTGGAGTTTCCCCCCCCAAGTCAGACCTGTTCAAAAGGAACCGTTTCACATTGCTGACAATTATAAATGTTAAGTTTGGATTTCTATATAAAGTCCAGGGAAAATTCTGCCAGAAATTACATAGCCCAGCTCACAGTCCCAGTGCATTGCTGTAAGAAGTCTCTGGAATCAAAGTCTTTAGGCGCAGAGTGTCCAATTCGCGCTCAGCGGCTCGGGATTTATCTGGGCCGAGGGTGTGCCGGTTATGTCCCCTTCCCATGAGTTCCTGGGAGCCCCAAAAGTAAAAACCGAATACCTCTGGGTTTGGAGTCTCAGAAGATGGTGCCTGCCACGTGGGTGCCACCAGCCCGCCGCTTTCCATGCAGGAAGACAGGGTGGGGAGGAAAAAAATCCACCCCCGGCAGTACAGAGTTGTAGCCCAGTTTGGTGTCCCAGTGCATTGCTATCGGATGCTGCGCTGGATGCCCGAATGTGTTAGATCTCTGGAATCAAAGTCTTTAGGCGCAGAGGGTCCGCTTCACGCTCCGCTTATCCAATTCTTTTGCTTCTCCTTTCTTTTGCTGAAATTAGCTGAAAGTGTCTATTATACTCTAATGAAATGTAGTGAACACAGTGATACAATTAATCACTGTCACTGTCACTATCATCCCGTTGCTCATCGATTTGTTCTAGCAGACACCAGTAGTGTCTCTTGATTGTGAGACTTATTTGTTACTGTTTTTGACACATCCAATACGCCACGGATAGCTTGCCAGGCTCTGCCATGTGGGCTCGATACTCTCGGTAGCTTGCAGGGCTCTCCGAGAGGGGCGGAGGAATCGAACACGAGTTGTCTGTGTGAAAGGCGAACGCCCTACCGCTGTGCTATTGCTCCAGCCCGATAGAATTAATATAGTAAATAATTCTGATTCAGTCAATACTGATTTTTTGGGTTTGTCTTTGGGTTACACCTGACTGTGATCCTGTCTTACTTCTTATCTCTGCCCTCAGGTGTCACTCCTATCAGGCTCAGGGACAATAACGGGTGCAGATGAGCAAACCCAGTTTAGACACAAGCAAGACTAGCACCTTGCTATATCTTTGGTCCAAACTTTACTCTTTTTTAACTTTGTAACTTGCGATCACAATTTCTCTGAACAAGCAATATAATAAAGTTCTGTTCTGTTTAAGTCTTTGGACAATATTTTCTAGAGTAGCAATATGCTATTTTTAAAATTAGTTTTCCATCAGTAACATTTAAGTAATATCTCTACTAACCACTACATAAGTATACTATTTACATATATATTGTTTTTTCTTTTTTGTTTGGTTTTTATTTTAGGGCCATAACTGTACTTGCTCAGGACTTATTCCTGACTCTTATGAAATAACTCCTTCCTGGTGGGATTTAGGAATCACATATGGTCCTGTGTATGTGATTGACTGTGTGTAAGCAAATGCCTTAACCACTATACTCTCTCTCTGGACCAAGTTATCTTTTATTTGGTTCCTGGAAAGTTAAGAGACTGGTTTGAGTAGAGGAGGAAAGTTCTTTGTTTAACAATTAATATCATGATAGAGTGCAGTGGATTTTGTCCATGTAAATAATGTAGAAATGGAAAGCTCAGATAGGATTTTCAAAGAATAATAATCTTAAATTACACTCTAGATACTTTCAGATTAATATAACTTTATAAAATCTAAAATACAATGTTAACTGCACATTTATCTGTAAGTGATTTCATTTTAATGAACTATTCTTATGTTGATTTCACTGCATGCTATCAGCAATTTTGGTTAGATAATCAAGCATGTACTCAGCCAGTGTATTGTAAAGGCAATAAATTACAAATATAAAGGGAAGAAGAAAGAGAGAGAGAGAGAGAGAGAGAGAGCTCTCCATAGGATATGGCTTATCTAAATAAACACTTTTCTTTTAGAATCTGTGCTTAACAACATGATTCGTAGTGTTTATTAATGCCTTGGTTTTATCCTACTTTATTCTATCATATGCTTTTTGTTTTAGAATGATAAATATATAAAATTTAATAAATAGGTATTAAAGTATTTCTATGTAGTAACTGTTATCTTAGTATTTTCTTAATTATAAAGATAAATTATTATATAAACACATAAGTTCATTTATGATACAATAAAATAGTTGCAGGAGGATGGGTAATTTCTCAGCAACATTAATCACAGCTGCTCTCTGATTTCAGAACAAAATGGCAAGATTATATTTTGCAGCAGAAAATTATTTGAAAGTATTTGCAGAACACTGTTAACTCTTTTAACAGCAATCTTTTAGATTAGAACTATCTGATTCTTAATGCAAATATAAAAACCCAATTTATATGTCAAAGCAAAGACAAGTTAGAGAGAGGTTGAAAGTCTAAATTAGCCATTTTGTATTTATAATTAGGATGTATTAGCACCTATAACACATTGCACTATGCATACATTCATATGAAAATAGTGATTATATCAATTTATGAATTTTCTTTAATAAAAGCTTCTTTCATTGGCTTCATGTTATTTTACTAATGAAGGGTGACATTATTGATGTCTCTGAAAAACTTTCTTCAAAATCAGCCTCTAGAAACTTATATAATAAAAACATTCCACTTGAAAAGCAATACCCACTCATTTTATTACTATAAGCTTAATGATTCTAGAGGAATTGCATTTAATATTCCTTTTAAATCTGATTTTTCAAAATCAATTAATTCTTAATTCTAATTTCAGTTCTTCTGGGCCATTGATTCTTTTCCTCATTAGGCTCTTTAAATCACTTGATTTCCTCAAAAAGCTACTGTTCAAGTATTTTAGATAAAAGTTTCCCATGGAAAAACTTATCTGAATATAAATGCAAAAGCCTAGATATCTCTTCCTCCATGGTTTTGTAAAATGTTAAACAGTGTACACCAGAAAAATAAAATGATTAACATCTCAAATTCCTTCAGTCTTTACTGGGACTCTTGAAGACACTAAGTACTCAATAATAAATACAATGCTATTATTTTATCATGTTTTATTATAGGTATGCTTTTTATTTAAAGCAATGGAATTAGTTGCATTATTTATTAGGAAAGAAGTAATTACTATCAAATGTTTGAGCTAGTACTTTTAAAGATATTTATAATCCTTTACTCAGTGGAGGTTTTGTGTGTGTCAAATTTTACTACTAACTTTAGTTGTATTTTTCTGGTTTTCAAAGTGGTTTCAAAATAAAAAATATTTATTTTGATAAGTTTAGAAGGTTGTTTTTAGGAGCTGGAGTGATAGCACAGCCGGTAGGGCATTTGCCTTGCACTCGGCCAACCCGGGTTCGAATCCCAGCATCCCATATGATCCCCTGAGCACCACCAAGGGTAATTCCTGAGTGCAGAGCCAGGAGTAACCCCTGTGCATCACCAGGTGTGACCCAAAAAGAAAAAAAAAAAGAAGTTTGTTTATAAAAGCTGTAGATTTTAATTCAACAATTTATAAGTTTACAAACTACCAGAAATTTTGTATTTTAAATATTTAAATATTTTTTTGTAGTTTTAATAGTTTTTTATGATTAGGCATAAGGAAACTAACAAAGTTAGGAACAATTGACTCAAACCAGGTTGCAGACATGCTAGGCAGGTGTATTATATCCTGGGTCCTATCTTTCATTTTAGCTGTGAGACTAGTTGATATAATTATGGTTTTCTCTATGTACATTTTTTAAAAATTAAGTTTCTACTTGTTTGTAAGAGTGTTTTTCCAATGTATTCATTTGAGCCTATGTTTTTCTTTGGCAGGCAATTTGTCTCCTAGAGACGGCAGAAAATCAGATCTATGGTAATATTCATGTAATCACTGTTTTTTGCATTTTTTTTGTTCATGAATTCTGAGCATTAACATTTGGTGAAATTATTGATGTATTTATTGTATTACTATTTTGATATTTGCATTCTCAATTTTTTTGCTACTTGAGTCTGTCCTTTGGTCTCTTATACTTGAGTGCGTTTGTAAATCATTTTGTGTAAACTTTGAATACCATTTTCACCTTCTTGATGCTTCTATTGTTGTTTTAAGGTTACCATAGAGTTTACATATAAAGTTTGAGGTCGATAACATATTTAATTTATTTTTAAAATCCTTCATAATCCTTTAAGAAGGGCTGGAGCAATAGCACTGTGGTAGGGCATTTGCCTTGCATGTGGCTGACCCGGGTTCGATTCCTCCACTCTTCTTGGAGGGCCCCACAAGCTACTGAGAGTATCTCGCCCACACAGAAGAGCCTGGCAAGTTACCCATGGCATATTCAACATGCCAAAAACAGTAACAAACAAGTCTCACAATGGAGACGTGCAGGCTATCATTGGTTTGTCCTTTTTCCCTTGCCACAAAGAGTTTAGGTTTATCTGGTAATAATCTCTAAACATTTTAAGACAACAGTGGTATGTCCTGTTCCCCTTGCCACAGGAAGCTTAGGTTTATCACAGTGCTCCTGAGTCACTCACATTTCTTTGTTTATCTGTAATCACTTCTCTATTCTATCTTCCCCAGCCTTTTCCCCTAATCAGACTCTGTTAACTTGTAAGGTCAGATTCCTCAGAAATCTATGATTTTATATGTAAGAGTGAAATATTGTCTTTCTCCTCTCTTTATGTCTTTTGAATAGTTTATTTTAAAGCAATGTCCTTCTTGTATGAACAAAAGAAGACCGTCAATATCATGCTTTATAACTTGGGATTTAATTGGCTTTGAATATTATTCAGTCTCGGGCATCTCATCTTCTTTCTCAACTTATGCCTCAGTTGCCCTTAGTTCCTAGCATCTCAAAAGCATGGTTCCTACGAGGGCCTGAAAGTACCCAGGGCAAGCTGTGAGCTACCCTGGCATCAATATGGGCCAGGCCAAAGTTTATAGATTCTTAGCTATAAATTGAGAGCTTGATCATGGACAAATGCTGTCATGAACCAATTGTAATGATGAGACTAGGACCTTGCTAGGAATAGGAAAGACTAATCTGACCTGAGCACTGTAATCTGAGATCGAGATGGTCCTAGGAGAGCAATTCTATAAGCTTAATATATCTCTAACTGTGTCCATACAAAATGATTAATATTATGAATGCTTACATGTTTGTTGAAGAAGGAGAGGAGAAACACACCCATGGGATTCTGCTGAAAGAGAATCTGTCCTAGAAGAAGCAACCCCTGAGGGAAAGAACTTTACCCCTATTGATTGTGACCACACCTATGTTTAAACCCCAACCCCTCATGCTGGGGGATTTAAAGAGGCTGTAAGAGTGGGCTGGAGGTTCTAGATCCAGGGATCTAGATCCAGAGCCTGGAGAAGAAGGAGAATGATGAGAGATCAAGAAGAATGAAGTAGCATGGGGGAGGAAGAAGCAGGAGGAGAATCAGAGAATGGAGATGGGAATGGAATAAACTGCATCTGAGACCAACCAGCCTGGGCCTTATTCATTCCTTCGCCTGCCCATTGTCATCAATTTCCCTGGGGTGGGGAAGCGGCGTTAGCCTACTGAACTCGGGCTTTGAAGGAGAGATAGAGCACCACAGCCAGCTGCCCCAGTTTTTGTGTTTACACAGAGATATTACTGGTGCCTGCTTGAGCAAATTGATGAGCAAGGGGACGACAGTGACAGTGACATTGAATACTTTAAGATATTGCAATAAATCTTATGTGTAATGCATTCCAACAGTCCTCATTATTTTCCTTCTCCATCTCCTGCCCCTACATCTCCTATAATGTTTAGGTTTCTTGCTAGATCTCCAAGTGTTTCCTTATTTTCCTGTTTAGTATTTCTTAAAAGGCTGGTTTAGTAGATGTGAGTCCCTTAAACAATCGTAAAGCTCATTATCATTTCTTTAATTTTTTCTGAGTCATAGCCTCCCTAGATATTCTTGGTTAGCACTTTTCCTTTCAGCACTATAAACATTTCAGTCTACATATTATTTCTGTTCAAAAAATCCTCTGCTAGTTTTAATAGAGGTCCCCTTTATGTCAGTGAGCCCCACGGGTGACTTATGTGAAGCAGGGAGGAGAAAGACAGTCACTTTCTCTCCAACTGCCTCTACCACCCGAAACCCAGGATTACTGGGTTCTTGTCTTGCTCGCGGAAAGAATTTCAGGAATAGACAAGCAGTGAAGTAAACAGATTTTAGTTATAGGTTTTCGAGGGGAGGAGGAAGGGATAAGAAAGAGGGAACAGTAAGAATAACGTGCTCAAGAGAGAACGCGGGCTTCTCCAAAGGTGGAGAGAGAGCTACACTCATCCTAGCACTGGACACGAAAGCATGAAAGTACACATCTCAAGAGGGAGATGCGCCGACACATGTGCTCGGGCACCGCATGTACTCGACCACGTGGGCGGGCGCAAGCAGCTCATGGGCTCAGCAGCATATGCGCGCGCTTCCTTTGTTCAAGGTGTCTTTTATAGGGTTTCTTCAACCTGCCCCCACGCGGGGCTTCTTTCCAGGTAAAAGTCCATTGCTAAGGAGGTTACCAGGGAGTTTGGGAGTGGTGATGGTCTTCTTTAGGCTGGATCACATTTTAATCAGATTAAGGGAGAGGTCGAGGGAATTCGAGGAACTTTATGAAGAGTGGTCCAACCTCCTCAGGGTCTGCTGAAGGACTTATCAGGTCTGTTTTCTCTAACCACAGGGTGGGTCAGTCTCAGGATTCTCCTTCCCAGAGACCTTGATAATCTAAGTTTCATTGCCAAGGGCCTTTCCCTATCTACCTGCCTACATCATCTCTACATACCTGTTCCAGTCTCTCTGAGATCCCCATTCTAGTCTCACACTGGCCCTCACTCTCATCTCCTCCTGACTCTCGGACTCGTCTCTCCGCACTCCGTCTTGCAGCCTGGGCTCTCTCTCTCCCCTCTCTGGATTCTGACTCGGACTTTGACCTCTGCTTCTCTCCAACGACTCCCTAACTCCCCTTTTCTGCCTCTGCCCCTCCCTCCCCTCCCCAACTCTTCTCTCCACCCCTCACCCTCTGGCCCAAGCTACATCCATCTGGTAGCAAAATCAACATAAGAAAGCTCTTCCTGAGGGTCCACCAGGTTCAAGTTAAAACCACCTAGAGGTATTCCAAAGCCCTTCCTCACTGCCTGCAGGCAAAATGCCTCTTAAGGTGTTTTTCTCCTTTCCTAGGTCCAAAAAAATCAACATCTTAATACTAGTTATTTTGCATGGACACAATAAGAGATACATTGAGGCTTGTAGGGCAGCTCTCCTAGGAACATCTTGCCACAGACTCAGACTATAGAGCTCAGGCCAGATTAATCATTCCTAATCCTAGCAGGGTCTGAATCTAGCTATTACTTTTTGGATCATGACAGCATCTGTCCATGACCAAGCTCTTAACTTATAGTTAAGCATTAGGCACTTTGGCCAGGCCCATCTCAATGCCAGGGTAGCACACAACACACCACTTGCCCTGGGGTCAACAGAGCACAAAGAAAGAAGTTACAAATAGACACAGAGGAATGGGAGCACTGTGATGGGTGTAACCTAAGCTACCTGTGGCAATGTTATCCTACATTTCTTCAATTGCTTTTTTATGGAATCCCTAGGATATGACTATTATTTCTCTTGGTGCTGTCCTATTTAGTACATATCTCTTATGTTATCTTCCTCATGTGTGTGCATATGTATGTTAATATATACATATATATACACAATGTGTTATAAATATATATTTTATGTATGAATTTATATATATACACATATATATACTTCTGTTATTCTTTGGTGCCTTCCACCAACCCATCTTCCAGCTCATCAATTTAGTTTTCTACTTCATCAAATATGCAAAAGCCTCTCAATTTTATTTCTCACTCAATTGTTATATTCTTTTGTGTTATGGTTTCTCTTTTAAACTTTCTTATATTTCCTTGGTCCTTATTGTAGTTTTCACTTTGTTCATCCATTGTTCTTCTAATTATAGTGATCAACAATATGATGGCTGCTTTCAAGTGTTTATCAGGCAGCTTACACTTTCATGTTGCATTAAGATAATTATTTTCTCCAGGACTTTGTTTTATCAAGTGGTGTGTCACTTCCTTAGAGTTTGGTGCTCTGTGTCTGTTTCTGTGAGTCAAACAAATCAATTTCCCTGTGCAGTTCTTAGGTAACAGTCTTGTGTTAGAAATGAAAGGGTAGGGCATAGGCGTAAGGACTGAGGGGCTAGGCTTTCTGGGGCTGTATAGAGTAAACCTTCATCACCCATCAGAATGACTAGCGCTCAGCTCAAGAGTCACTGCGGCGTTAGTGGCCCAAGAATCCAGAGTATGAAACAAATTGGTCGCTGCTATTGTCCTTCAAGGACACAGGTTTCCTGACTGAGGCATATACAAAAGCATCAGTTCAAGGCAGATTCTCTGGAGAAGCTTTCCCAGAAGCTTCAGTCTGCAAATGACCTCTCAACAGCAGCCTGACTCCAAAGCCGGTTTGACTTTAGAACAGGGAAGCTATAAACTCAGGTCGCTGGCACGGGCTGCAGGTAGCTGTAGTAATAATAGCAGGCAAGCTGTCCAGAAGCCTGCTGAGCCCAGTTTAAGGTAATTTGCAAGAGGGCATTCAGTTCTTGCCTAGCAAGTCCTATGGACACAGCATTCCCGAGAGATATGCACTGGTGCTGACATTTTCTAACATGAGTGGCTGAGCAGACCTGAGTAGGGGACGCACAGATGTTTCCCAGGGCTGTAGGTACTTGGAAAAACCCTATGAGGGAACTGACGTTTTTAGTTACACACTGCAAATTGTATTTGATGCTTTCCTTGGAAACCCAAATATCAAAATTTACATTGGGCTGATGTGGCCCTGAATTGCAAGTGCTGACTGGAAGCCATAAAAATTCCTGATGAGAACAGAGTGGGGAGACTTGCCCTCTGCCCCAGCTCCCTTTTTGGTCCATGTCAGCATGATCCTGACCAGTTAACATAGAAAGCTCAATGTGTCTTGCAATACATGCGTTCACAGACAGATCATACCTTCTTTCTGTTCTCATCATGGGGCTGTCACTGTCACTGTCACTGTCGTCCTGTTGCTCATCGATTTGCTCAAGTGGGCACCAGTAACGTCTCCATTGTGAGACTTGTTACTGTTTTTGGCATATCGAATATGCCACAGGTAGCTTGCCAGGCTCTGCCGTGTGGGCAAGGTACTCTAGATAGCTTGCCAGACTGTTCGAGAGGGGTGGAGGAATCAAACCCAGGTCGGCTGCATGCGAGGCATGCAGCGATAGCACAGCCCTATAGCTGCAGCCCATCATGTGGCTGTAGATCAAAAATTAAAAGTTCTCTAGTTAAATCTGTGCCCCCTTCACTTATCTCTAGGTTTCTATGTTTGCTAACAAAAATTTCTTCAGTTTCTACATTTGGATGTATACACTGTCCCATCCAATTCACTTTCAGATGTTCAGTCACCAGATATGGGGTACCTGGTAAATCTTAAGAGAGATTTCAGTTCCTTCATGTCCCTTAGCGATCTTGGATTCCATGGCATGATATCATTATTGCTAACATGATTGGGTCTCATGCTTACCTGCCTTTCCTGATATTGTCTTATATTTCCTTAAGAGGAAGCTCTTCAGTATGCAATTTTTGATAGGCAATTCCTATTTTGTGTGTTTGTATGTGTGTGTTGAGTGCGTATGTGTGTGCATGTATTTACGTGTGCATACACACACATGCACGCAAGATATGTATGCATACAGGTTTGAAAGTTTGTTTTGCTTTTAGGAAGAAGTAAATCTGGTACCTTGCTAATATGCTATCTTGCTGAAAACCAAAATCCTTCCCAAGACAAAATATTAGTGATGGCAATATAATCTCTGCTTTCTTGTTGCCAGATACTATGTGTTTTATACACTGTTTTTTTTTTCTCTTAACCACTCCTCTTGATGTAATAAGAAAAGGAGCTTGGAGACACTACTGGAAGGGAATCAGTAGACTCAAGGTAACAAAAGAGGACTTACTATTCCAGTGAATATACTGAACAGGTTTTATATCACAAAACAAGCAAAGGCATAGTCCTCCAATTTTGGAAGAGCCAATATGGACAAAGTAGTATTAAATAAATTCTCTATATCACAAATTTTGCACCCTGAATGTTTTCTAAACATTAAATTTCTTGAGAAACTTTGAGAGTGTGATTATTGCCTTATGCAAATTATGCCATGTTATCCTAGAGCAAAACTATAAGGGTATTATCTTAAATTTTCAGAAGAGGAAAATGACATCAAAGAGATTAAGGAATTTGCTTGAAGCTACACTGTACGTGAAGGACTCATAACACAATTTCTTTGACTCCAGATCTGCTTTTCTTTTTTTTTTTTGGAATGATTTGCATACTTACTGGGTTTCAGAGTTTTATTTTCTGAAAGTTAAAATTAGTTGAGATCCACAAACAAAGTTTTGTACTTATGTACCTGGACTGGAGTGATAGCACAGCGGGTAGGGCATTTGTCTTGCATGCGGCCAACCCAAGTTTGATTCCTCTGTCCCTCTTGAAGAGCCGGGCAAGCTACCCAGAGTATCCTGCCTGAACCTCAGAGCCTGCCAAGCTACCCGTGGCATATTCAATATGCTCAAAACAGTAACAACAAGTCTCACAATGGAGACATTACTGGTGCCCGCTCGAACAAATCAACGAACAATGGGATGACAGTGCTATAGCGCAGTGCTGCTTATGTAACTATATGCTAGTTTATAACCAACCCTATGTAGTAAAATTTTGTTCCTAAAATTTTATTTGTAACAAATATGTTTTACCAAAATCAGAGACTATAACTTTACCCTATCAGTGACTACTAATTATTATTCAGAACAAAAATCATATAACTGAAAAATTCTCAGTTCATATCTAGACATTATAATTTAATTGGCATAAAATGAGAAACTTTATCATGGAGATAGACACAGAAATTGATGTATAGCAAAACTTTTAATTCCCATGATTGAGTAATTGTATAAGTCATACAAATATTGTTGCAATGTAAAGTGGAATAAACCATTTAATTAAAGTTCTTGCTATACTCTATACTTAGAATAGACAATTGAAGTGTTGATTGCTATCTGTTTACACTACAAATACAAAGAATGAATTTTGAGTTCGGAAATTTCAGAGTTTAACTGTATCAGAAAACTCAGGCTATAATATTCTGCAATAATAACAACCCTATGTTTAGAAGTTGAACACAATAACTTATTTTTAATAGGTATTAAATCTGCAGTGGTTCCTACTATTTTCCTAAGACTTCATGCATGATTCGATAGTCCTTATCCTTTCTAAGTTTTGATCATTGCAAAAAGAGGATGAAGCATAAAGGGAGCTCAGCTTAGCTCCACTATTTGTCATACTTATGTGTGCTAATTGAAGTCCATTTGTTAGAACTATTCATAAATTATCACATAATTTTAGAGAGGTTGGCACTTTCCATGAAATAAATGTCTCCCAGAGTTTATGAACTGAAGGTACAGTTTTATTTGTATTTAATTGTAGATAGTTAGACAAGTAAATAAAAGAAAGATTTGAAGATAGAAAATAGAAAAAGATACTTAATTGCTAGAGTTGAAAGACTGTGTATTGCAGTGCACGTGCTGAATTGTTTAATTGATAAAATGTTCATGTTCAAAAAGGATTTAAATATTTTCTTTGTGGGCCCATTGACCCCATACAACATCCGCCATCAAATTGCCCCATATCTCTCTATCACAGTCAACTGGGTTTCCAAAGTAGTAGCATTTAAAATGCTATTCCTTATATTTTCATATACGGAAAGTATTCTCAGAAAATGTATATTCTAAGAAGTATTTTCGGAAAAGCTTCCCTCCACCCCATTATTATACTGTTTTTTGGGGTAGTGGCCAACTTAGCTATGCTCAGGACTTACTCTAGACTCTTTGCCCAGGGATCACTCCTGGTATTGCTCAGGGGAACGTGCGGGGAGCAAGGGGTCAAACCTGGACCTCTCACATTCAAGGTGAGCACCTTAACCCCTGTACTACCTCTCCATCTTCTAGACTACTATTTTTGTTTCAGTTTTTCTTGAAGCTTTAGTTAGTATTTTTAGATTGTTCTTCTATTTGGGTAAAATTGAAGCAAGAACTCCTTTTATGTTGACAATGTGGGTCAATAAGCACAAAAAGTCAGATGGCAAAAACATTGCCAAAATACATGTGAATTAAAAGTAGTTGGTCTCTTTTCATCTGTAAGCGTAACTGCTGATGAGAGTAGGGAAGAGTAATTTTGAAATTTAACCTGCTACTGCGTCTGACCCAGAAATAAGGCTAATATCTCACTGGTTAATGACATGATATGTAATAGGGAAACATTAAAGTAGAATTAAGATTTTAAGAAAAGTTATTTTGGATGTCAAGAGTGTCTATTTACTTCCTTGATTTTGTTGTTGTTATTGTTGTTGTTGTTTAAACAGGGGCTGAGCAATAGCGAAGCAGATAAGGGCATTCACCTTGCACACGGCCAACCTGGGCTCAATTCCTCCGCCCCTCTTGGAGAACCTGGCAAGCTACCGATAATATCTTGCCCACACAGCAGAGCCTGGCAAGCTACCTGTGGCATATTCGATATGCCCAAAACAGTAACAAGTCTCACAATGGAGATGTTACTGGTGCCCACTCAAGCAAATCGATGAGCAGCAGGATGACAGTGACAGTGACAGTGTTTAAACAGAGGCTATGAGTGATCAGTTTGGAATGGAATTATATCAGAGTCAGGGATGATTTAGATGACTGCTATATAGATAAGGGATAAGCAAAAGCATTATAGAAAATTCAGTTATATTAAAGTAACAACTATTGTAGTCCTTTACAAAGTCCTAAGTCAAGTAGCATAAATAATTTATCTAGGTCACTTTAAAATGTCATTTGATACAATTACTATAAGAGAATGCTTGTCAATGCATAGATGCATCACGTATTAAGTACAAAGTTGCATTTGTACTTATATGTGATTTCATACTATAACTTATTTGAAAATAGATCAGAAAATTTTAGCATTTTATTTCTGCTGCATTTGTCTACTTGTCTATGCATAATTAACAATGAATAACTGGGTCATAATCATTACTGGTATCAACAAAGTAAATGTATCATTATAGCCTGAATTTTATATTATTTTTCACATATGTGTTTTATGCTCAATTTGAGTAAATTTGATTATTTGAAAGATGGCATTTCTGTCCATACAACTCATATCATTCCCAGTGGATGATATTTATTTTTCACTGAATGACAGTCAACATGGTAGAAATTTAGTTAGAAGAATTGTAGGTCAGAGATCTTGGACATGAGTGACACTGGTAGCATAAAGAAATGATCAGGGAATAAGTTTTTTTGAACTTTGTCAGTCAATTTTAAAAGTCAGAACTCTTATAAAGTAACCTAAAGGAAAAGTTTGTCAACTATAGTTATATTCTGGAAAAATGGAAACAATAAGAAATGAATGTGACAGAAAACCAAAGAGGTAAGCTGAAATTCAGGTCACAATTAGTGATAAAGAGCAATATTTGACTCATTTTATTTTTATTTTGAAATGATTTTAGATATTTAATAAAAATTTACAAAAATAGTAGAAAATTATTGTGTTGTGAATCCAGTAACAGCTAATGTTAATACCTCAAAAATTTTGGTGCATTTATTTAAAGACTGGAGTGATAGCACAGCAAGTAGGGCATTTGCCTTGCACATGACCAACCCGGGTTTGATTTCTCAGTCCAAGAGGAGTGCCCGTCAAGCTACCGAGGGTATCCTGCCCGCACGACAGAACCTGGAAAGCTACCCGTGGCGTATTTGATATGCCCAAAACAGTAACAAGTCTCACAATGGAGATGTTACTGGTGCCCACTGGAGCAAATTGATGAGCAGCATATTAATATGTATATATTTGCCATACACAAATTGGCTCATTTTGTGCTGTGGATACAATGAAAGAAACAGACCTAACTTCCTACCTTTGTAATTTATGTTCTTTCTTTTTTTTTAGAAAGTCAAATATTTAAGAAATAATTATTCAGATTTTTATTTAACTATGAACGTGATTATAAACTATTTCTATCTCATAAAAAATGCTGACCTGTATGGAAGGTTATTGGATTTGATTTAATTAATAATACTTATGCTGATCTATGATATAGTTAATGAATACTGTGGATTAGGTTTCCCAATTCACATACTACATTTTGTAATTAAGAGCAATGTTTCCCAAAATGGGTAATGATACCTGGGGGTAGGGTGTGGGGGTGGGGTGCAAGCATGGTCCAGGAGAACAGTATATTTACCAAGTGCAATTGGGGAACACTTTCCCTTTGATTGCTTAAAGAAAGTGGATTTCTGGGAGAAAGGACACTAGGTACTTTATTATTGTTTTTCCCTCCTGTGGTCAAATAAGTTTGGGAACATTTGATCTAGAAACTGAAACTCTACTGAGAATTAGAGAGGTGGAGAGAGTAAAGGGGATACAAAGGAGAGGGATGGGAGAGTAGAGACCTAACACTGCACTACCTTTAATGCAATGGGGGTTAAAATGTCAATTGGTCCAGTCCATTAAAATCAACTTGTAAAAGGCCCATATACTGCAGCTGGAATAGAGAATGGATCACTAAGAAAATGATGATTGGAGGAATCGGTCGAGATGGGAGATGTGTATCGAAAGTAGATAAAAGACTAAACATAATAACCTCTCAGTATCTGCATTGCAAACCATAATGTCCAAAGTAGAGAGAGAGTATGGGGAATATTGTCTGCCATGGAGGCAGTGAGAGGGTGGAAAGGTGAGGGTATACTGGGGAAATTGGTGGTGGGGAATGTGAACTGGTGGAGGGATAGTTGTTTGACATGAAAGCTTGTAACTATATCTCACGGTGAATCAATAATTTTTTTTTAAGGCCCATATGAGCTTTGTTAAGTGTTTAACAATCCATTCTTTAGCTATTTGCGAATTGAGAGACATATGATTGTAGGTAATAATTGTGGTGTCTTGATTTTAAACTCTCGACATCTGAATTAGTTATAGTACTTAACATTCCTTTTTTTTTTTTTTTGGCATATCAGTTGATGTTTATTTTTTTTTTATTTTTTTATAGTTTATTTTTAATTAGTGAGTCAACGTGAGGGTACAGTTACAGATTTGTACATTTTTGTGCTCATGTTTCTCCCTTACAAAGTTTGATAACCCATCCCTTCACCAGTGCCCATTCTCCACCACCAGTAAACCCAACATCCCACCCCCCCTTCCCAGTCCCGTCTCCCCCCACCCCACACTGCCACTATGGCAGGGTATTCCCTTTTGTTCTCTCTCTCTGATTAGGTGTTGTGGTTTGCAATAAAGGTGTTGAGTGGCCATTGGGTTCAGTCTCTAGTCTATATTTGGCCCGCATCATCTTTCCCCCACATGACCAACAACCACATTTTACTTGCTGTTCCCTTCTCTGAGTTGCCCAGGATGAGAGAACAGCCTCCAAGCCATGGTGACAACCTCCTGGTACTTATTTCTACTATTCTTGGGTGTTCGTCTTATAGTCTATTATTCTATATTCCACAGATGAGTACTTAACATTCTTAAGATCCACTCTTGGGGCTGGAGTGATAGCACATCGAGTAGGGCCTTGCACTGGCCAACCCAGCTTCGATTCCCAGCATCCCATATGGTCCCCTGGGGTAACTCTGAGTGCCGAGCCAGGAGTGACCCCTGTGCGTGGCTGGGTGTGTCCTAAAAAGGAAAAAAAAATCCACTCTTTTTGTGTTGCCTTTGGAGCCGCACCTCACTTCAAAGTTCTCAGGACTTACTCATCGCTCAAGTTCAGGAATCACTTCTGCTGACGCTTTGGAGACCTTATGAAATGTTGGGGATAGAACTGGGATCATGCAAAGCAAGTGCCTTAAGCCCTGTACTATCTCTGACTTGATAAGGACTTGATAAAGATCTGACTTAAAACTGTTCTTGAGCTAAAAGATCCTTAGAGGGAATTGCATTTCTAATACTTTGGGGCTTGTTGTTGTTATCGTAAGTTTTACTCCCTGAGGACATTCTGAAACTCCAGTCTTTTAAGCTATGTTGGTGGCTATTTAGCTCAAACTCATCTCCTTCTTTATCAAAATACTACAATTGCATAGATACCTAGAACAACAAATCTTTGTTACCATAGTTGATAAAAAGTTAATAAGTATTCAGTTTGGTAGAGAGGATCTTTTGACTGTGGGAACAGGATATATAAATAACAACCCCAAAGGAGCATACTTTGTTTTAGCAAAGAAAATAATGCTTATGTGCCTTTATGTGCCTCTAGTGCTCATTCCAGGAAATAAATAATGAGTGCTTGGATATTAGAATATTACCTGAGGTTGTATTTTAATCTTTACATACCCAGAATGCAATGTGAGACATAAAAGTAGTTAAACCTGGGGATGATTGTTTCAAGGCGCACTGTAATGCAAGTGTGAGTGAAACAGACTTTCAGATTTTAGAATTGTGCTGGGACAAGGGTTATTATTAGGTTTTTTTGTTTCTTTGTTTTTTTTCTTTTAAGTAATGGCGCTTTACTTAATTTTTAAAGTAAAAATGGAGGAAATTTATTTTAAAAATTAAGATGGGAAGCATAGAACTGTTACTCTAATAGTTTTGAGAATTATAGGGAAAAGTGTCATTAAAAGAGGCTTGTAAGAATTTTAGTTGGTAAATTTGGTCAAAACAAATTCATAGTAGGGATACAGATAATTGAATATAAAGACATTTAGGGGTGAGAAAGAATCCATATTAATCATGCTGAATTTGAGTTCTACATAGAGAATTTAAGAATGAGGCTGACAGCTGTGTGTGGTTTCAAAGCAGGAATAAATGAACACTGGATTTTTAAACATTGCTATGTTTGCTACTCAAAACAATGAAAAGAATTGGCAAAAGAATAAAGATCATATTTCAAAAATAATTTTTGGATTGGTTATTAAATTATTAAATAATGAGCAGTGAGAGCAATTTAAAATAACTGACATATTTTTGAGTTCTATATTTTAGGTTGTTGTAAGAAAAACATCAAATAAAATTATTAAGTCCAAAAATAAAAATTATGAATCAGTACAGGTCAAATTTTTGGTTCTTTAAGGCATGGTAAACTGTTTTACAAGTAATAGTTTGGGTTTATATGAGTATTAGTTTAATAATAATTATGTACTGAAAACTACATGAAAATTTCAAAACATCAGAATGTTTAAAAAACCTGTATTTAGACTCAGCAGTGAAGAATCCTGGCCAGCGGGGACCACAATGCCAGAGAATGCTTTGGGCCCCAGAGCAAGCCAATAACACCAGGGTGCCATAAATGGAGCAGGTACAGTTTCTCCGACTTCTCCAGATGGAATCCTGGTGACCATGAGTTTCTACAAACATGGCTCCAGTATGTGGGGACCAGGACTATTCCTCTGAACCTTTCCTTATATACAAAGTGAGCAATGGAAAATAGATGATCTAGCATCTACCCCTAGAAAGTAGGGTTTTATGGTCGTGGGAATATCCAAGCAAAATATAATGCCCCAAAATATAGAGAGAACATATGAAGAATTGTCTGCCATAGACGCAGGGTAAGGACTGAAATGGAAAAGGAGGGGATAATGGGGATATGGTGGTGGAAGCTTTGCACTGGTGGAGGGATTGGTGATCGATCATTGTATTGCTGAATATCGAACATGCAGCTTTTGGCAGAAATGGTCTGGAATATGCATTAGGTTTCCAGCACAGGGTCACTCCAGGTGGGAATGGGTTTAGTGCCTTGACCTGTTTCCCCAGGTGGCTCGGTTGGTCGATGCTGCCATCTTCCAGAGGTCTAGGGACAGCCAGGGAGGGGCCCACAGTGATGAGGAAGGAGGGGGCTCATGGGGTGGAGGTGGGTCAGGCCCTTCCCCCCAACTCCCTAACCCTACGAGCCCCCGAGTTGCTGCCCATGAACTAGCCCTCTGGCCCCTGATCGATCTGTTTATTGGCCATAATCTCAGAAACAAAACACAGTGGCTTTTGGCAGATATCCCTCTAGATTTCACTGTATCACTGTCACTGTCATCACTGTCATCCTGTTGTTCATCAATTTAC
This sequence comes from Sorex araneus, assembly GCF_027595985.1. Classification (NCBI taxonomy): domain Eukaryota; kingdom Metazoa; phylum Chordata; class Mammalia; order Eulipotyphla; family Soricidae; genus Sorex; species Sorex araneus. The sequence goes on along the minus strand of NC_073304.1, from coordinate 69,798,349 downwards.
TTGAGCGGGCACCATTAACATCTCTACTACACTCAGCCCTGAGATTTTAGCAGCTTCTCCTTACTTGTCTTTCCCATGATTGGAGGCTCTTTCAGGGTCAGGAGAATGAGACCTAGTGTTACTGTTTTTGGCATATCAAATACACCACGGGTAGCTTGCCAGGCTCTCCAAGAGGTATGTATATATCTGTTAGTGTATATACATGTGTGTGTGTATACTGTATATATATAAGCCCATATATATATACATATATATGTATATGTATATATAAAATTTGTGTTTTCCAGTCATTTCATTGGTATGAGAAGGGTAGCTTAGATGAAAAGCTTCCAAATACCTGTCTCAAAAATACTCACCCATATCAAAACTCAAGCAAGAGAACAAAACTAACTTTATTTAACTTTATAGGTGACTGTGGAGAGGGGAAGGCAACCAAAACACCCAACAGTGCTCAGGACTTATTCCTGGCTCTGATTTCAGGGAAAATTCCTGGGAAGTTCAGGGGACCATAAGATTGCCAGGGAACAAACCCGGATCGGCCATATACAAGGTAAGTACCCTAACCATTGTACTATCACTCCGGTTCACTTAACTCAATTTAAAGAAACATGTGCTTCTTCCATTTTGGCTGCTATAAAAATCTTACTATAAAAGTGATGATTTCCATAGCATAATAATAAGCAGGCATACCCAAATATTTTTAATAATTAAATCTAAATTAAATCATTCCAGATTTAATTATTAAAACTTCAAAATTCTAAAATAGCTCAGCCGCCACGCATCATCATATGCAATTCATAATCAGCAATAGAAAACAAATTGTCTAATGTTGCCTTTTTGGCAGATCTGAGTGCTGGGGTAAAATCCCAAATTATAATAGTGGGTTTGGTGTGAGAGATTGAATGAATCAAAGTAAAGAGAGAGTAACGTGGAAATCGTCTGCCACACAGGTAGTGGGAGGGTGCATGATGGGGAGGGGGGATACTGGGATTTTTGGTGGTGAAGGATGTGCACTGGTGAAGGGTCGGGTCATTGCATGACCGAGACTTAAACCAAAACTTTGTAACTGCTCTCACAGTGTTTCAATAAAAAAATTAAAAAATTAAAATAAAAATTAAAAAAAACACCTGTATCTAAGTTTATGATTAAGCTCTAAGGAAGACTAGATTATTTCCAGGAGCAACTAAATAAATAAAAATTATGCACTCAGCTGTTTGATTACAAATCAAACAATCTTTTATAATAACTAAAACTGTAAACTTAAAGTAAAATGGAAACAGCACAAAAATTATTAATATAGAAAAATTTGAAATTTCTATAAAGATTAAAGCTAAATTTATATGTTGAAATTAACACAATTATAATATTTTAAAGTTTGTTCATATTTTCCCTGTTTATTTCTTTCATTTTATGTAGCAAAATAAAATGCCAGTAAAAAAAAAAATGAGATGATATCCTCTGTGCCTCTTGGTTAATGTTTGGTGTTATTAGAACAATGTCATCAGCAAAGTGGAGGTGGTGTAGTTGCCTACTGTCTATCTTCACTCCCATTCCTTCCCATTTTAGTCATCCATGACGTTCTCCAGGTGGCACTGAAGAGTTTTGGTGAAATGGTATTAGCCTGCTGAACCCCTCTCTTTATATCATTGATCATTCACCTTGTAGAAAGGTAATACAACTCATGGAGGATCTTGATGTACTGATTTTGAATGCCCTGTTTGGCTAGGGCTTCGATGACCGCTTCAGCCTCAACAGAATCAAAGGCCTTCTTTAAATCGATGAACATTAGACAGAGCAGCATCTTGAACTTTCGAGACACTAAAATGAGCTTGGTATGGATATGGTCAATCATGCTGAATCCTTTTCAGAACTTGGCTTGCTTGCATGGTTGTCCTTTGTCTAGTGTTCTGCCTGTTCTATTCAGGATGACCGGAGTGAACAACTTGTAGAAGATGGACAACAGGCAGATTGGGTGATAGTTGCCAATGTTGTGGCTGTCTCCCTTTTTATACAAGAGAACGGTCCTGCTGGCTTTCCACTGGGATGGATGGAACCTTGCATTCATACAGGTAGCATGTGAAGAGCCAAGCCAATATATTGATGTGTACTGGCGGCAGATTCTTCAGGTGTTCGGGTCTGACCTTGTCTAGACTGGGTGCTGTACGTGTTTTTACCAATGAAATGTCGTGTTGGATTTCGGAAGGGAGTATGTTGAGAACGACATATCCATCCTGTGAAATTTGGTATGTGGGCAGGTGGATGTGGCTGTCAAAGAGATCCGAATAGAAGTTGTGAATAATCCTCCCCATTGCCCTTCTGGAAGATGTGAGATCCACCAGGATGTCAGAGGGCAATTATCTTGGTCTCATGGTGAAGAACAGTCGAGCATTGCAAATACTTTCCTTGGCTTCTGCTGCATTGGCCAACACTGCTTCTCTTCTCTCTTTGAGGTCTTCCTTTATCGCATTTCTGCACAGCTTCACGAGCTCGGATGTTTGCTTGTGGTTGCCTGAGGCTTATGCAAAACCACGTTAGTGAATGAGCGTGAGAGTTTTCGAAGACAGGTGTCTCTTTGTGGCTTTCCAACTCTCAGTATTCTTCGCGCAAGTCAAGGGTGTGCTAAACCAATTGATCGTATTCCTCATTGATGTTGTGAATGACAGTATCTTCCCATGTTGACACAATAGTGTCAAAGAACTCCCAGTTGGTGGTCATTCTGGGATTTCTCTTCTTATACTTAAACTTTGCAGACCTTTCTCCCCACTCTCTGAAATAGAATTTTGCATGAAGGAGACCGGTGGTCTGATCCCATTTGGAATTTTGGGACAACAGCAGTATTGGTCACGCAACACCTTCGATTGAATATGATGTGGTCAATTTCATTGTGGAACTGTCCACCGGGAGACTCCCATGTCCAATGTTTAGATTTGGCCTTCTGGAACTCTGAGTTACCATGGATGGTCTTTGTCGACATGATGAACTCTGTCTCTCACCCTGTTCGTTCCATTCTAGGCCATGGGTTCCAATGTTGAGTTCTTTGGGTGACCTTCTTGGTCCTTGGCATTAAAATAACTGACAATGTTCTTGTACAAGGTGTGGTTTTCTTTATAGAACTTCTCCAGCTCCATGTAGAACTTCTCAATTTCTTCTTCATCGAAGTTGGATGTTGGTGTGTAAACAATGAAGATAGAAACTGCAGTTATGTGTACCTGGGTCAAGAACTCAACATGAGGAATGATTTGGTGCCAGAACTGCGCAGGAGGAAGAGAGCAGTGTGAAACACCTTCTTGAGCATTGAAGAAGTGGTTAAGAGGACAAAGAACCTATGGCTCTGGGCACATCTTTTCGACTCCACCGTTCTTCCTGCACTAACATATGCTTCAGAGACCTGGGCCCTACAAAAACAGGGTGAGAACACTATTCGGGTCTCCCAAAGAGGAATCGAAAGAGCTATGCTTGGAGTATTACATTTCACCACTTGATAGAAAGAATCTGGAGTTCCGACCTCTGTCGATGATCAAGAATCAGGGACACTGTCTTGTTTGCTAAGGTGTCAAAATCAGATGGGCCATACATGTAATGCTATTCAGAGATGACCACTGGATTAGAGCTGTTACCGACTGTATTCAACATGATGTCAAAAGACCACATGGCCACCCACCTATGAGATGGTCAGTCTTCTTCATCAAAATCTTAGATGAACGATTTTAGCTTCTTTGTGTTCCTGGAGCGAGCAGATACCACTGGGCTACGCTAGCATGCAACAGGGACAAATGGAGATGTTATTGGCACCCATTCGAGCAAATCGAAGATCAACGGGATGACAAGTGGTACAAATGTAGATATCCTCTGTACTGAATAAGTTGTGTACATCAAAATACATACTGCCAGTTATGTTCCTCATCTTTCAGAATGTAATTTTTAAATCATAAAACAATAATAGATTTAGAAAACATGTGCTCTTATTTATATTATTATTACTCATGAATTCTGAGATACCAATAATTTATATAAATCAAGGTGAACAAATATAGAATGCATACAATAATTAAGAGATTTCAGAGAATTTATATTTACTTGCTACTTAATGAATTTTTAATTAATGAAAGTTTTAATGAAGGAACATAACCAAGGCATTTCAAAATTTATATTGAGATATACTCAATTACAATTAATTTACTGCACCATTGGAGCAGAAAGTATTTGGCTTCTGACCGTTAAAACGTGTCTGATTGCATGGTACCATATATATTATATTTAATTATATATAATTAATAATTATATTAGTTATATTTAATTTCAGATACATTCTTTAGCATAAGGAAAATAAAAGGAATTTACATCAATATGAAAACATATGCACAATGACTATTTTGATGTAACTTAAAGTATTGTTTTTTATGGTTTTATGTTTTTATGTCATTTCTTAATTTGTGTTATTTTGTTATGCTTTGTATTAAATGCATTGGAAGAAATTGTAAATTAAAATTTTATTTAATTGTTTGAAGTTTAAATGTTGGCAAGCTAAACCACTTGTTGTGAAGATTAAAGGGTGGTGATTGTATTTCAGAATTAAATTGAATTATGGTACTTTTAATTACATTTCACATAAAATATCAATAATGTTTATAAGTTATAATTCACACCTTTTATATTACTAAATGTTTATAACTTACAAACATTTAACATTATAAATGTTTGTAAGTTATAATTCACATATTTTATATTATTACATAAGATACAATGTTGCAAATATTTTTGTTGTTGTTTTTGGACCACACCTGGTGGTGCTTGGTGCTTACTCCTGGCTCTGGGCTCAGGAATCATTTCTGAAGTTTGTTTTTTGTTTTTTTTTTTCACACACAGTACTTTATTCAAACCTTTTGACAACTTCTTAACCAGATACTATTATCATTGTTTTCTACATAAAGGACCTAAGGTATAATCTGAATTTTGGGGGTGTTACATCTAAGGTGACAGAGATGTAACAACCCAAGTACGAGGTATGTAAGATAAGTACCCTGCCCTCTGTACTATCTTTTTGACTCCAAACAGAAAAAATAAAGATTCTTTTTCCCTCATTTGAGGAAAGTTTCACTTGCTTTTCAAATAAAATGGATACAAAAAGTAGTTAAAGGGTACTGCTGCATTTTTCTTTTATTCTAATGCTGGTAATAATTACTTTCCTTCACATGTAGCTACAATATTCATTATCTACAATGATAAAATATAATGCTTAAGCATTTAAGTTCATGCCAGTCATTTAGAAACTATAATGATTTATAAACTATATAGTTTATCTGCCTTTACGGTTAATCAATTTACAAGTTATATCTGCATATCTGGGAAAACTTTCAAAGTTGAGGGACACTGAAATAATAAATTAGAAGTTAGTTGGTCCAGATTAAAATTTTACAGCATCCAGATAAAAAATAAAAGTTTTTCTTAAACTTAAAACTTAGTTTAATGAAGATAGCAACATCTATTATTGGCGAAGGTCTTAATCACTTCTGAAAATAGTACTGCATCACACACACTATATAAGATCCATAACTCAAACCAAGTTTCTATCTGCAAAAAAAGCAAATAAAAAAATAACCTGTGGTGTATAGCAACAAGCACCAGAGCTGATAAGATCTGCCCCTGCATAGCAGATAAGACCTGTCTCTGCATAGTAACCCAGTAGGGAGTTTCTGGGTGCTTTTTACAAGAACCAGATATCAGGCCTTGAGCCTCGCCCAACCCCTTAAAGAATTGTCACCTAATTGCAGTATCTAGCCCTAAATGGGATTGGGCCTGGAAAAGCAGAGTTGCGAAGGTCAATAATGCTTAACTCTATGTGAATAGACCATCCTCTTAAGCCAAGACCCCCTATAACACATGTGTGTATTTGGCAATTAAGTGAGCGGCCATCAGATTCTCCCAAAGTGGTTCCTCCGCACACCTGTTATCCTTTGCCCTGCGTCTGCCCCGGACCCGGTGCCAATGTGTCTGGGCACGATGGGAAAAAACAGTTCCCCAACAATAACCGATTATTTTATAGATTTAAAAAATTCCCCATTCAAATCTTAATAAAACTCCTCAAAGACTTCGAAGCGTCACTGATAAAATTTTTATGGAACCATAGAATATCTTGAATAGCCTAACCCATTCTGAGAAATAAGAAATTGAGAGTCATTGTACTTTCTGACTTGAAACTACACTAAAAAAAACTCTAGTAATCAAAACAGCATAGTAACAGAATAAGGGTGAATATTAAAAGACACCTAGTGATTAAAAAATATTTTGTGCAATATATTATATGATATGTTAATTTCTAAGGTATACAAAGCACTTACAAAGATTAATATCAGTAAATTCAATAACCACATTAAAAGATGGGGAGAGCTGGAGATATAGTAAAAGAAGTAGGGTGATTGCTTTCAGGAAGTTGGTGTGAGTTTGTTCCTCAGCACCATATATGATCTTCAGAGCACTGCCAGAAATTATTACTGAACACAAAGCCAAAAGTAAGTGCTGCACACCACTAAGTATGACCCCCCTCCATAACAACAATAAATTTTTTTTTGCTTTTTTTGGGTCACACCTGGAGATGTACAACGGTCATTCCTGGCTCTGTACTCAGGAATTACCCCTGGGGGTGCTCAGGGGACCATATGGGATGCTGGGAATCGAACCCGGGTCGGCTGCGTGCAAGGCAAATGCCCTACCCGCTGTGCTATTGCTCCAGCCCCCACAACAACAAAAATTTTGAAGTGGAAATGAGCAGATATCTTTCTTAATAAGACACCCATAGGTAGCCATCTTCACTTATTATAAGGGAAATCCAATTTAAATGACAACAAAGTATCAGTATACACAAGGGAGAATGGCATATTAGAATAGAAACAACTTGTGATGGCAGAATTGTTGTGAAACAGGAACACTCATGTACTGCTGTTGGGAATGTTATATAAGTAATTCTTTATTAAAACATTCTGAAAATAACTGAAAATAGCTAAGAACTGAGCTACCTTATAATATGGCAGTTCTACCCACCAGATGCAAAAACATTCATTCAAAAAATTATGAGCTATTTTCGTTGTGGCACTTAACACAATGGGCAGGATAAGGAAACAACCCAGATGTTCAATGACAGGAGAGTAGATAATGATGCTGTGGTATAGATACTCAATGGAATACTAAGAAGCCATTAGAAATGATGAAATCATCCAATTTGCTGCAACTTTGGTGGTACTAGAGGATTTTATGTTAAGTGAAGCAAGTTATAAGCAAGGGCAAATATCAGATGCTCTTCCTAATGTACTATATAGAATAACTACTCTAGGGAATGGTAGGTAACAAAGGTAGTCAAGATGCTGGCTTTAGATTATAGAAGATAACATGCCAGTTAAGGACAGAAATGCAGGGTAAGCAAGAAGATATCTGAAAATCACAGAAAGGCATGGGCCAGGGGCTTTGGGCCCCTCTCTGGCCAAGAGTCTAAATATCTGGATATATCTAAACTACAAATCCCTGATATTTTAAGAACTCCCCTTGAGTATTCATGACATCTCTTTTCTGTCATCCCTCTTTTAAAGCTGAGTAATCAATCAAAAATATTTGTCTTTCACTTCTACAGTGTAAAAGGTTTTGATAATGCTGTTCTAGCAATGTGTATTTTCAGTAGTTATACTATACACTCAATATTCTTCTTTGAATAATAATAGTAATGGTTCATATCAGATAATACTGTGGCCTTGGAACATTTTAAAATCATTTATCATATCTCTTCATACAATTTCTCCATGCATTTTAATTATGCATATATTCAAAATATTATATTATATACTTACAGGCATGTAATCTGGTGCTATGTAATCTCATCAACAGCCAAGATCCAGAGACTATAAAACAAAGCTTCCAGAGGTGAGCGATGCAGGATCTCCTGTCCCTGCGCCAGGCTGTCTTCACTGGGGCCTTCTCGGAGGGTGGTGGGTCGAGTTTTCCTACCCACTTCAAGCAGAGCCCCAGCAGTTGAAAACCTCCAGAACTCAGCCACAGCCATGCTCAAGGCCACTGTCCACATGCTTGGATGAGCCTCACCCATTAAGGAACTGACAAAGGAACCCAGGTATGTGGGACCCGTGGCTGAGAACTCCAAGCTTGCTCAGATCAGGACTGGGCCTCCTCCACCCAGATCCCCAGTTTTCCAAAAGCTTAGCAATCACATCCACAAACTTCCCCTGGTGCCATGTAATTTCATCAACAGCCAATATCCAGAGGCTATAAAACAAAGCTCCTGGAAGAGAGTGATGCAGAATCTCCTAGAGCCTCTGTCCCTCTCAGAGAGCCCAGCCAGCTACCAAGAGTATCCCGCCCATTGGCAGAGCTGGCAAGCTACCCGTAGCATAATCGATATGCCAAAAACAGTAACAAAAACGGGCCTCATTCCCCTAACCCTGAAAGATCCCCCAATACAGCAGCATTGGGGAGGATGAGTAAGGGGAGGCTGCTAAAATGGTTTGATGTTCTTCATGTTCCTAAAGTGAACAGACACCACTGGGCTATACTAGTGCACATCAGAGACAAGTGGAGACATTACTGGTGTCCTCTTGAGCAAATTGATGAGCAATGGGATGACAGGTGATACAGGTGATACAGTTATTTTCCTTTGTTCTTTATTTACTTGCATTTTAATATTTTGGAATAATCACTTCTGTGTGAAGACTGATTTAGTATTTACTTAGTATCTGTTTTAAGCAGTGAATTGTCTCCATCTTAAGTAAGCTGTTAGTACGTTGAGTTTTCACTTTTGATGGATAATTTTACTGGCTATAGAATTCTATACTTGTAATGATTTTATTACATTGTTCTAAAGCTATTATTTCTAATTTTCTAGACTTTGTTATTTTTCTTAAGAGACAGAAGTAACTCCTATTTCTATAAGATTGTAACAAATGTGGCTTTTCTTCAAGTATTTTCGTCTTGTCCTCAACCTATTGCTTTGTACAAATAATTATTAAATGCTGAAGGATGGGGTGGTGAGCCTCAACTAACTGCTCTGTGGTGCTTTTAGCATTTTGTCTTTGACGTCTCATTCATTTATTTTTATTAATCTTCACTTTTTGGGAGTAGCATTAGTATTGGTTTGAAGCAAAATAATAGTCATTTTTAATTCCTGAGAATAGATGTATCTATTCAGTAAGACAAATAAATCTGTTCTTAAAGATTTTCACTTAAGTTATGGTTAACTGAAAAACTCACTAGGAGAAATAAGAAGGAGTCTAACGATATTTTTCCCTTACTACAACTGATATTTTCAAATAATAACAATTTTGCTCCAGGCCATTTGTATTTATCTTAGATTGGATATGGGTTGCCTAATATACACTTAAATCTATTATTTCCATTACAATGACTAACTGGTGTGTCTGTTAAATTTTATGTTAATCAGGAGTGATTTTTAAAAATCATAGAGTTTAGATAATTGAATTATTTTAAATTAAAGTATTTAATTTAAGTCTATAATGCTAACCATTTTGATTATATCCTTTAAAATTGAAAATATCAACTGATGCTTATACTATGTACATAAAACTAAGGTTAATATTATCCTCAGAGATTATTTATCTTTATATATGATAAATAACATATCTATATCATATTGGCATTTATACAGCCAAAGTGTACAAAGTGTACAAAGTGTATTGTGGTAGCTAATTTTGTAAGCAGTTTTTATATGATTCCTATAGAAGCAGAATATAATATCACTCAAATTAAACTTGACACTTCCCTTTCCATATATTTTTTTTATATTTTAAACTAGTATAAGCCATTTTAATATAGCCATTATATTAAATATTAATTACATTATTCTAGAAGTAAAATACTTTTGTACCTGAAATTTGTATCATAAAGATATTTAGTTTTATGCGCCTTCTGTTATATTCTGTTATTTTTCTGTTATTCAGCTGTTTTCTTCATTCAGTGCTAGATATTTAAAAAGAATTGCTAAGCTAGAATTGCATTCATTGGTATCTTTATGAAGTACTGTGGTATAAAAATATCAATTTAGTGCAGTAGTTATGCAATTTCTATGCATTGAACATGAAGTAGCAGCTTTCATTAGCACGTTTTCACAGTCAAAACTGTTATTTCTCTACCAGCCTCCCTAATTCAAAATGCAAGCTGTTTGTTTGCAAACAGAAAAATTGGAACTTGCCAATTATGTTAATCATCAGTTATAAAAATGTTTGAATATCTTATGATCAAAGGAACAATTGAAAATTCAGTCTTTAAGGCCTTTCCACCTCTTTTTGTTTTAATAGAATTATGAAGGTATTTTATAAAAACAATTCTTTTCCATTAATTTATGTATATTACTTACTTTTAAGAAATTATCTTTGGTTGATCATTGAATCAAATTATTGTAACAATTTTATAGTTTCTATTATTCTAAAGAAGCCCAGATTACTCTATTATTTTCTTTAATGTATGGCCTAGAAATTTCACTGCACTAATTTTACTTCATTATATTACATACTAGAAATATTAAAAAGTACTAACTTAATATGATAATATGAGAATTTTATATGGTAATATTTTGTATTTGACTGGAACAGCAAATCATCTTTCAATTAGCATAATGGTATAAATTCCTTATTAGTTGTTTATAAACTAAATATTAAATCAAATAAATTACATTTGTGTTTTCACTTGTATCACATGTATCAGTTGTCATCCCCTTGCTCATCGATTTGCTGGAGCAGGTGCCAGTAATGTCTCCATTGGTCCTTGTTGTATGCTAGTGTAGCCCCATGGCGTCTGTTCATTCCAGGAACACAAAGAACATCACACCATTCATTCAGGGCCTTGATGAAGAAGTCAGACCATCTCATAGGTAGACAGTCAGGCACTGATTTGATGTTCATGGAGTCCAGTCGGTAACAGCTCTAGTCAAGCAGTCATCTCTAAATCGCATTACGTGTTCAGCCCATCTGATTTTTGACACCATGGCAAACAAGCAGCCATGTGACACATCATAAACACTTCCTACCTATTTTCCATAATTACCGCGCCATATTTGATTGGGTTAAAACATGGTGTGCAACATAGGAACACCTGTAATGGCAATTAGACGCCGCTCTAAAAGCCTCCATCCCTCTCAGAGAGCCCAGCAAGCTATCGAGAGTATTCCGCCTGCATGGCAGAGCCTGATAGGCTACCCATGGTGTATTTCATATGCCCAAAACAATAACAACAGGGGCCTCATTCCCCTGACCCTGAAAGAGTCCCCAATATGGCAGCGTTAAGAAGGATAAACAAGGAGAGTCTGATAAAATCTCAGGGCCGAATTAGGCTGCCAAAACAAAGAAGGACTATAATGACTGCCTGTACTTTCAATGCACGTATGCTAACATCAGAAGCATCCATCGAGTACAGGATGGTGCAAGCACAGAACATCCATTACGACATCATTGGTTTGACCAAGACGAGAAGGCATTGATCACATCACACCATTTTCAAAACTGAACTGTTCCTCTGAACATGCGACAATAGAGGTGTCAGTGGTGTCGGTGTCCTTATCAACATGAACTTAGCCATGAGCATTGATTCATTCGAATGTCTAACAACCCGAATCAGATGCTTTTGCTTGAATAGATGTGTCTCATTACTGGCAGTTTCTATCTTCATCGTCTGCACAAACATCCAACTATGATGAAGAAGAAATTGAGAAGTTCTAGACGGAGCTGAAGAGTTCTATAAAAAAGACCACACCTTCTATAGGATCATTGTGTCGGTGATTTTAATGCCAAATAGGACCGAGAAGGTCACCCAAAGAACTCCACATTGGGACCAATGGCCTAGAATGGAAAGAACAGGGTGAGTGAATGTCTGAGTTCATTATGTTGACCAAGACCATCCATGGTAACTAACAGTTCCAGAAGGCTGAATCTAAACATTGCACATGGGAATCTCCCAGTGGACAGTTCCACAATGAAATTGACCACATCATATTCAATCCACAGTTTTGCCTGACTGATTTCACTGCTGTCGCAAAATTCCAAACAGGATAGGACCACCATCTCCTTCATGCAAAATTCTATCTCATGAAGCAGGTAGAAAGGGCTGCAAACTTTAAGAAGAGAACTCCCAGAATGACCACCAACTGGGATCTCTTTGGCACTATTGCAGCAACATAGGAAGATGCTGTCATTGACAGTACCGACGAGAAATATGATAGACTGGTTCAGCACTTCCATGACCACTCGAGGAATGCAGAGATTGGGAAAGGCACAAACAGCTGCCTGTCTTTGGAAACTCTCGAGCTCATTTGCAAATGTGGTTTGACATGAGCATCAGGCAATCACAAGCTAATGTCCAAGCTCTCAAAGCTGTGCATAAACAAGACAAAGGAAGACCTCAAAGATAGATGAGCAACGGTGTTGGCAGATGTGACAGAAGCCGGGAAAAGTATTCGCAATGCCCACCTTTCCTTTGCCAACTATAAGACCAAGCCCTCCGCATCTTTCAGAAAGGCAATGGAGAAGATTATTCATGACTTCTACTCAGATCTCTTTGACAGACACATGCACCTGCCCACATACCAAATTCCACAAGATGGATATGTCATTCCCAGCATTCTCTCATCCGAAATCTGACATGCATTTTGTCAGTAAAGAAGTGTATAACACCCTGTCCAGACAAGATCAGAAACGAACACCTGAAAAATCTGCCACCTGTACTCGTCAATAAACTGGCTCAGCTCTTCACATGCTACCTGTCTGAATACAAGGTTCCACCCCAATGGAAAACCAGCAAGACTGTTCTGTTGTAGAGGGGAGACATCCACGATATTGGCAACTATCACCAGATCTGCCTGTTGTCTGTCATCTACAAGTTTTTCACTTGAGTCATCTTGAATAGAATAGGCAGAACACTAGACGAAGGACAACCATGCGAGCAAGCTGGGTTCCGAAAAGGATTCAGCATGCTTGACCATATTCACACAGTGAACAAGCACTTTGAGGTTTAGCGAGAGTTCAAGATGTCACTCTGTCTAAAGTTCATCGATTTAAAGAAGGCCTTTGATTCTGTTGAGACTTGAAGCAGTCATCAAAGCCCTAGCCAAATAGGGCATTTAAACTCAATACATCAGGATCCTCCATGAACTATAGTAGGGATTCACCACCAGGATCTCACCATTCTACAAAGAAGTGAAGAGTATTGACTTAAAGAGGGGGGTTCGGCATGGTGACACCATTTCACCAAAACTCTTCAGTGCCACCCTTGAGAGCATCATGCAAGAACTGGAATGGGAAGGAATGGGAGTGAAGATAGATAGTCGGCAACCACACCACCTCTGCTTTACTCATGACATCTTTCTCATAACACCAAATGTCAGCCAAGTGGCACAAATGCTAAACAACTTCAACTGCAAATGTGGAAAGGTTGGACTGCAGCTGAATCTCACAAAGACAATGTTCATGAGAAACAGACTAGTTCCTGATGTTCCATTTGCCCTCCACGGAACGAACATCTCCGAATGCAGCAGTTATTTGTACCTGGCTCAAGAATTCAACATGAAAAATGACTTGGCACCTGAACTGCACAGGAGGAAGAGAGCAGTGTGGAATGCCTTCAAGAGCATTGAAGAAGTTGTTAAGAGGACAAATAACCTCCAGCCCCAGGCACATCTTTTCTACTCCACTGTTCTTCCTGCAATAACCTACTGCCTCAGAGATCTGGGCCCTATGAAAACAGGACGAGTTGCTATTTGGGTATCCCAAAGAGGAATCGAAAGAGCTATGCTTGGAGTATTATGTTTCACTCAAGTGAGAGAAGGAATCCGGAGTTCCGACTTCCATTGATGGTCAAGAATCAGGGACACTATCTAGTCTGCTAAGGGGTCAAAAATCAGATGGGCCGGACACATAATGCGATTTGGAGATGACTTCTGGACTAGAGCTATTACTGACTGAATTCCAGGGGTCATCAAAAGATCGCATTGCTGCTCACATATAAGATGGTCAAACTTTTTCATCAAGACCCTGAATGAACAGTTTGAGGCTGTTTGTGTTCTTGGAACGAGCAGATACCTTTGGGCTGCACTAGCACTCAACAGGGACTAGTGGAGACATTATTGGCGCCTGTTCGAACTTATGGATGAACAATGCCATGACCAATGATACAAGTGAAACAAGTTTCTATAAGTAACTGAATATTATGATATTTCAAAATTAAAGTATTAGAAATCTCCATATTGTTTTCTACAGATGATAAACAGTTCACATTCTCACCAAAAGAGATAAGGTCTCTTTTTGCCTCCACGTCCCTTCCACCACTTATAATTTCTGACTTTTTTGATACAGAGCATTTCCATGAATGATGTAAAATCTAAATGTCAATGAATTTTGTGCTTCCCTATTAACACTTTTTGATGTGCACTTCTTCATGTGCCTATTAAAATTCTGTATATCATCTATGAAGTTCTTCCCATTTTTGATATGATTTGTTTTCTGTTGTTGAATTTTGTAAATACTTTACTATTTCTTTTTTGGTGTGGTAAGCTGATATTTCTCCCATTCAGTTTGATTTCTTTTTGTAATATTTTAGTAATTGTGTCTCTTAAATTACAAAGTTTTGTAGTTTAGTGCAGTTTGATATATATATAATATATATATATATATATATATATAAAGTTTTTCTTTATTGAATCACCGTAAAAAAATTACAAAGCTTTCAGGCTTAAGTCTCAGTCATATACTGATTAAACCCTCATCCCTTCACCAGTACACATGTTCCACCACCAAGAACTCCAATATACCCCCCTCCCCCTCCCCCCACCTAAGTAGCTAATGATCTTCACTTTATTCTTTCTATACTTTGAATACATTCACTATTTCAATAGAGAACTAACTATTATTGACTGATATATTTTTTAACCTGGATAATGACGAAAAATTACCAAAGATACCATTGAAATCTGTATCATTAGGTGTTTTGTCTGTATTGTAGATATATTTTAAGCTTTTCTGTCTATTGTCTTGTCTTATTTTCCTATTATTTTTGTCTATTGTTATCTATTTTTTATTATCCTGTTTATTGTATTTTCCGTCTACTATATTCCACCAGACTTTACTTTTGTGCATAGTGTGAACTACTGGTCCAATTTCATTCATTTGCATGTTATCAGTTTTTCCAGTACTATTTGTCAAAGGGACTGGAGCAATAGCACTGAGGCTAGGGCGTTTGCCTTGCACGCAGCTGACCCAGGTTCAATTCTTCTGTCCCTCGTGGAGAGCCGGACAAGCTACCAAGAGTATCTTGCTCTCATGGCAGAGCCTGGCAAGCTACCTGTGGGGTATTTGATATGCCAAAAAACAGTAACAAGTCTCACAATGCAGATGTTACTGGTGCCCACTCGAGCAAATCAATCACATCAATGAACAATGTGAAGACAATGTTATGGTGCAGTGCTATTTGTCAAAGACACTATCTTAATTTAAAGTTCTTGGTAATTTTGGTATAAGCTATATGTCTCCACATCCTGAGGCTTGTCTTCAACTCTTATACTTTTATCTTCATTATTAACAGCTTTCCAATAATAATATCACTGTCACTGTCACTGTCATTCCATTGCATATTGATTTGCTTGAGTGGGCACCAGTAACGTCTCCATCGTGAGACATCTTGTTATTGTTTTTGGCATATCGAATACGCCACGAGTAGCTTGCCATGCTCTGCTATGAGAGTGGGCGAGATACTCTCAGTATGTTGTTGGGCTCTCCGAAAGGGGCGGAGGAATCCAACCCAGGTTGGCCATGTGCAAGGCAAACGCCCTACCCGCTGAGCTATCGCTATACCTAGAAATATAAGTTTTATTCTTTTTTTAATAAATAAATAATGTCGCTTTATTAATCAAACTTAAATTTACACAATCTCTATGCAGAACATGAAGAATGCCATTATAGAAACAGGATATAAACACTGATTAGAGACATGAAAAATCAATCCCATTCATTGAGAATAAGCTGGTATTAGAACCCTGACAAAAGCATTAATGCTGTAAATGTTCAGTATGTTTTAATCTCTAGAAGAATGTCAATTAAAATCTTTTATATTATTAAAAACATCTCTTTATTTCACTACATTATATTGTATTCAAACTCATTAGGTTTCTATTATTAAAAAACAAGGTTTGGGGGGCTGGAGCGATAGCACAGCGGGTAGGGTGTTTGCCTTGCACGCGGCCGACCCGGGTTCAAATCCCAGCATCCCATATGGTCCCCTGAGCACCGCCAGGGGTGATTCCTGAGTGCATGAGCCAGGAGTGACCCCTGTGCATCGCGGGGTGTGACCCACAAAGCAAAAAAAAAAAAAAAACAAGGTTTATATTTTTATCCAACACCACTTTTTAATGAACAACTGACAGGTTATTTCAACACCAAAATCTCCATCTCTCTCACTGTAGCACAAAGAATGAGGCTATAAAACATTCTTATATATTAGCCGTGACATTATTTACTATAACTATCAAACCCATTTGGGATTTTTCTATACTCTCAACATTACAGGATCAATAATATTTCATGAAAAGTATATATGTGAATTTGTGTCAATTCACAGTGAAGAGTAACTTTCAAAGACACTGATACTAATAAAAACCAACATATTTTCACACACACACACACACACACACACACAAGGAAAACACACAGTACATATTGACTTGAAACATGCATCAAAGAATTTTGTTTTTGTTTTGTTTTGTTTTATCATCTTTTTCAAGACCAAAGAATTCATTCTGGTGGTGAGATATACAAATGTCCAGAGTTTGACAAATCTTTTTTACATTCTTTCAAATCTTAGTCAATATTGGATGATTCTAGACAAAGTTATATGCTCTAGTAGAGCACAGTCATAACACTAACCAGGCATTAAACTGAATCAGAATATATATTATATTTGTATGTTTTAAAGGATCAATGTTAGTTGTTTAGCAAAGTATATTCAGTGAATCATTTCAACCAAGCTGAATCAGGACTTTAGTAAAATTCTAGGGTCGGAGACAGATTGCAGTGGGGAGATAACTTGCCTTGCATGTGCCTGACCCATATGTTATCCTTGGCATTCCATATGGTACTCCAAACATCTCCAGTTGTGACAGCAGAATGCAGAGCTAGGAGTAACGCCTGAGTACCTCCAGGTATGGCCCCCACCCAGAAACAAAATAATACAAGTTTTTGACTAGACATTTTGTATGCCAATATTTTTTATTTAAAAATGCCTTCTAAAATTTTTATAATTATTGAATATTTTGAGAGATTGTTAAGTGCTATTATCAATATACACAATCAAATATTATACATAGGTTTTAACAGCTTACAGTAAAATTCAGAAAGCTAGTCTGTCCTTTTTTGTATTAGATGAAGGGACATTGGTTTATGATGATAATAATAATAGCCATTTAATATCTTCAATAAAAATGAAATGGCATATGATAGTTTTGATATATATTGGCTAAAATAAAAATAGACTAGCTCTTGTGGCCTTTAGAATTCTTGTTATGGTTCATCCAAAACTATGTTCTTTCACTTCCTTCAGTCAGTCCTCTACAAATGAATATCCTAGGAACATCTTTTAAGTGGACTTACAAATTGGTACACACATTAGTAATGGCATAAATGAGTCATTTGCTCTTATATTTTAACTAGAAATTATATAGCTTTATATATGTTTTATAATTTTTGTACATTTAGGATGCTATCTTTAGAAAAGGCTGTCAGGTCAATTTTCAGATGATTTATTTATAGGAACAACAGGTAAATTATAAGAATGGCTATAATATGTATACATTTTATTATAAGAGAAATAAGTATGGATGACAAGTTTATTAAAAACCAATGAAATGGATGATCTAGGTCTATAGTATCAACATTTTACATTATTTACTAAGGTGCTTCATATATATATGTCTAAATTTAGATTTATTTAAAAGTTAAAAGAAACATTATATATGGTGATATAGAAATTGGAGAATCTATTGCTGTAAATCCTATGATTTAGTTTAATAAACTAGAATATCACATACAAAAGATTTTCCACTGCTGTATTGGCAAATTGTCAAGCACAGAAAATGCTTCAATTTCAATGTTTCAGTCCCTCTGCTTGTAAAATGTCTGTCTTTTAAAATGTAAAACATTCTTGCTTTGTGACATCTGTAGTAGACAGGTAAATGTGAAACTGTAGTAAGGAAAAAAATCAAATCTTAAGAAGTGAGAAAAACACTGAATTCCTTGAGAAGTGTGATTTTTTTTTTAAGCACACGAAGAATAGTGGGAAATGTAATCAAGTTTCTTTTAGAAATATTTGGTGACAGGGACTGGAAAAATAGTTCAGCAGGTAGATCCTTGCATGGGCCTAACCCAGTTCCATCCCCAGCACCCTGTAAATGTCCCCTAGTTCATACCAGGAGTTATCTCTGTGTGCGAGCCAGGAATAAGCCTAAGCACCACTGCATGTGGCTCAAAAACAAACAAAAACTTTAAATGTCACTTCTTCTGTTGAGGTTTTCCTCCAAACTCATATCCCTGGGGCCTTTTTGGAACTGTGAGTTGGTTTCCTTTCATCCGGGCCCAGTCAGCTTCCGTGCTTCTTTCTGCTTACTCAACAGGCCCAAATCTATCACCCAAACTATGGGGCTGCTCTTCTTTAACCAACTCACACACTTGGTCTTCTGATGTAAAACCACAGGCTCTTACCGTAAACTCAGCCTGCACCAACAACCTCCCATCAGTAGAATTTGGAAGCTACCTCTTCATCTCATTCCAGTCCCTACCTGCGCAAAATTCCTCACAATGTGTAGGTGACCAAGAATCAATGGAGGCATTAATATAATGAACAGCCTACTGAATGGCTTCTCAGAAAATCTGGAATTTGAAATTCCACTCTTAGTACCCACAAAGCATTAGGAATAAGGAGAAGACAAGGGAATTCAGCAGGTTGCAGATGGGGATAGAAGTCCAGATAAACCCTCAAGTTTACCAAAGCTTTTGATAGAGCCTGAAGATAATGACAGAATAAGTTTGCACAATGGTAACATAAAATAAGAAAGCATTGGATAAGAAATTGACTTGGTTCAAAAAGAAATTGGTGCATAACCTGAAATAATTTATTTACTTAGAATTGAAAGAGCTACAAAATGCAGCAACATGTTATGGCAGGAAAATTTTGAAAGCTGAAAACTGAATCGGAATCAAAACAGGAGATATCATTAAAAAAGAAGAGACAATAGAAAGTTGTTGTAAAAACATAGAAGAAAATATACATACCTAAATTATTGAAGTGCCAGAAAGAGATGAAAATGTTAAGGGGAAAAAGGGCTAGTGGAAAAGACAATAGCTCCGGGAGTCAAGCCCACAGATTCAGGAAGTCTATAGGGAGTCAAACTAATCTCAGAATCACACCAAGATAATACATAATCAAAATGGCAAGAACCAAAGAGAGAAACAGATCATTTCAATCAGCAAAATGGAAGCAAGAACTTTAACTACAAGGGAAACAACATCATATTCACAATAAATGGTGCACAAGGAACCCTACAGGCAAGAAGGGAATAGAAGTGTGTATGCAATGTACTGAATAAAAAAAAAAAAACAATTTAGCATCTTTTATCTTGCCATGCTGACAGTCAGATTTAAGAAAAGGATAAAAACATTCTTAGATAAGAATAAACTGAAGACATTTTCTGCATCTAAACTAATTTTGGAAATAGGTAATGGGCTTCTTTAAATTGCTATCTTTCCAGACACTACAGATAGCCAGAAGGACTTAATATATAAGTTTTGCATGAGGGAAGCCTGGTTCAATCTCTAACACCTCATGGATTCCCAAGCATCATTGGGACAGACCTCAGTGCTCTATACCAGGATTAGCCCCCAAGAACCACCAGGAATGATGAATGATGCTCAAGCAGAAAAACTTGCTATCCTTCCTGATCTGTTTTCCAGATGTTGATTCAAAAGCAGTGTTTTAAATGATATCGGCAATTTGATTGTTGGGTGATAGAGACTGAATTTGGGCAAAAACTATTTTGCAATCATGATATCAGCCCTATGATAAATATTTAACATGGACCTGTGGCTGAGAACTCCAAGCCTGCTAGGATCAAGACTGGGCTTCCTTCATCAAGATCCCCAGATTTCCAATAGTTTGGCAGCCACACCCACAAACTGACCCCCGGCACCATGTAATCTCATGAACGGCCAAGATACACAGACTATAAAACAAAACTCCTGGAAGAGAGCAATACAGAATCTCGCCTGACAAGCTACCTGTGTCGTATTTGATATGCCCAAAACAGTAACAATAATGGGCCTCATTCTCCTAACCCTGAACACAACAGGGACGAATGGAAATGTTCCTGGCGCCCGCGCCAGCAAATCGATGAACAATGGAATGACAGTGATACAATGATACAGTGATGTAATATAAAAAGAAATATTTTCTCATACACAGATAGGTATAAACATGATGGACAGATAATATACAAATATATAAATATGTTCTTAACTATAATACTAGAATATTTATAAAAACTATGCATATCATCAAAAATATAGTATTCCTATACTATACTGACACTGACACTAACATTCACTTCTATGCGGTATTTTTTTGCTATGATAGTTTGAGTTATAGTTTCTTTTTATGATATGCTTTAGATATAGCTCTAGAAAAATCCAACTGAATGTATTTAAGAAAAAATTGATTTTAATAGAGATATCTTGATTTATTTTAATATTATAATATATATTGTTTCACTCTACCAATTAAAAATAATTAATGGAACATATGGATCTGTTAAAATAACTTATACACAATATAATTCAGAACTAACATACTTATATAAATACTGGGCATATGTTCAACTAACTACTGAAGAATATTAATTATAGAAGTAGGCAAAAAGCTTAGACAAAGATGAAGCATAAAGGAAAATAATCATAAAAGCTATTTCCAATGTTGCTGTGTATCTTTATGCACTTAGGAAAGTCATTTCCCCTGGGTTTTTACTAAAAACATCAATTTTTAGAAGTAAGATATGATGTCAAGTCACTTAGATTTTCCTTATACTGCCTCTGGGATTCTGAATTGCTAATCATGTCCTCTACCTTATTATGCATTTTCCTTTGCAGTTTGAGTAATAAATATATGGAAAAAAGAGAAATGGGATAGAGGTGGAGAACTATTGACTCTCTAATGGTGGGGTTTGTCATACTTGAAGCATTTGCTAGTATAAAACAATAACAGGAGAACTGTTATAAATCATGGTATCTCGAAACAAATAGGTAAAAGGATTTCTTCTGTCAAAATAAATAGGGTAGAACTAAAAAAATATATTTAATCTTTGTTTAAGAACATACTTTTTATTTAAAAATATTTTAAAATTTCAAAATGTAATGTTACTTGGTAGCTTTCAGTTAATATTAAGGAATATTTGTGCCAACAATCCATGTATAGGATTAAATAGTCCTCTATTGTATACTAAACATTAATTAGAAAAAGGGGACTTTTTTTTTGTATTTTCCTGCTTTCAGTTGAGAAGTAATTCTCTGAAATGAAAAATCACTGTATGATTCTTGCAAAGCATATATTTACACACAAACATATAGCAGTAAGATGGTTGTAAGGTGTCATGAGGACCATCAGTATAATGGATGTTTGAATAAATTTTATTTATATCGAAGAAAGTAATAACGGGAAGTAACAGCTTTTTTTAAGGACAGAATTATACCAAAATGAGATATGAAAAAAATTCCAGGCTTAATCTTATTAAAGTTACTAATCCATATGATAGAAGATTATATGTATCAGAAATAAATCCAGTATTAAGACATAGAATAATAAAAAAATACACTGAAAATGTGCTTTTAGTACTACTTATGACTGAGGGTTTTTACTCCGACAGCCAATTGATATATCAGAGATATTGTTTCAACTATCATTAACATATGCAAGTGTGATGCACTTTAATGACAATTCTCACAACCTAAACTAAAGTTACCAAGAATTATTTATAATATTTTTTTTCTAGTCCCTTGTCTGTTGGTGATATTTTTCACTTTGGAAATTAGATTTTAAAGCATAACTTATCATTGTTATGTTTTGGTCTCTCCTTAATGCACTGCAAGATAACATAAAACAATCTTTAAAGAACAAATTTGGACCTTGACACATTAGATCCATGGGTCAATTGAAAAATTTAACTTTTTTATATACAAGCAGAAGGAGTCAGACCATTATGAGATGTTTTCTGCATGCCTTTTCTATGTGTCGGTGCTCATGAGGAACATGCTTCAGCAGCAAAAGATCATTCTAGTGTGCCATACTAATCCTCTCTGTGATCCAGCCAGCATCACAGAACCAACTACCAGAGCCTAATGGAGCCAAAACTAATTCCATGCCAGACAGGACTTGCAATAAACTTTCCCTTCCTTGAACTCCAACTCTATTGACCTTTGCAATCAATAAGTTTTGTGTGCTGGTCCTGAATTAAGTGTTCAAGAAGGTAAAGGAACAAAAAAGCAGTTATATGTAATTTGGTGTATTAATATATTAGAATATAACTGAAATACAAATTTAATACACATTATTTGTGAAGGCCAAAAAAAAGAGAGAGCGTATTAATGTTTCATTCACAGACATATTAATTGGCTTCTTAATGAATATGATGAATTGGAAATAACAGTGAGATATGAAGTTCAAGCAAAAAAAAATCTTTTATCCTTGTATTTCTGCTTTATGTTCAGAATCTTTTGAGAAATTCGAATCTATTGAGACAATGAAACTATGTTCTGACCCTAACATCATTAATTTGTAGCTTTATTTTTTATATGAATTGTACTCAGGGAGTCAACTTATATTTAGTTAGAATTGATTTTGGGAGGATCATAAGACATGATATTACATGTGGAGATAAGGCTAACATTATGACTCAAGTGATCAGGCTTTTTAATTCTCTAAGACACACACGACTCATAATTCTCTAGTTCACAAGTCGTAGTAAATCATTAGGATGTAGCTAAAGATTTATTTTAAAAATCACCACCAAAAAAGAGATCCTCCGTGTGAAAAATATAATTTTACTTTACTATAAATCAGACCCACTTGGATTCTTATTTCTTATTAATTTTCTTGGTTTTGAATACTACGGTGACTTGGTCCTGTTCAGAAAGAAAATTTAAATATCAGTACATTCACAGTAAACACGCAACTCTAAAAACTCTCCTAAAGACTTATTTGACAAGTGAATATCGGTAATTTCCTTTAATTGAAAATATTTTATATGTGAGAACATTACTGTCATATGGTCAATTTATTATGTCTTTTTAATGTTTATATTTCCTTCTTTATGCATAATGGCACTTCATATTCATGGTTCTATTTTTGAAAATTGCAGTCTTACTTTATAATATATTATCAAAGATTAAAAATAAAATTCCAATCTAAGAAAATGAGGGATGTGGATAATATATAATTACTCAAATGATCATGACTCCTTTGATTTTAAATTGTAGGCATTGAAAACAAAATTCAGTGAAACTTAATCTTTTGGAAAAGTTTTATATAAAATCTGTAGTGAGAGTAACTGGAAAGGACTTTGTGTAGACATACACAATCCCAATGGTGCTTGGAAGAGGACAACAATGCTTGGGGGACTAGATTGTATCAGGAATCTAGCCAAAAAAACAGATATGTCACATGACACATTTCACATTTTTGTTAAAAAAGGTGAAAAAAAATGCCATGAAAGAAAAGAAGAGAAATAAGTTCAATTATAGCTTTTTTTTTCTGTATTTACCTTTTAAAACACTATTGCAGAATTTGAAGTACATTTAAAAAAAATGTTTATGGCCAAAACTAATAGTGTAGCAGGTAGGGTTTTTGTTTTGCATGAAGCTGACCCTGGTTCAATCTCTGTTATCACATAGAGTCCAGGGAATCCCACCAGGAGTGATGCCTCAGCAAAGAGGTAGGAGTGAAATCCTGAACTCCGAAGGATGTTGCCTCCCCTGTCCGCCCCCCCCCCCAAGTTTAATAGGAACACCAAGAAATGTTTTTGAAGACTATTTTATGGAGTAACTCCAAATTGTGGGTAGAATTTACTAAGAATAAAAAAGAATAATATTATTAAGTTTATAACTTTGGGAAGTGTAAATTAGAAAGGATGCTACCATTTAATCTAGTTTTCCTCCTGATCACCTATATATTAATGTTTTTTTGAAAATCAGTGGGGAAAAATAAAGTTTATAAAAATATGACAAAATCGAATGTGTAATGTTTCTAATGTGCATGCCTTTCTTTCAAGGAGTAAATATCATTTAATTTACAAAAAATAATAATTCAAAGGTCACAGACTACCTTTCCAGCCCCCCCACCCCATTTTGACACCTTTGTGCATTCATCTCACTGTTTGACTGTTTACCTCATGCATTCAGTAATATAAATTCCTTGGCATTTAGCTGGATCTTTTTTTCCTTTGTGATTTGAAGTTCTTTCCCTTTTTTAATTAGATTGACCTTTTGGTTCACTTGAATGCCCTCAACCTGACAAAGAATAACTGTTCTCTTCTGAGGCAACCAGAAATGAACAGAGAAAGAGTGAAACACTGACATAAAATGAAGGTTTTCGATGCAGTGATCTTGGTATTATAATTATATAATCATTACTTTTCATAGTCCCTAACAGAGGAATGCCTGGCTCTGCACAATTCTCAGTGTTTCGATGTAACGAGCTGCCTCTTATCTTCCTAAGTGGACACTTTTATAGTGCTCCTTAAGACTAATGCCTTTAAAGTACTTTAAAGTGTCTAATAATAGCTGACCTACCTTATCTTTCTAAAACGCAGCAAATAATATAAAAGAAATAAAATTCTGATTGGTCTTCTCATTATCATTATATGTACATGATATACTTACATATGCATGTGAATATTTGTGCATATGTCTGATAAACAAATTATATATATATATATAATACATACCTATACATTATAAAAAACAAACTGGAATAACATTGTAAGCTATAAGTATTCCAGTTTAATCCACACTGTCAATTATCCCAAAGGCTCTATAAAAATAAAATATTTATTATGCTTTTATTCACATAGGACCCAGAATGTATAACTCAACTCATGCGATTAAATAATAACTAATAATTTTTAGTAATGTCTTTGGGTGAAAACTTCAGATATACAGTAGATAAGAATTTACTCTGAAAACTTTTGTTGCTTATGGCAGACCTACAGTAATAATATGTAAGAATCTTCCACTTTTTAGTCATTTAAGGAATAAATCACTTTAAATTTCTTAAGATTGGTGTGAACTGACTGGTTCATGTTCAATTCTGAGTGGTAATTTTAGTAGTTACTGGGTCAACTCGACCTGAATACATGATCTTTGAATATGATCATTGAATTCAAGATTGGTAAAGCTATTTAAAAAGAACTTCCAAGTAGAGATATTCTGTTTAAATATCTCAAGTTTACCAAATTAAGTTTGAATAGGAACTGAAGGTAGAAGAGCTATCAAACAACTACAGAAACAATTCAATGACTTAAAATGTGGCAAGTAAACATTGTAGTCAGGGTAAGTGTGCAACCAACACTTAATCAAATTATATTAAGAACTCTATAGAACTCTTTTGGACCACAAGAACAATATCTATAATTACCACAACATGAAAATGTACTACTAATCATATTTTAGTGAAAAAATATTAGGAAACACAACAGATATTAAATACACACAAATAAATTTGTGTGTATGTAAGGTCTTTATCTTTTGTGTATGTATGTGTGTTTACATTTATAAGTTTATACACAATTCAAGTAATATTCAACCATTATAATTTGAATCTATAAAGAAATTTACATATTATAGAGGATTGCTTATATAATATTAACTGTTTTGAAAATAAAACTTATAATTATTCTAAGTGTAGGAGAAGTGGGTGCATCTCTTAAGTTTTTTTTTATTATGTTTTGTTTTGAGGTCACACCAGCAGTGTTCAGAGATTACTCATAGTTCTGTGCTCCAGGATCAGTCCTGGTAGTGATAGAGGAGTCAGATATGGTTCCAGGGATTAAATCCACATTAGATGTGTGCCAGAAAAATGCCCTACCTGCTGTACTATTTTCCTGGCCCACTATTTTGCTTTCTAAATAGGAACTAATAAAAGTGGCAACACAAATTTACCTGGGTAGTGACTCATTATTAAGGTAAGAGAGAATGCTTTAGACTAACAAAAACTGGATACAGTAATAACAATCCTACTTAAAACAGCATCAATGGACACAATAGAAAGAATATGTGGGGACTGGCGAGATAGTACTGCAAGGTGGGTGCTTGTCTTGCAAGAGGCCAACTGGGCTTGACCCCTGGCACCCCTTATGGACCCTCAATGAGTAATTTCTGAGCACAAAACCAGCAGTAGTCTCTGAGCATCGGTAGATGTGACTCCAAACACCTAACAAAGTAAATAATATGTAGTTGGTTACTTTACAGGTAGGTAAGTATGTTTACATAAGATGCTGGGCAATTTTAAGGCTACTCAGAGAAGAAAGCTTTATTTTTTCAAGAAAAGATACTGAGATGATTTATCCATATGCAGAAAAATATGCTTCTATATAACACATACATAAATACTCTTGAAATAAAATATTTAGCTTAATGTAAGCTTTAACTCTTAATGTAAGATTTATGTAAGATTAATGTAACTTAATGTAAGATTTAACTCAATGTAAGAGTTAAATCTATAAATTCTTGGAATAAAACAGAGACAACTTTCATAATCAAGTAAATAAAACAAATGGTTCTTAAGCTTGATTAAACTTAACACTTAAAGAAGAAAATGATAAGTTTGACTTCACAAGAACTATAACTTTCCCTTCTTCAATGAAAAAGCAATTGGAAAAAAATATTTGCAACTCATTTATCTGATTTATAAACACATTTATCTTGGGAAATAAATAACTCACACAATTTAATAATATAAATAACCAATTAAAATTTAATATATAGAGAAGTTCAATTAAAATGCCAGAAAATATATTTTAACTAAAAATAAAAACTTAAAAAAACCCTCATATTTTATACCATTTCAGAAATGAGCCAAAGATACAGTACAGTGGTGAAGAAGCTTTCTTTTTATGCAGACAGCACTGGTTCAATCCCCAGCACCATATATGGTTCCCTGAAGCTGGCCAGGAGCATGATCCCTGAGCACCAAAGTGTGTGGCCTCCAAAACAAATCAAACAGCAACAACAAAGACCAGAAACCCCAGCCAGATTGTGAAAAAATTGAACTTCTCATTCTTTTCTTTAGATAATATCAACTATGCCACTTGAGATTATAATTTGATGGTTCACAAAATGGTAGCATAAGTTTACAATATAAGCCAGCAATTATACATCTGATACTTATCCAAGAGAAAATGAGGCACACTATAACACAAAATCTTGTATGTAATTTTTATAGTGGCATTATTTATGGCAATCAGAAAATAGAAACAATCCAAAATTATATCATTTGTTTATATGAATGGATAAACAAAAGGAAATTGAAAAATAATTGAAGTCCACTAAGTCCAAAGTAAACAGAAAATAATAAAATAATAAAAATGGAGATCAATCAAAGGTAAAATATAAAACATAGCCAGAATAATCAAAAAGTGGTGCTTTGAAGTGATTAATAGAATTGACTATATTTTTGTTGTTATTGGTTTTTGAGTCACACCCGGAGATGCTTAGGGGTTACTCCTGGCTCTGCACTCTGGAATTACTCCTGGTGGTCAGGGATTGAACCCGGGTCCGCCAAGTGCAAGGCAAATGCCCTACCCGCTGTGCTATTGATCCAGCCCAGAATTGACTATCTTAAGATACTATTTATTTACTATTACTTAGGTTTGTGGTAGCTTACTGATTTTTTGCATCTATGTCCATCACGATTATTGACCTGTCACTGTCACCTGTCATCCCATTGCTCATCGATTTGCTCGAGCGGGCACCAGTAACATCTCCATTGTGAAACTTGTTACTGTTTTTGGCATATCTAATATGCCACAGGTAGCTTGCCAGGCTCTGCCGTGAGGGCAGAATACTCTCGGTAGTAGCAGGCTTTCCGAGAGGGACAGAGGAATTTAACCCCGGTCAGCTGCATGCAAGGCAAATGCACTACCTATTGTGCTATTGCTCCAGTCCAGGTCTTCCTATTGACCTGAAATTTTCTTTTTTCCCTATATTGTCCTTTACAGGTCTCACAACCCAGGCAATAATTGTCTTCTTGTACTGTGTTTGATAAATTTATTCTTCAGTTTTGAATTGTTTGGAAGTATGTGAGAAACACATATTTGGATCACTTTTTTAAAGCTTGTTAGAATTTACCATTGGAAAATATTGATTTGTACCTTTGATTTGGGACAGGATCCTTATTACTATTTCATGAATCTGTTCAAGTTTACTATATGCATGGTTCAGTTTTGAAATTTCATAAGTTTCTATAATTTGGACCATTTCATCTATATTCAATCAGTTGCAATATATTGTTGAAAATGCTATCTTATGAGTCTTTGTGTTTCTGTACTATATACGTAGAATAACCTCTTCCTTTTACTCTCTTATTTCTTTGTGTTTATTCTTCTTTATATTTTATTAATATATTCAGGGACCCATCTCTTGGTTTTATTGATATTTCAGATTCATTTTTGATCACTATTTTGTTCATTTTTGTTCCAATTTTTAAGGTATTTACCTGTTTAAGTAAAATAAAATCATAATAAAATCATTTTATTGAGAAAGAATAGTAAGATTAGGGAGAATGTACAATTCTCTGGAAAATGAGAGAGTGAGAAAAACAGAAATGGTTCCATAAAATAGGAGATTATGCACTCCAACGTGTGACATGGGTAGCCGCAGTCCCCTACTGAGTAAAGGAGACAGGTCATGCATCTGAGCTGGGATGTAGCCTTCTTCAAAACAGAGTACTGTTCCATTTTTTGTTTTTGTTTTATTTCTTTGAACTAACTTCTGCTTTTAATTGTTCTATGTGTTTATGTGTGAAATTATACATTTTTGATATTCTTGTTTCATAGGTTCATATTGCTATAAAATTTCTTGTCCTTACTGTTTATGCTAGAGCTCTTATATTTGGTTGTGTATTAATTATTCACTTATAAATTTTGAAACAAATTTCACCTTGGTTTGCAAAAATAACAAATAAAACTACTTCTAAATGAAAGTCTTTTTGAATAGGGAAAGAAATTTACATCAAAATAAAATAACATTTTCCTAAATTAGATAATATATTTGTTGTTCGCTTTCTTGATTATTAGAGCGTTATAGTATAACTTACATTTTCTTTCCCCAATGTTAAATTATGCTATAATTATATTTAACATCACCTCAGAAGAAACAAACTTTATATTGTTTATACCATTTTTTACTTTCAATGTCTTTTTTTTGATATATTACTTGTATTTATCTGATATAGGAATGACAAGTGTCAACATCATATTAATGATCTATATGAGGAAGATATCAACAAATTTACATTTACAGGAAAAATATTCCCTTTATGAAAACATTGGAAATATCAACAATTTACACAACATATATCCCATTAACATCTCTAGGCTTATATGAAAACTAGTAATTTCTCATTTTATTTGTATATGACCTGTCCTTTTTCATGTTATATCATGTTCCCTTCCACAATTACATCTCTTACATACTCATATACAATTTGGGGAGGGGACTACTATAGTCTGCAGAGAAGGTGAACATGTTACAAATCTTTCAATAATCTTAAAGGTGAAAACAATGATATAAAATTCATTGGAACCTAAAATTTGTTGGAGACATGAAAATTCAATAGGGAGGGCCAAGATATTAATAAATGGTTTCTAGCTTTATTAGATGGTCATTATAAACTTGTTATAGTAATCAGGGCCAGAGGGATAGTACAGCAAGTAGGGCTCTTTTCTGGCATGCAGCTCACCCTGGTTTGATCCCCGGGGTTCCATATGATTCCCTGAGTTCTACTAGGAGTGATTCCTGAGCATTGCTAGATGTAGCTCAAATCCCCCAATATGTGAATGGTAAAAATCACACCCACCATGCCAAGAAAACTCAGAATTGCCATGGCAACCCACAGGAAAAAATGTGTATTAAAACCTGGTGAAGCTTTGATATTAAGAAATAATCAACCCCAAAGCCTCCTTTTGCTTTGAAATATCTTTTCTATGCCATCCTGCCATCCATAAATCAAGTTATTCTTTTTCAGTATGGGTGCAAATTAGAAATTTCTATAGAAATGATGCTAATCTCTCTGGATTCTTTTAAATCGCCTCTGTGAGTGTATACTGTAGCTTTGGAATAGTCAATCTTAAAAATGATATTCCCCATTCTTTAGTATGCTTTCACTTTTATTCTCAAGGGTATAATATTTCTTAATAAACACTTTTCTCTCTTTCTCTAAGTTGCACTTGAATTCTTTTCAGTATTTGAATGGACCTAGTCTTCTGATCACGATTATCAGCTTTAACCCAAACAGTGCACTTCCTATATTGTACAACATCTATTTTATTTAACCAAGACAGAAAACAATCTAACCATATTTTTGTCATACAATATACACAGAATGTTCAATTTTAGAAAAATAAAATCTAAGAGAATGAGATTTCTTTTACCTGCATTGAAGATTAGCCTTCTGGTAATTTTGTCATATTTACCTTGCTTTTTGCAAAGCCCTGTATAAATATCAATCCTGTGTTATTTCCCCTTACATTTGATTTATTTGGTGGATTGGGTTTCCAAGCATAACTCAGAAGGTTTAGGGGACTATCCACTGGTCGTCTGCCAACCTTCTCATTGTTCAGTGTGAGGGGCAAAGGATGTGGTACTGCTCAGGCCCTGTGGTGATGATACTGATCTGTCAGTACCATCAAGACAGACAATGTTCCTGGACCTAAAGAGCTGCACCCAGCAGTGCTTGGAAAACCATGTGGCATGAGGGAATGATTTGGGTTCTAGGTATAAGTCCTGTGCCTTAACCTCTAATTTTTCTGGCTCCTCCCTCACATTTAAAAAACGAAATAAAATTGTTCACAGTTGACAAGGTGAAACTTACTTAGTATATTGGGAAAATTAGTAAAATCCTAGTGATTATTTTAAAGGTAATATTTTCTCAGGGTAAAGAGACATTGTTTTATTTTTTAAAATGGATCTTATATATCTTACTATCTTAGAATTTTTGGTTACTAGTCCAGGCAATGTTTGCTCTCTGCCTAAATTTA
Source organism: Sorex araneus (assembly GCF_027595985.1). Taxonomy (NCBI): domain Eukaryota; kingdom Metazoa; phylum Chordata; class Mammalia; order Eulipotyphla; family Soricidae; genus Sorex; species Sorex araneus. Next base: position 69,767,010 of record NC_073304.1, on the reverse strand, counting down.
AATCCTCAAATTGTTTATTTCTTTTGAAGGCAAAATGATTTGTGTGAGTGCTTATTTTCCTCCATGTAGCTGATTCTTTGGGGATCAATGGCACAATTTCCTACTCTGGAAAGAGACACTGCCCATTAGTTTATAATATTTTATAAGCTTATTATGATGGTTTCTTTCTTCTTACTAGGTATTAGATTAACTAGACACATAGCATTACTCCAAATGATAATTTAGCGTTTAACATTTATTTCAGAATGCAGTATGCTCTATAGAAATTATTTTTATGATTTTATTTAATTAATTCTTAAAGTACAAGTTTGTTAACATTGACTAGATGAAGGAAACAGGAGTCTGGGGCTCAACACAATCTCATATTTTTTAGAATTGTTAATGAAAATCTAGATTCTTCCTTTTTTTAACCATCTTACTACATTAGTGATTTCATTACTAAAAATACCTTTGAATCCATTGTAATTAATATTATTTGTAGAAGTCCCTTCTAATTAGTGAGACCTACCTAGTACTTTGTTATAATAATAGTAATTGTTCTAGATTATTAGGATTCTTTTCATTGAAATTTGTTATTATGGCTAAAGAAAACTACAAAATTTTAAAATATATTCATAAACATATCAATCATTTTACTTAATTTAACAAACATGACAATTCTATTTATTGGCAATAAAATTACTAAAACTGGATATAAGTATGACCAATCTTATTGGCAATGAAGATGTAAATGACATGCTGTAGAACTCCATGCCAGGCTGTTTCATCCTAGATGCCCCAGAGAGGGGTGGATGAGATCCCTCCCTGCCCCAAGGAAACAGCTCCAGCAGCAAAAAACCTGGAGTACTCAACAGCGACCATGCTCATGGCCACTCTCCACAAACTCAGGCCAAGCCTCACCCAGAAATGAATGTATTTCTGAACCTCATGATAAGTAATACATTACACCACCCATCTTCCAAGAGTACCACACCACATTTCATGGGATTTAAAGTAGGAGGCAACCAATCTTAGAGAGAAATACGTTTTTACACACACACACACACACACACACATTTATATTTGTATATATATGGACTAGAGCAATAGCACAGTGGGTAGGGTGTTTGCCTTGCATGCTGCCCACCCAGGTCCTATTCCTCTGTCCCTCTCAAAGAGCTCGGCAAGCTACAGGGAGTATCCTGCCCGCAGGGCAGAGACTAACAAGTTACCCATGGCTTATTCAATACGCTAAAAACAGTAACAAACAGTCTCACAATGGAGACATTTCTGGTGCCACTTGAGCTAATTGATGAACAATGGGATGACTGATGGTGCTACAGCATACATATATGCATACAAGGCTCAACCTTTAACATGTTAGTGATCTCTTATAGAAGGGCTTAATGTCCCCTGGGTGAAATACAACAACTTCACACTCTTTCCCTCAAGGAAACTTTTGGAGCATTTTTAGTGGTTTTTCAAAACAAATAATATAAAACAAACAATTATTTCTATTTTGTTTTGGGGCAGGGGTTGGGGTTCAGGAGGGAAATATCCGAAATATGGTGGTGGGAAAGTGTAACGATGGTGGGATTGGTGTTCAAATATTAAATGTGATCAAATATTGTGAACTACTTTGTAAAATAAAAATATATTTTTTTAAAAAAGATGTGAATGATGAAGCTCATGTAAAGGGAGGAAAGCAGGTATACCATTTGAAATCTCCTATGTTCCAACTTGGAATGTGTAATACATTTACTGTTATTAGTGGTATTATCTCTTCATCTTTATTTTCTCTCTTGTTTTTTTAAATAATGCTACTTTACTTCACTAAGAAATAAATAAACCAATAACAATGAAAAGCAAACATAGTTGAGATAATTGTTTTGAGGGAATATTTTGGTATGCTTTCAAAGTGCATGACCAAAATCAGGTCAAATGAAAAGTAGATTAAAAAGCTTAAGGTGATCACTGAATAGAAGAACTCTTGAAGGTTAAGGATTATATGAGATGTTGTTGGACAATTTCAGAGAGAAGGAAGAGAGTTTCATGAAGAACTTGAAATCAAGGGAATTGCATACTCATTAATTAAAATCAAGTTGGTCAGATTTTAGTTTTGTCACAATATGTCCAATAGTCTTATCTATGACTTCAAGGGAAATTTAATCTTATCAGGATCAACAGTTTTTCATACACCCAGGTGGTTGCGGTCATAAGCTACAATGAAATAAAAAGCAATTTAATATCATGCATAGACAAAACTATACTATAAAAGCCTGTTACAAAGGTTAAAGATTAAAAAGAAATGATTTGATTATAACATTAAAACTCAGAAGTTAATGGATATTTTTCTTGAAAACTGCTGCTAAATATCTGGGGAGAGAGCTCAAAGGGTTGGACCTTATGCCCTTGTTGAAGTCTTAAGTTCAGTTTCTGGCACCCTCTGCCTTGCCACCTCTGGATGCATGATGAGTAGTCTCCAAGCATTGACAGGTTATCTGAAAATTCAGGGCCTCTGCACCACTAAGACCCAGGAGAGCCCTATCAATAGGCCCAATTAGTGAATTCTCAGGCTAGCACAATCAGGCAATGGATCTCAGTGGCTACTGCAGGGAGTGGCTTCCAGTTGAGCAATCATTAGAAGGCCCCCCGAAGTTCAGAAAAAATGAAACAGAGATTATCACTTGTATCACTTGTCATCCCGTTGATCTTCGATTTGCTTGAGCGGGCGCCAGTAACGTCTCCATTTGTCCCTGTGGCTTGCTAGTGCAGCCCAGTGATATCTGCTTGCTCCAGGCACACGAAGAGCCTCAAATCGTTCATTCAGGGATTTGACGATGAAATCTGACCATCTAGTTGGTGGGCGTCCACGAGGTCTTCTGACATCCCGTGGAATCCAGTCCATAAGAGATCTAGACCAGCAGTTGTCTCTGAATCGCATTACATGACTGGCCCATCTGATTTTTGATGCCTTGGCAAACGAGACAGCGTCCCTGATTCTTGACCATTGAAGGAGGTCAGAACTCCGGATTCCTTCTCTCACTTGAGTGAGATGTGATACTCCTAGCATAGCTCTTTCGATTCCTCTTTGGGATACCCTAATAGCGTTCTCATCCTGTTTGCGTAGGGCCCAGGTCTCTGAGGCATATGTTAGTGCAGGAAGAATGGTGGAATCAAAAAGATGTGCCTGGAGTCAGAGGTTCTTCGTTCTCTTAAACACTTCCTCAACGCTCTTGAATGCATTCCATGCTGCTCTCTTCCTCCTGAGCAGTTCTGGCACCAAATCGTCCCTCATGTTGATTTCTCGACCCAGGTATACATAGCTACTGCATTTAGAGATGTCCGTTCCATTGAGAGCAAATGGAGCTTCAGGGACCAGTTTTTCATGAACATCGTCTTGTTGAGATTCAGCTGAATCCGACCTTTTCACACTCATGGTCAAAGTTGGCCAGCACTTGTGCCGCTTGGCTAATGTTTGGTGTTATGAGAACGATGTCATCAGCGAAGCGGAGGTGGTGTAATTGCCAGCCGCCGTATATCCTCACTCCCATTCCTTCCCATTCCAGTCATCTCATGATGTTCTCGAGGGTGGCACTAAAGAGTTTCAGTGAAATGGTATCACCTTGCCTTATCCCTCTCTTTACATTAATGATCACTTCCTTGTAGAATGGTGAGATCCTGGTGGTGAATCCACAATACAGATCTCGGAGGATTTTGATATACTGAGTTTGAATGCCCTGTTTGGCCAGGGCTTTGATGACCGCCTCATCGAATGACAATGCACTCCATGCTACATATTTTTTTCTATTGATTGGCAGCTGAGTAGTTTCTTAAGAATTTGTGTAACTAGTGAATAATCCAGGTATTTAAATTATATAATTTTCTAATCTTATTCTATATACCCTATAGAAACACTACATTTATCTTCCTATGTGTCAGAAGGATTTAATCATTTTTACTAGACATAAGTGTAATTAAAAATATTGAATATCTCAATGAAAATTAGTTTTAAAAATTATACTTAGGAAATGAAGGTTGCTTTGGAACAAGGCTGTTTATTCATTTTAGTTACAATATAATAATAGTATACCATATATAAGCTTCACAAATTTGTTCAAAAATCGTTTCAGTGCCAACCATTACAATGGATAATTTGATATTTTTTGGTAGGGAGAGGATTAGGCCACACCTAATTGTGCTCAGACTTTACTTCAGTTTTCTATTCTATGCTCAGGAAACATTCCTGGTAAGATTCGGGAAACCACATGGGCCGCCAAGGATCAAATCCAAGTCAACTGAGTTCAAGGCATGCACCTTACCTGCTATACTCTCTCTCCAACCCCATAATTTAACGCTTACAGGTGATTAGTTTCTGATTTATTTCTAAGAATCTTACCTATGATTAGTCAAGATTAAATAACAGAATATATATGTATGTGGAGTATATAGTAAAATTGAAAGAAATTTATTGATTCTCTTATCATGAATATAAGTTTGGAAAACCTTTCATATATTGTTTCCTGTATAGCATAGACATACACATCATTTATCAGGTATAAACAGGGTGTTTAAGCACAAGATACACAGTTGGATGAGATCTTTTGTAAGTCCTATTTACCAATAAATTGGGTTTGGAGAATAGGAACATGGTAGTGAATAATAAGGTGAGTTTAATTTTAAACATTTAAAATGCTAATAGAAGCTATTCATCTACTTAAAATTTCTAATTTGAGGGTTCAAATTTTTTACAGATTATAGTATGGTGACTGTTACACTATTCAAATGGTGTCTTATATGGAGTAACAGATTCTCAGGACTACCTAACACTAATATTAACCTATGACCAACCTGCTACCATTTAACTTGTGTATGTGTTGGTGGGGAGTTTCAGGGAACAACAAAATGAACTCCTACACTTGGTGAACACTGTGGTGGCTATACTAAATAAAGGGAAGTGAAGGTGAGTGGGATGCTAGAGGGATCGTTTTGGTGGTGGAATAGAAGTAGAACTGTGTTGCAGAATGTGGAGATATTAACAAGTATAAATCTATTCCTTTCATATTCTATAGTATTGTTACACAATTATAATAAAAACAGAAATAGTGAGAAAAATAAACTGTGTTGACTGATTTTTGATCATGAGAATTGTGTCCTGAAATCATTAAACAATACTTTTGAGAGATCAAATTTGAGATCTTTTAAAAACACTCTTTTCTTGATTTAGAATAACAGAACAAAACATATTTTTTCTCATTTCACTGGCAACTGAAATAAGATGATGTCTGGGAAATTTTTCAAAAAGCTAAGGATTGTAATAACCCAATGTACCTTTTTGAATCATAATTAAAGAGCAACAAAAACATAGTTTTCCTATTTTATTTCTATTAGTTTGCCTTTGAAAGTCAGTTAAGCAGATGAAAAAGTTGGTGGATGTTTTTATTATGAGTTGAAGAATGTAGGAATGCATAAACTGATAAGAAGAGCTAATGGAACTTTAAATTAATAAACGTTCAAATAAAAGTAAGAACTTATTCGAAAACATCTAATAGAAGAGATCAAATTTTATTTTTCAACTATGGCTAGTAAATCAAAACCTGATGGAGCAATATAATGTATTGTTCTGTAAATTGATCACTTGAAATGAAAAACAATAGTGTGTCTGAAAGCATTAGTTTATTCTTAATTATGTATGGAATGTAATCGCTTGGAAAGTTAGGAGAGGAATATCAGAACGATAATATTTTATATGTTGTGACAGATTCAACAGCTAGAAGGATGCTGAGCAAAACAATATAAAAACAGCTTTGCCACTGAGCCACAATAAAAACCTATTAAAATAGTTCTTTATTCAAAGAATAATTCCCAGTCCAAACTTTATTTCTCTTTAAAGTAAAGATACACTTTACTTTCTGGTCTTTATTTTTATAATGTGAAAGTACAGAATATGCTTAGTAAAATGCATCATTACATACAGAGTTTAAAATTTATTGATAATAATATCTTAGATAGCTGTGATTCTTTTATGAAACATCATTGGGTAACAGTCCAATTGAGGAACTAGGAATTTTATAGAGGCTAGTTAGAACCACTAACGTTTGGGTTTTAATGTTATGAATTTCATCAAATAGAATTTCATACAAGTAGAATCACATCAGTTCTATAAATGTGTATATCTAAAATTTAAATTATGTATCTGAAATGATTCTGAGCTATTTTTCCATATATGTCTGTGTGTATGTCAGCTCATATATATCAGATATTAGCCAGTGACAACAAAGCTAATGTGTTCAAAAATGAATTTAGCAAGGAAATAACTTTTTAGAAAAACAAACTTAAGTGAATCAAGTGAGAAATTTAAAATGAAGATTGCCATCATTTTAACTCTCTAGAAAGGAGAACAAAGAATTTAAAACATGAGTATATTTAATATTGCTTTTTATTATATGGTACCTGATTATTTGAGTAATTTTAATTATTATGTTTAAAGAAGCATCAATATTTAAGAGACTAATATCAATGCATTATTAATAAAAGGGCATAAAAGAGAAAATCAAATGCTAATAAAAAATTAACCATTCCCAGTGTAACTCAAGTTCTCTAGTGCTAAAAATTTATTATATAAAATTACTTTTAATTGATGTTGGGATATAGCTAAAATGGAAGAGAACATTTACAAGAGGAAGGCCTTACATTCAATACCTGACACTAAATACCCCTCAACCCATTCCCATAGCACTGCAGGGTGCGACTCAGGGATGCTAAACATTGTCAAACTACATAGGGACTACTTCCAGGATTGAAGCTAGCACAGCTGGGTGTGACTTCTACAAAACTCACAAAATTAACTCTTACTATATTTCTTAAGTTTTCATTTCATTGTTATGTTTTAATCAAAGGCCCAAATAACCCCTTTTAAAGTATATTGCCTTGTTTTATTAACATATATACAAGAAAGTCCACAATTATAAACTTTAATTTCGTTGTATATCCCAATGACTTTATATAAGCCATAGAAATGAGAACAAGAAATGTCTATTAAGTTTTAAAGAGTAAACTCTCTCAAGTGTGTAAAATAATTTAGCAAGGTTATCCTATAAGATGAGGAGGAATGTAAACTAGAAATTTTCCACAAAATGTATCTTATTTTCATCAGCAAGTGGTCTTTGTTGTAATGTTCTTGAAATCTTTTCTGTCTTGAGGAACTATACAATTTTTAAAATCCCATTTAATTATTCTCTGTGGATTAAAGCATAATTGTCGTTGAACCAGCTGTGCAACCTTGGAGGAATACCATTTCAATAATAAAATCACTTTTAAAAAGCACAGGTGGCTATTATTTTATTCCAAACCTTCCTCCTGAGTAATGTCTATAGTTTTAAAACTGTATTTGCTGCTAAGTACTGCTTTCCCTAGTACATTCATAACAACAATGGCTTTTTTTTCCCAGAGTCTCACACAATGACTGGATAGACAACTATAAGTAGTCATGAAAGAGGCATTTGAAGAAAGGGTATCCTTGTTACTAAGATGGAATGGGATGTACAAAATCAGTAGCATAAGAAAAGAACAAGCATCTTAAAAGCAAGTGGGAAACTTTTTTTCTATGAATCTTTTCTACTTGAATATAAAGTGTTCATATATTTACAGTGACCTACATATGAAAAACTTGACATCTTTGAAAAAAAATTCCAAATAGTTCCAAATACTTACAGGTATTTGAGGTCACTTTTACCTATACTCTACCCACCACTACCCGACAATCTTTTAAGGGAAGTATTGAGATTCATTCAATAAATAACAAAGTCAGAAAGAAAAGGTTTTAAGCACCCTAAAGCCTAGCACATGATTGATAAATATGTAGCATATTAACCAATGTTTGAGCATAAAGCTTATAATAAATTAATTACATGGATTTTGGTATCAATTATAAATATCAAATATCTCCATGAGTTATTCAGGGTACTTCATAGAATTGTAAAGTTCTTAAAATTAGTTGTATTCGTGTGTGTGTGTGTGCTGAGATCATGTCATAAAGTCATTGATTATTAGAGCTGAAAAGAACTTGGCAACTCAATCTAATCTTTTTAATCAATAAAAGACAAGCTAAGAGACTTAAGTAAGATAGTTAATGCAAAATTCTCTCTTTTGCAAATTTTCTTTTTTTTTTTTAAGATGGGACACACAATGCTGTATTCGAGGCTTACACTTAATGCTGTGATCAGGGATCACTCCTGGTGGGGCTCGGTGAGCCAATGGGATGCTGGAGATCTAATGAGAATCAGTCATGTGCAAGACAAGCACTTTACACACTGCACTATCTTGGTCAACTATACTATTTTAAATTTTGGATAAAGTTTTATAGCCATTCACTGTGAACCCTTAATTTTCGGAAATGTTTGGAAAGAAAGACTGGTGGATCATCAAGGAGAATTTTATAAACCAGATCTGTAAATAAAGTACAGCTACTGTTCTGATAGGCAAACAGGACTGTAGAGCAGTCATATAGAACATGTAGTTTGACTTTTTGACTTGGAGTGATTAGAATGTTGTGATGTGTCATTTAGATTCCCCTTCTGAAGCATGGTGCTTCTCTAGTTGCTTTGAGTTATGTCAGAGATAACTTGCAGATACATTATTTTCTGAAAAAAGAATGCCTTTTATGTGAGTATACCTGATGCAGCTATGTTTTTGCTCAAAGGTAACTCGTTTCCATGACTTCTCAATATAGACTAAAGAATTGTCCTATTGCCACAAGACTGAGCAAATTAAGGGCCACCCAACATCATTGTTCTTAGTGATGGTTAAGCATGTTTGTGGGAATTCATAAAGATTCTACATTTTTTTTTATGTAATCATCATTCGTGTGATGCAGGATATCTAAATCACTGAGCAACCCTTGGGCTATTGCCACTATTACCTTTCTAGAAACACTTTGCTAAAGGCAGTTAATAGACACAAATTTTTATCATGAATTCCTTTTTTTTCTTTTCTCTTCATTTTATTTTTTGGGGGGTCACACTCGGCGATGCACAGTGGTCACTCCTGGCTCTGCATTCAGGAATTACCCCTGATGGTGCTCAGGGGACCATACGGGATGCTGGGAACTGAATCCAGGTCAGCCATGTGCAAGGCAAACACCCTACCCACTATGCTATCACTCCAGCTTCTATCATGCATTTCTTACTCAACTATTCCTTTACACAAGAGCATAAGCCCACCTGAAAAATGTATCTCAGAATCTTTCTTTTCCATTGAGGGTGTGGCCTAAATCTTAGCAAGATAGAGATAAAAGTCTCTGCATAGTTTCTCTTATATCATAAAATAAGTTTTATTCTTTCCCTCAAATATATGGAACACTCACTCTGGTAGATATCCAGTATCATAGTCCATTTATTAACGTATTCACATTTTTTGCTGCAGTACTGGTGACTGAACCCATGGCCTTTCCCATGCATGGAAATTGCTCTATTGTATAGTTGTATGCCCAGACTCTTAGCTAGTTATTTTACCTTAAAGCTTTTCATACAATACACTGTCCTGGTCAACAGGCTGAGCCAGCTTCTACTGTCAAGAAATCAGTATATCAGGAAATACCCTATTTGGCCCTAACACATGAAAAAAGAAAGATAGATCAGTAAAATAAAAAAAGTATAAGAATAAAATATATGACTCTTGTAGTAGACAAATTCCAGTGTTTGATACCTTCAGATATGCTTTACAGAGATCTGGATTTGGGGTGGAGGTTGGTGAGGGAAATCCTATCATTTGGCTTCTGGGAAGAGCATTCTTAGTTACCAGTCTCCCATGGGCCTGTCATCAATATTTATAGGGCCATTCTTATTTGTAACATGGTCATATGTGAACAAAAGAACCTGTGCCCATAAATGAGGCCTAAGGGTGTTTGCAGTTTACTTAATTTCAGGTATTTTTTTTTGACATATGAAAAGCCACAGCCATACTTAAATGAGATTCTTAGTTTATTTAGATACATAGATCCCTTAAAAATAGACAATCTTCTTACTATTTTGAATCTAGTCAATTCCATGGACCGATAATCATACTAAATCCCTTGCAAAAGTTCTTAAATCTATTTCAGTTTGGAATTTCTAAACCTTTGTTTTCCTCTCTATCTTTTTTTTAACTGTTTTTTTTTAATTTTTAAAATTTTATTGAATCACTGTGAGATAGTTACAAGCTTTCATGATTGGGTTACAATCTCACAATGATCAAACACCCATCCCCCCACCAGTGCACATTCCCCATCACCAATATCCCGGGTATACCCCCCCTTTCCCACCCTCCCCCTGCCTCCAAGGCAGACAATATTCCCCATATTCTCTCTACTTTTTGGCATCATAACTTGCAACACAGACACTGAGGAGTCATCATGTTTGGTCCATTATCTACTTTTGGCATGCATCTCCCATCCCAACTGGTTCCTCCAGCCATCATTTTCTTAGTGATCCCTTCTCTATTCCATCTGCCTTCTCCCCTCCACTCATGAAGCAATCTTCCAGCTATGGGGCAATCCCCCTGGCCCTTGTATCTACCATCCTTGGGTGTCAGCCTCATGTGATGCTATCCTACACTCCACAAATGAGTGCATTCCCTCTCTTTCTGACTCATTTCACTAAGCATGATACTCTCCATGTTTATCCATTTATAAGCAAACTTCATGACTTCATCTCTCTTAACATCTGCATAGTATTCCATTGTGTAGATGTACCGAGGAAATGGATGAATTCCTAAACTCCTATAGGCTCCCAAGTCTGAACCAAGAAGACCTGGAATACCTGAACAAGATCTATCACCATCAAAGAAATTGAAATGGTTATAAAATGTCTCCCCAAGCACAAAAGTCCTGGCCCAGATGGATTTACTAGTTAATTCTTTCAAACCTTTAAAGAGGATTTACTCCCAATATTCTTTAAGCTTTTCCAGGAAATTGAAGTATCAAAAACACTCCCAAACAGTTTCTATGAAGCAAATATCACCCTGATACCAAAAACGAACAAAGATACCACAAAGAAAGAGAATTACAGACCAATATCCCTGATGAACACAGACACAAAGATCCTTAACAAAATATTAGCAAATAGAATTCAATGATTCATCAAAAAGATCATATACCATGACCAAATAGGATTCATCCCAGGGATGCAAGGATGTTTTAACATTTGCAAGTCAATCAACATAATCCATCATATTAATAAAAGAAATAATAAAAACCATATGATCATATCAATAGATGCAGAGAAAGCATTTGACAAGATCCAGCACCTGTTTATGATGAAAACTCTCAACAGAATGGTCATCGGAGAAACTTCCCTCAATATAGTCAAAGCCATCTACCAAAAGCCCACAGCAAGTATCATTCTCAATGGGGAAAAACTGAAAGCCTTCCCTCTGAGAGCGTTCTCCTCTCTCTCTTTATCTCTCTCTTCCCTTCCATCAACTACTTCATATTTTCTAATGAGTTTTTTTTATTTCTTTGTTTCTGTTCAATTTCTACCTTTTCCCCATAGTTCAATTTTTTAGAAGAATCTGAAGGAGTTTCCTTCCTAGTTCTTAAAGACTTTTGACTTCTTCCGATTCTCTAATTCTTTTAAAATTTTCTAAGTCTGATCTCCACTGCTCCCTTCTGTTTTACTTTTACTGAGGATCACAGACATGCCTAGTTTTGGTGCTCACATATTTAGTTATGGTGCTAAAACAGGGTCACATATAAGGTTGTGGTGCTTACACATGTGCTCACTGGGGGGTCACACTCATTTATCTTGTTGTTCCTACACGTCTGATTATTGTGCTTGGTAGGGGTTCCTTCCCTATATTTATAGTGCTCACACACATCTGACAGTGCTCTGGATGCTAGTATCACAGAGAGCAGAGACAGAATGGACGAACAACAGAGCTGTTTAGGACTGTATGCAGTACACACAGGAGCAGTACAGTGCATGCATGCCTTACTATTGTGAGGCAGGAACTCTAACTCATTGAGCTCTTGTCTACTCTTCTCTTTCTAGAAACACTTTGCTAAAAGCAGTTAATAGAGAGTCTCACTTTGCATTTCCCACTCACTTTATCTAGAGGAAGAATTTCATACAGCTTCCAACTTCTCTGTGGCAGACAGAACTTTCAGTAGAATCTATATTTTCTAAAATTTTATTTTATCTTTATAAACTAGTTCACAATATTTGATGACATTTAATATTCAAACACCAATCCTACCACCATTACACCTTTCCAACACCATATTTTGGATTTTTCCATCCCAAACCACACTCCCTGACACAAAGCAGAAACACAACAATTTATTTTGTAGTCTTTGTTATATATATATTATATATAATATATATAAATTATATATGTATGTATATATATATATATATATATATATATATAAAACCTGCCAAAAATGCTCCCAAAAAGTTACCTTAGAAAAAAGTGTGTGAAGATTGTTGTATTTTACCCAGGGACCATTAAGGCCTTCTATAGAAGATTACTAACATGTTGTTAAAGTTTGAGCCTTGTGTGAATATATATATGTATAAGTATATATATACATATATATAATGTGTATATAGATCACTGTCATTGTATCACTGTCATCCCGTTGCTCATCGATTTGCTCAAGCGAGCACCAGTAATGTCTCCATTGTGAGACTTGTTATTATTGTTTTTGGCATATTGAATACACCACGGGTAGCTTGCCAGGCTCTGCTGTGTGGGCGAGATACTCTCGGGAGCTTGCCGGGTTCTCTGAGAGGGGCAGAGGAATCAAACCCGGGTCAGCCGTATGCAAGATGAATGTCCTACCTGCTGCGCTATCGCTCCAGCCCGTGTATGTGTGTATATATATATACACACACAAAAAAAAATGTGCTGCTGTACTTATGGAATATGAGTGGCGTGAGGTATATGATGTCCAGGAATAGGATCACTCATGGATGAGGCTCTGCCCTAACGTGTGAAGAGTGACTGTGAGCATGGCAGAGGTTGAGTTCTTGAGGTTTTCGGTTGCCGGGGCTGGGTCCCTTGAGGCAAGGAGGGGCCTCAAGTTTACCATCTCAGGGTGCTCCGAATGAAACAGCCTGACAAGGGTCCAGCGGAATGGCTATCGCAAGCCCAGAATCTGTATTTTCAGTTTATCTCTGTTCTCAATATATCTACTTCATTGTTTAATTTCTGGCTATTAAATAACAGACATACATTATAGTTTTATTTTTTTATAATTGAGAATCAATAATTCTTTGTTATAAGGTAAATATAACAAAAAAGCTGAACTTCATTGACTTCATATCACTATCATCCTCTTTGATCGTCAATTTGCTTGAACGGAACCAGTAATATCTCCATTCGTCCTTGCCCTGAGATTTTAGCAGCCTCTTTTTACTCATCTTTCCCAAAGGTGCTGCATTAGAGGCTCTTTCAGGGTCAGGAGAATGAGACCCATCATTGTTACTGTATCAGGCATATAAATACATATATTTATTTGGCATATAAATATGAATTCACTTCACATAATAAGTTTATATCCTACTCAGAAAACACAATATATTTCTAGTCTATATACAGTCAACATGTGGTCATCAAATCACTAAGATTTCTCTAATGTTTTGTCTCTACTATTATCCTGAACTCAGAGGCTTCTGATATATTGTTGCCTCTGCCAACAGTTAGTGGAAAAGAAGATCTGTGAACATTACCTACGTGCCTGTGTGTGTGTGTGTGTGTGTGTGTGTGTGTGTGTGTGTGTTTAGCCTGAAAATAATTTACTTCAACTCTGAGTTTATCCAGAGTTTGGTCATATAACCACATTTAAGTATAAAGGGTACTAGGAAATGTTGCCATGTTTATTTCATGAAGAATCTTACTTTTTATATGTTATCAAATAATATTCTAAGAAAAATTGTAATGAAGACTGTAATGAAGATCATTACCATTAATAAGTTTGTCAATAATTTTATTCCTCAGCTATAATATATAAGATATATTATTAAGTAAGGTATATAATGTAAAAATTATCTTTAGACAACTTAAAAATTTTCACATAGTTAAAAAGAGGGAAATGAAATGTACTGTTATATAAACAAAAGAGATTTTGACAAATAACTATTAACGCTTAGAATATATAGATATTGAAAATCAAATTTAACTTTCTATACATGTTCCCTATAATTATGTTTAATATTCCCTAAGTAAATATTGATAAGTTGGAGTCTTCTTTAAAGGAAATATGGAATTACATATTACATATTCACACTATAATGATATAATAGTGATAGATATAGTGATAGATATAATGATGGTATATTTATATTGCAATCATCAGGAGATTATTTATTTTAATTTAGTCAACTGTATCCCCTGGATCTTATATAGGAAATGTAGTTGGGTTAAATAACTTTTATCTATGAAAATTTATATTCCTTTGGCATTAGAATCCTTGTAATTATTCTGATACTTGTTTTTCTTATTTTATTAATTTGAAAAAGCAACACTTTTGACTACATACATTTAGGCAAATAGTATATCAAATTGGCCGCTTTATATATATTCTGATCATAATACTTATCTTTACTTACTATGGAGAATCAAATTTCAAGTCCTATAGAGAGTACAATAAAATTATTCTCAAATACAAACTTATATAAAGAAAAATCAAAGATTAAATTATATAATCATTATTTTAATTATGTATTTATGTTTTGCTACATTTTTGGTTCATTTATGAGTCACACCTGTCTGTGCTCAGGACTTACTCTTGGCTCTTTACTCAGCAATCATTCCTGGTGGGGCTCAAGGTGTTATATAGGATGCTGAAGATCAAACTTAGGCTACATGCAAGGTGAGTGCCACTTACTATGCAGTTACTATGGCCCTGTGAGGTGAATTTTTAAGCTAAGCTTTCAGGGATATTGTCTCGTTCTAGCTCTACTAGGTATAAAGTCAGATACCCCTTTCTTTGCTTTGAAGGTTGTTCTATAACCTATGTTACTATTACTTGCAAATTGTTCAGCAGTTATTAAAACCCTTTTTCTAATTAGCTCTTTCTGTGATATTTGCATAGCAAATATATTAACCAAGTTCCCCTACTTCAATTTGTGAACAATCTAAAAGATCAACTTCAGATTTTGGTCAGTCTAGATCAATATAGCTCCAGAGCTCCCAATGAAATATTATAAAAACTATGTTGCAATACACTGCAGTGGAACATCTTTCTGTGCTAAGTATAGCTTGTCTTACTCCCTTCAAATATTGATATTGAGATTAATCTTTAAGAAACAAATAACCATAAATGTTATCTCAGAGACTGTTCCATATCTGGAACATATCTGGGACAGTTGACAATAAAAGCAGTAGAAAGTAGAAGTCTCTAATATAGATTTTTATGGGCAGAAGAGATAGCAAAGCCAGTAGGTACTTGTTTTTTACATTGCCAGTCCAGGTTCAATCCTCAAGACATAGTCCCTTGACCAAACCAACAGTTAACCTTGAGCATAGAGTCAGGCATAAGCCCTAACCACTGCTGGATGTGACTTCAAAATAATAATAATAATAATAATAATAATAATAATAATATATTTTAAACATGATGACTTCACAATGATTAACATTGAGGATAGCACAGTAGCACTGTAGCAAAGTTGTCCCATTGTCCATCGATTTGCTTGAGTGGGTACTACTAAGGACTCCATTGTGAGACTTGTTGTTACTGTTTTTGGCATATCGAATACACCACAGGTAACTTGCCAGGCTCTGTCATGCAGGCGAGATACTCTCCATAGCTTGCCGGACTCTCCGAGAGGGATGGAGGAATTGAAACAGGGTTGGCCTCATGCAAGGCAAATCTTTACTAGCATGCATTAATGGTGTAATTGTCAAAACTTAGTTTTAACTAAGATATGAGAACATATACTATCAATGTAAAAACTTTTGTATAAGGGAAGTATGACGAAAGGAATTGGATATTTATTATTTAGTTATTTTGTTTTTAAGTATTTATAATTGTCAAAGAGGTAAAATGTACATTTATCAACAAAATACACACATTTTAAGCACAAATCACTTAAAATATTTTAGAAACTTTTTATTTTACTCATATATTTTAGATCTTAATTTTCACATTGATTAATTTAAAATTTTTTATTAAAGAATAATTGACATATTGACATAGTTTTAGGGATGTAATGTTATGCTTTTATATTCATGTCTATTAAAAATTAACCATTTCTATACAGTTACATGGGTTTTTTTTTCTCATTAGAGACGTTTCAAGATGTACTGTCTGAGTAACTTTCAAAAATGCAAAATATGGTATTATTAGCTGTTATCACTAAGCTGCCTATTACCCAGTCCCTGACCTATACCTCCCACAATTTCTGTTTTAGATTCCACAAATATGTGAATTCATACAGCCTTTGATTTCCTCTGTGTGACATATTCTCGACCCATTCCTGTGTTGGTAGGTACAAGTTGTTTCTATGTGTTAATACTAATTATGATTCAATAAATATGCATATATCCAGTGGAAGTGCTGTTCCTGTTTACTTTGAAAATACACGCAGAGGTTGAATCTTTGCAGACTGCCTCCTACATTCTCCTTTGAACATGCATCCTGCTTCTAGCCTGATGTTTTTTATTTGCTTGTTTCAAGAGAAAGTTAAAAGGAAAAAAGAGGAAGAATCACTGTATTATATAGTTATTCTATTTTTAATGTTCTTGAAGCCTTTATCTCTTTTTAAAACTGTGATTTCAAAAATTTACATTTCCATCAGCAGTACATGATGGTTCCCATTTTCTCCATGTCCTTATCAACATTTATTATTTCTTAGAGGACTAATTTAAAGTACTGAGGAGTTGAACTGCTATTGGTGGGTGCTCTCAAGACAATAAAAAATAACAAGAAAAACCGGAGTTTGATTAACAACTAAAGCTAAGGTTGAAAGGGTATCTCTGGACTTGGTGGTGACTTAACTTTTGCAGTTGAGCACACTAAAAGTTGGAGTTGTGGCATGTCCACTGCAAAAGAAAATTCCAGAAAGAGCAAATTAAACCCCTAAGCAAATCTTTTGTTTCAAGCTAACATGCCTTGTTGAGAAGAATGGAGGCCATTACAAGTGACATTGAAGCATCAAGGTCAATTTTCCAGAGAACTTTGAAATCCTAAATTCTCATTCTTTGGTTCTTACATTTACTGTCATGTTGTTTTATTCAGATGTGAGGCAAAATGAAAAGGCCAAGTAGCATGGCTTAAACTTCATGAGCAAACATTAAAAAAGAAAAGTCAAGAGCAACAATACAGGTATCTATCTTATTCATTACTTGTTGTTATAACTGATATATATTTGGGTCTTCTTAGAATCATTAACTATTTTTTTATTTCAGTACTTGAAATTTTGTATTTCTTCCATTAAAAAATATAGGCTTCAACGTTTCTGTAATATTTTTAAGGGTTGCATATAAATTCCTTTACTGGTCATTTCACAGTGGGGAGCAAAAGTTCTCTTGTTTTAATTTTATTTATATTTATCTTTTGTTTTTTTAGACCACTGTTTGATCTTTATACATTTAGAATTTGATAAAGATCTTCTTGAAAAAATACCAAAGTAAAGTGATAATGTTCATGTACTTCTTTTGAGGATCGTCTAGATCCTTGGAATTGGCACCATACCATTACTAATGCTTCCTGAACTTGAAATTTCCCCACTCAAGTCCTCAAAGGCTATTCAAACCTCTGCGTCTTGGCATCTGGATAGTGTTTTTTTAATAAGAATTTGCCATAAACAGATGACTGCTTCTGAGGCAACATTAACTTTTGTTTTGTATTAGTTTTTTCCTCTGCTATTTAACACTGTATTTGCTATCAAAAATTTCCAAGTATTTTAATATATTTTTGTATAAATATATAAATATATTTCCTCTGAGAGGGTTAGAGGAACCAAACTTGGGTCGACCACAAGTAAGGCCCTACCCACTGTGCTATAAAATCTGTTTAAAACCATGTATAACATTAATTCTTGAGATTACATTTGCTCACTTCAAAATAAAATTTTGACTCAAAATCTTTTATCTATTTTAGATTTCATACCTTCTTAAAAACACACTAATGACATTATTATGTCTGTCATTTTAAGACCTCATATTTTTAGAATTTTTGCTTGTAGACATATGTACTATAAAAATAGGTAATGTCTAATGATTTTTAGAGTAAAATTTTATTTTATTTTCATTTGTATTTTCTCTAGTTATTTTTATATATCTGTATGATATTATTAGCATTTTAATCTACTTTTTTCTACTAAAATTAAGACACAGAATTATTTTCCCTTTTTTGCACCTTGAAAAGTATGGTTTGGTTTTAAAAATTGAAAATTAACTGGGAATAAAGTGAATTTAAAAGTGACATGGTACCATTAGAAATATACAGAAAAAATGTCAAATGTTGATTACAGATCAAAAACAAGTAGCTGAATTAATTATCTGGAAGTTGTAAAATTACTTATAACCTGCATAAAGTGAAGGCAAAGGAATTAGAAATTTATTACTAATCAATTATTTAACACATTATGAAATGCATGATACATCTTAATGTTTTAGTAGATATTTGACAATAGTATCAAAATTAGGGGTTGGAGATACAGTACACAGGAAAGGTGCTTGATTTGCATGCAATTGACCCAGGTTTGATCCCCTGCACCAAATATTGTCCCTACATACTGCCAAGAATGATCTCTGAGCGCAGAATAACACCACTGGTTGTTGCCTCCAAACCATATCTATCTATCTATCTCTCTCTCTCTCTCTCTCTCTCTCTCTCTCTATCTATCTATCTATGTATCTATCTATCTATCTGCCTATCATCTCAGGTATATACACTTGTATTTGGTTTGGTTTATGTTTAATATATCATACGCTTACCAGGAATTCATTTACATATAACACTATTGATCAAACTAAATAGCTTCAGTATATCCAAGTATAAGACTAGTTGTGAAAAGAGTATAAATGCTACAGAGTTAATAGGTCTGGCATAGAAATTTGGAAGGTGATTATAGACTAGGAATGCAATGAAATGGTTATAAAATATACCCACTCTAATAACTCTTTGGGGAATGTTAAGTCAATTATTACTTACAGAAAATATAACATAAAGCAAAATGAGAATCACTTTAAAAAATGTAGAGCCAATGTATTGCCATACATTTAGAGGCTTTATAAAGCCCTTTAAATTCTATGTAATTAAGAGTCTTAATAGGCGCTTATAAATTATGCTCTATGACACACAGTATAATTTAAACAAATACAAACCTTTTTCATTTCTGGATTTTCTCATAAATGTTTACCATAATTTATGCTTAAAATTTTAATTATAATTATCCTGAACAATATTGAGGACATTAAACATAATTCTACTGGAATATTTATTCCTATTTATTCGTTCATTTATTTTTCTCTTCTGGGGCCCCTGAACATTGGGTCCACCAGGATAGCCTCAGTGAAAGCAGGCAACAATGAGGTTTGCACATGCAGCCTTATCTTTGAATCATGAAACCACCTTCCAGGCACTGGTTTTAGGCTTTAAATTTTATCAGCACTAGTTTTAGAATCTATCTAATTTTCAGAAAATTTTATAAAAGGATCTTCTTGAGGTTACCATTTACTTCAAAATGTTTTAATACTTGTATAAAAATTCTTTCTGAAATTCTGAGAGTGTAACAGAATCCTAACTTTTTTATTAACAGTTTAACTGCAATTAGTCGTTTAAAATACTCTTTACAAATTTTAGACACCATGTTTTACAATATTTTAATGATAGGTTTTCATCCTTAACACATGCCTCACCACACCCTCTCTCAGAGTGAGCACTTCCCTCTGATAATAATGGTCATCATTTTAGTGACAATTTTAAAAATTCAAAAATTAAATATTCTTTCATACTTTAAAGTTCTCTTGACCTTGTCAAAATATCAAGGTGTCACAATTTTTACATTTCATAATGTGGAAAACCTCATGTATTGACTCTATTGAAAACCGCATAGAAAGAAACCATTATCTAAGTAACTATTACCAAAACTATTTTTTGAAGGGAAATGTTGGATGGTGGCATGTTAAACAGATTCTTCTCTCCAGTTGTTATAATTAAGTTATAAGAGGGAATAGTTTGTCTCTAACTTTGAGTGAATTGGAGGTGGTTATAGCATTTTTGGAGGAAGAGGCATCGCTAGCAGTGCCCAGAAACCTGGGGACCACTCAAAAATTTTAACCTGGCAATATGAGCCTAATAGTTTGATGCTTAAATTGAGTATGCTAAATTTCTCAGATCTGGCTATACTGGGAAGCATTAGGATACACATCAGTTTACTCAGGCACCATGTGGTACCAAGAATCTAATCCAAGGCGTATCCGTGTCAAGCATTTGCTTCACACTACTCAGCTATCTTTCTCGACCTTCACCAATTTCTTCTGTCCCATGTTCTTAGAAAAATTATTATTCTCACATGGCTTTGCTTATATGAATGTTGTTAATAATAAGGAAAGCACAACACAAACAACATTCTTTGAATGTAAATAGAAACTATAAATGTAATTGTTAGAGCTCAAAATAATATGCATAAAATTTTATATGATAAATAATTAGATGAGTAATTTTCCCTATGATATCACTGTCACTGTCATCCCATTGTTCATTGATTTGCTTGAGCAGGCACCAGTAATGTCTTCATTGTGAGACTTGTTGTTACTGTTTTTGGCATACGAATATGCCACGGGTAGTTTGCCAGGCTCTGCCATGAGGGCGAGATACTCTCAGTAGCTTGCCAGGCTCTCTGAGAGGGACAGAGAAATCAAACTCAGTCAGCCACGTGCAAGGCAAATGCCCTACCCGTTGTGCTATAGCTCCAGCTTCCCTATAAGTAGAGAATATGCTTCATAGTTAGTTTTTGATTTTTTTAGGGTGATATTCAGGGTTTACTCCTGGCCCTTTGCATGGAGGTCTTTCTAGATAACATAGTGGCAAGCAGCACACCCAGATTTTCTATGTGGGAAGAAGAAAGTCTAGTCCTTGAGCTATATATCCAGCCCCATGAACGTGATTCTTAATTAGATAGTAGCAATAAAAATATTTAATAACCAAGAACAAAGAATATTCTAATAGTAACCAATTTTTATTTTATAAAATATAGCTAAGGATACATGAAGACAAAACAAACATGTAGAAGCACTGGGGCCAGACATATAGTAGAGGGGTAAAGCATTTGCTTTGCCGCATGGCCAATCCTTGTTTGATCTATAGCTTCACATCATCAAGAGAGATCCCTGAGCACCACTAGCGATGGCCAAACCCCTAATGCAGCAGAAAACAAGTTGAAATGAGCACACCCTAAATATATTGAATGAGAAAAATAGGTGTCGATTTACAGCAGATAAAACATAAATGAATGAATTAATACATAATATATAGGTAAATGAATATAACCCGAGGTGTTGGCAATGTATACAGAAGTTAGGTAGAGGCATTATTATTTAGCATAATTGATGCACCTAAAAATGATTAAAAGTCACAAAGAGTAATATGGCAATTAAGTAAAAGGCAGCATCTTTAGATCAACTAGAATATTTTTTCAAGAGTAATTTATAAAGTGCTTTAAGTATAAACTTGTATCCTTGTACAGTGTTGAATTAATGGGGTAAAAAAATTATCCTATGGGAATTTGGGAAAATCTCTGCTGTGATTTATTATCAGATAAAGATGTCTATGTATATCCTAGCAAAAAGAAGTAGTAAAACTAAAGTTTTTAGTTGTGTTAACTTGTGTGCTACAACATTCAACATAAATTTAACAAGAGGCTAGGTCTTGCACATTTTAAGAAAAAACGAGCATAAACCACTAATCCCTTTCTTTTTTTGCCTTGCCAAGTTCTCATCCAATATAAAGAATACTGCAAAGTAAGTAGATAAAGCACTTGAACAGAATAGCATCCAAACACTCTCTCTTTTTAATTCAGAATCCATGAGGCTTATTTTTTATTGCAGTAACATTGATTTACAAAAGTAAAAGTGTTGAGAGTCTTTAGAGGTACAGTGTTAACAGTATAGACCCACCAGCAATATTCCAAAATCATTCTTCAACAATTTTATTTTGTCAGCATTTTTAAAAAGTGATGTTAAAATGTATTCAATTAGTGCAATTTAAATAAATCAAGGATGATAAATCTATGTGTACAATGGCTTTCTGTGAGCATTGAACATCTTTCAGTATATAGCCAATGATAATATCTTCTCAGTGGGAAACTACTGGGGAAATATAACAAAATATAATATGCAGCCCTTAAAATAATTTTTAAAACCTTTTCATGCTAATGTGGGAAGATATCTAGAAAATATGGCCAATTAAAATATCATTGTCTATGACCTAGAAGAGGTGGGTTTCTGAATTTTTACCACAGGAAAACACTCTAAAAGATCATTGTATTAGTGGTATAATCTGCTGAAGCAAATAGAACAGAAAGTAGACAATGAGGCACAATATATTTTCATAATTTGTTTTTTAACCAAAGATTGATTTTAAGATAGGGAGAAAGTGCCATTATTCTGTCATGGAAACTGGTGTTTCTGCCTTTCACATGTGTAGTTTTATATGGTCAACAGAAGCTGTAATGTTTTACTTCAGCCATCAGTTTCAGCTGTAGCTCAGAAATATGTCCCTTAATCTATATTGACACTTAATATCTTGTAATATCTATACTGTAATTCATAGATATTCCATATTTGACTTATTCCCTTTGAAATCTAATAGTACTATAGTTTATAATGATAAAACATGCATATGAAACTAAAAACCAAAAATTAAAATCACCAATTCTATAGTTTTTCCAAATATTATCAGTATATAAAATCATTTTTAGACATTTTAGATAATTTTGTTTGTGTACTCGGCACAGGTGTTCGACCTGGCACAGACCCTCCGCAATAAGGTCCTGCTCTGCCAGCTATCAATAACCTCCTGGCGCACTCCATCAACCTTAAGAAAATCAACCTGAGACCGCACATGTCCCAGGTGCTGGCCAGAGATGCAGGCACGTACTTGTTTGTCAGTGTGCAGATCGTTACAATATGCCAGTCTACCAAAAGCTTGCATTTGGTAGACTTGGAATATCTGTAAAGGCAATTAGAGGCCATCCCAAAAGCCTTTGTCCCTCTCGGAGAGCCTGAAGCTATCAAGCTACCAAGAGTATCCCACCCGCATGGAGAGCCTGGCAAGTTACCCGTGGTATACTTGATATTCCAAAAACAGTAACAAAGATGGTCCTCATTCCCCTGACCCTAAAAGAGCTCCCAATATGCCACCTGGCTACACTAGCATGTGACAGGGACGAATAGAGATGTTACTGGCACCAGCTTGAGCAAATTGATGAATGAAATGACAGTGATAGAGTGATTTGTGTATATATATTATATGTAATATATATATACATATATACATATATATATACACATATATGTTTATTTCATGGGCAGAGCCTGGCAAGCTACCCATGGCGTATTTGATATGCCAAAAACAGCAACCATAGGTCTCATGACCCTTAAAGAGCCTCAAATCCTTGGGAATGATGAGTAAGAAGAGGCTACTAAAATCTCAGGGCTGGGAGGAATAAATAGAGATGTTACTGGTGCCCCCTCGAGTAAATGGATGTACAAGGGGATGACAGTGATACAGTGATACAGTAATATACATAGTTGTGAATAAACTAAATCATTGTGTTGTATGAGGAAGACAGGAGTTATTTGACTCTATTTTAGAATTTAAACCAAAATTCTAAAATAAGGGCATTTGCTTAAATCTTTGTTGATATTCAAATGATAAAAGTCCTTTTTTATTTACACTTGATTTTTCTCTTCTTTTGCAAATGCTGTGTTCAAATGTCAAGTTTGATCCTTCACTAAACTGGAAAATTAACTCATGAGGAAATGACTCTTGTTCCATTCTTTTGTGGAAGTTCATATGTGGTACATTTTAACATTGCCTACCAATGTTAAAAATTCCCATTTTCTGGGGGCCCAGAGAGTACAAGAGTTTAAGTGACTGCATTATGTCCAACTTACATTGATTAAAATATGCAGCCTTGCATAAGGCCTTGGAGCATCTTTGGGAATAATGCCTAAGCACAGGGTCAGGAGTAATCCTTCAGTACCAGCAGTGTAACACCTTCCCTGAGATTCTAATTTCTTACACTTTTTGGATTGTTTTTACATGTCCATGGGAGGAAAGTAATTTCCCTCATTTGTTTAAATATAAGAAACTTTTTTCCTTGAAATATATGGCTTAATGTACAATACCACCTTGAGATTTAAGAAAAACATTAATACGTTTTATATTTTATCATGTTTTATTACTGCCTAGTACCTTACTTACAATAAAAAATAATGAGTTGTCAAGATATCTATTAAGGGATTTTGTGAGAAATGACTTCATTCTCACTATGAGACTAAATGTACACAGCAGCAAAGGATTGTTCAGGACAAATGACTCTTTGATAGGATGATTATACTAGCAGGGATAACCTTCAATGTGGTGCACAAAAATTATCAGGCTTAGAAATTTAGTCAAGTCCAAGTAAGAATATCCCTAAGAGACTTTTCTGGCAAATGATAGAATGTTTTCCTTTAGGATACTCAGAGGTCAGTTTTTACAATTTTACAAATAACCACCATCTACTTAAAATGTCCCTTGCTGGAGAAATAATGGGGGCATAGTATTTGTCAAACTTAAATCTAAATAGCAGGAAGCTCTGTCAAGAACAAACAGAAAAGAATGTGGCAAATGCATATTGTCAAAAGGAATCAGAGCAGAAGTTCTATGCTCCCAAAACTGAAGACCTCACAAATAAAAACAAATATGATGATGGTTTAAATTTTAAAGGTATGGCGATAGGAAAAATGTAAAGGAATAAAAGGATTGGGGATGATGTCTATGTTTGTATATGTGTGTGTATGTGTGTATATTAGATGGGGCTACAAGTTTATTTACAAAGGATTTTGAATAGACTGTAGTTATCTGCTCTGTTTGATAGAACAGTAATCTTGTACTGTTCATTCCTCAGAGCTAAGCTCTTTTGAATGCAGGAATTATTACAAATAGAAGCTTTTACTTTGTGTTCTTTCTGTTTCCTGGAAACTTGATGAACATTTTCCAGTTCTTATTATATTTTAAGCAAAAATATTCTTATGCTTGTCTGTAATACTTTATGAATCTCTGAGCCAGTTTAAAGTCACAATTACAAAAACTCAACTTCAGGCCAAAGTAGGCCATTTGCCTTACACACAGTCAACCAAGATTTACCCCCAGCACCTCATTGGGTTTCATCAGTCCACCAGGCGTGATCCCTGAGCACAGAGTCAGAAGTAATCACTGAGCACCACTGGGGGTAGCCAACCCCCAACCTCTAAGTTAAAAAAAAACAAAAACTCAAACTTCAGTTGAACATTCTCTGTCTTGCTTTCTCTCTTCCTTTCACCTCCCTCCTCTCTTCTGTCTCATTTATTTTATGTATACAGTTTACAGTTTTAAGTGGTATTATAAAGATCCAAATAATTATTCAGGGGACATGGGGAACATTTCCACAACACTTGGCTAACTTGTCTCAATGGTTCAACAGTAGGGCTTGTAGTGCTGCCTGTGACCAACATGGCTGGAGGACCAGTGAGGGGAACCACAGTGGAGCTCAGGTGCCTCAACAGCGAATCCAGAAGAGCTCAGGGGGTCACAAAGTGTTGGGGATAAAACTGGCTGCCTCTTCTTGGAGCTTGTGACCCCTGAGCTATATTTCAGTCCTCACTTTACCTTTTGCTTGCTCTACCCCGTGTCCTCCAAATGGAAGTGAATTACTTCAAAAAATCAGAGCTGGCCCATCATCAAGCTGCTTATTCTCTATGAAATCTTCATATTGAATCTAGCATAAAGCATTCAATTGAAATATTTCCTTTGAATAAATTTTTCCATTGAATATTTCCATTGAATAAATAAGCTATTTATTCAATGAGGAATTGCTCAAGTTGACAGAAGAATTCACAAACCCCATCAAATAAATAATCTCCCAATAATTTCAAACCATTTTATACCTTGCCACATATCTAAGTTTAGAAACACTTGGATATCTAACTCAGAAAGGAAGACTAATACAGATGTCTTTGACTTTACAGATAGTGCTGATCCATTAAAATAACAATTGTGAGCGCTGTGGAAATATCTAGGTAATCAAGGGCTAACCCATCTTGCATGCAACTGACCTCCTACCCTCAGCTTGGGGAACTAAGAACTGCCATGTGAAACTCTGAAGATTCTGAATCTTGCTTCAGTGACCCTTCTGGCCCCCCAAACTGTAGGCCAAACCAGCTCTGCATCCTCAGGCCCCAATATTGAACTATCTTGTCCAGCTGGTCAAATATTACAAGAATTGGGCCTTAAGTCTATGAGCATTGCACAAAAAATGTCAAGGAAATGCAATTTGTGGGGTGAAAAATAACACTACATAACTTAGACATATGTCTGTATTCCAAAAGATAGATTTCATATAAGATATGTACTTTTATTTCTTGGAAAGAAAGATTGTGCTGTTCCTTTCAAGAGTTGTTGTTTTTTTTTCTTCAAAGTTTGGGATTCTAATCAGATAAGGGGTTGATATCAATGGTATATAAAGCACTGGTTGAACTCTACAAGAAGAAAACATCCAACCCCATCAAAAAATGGGGCAAAGAAATGAACAGAAACTTTACCAAGGAAGAAATACGAATGGCCAAAAGGCACATGAAAAAGTGCTCTACATCACTAATCATCAGAGAGATGCAGATCAAAACAACTTTGAGATACCACCTCACACCACAGAGACTAGCGCACATCCAAAAGAACAAAAGCAACCGCTGTTGGAGAGGATGTGGGGAGAAAGGGACCCTTCTACACTGCTGGTGGGAATGCCGACTGGTTCAGCCCTTCTGGAAAACAATATGGACGACTCTCAAAAAATTAGAGGTTGAGCTCCCATTTGACCCAGCAATACCACTGCTGGGAATATATCCCAGAGAGGCAAAAAAGTATAATCGAAACAACATCTGCACATGTATGTTCATCGCAGCACTATTTACAATAGCCAGAATCTGGAAAAAACCCGAATGCCCTAGAACGGATGACTGGTTGAGGAAACTTTGGTACATCTATACAATGGAATACTATGCAGCTGTCAGAAAAAAGGAGGTCATGAATTTTGTATTTAAGTGGATGGGCATGAAAAGTTTCATGCTGAATGAAATGAGCCAGAAAGAGAGAGACAGACATAGAAAGATTGCACTCATCTAGGGTATATAGAATAACAGAGTGGGAGACTAACACCCAAGAATTGTAGAAATAAGTACTAGGAGGTTGACTCCATGGCTTTGAGGCTGGCCTCACATTCTGGGGAAAGGGCAACTCAGAGAAAGGATCACCAACTATAATAAAGGCCATGTGGGGGAAGGGAGTTGCGGGCTGAATGAGGGCTAGAGACTGAGCACAGTGGCCACTCAACACCACCTTTATTGCAAACCACAACAGCTAATTAGAGAGAGAGAACAGAAGGGAATGCCCTGCCACAGTGACAGGGCGGGGTGGGGGGAGATGGGATCAGGGAGGGTGGGAGGGATGCTGGGTTTACTGGTGGTGGAGAATGGGCACTGGTGAAGGGATGGGTTCCCGAACTTTGTATGAGGGAAGCATAAGCACAAAAGTGTATAAATCTGTAAATGTGCCCTCACGGTGATTCACTAATTAAAAATAAATGAATTAATTAAAAAAAAAGTTTGGGATTCTAAGACATGCTTCTAAACAAAGTTTGGACTTCTAAACTCATTTCCCGAACTGCATACGCTTACAATTTTTGAAGTATTGTAAATTTAAACTATGCCGTGTTTGAGACCCAGGAATTAGTAAGAACAGTAGTAGAAGTTGTAGAAAATGGTTCAGTCTCAAAAAAAAAAAACACCTTATTTTCTAAGAGACGATCCTGTGATATTGTTTTGTTTGTTTTATGGACTCTTTGGACTACATATGATTATTTAAAATCTTCAAGATGTTAAATACATTATTGCAGACTGGGGAGATGACTCAAAGGGCTATAGTAATTGAAGTTGGGATCTCTGCAAAACATATTCCTTTAATACTGCAGGGTATAACCCTCTTGGCCCCCACACCACTGGACCCCAGAAGCATTTCTATCCAAGTCATAGTACCTTGCACCTCACACAGCCTGTCCAAGTATTACTGTGAATCTGAATGTCCCCAGATTCCCCTGAACACTGCTTGTGAGGCCAGAGGCATGGTCGAGAAGTAATACATGGAACTGTTTTGCACTTTTCAGCATTACTCAAGTTCTAAAGCTTTTCATCTTGTCATGTTGTCCATGAAACATTTGATAGATGTGCTCTTTCCTTTATCGTATTTGCTTCTACAAACATCACAAAGTATAGGAACTTGTAATTTCCATCATAACTGACAGGACTGTCAGACACACTTCTCTCAATTGACTTGGTGCATATTTCTGATATACGCAGATAATGAAGCACTTATTTGTTGATAATTTTAAATTCTCATAACAGCAGAACATTTTAATGAACACACAAGTTAATGAAAATCATTTATAACAATTTTTGAATGAGACATTTTGTATTTTGTTATAAAATGTTGAAAGTATTCCAAAAATTAAAAAAAATGCAGTTTGAAGAAACTCAAAACTTATAAGCATTGAATGTAATAAACAATTTGTGTTATAATGTATGAAATGCTTTTTAAACATGTATTGTTAAACCACTTTAATTTTAAGATTATTCTACTTTGTAGATTCAAGAACATAAACTGCTTTATGGCTCAGATTTTTGCTTGTGCAAATTGAATTAGCAGAGTTGCAAAATCAAATTTATTGTAAAAGTGGTAACTGACCGTTAACTACTATGTAACGTTGTAAACATGACCCTATCGTGAAATTACAAGATGGCTTGTTCTAGAACATGACAAACAGTTAGGTGAAACAGAAAAAGTCAGTGTATTTGTCACTAGGAACAAGATAGATAAAAGGAACATGATCTTGTGCTGTTTCATTGTTTTCTTCACAATTTTAAGACACGCACTGTGCTCTTAATGGCAAATGCCTAGAGGAATAGTACCTTTATTTTAGATTACATTTTTATATGTTTAAGAGATTGTATTGCGTTTTCAAGTTGTTTCGTTATATTAGATTTTTTTTTTATTTTAACTGCAGCAAAAGGCCAAGCTCAAATTCATTCCTAATGAGCCATGTTTTAATGTCAAAGTCTCTGCTGTCCACTCAAATGCCAAAGAACATATCTGACTTTATAATGAGCCAAGCAGTTGTCTCTTCATAATCTCAGTCAGCCTTCTGTTATATAGCTGCATCCAAAATTTTGAACAAAGTAGTGGAGGTAACTATTGGGATGGAGGTAATCATTTCTCATATGGTGTCAATATTATTTCCACCTCTATGCCATTCTATCATGGCAATTTACTTCAATAAATTGACCCAACAAATTCAGGTGGAAAGACCTCTGACTTTGATCTATGCTGTATTCTGATGAAAAAAACAGCCAAAATCAGATGATAGGTATCAAGATGTGGGCAGAAGTTTAAAATGGCACTGACATACCTTTTTTTATTTCTCACAGGATACCACACAGACAACACACACACACACAAACACACACACATACATATACGTTTTCCCAGTAAGTCATTCTTTTCTAGCGAAAGGTCCTAGGTAGACATATTCAATGTTCATTCTGAACTATGAGGGATGATACAAAATGCATATATTAACTTGAAAAATATTTAACTTTAGTAGTGAAAGTAATACATAAAAAATTAAATCAGAAGAAATAAAAAAGATAAATAGAAGAACTAACATTAGAAAATAATAAAGTAAATGCTAATGTATTTGATTTAGGAGGCTCTAAAAATTTTAACTTTCTACTTAAATTTTTTAATAAATAGAATAAGACTACATTTTAAAAATTTAGTTGAAGAAGATGAGTATTCAGCTTCTGGCACCATATAACTAAACCAAATATTAAATACTGCCAAATAGAAGATGGGTAGCAAGTATATTGAAGTTATGTCACTACCTATATACCTTTCGGTGTCTTCCTTAGTTTTTGCTATTTGTTAATTATTTTAAAAATATTTAGTTGCAAGCCAAAACTAAGTTTATGGTTAAATATAAATTCATTACTATATTTATTAGATTTATATATTTATTCATTACTATATTAAGTTATATAAAATATATATGAAGTCTATAGTGATAGACATAATTAAAATAGGTAAAACCTGTACAATGACTCTGTGGAATTAACAAGTTAAAAATAAAATTGGTGGGAAAATGCAAGGGAACAAATAGCAAAATTGTTTTGAAAAATGCAAAAGCTGCAGGAGTAATGTTATCATATAGGAAACTGCACCTAATAATAAGCTATAATGGCTGACAGTGTAAAGTTTAGAAAACAATTGTTGAATAGATCAGTATACTTCAAAATAAAAATTTGTATTATAAGGCAATTCTAGGTAGGCATAAGGGAGAGTGAGAGAAAGCAAGAGGGGAGCTAGAGCTATAGAGAGAAAAATGAAAGAATGGGAAGAAGGGTGCAATACTACAGAAAATAATGTTACCCCATCTTTTTGGAGAATATTTCTGCATCCAACTTAAGACAAAGAATAATACGTGAAATATCAAAGTCAGGGGAATGAGACCCGTTATTGTTACTGTTTTTGGCATATCAAATATGTCACGGGTCGCTTGCCAGACTCTGCCATTGCTATAATATAAAAGTGTTTAAATTTTAACAAGTTACCCACTTGTTAAAATAAATACATAAATACATAAATAAAACCTGCACCTCTGTGCAGGGCTTCAGGATCTGTCCCAGAGCCAAGCTGATTATATCATCCCCAGCCACCCCACTTCGCAAAGCCTCCACACCTTCCAGTGCCTCTCGGGTAAGAAATTGAGTAATGGAACTAGAGAGATATAGGACTGCGCGTAGGGTGCTGGCCTTGCATTGCAGCTGACCCAGGTTTAATCTCAAGCTCCACACCTGATCCCCTGAGCCCGCCAGGAGTGATCCCTGAGCACAGAGCTGGGAGCAAGCCCAGAGCCTCTGTCTGATCGGTCCCTATCCACTTCTCCACATGGAATGGTGTAGGAATGATTTACTCTAATTCCAGTCACAAAGGACTTCCTCTCAAATTCTGGATTCAAGGCACTCCCACTACAAAGCTTTTACACCTACTGTTTTGTTTTGTTTTCTGTGCAGGACCCACGCACTCTCCTGCAGCTGTCTCTCCATAAATTATATATATATATATATACATATATATGTATATATATGGTCATTA
The DNA here is from genome assembly GCF_027595985.1 of Sorex araneus. Classification (NCBI taxonomy): domain Eukaryota; kingdom Metazoa; phylum Chordata; class Mammalia; order Eulipotyphla; family Soricidae; genus Sorex; species Sorex araneus. The sequence continues at coordinate 69,735,596 of NC_073304.1, read as the reverse complement.
TAATTTACTTGCTTTCTTAACATCATTCTGTACCTCTTTTTGACCACTGCCAATGCTTTCAAATACATTTATCCCTTACATAAAGAAAAGTGATATATTTCTTTTTATTCAACTCTTACTAATTTTTTCAGTATTGTTTTCAGCACTGTGTATTCATATTTAAAAATCATATCACATCTGGACCAAAAGAATGAATGAAGAGGAAGGAAGGAAGGAAGGAAGGAAGGAAGGAAGGAAGGAAGGAAGGAAGGAAGGAAGGAAGGAAGGAAGGAAGGAAGGAAGGAAGGAAGGGAGAGAGGGAGGGAGGGAGGGAGGGAGGGAGGGAGGGAGGGAGGGAGAGAGGGAGGAAGAAGTGTATGAAACAAGAGTATTTACTTCTATGAAAGGAAGACTAACTTTCATTTATTTAGTTAACAACAGAAAAAGGAGAAAGAATGAAAACAACGTTGTATTATCCGCACATTGAGACCTAAGGTAGCGGTTGTTTCTTCTTTCCTTTTTTTGCAGGGGAGATGGGGGCAGGATAAGGAATCATCATATCCAAAATTGCTCAAGACTAGCTCTGTACTTAAAGGTCATTCTGGTGGTGTTTGAGGAACCCTATGGGTTGCGGGGTCAGCTGGGTGCAAGACTAGGTCCCTATCCACTGTACTCTCTCTGAACAGGTAGCTGTATTTCTGCTATCTAGACTTCAGTATGCTAGAGCATTTTTGGCAATTAGCAAATTGGATTTCTGAATGATTTTTGTAATTGAGATCTAAAATCTTGTTGACTATATTATTTCTAAGGAAATTAATACAAGTCCTGCATATTTAAAATTTAAGCGTTAAGTTGAAGGATTTAGTGTAAGTTACTGAGACTTTTATATTTTCATAACAAAATAGGAAACTGCTGTTCCAAACGTGAAGTCTGTGTTAATGTGGACAAAAGTCATAACATGTCAAAGAAAGAAATGCCGTTTTTGGAAATGGGTTGATTACTGACTGATGAAAACATATGAAGACCTATATTTTGATATTTTCTCAGATCAGTTTTAACATCTCAGTGTGAAATCTGCTATGTATATTAATACAGCTAATATATAGTTTATAGTGCTTTGTTTTGTTGATTTTTCTTGGCAGACACATGTGAAGTAAAAAGCTTCCTGTTTCTTCTCTTTAAAAGATTACTTTTTAAGTTTCTTTAAAAACAGAAAGACAACTTTAAGTATTAAAGCAGATTAGAATAATTACAAAGTATTTTTAAAAAACATACTTTAAGTAGCTGCATTAGAATTAGATCCTGTTAATTATATATTTTACCACCATTTTAGTCAACCCATTTGTATTAGGATCCTGAACGATGATATATCCATGCCATCCATTTGGTATGATATGAACCTGTTTTGTTTTTTTTTTCAAAGAGAAATTTGGAGGTTGAGAAATCTTGCTTTAATTAAATCTGATTTGATACTTCTTTGCAATGAAATAGAACATTTTTACGCACTTCTTTCCTTTGCATTATGAAAACCATAGCCTGTTCAATGTAGCATTATTTATTGCTTATATTGCTACTATTTAATTTATTCTAAGAATTGCAGATAGAGCAATATTAAAGCAATAGAAAAATCAATGATTTAGTATGCATAGTATTCCAACTGTGAATCAAATTATATTTCAGTGTTCATAACTGAATATTTTCCCATTAGAAAAAAAGGGTTGTATTGTGTTATGACAATTCATTGTAAATCACATTAAATATATTGTTTTGGTTTATGTCCTAATGAATAACTTGTCCTAGAAGACAATTAGACAAGTCAAGAAAATGTTTAGCTACAGTTATAAAGGGTTAGGAAAGATAAATAATTATCAAGTGCATCTTAAATGTGTGTAATATTTTATCAGAGATGTTATTTGAGGCTATGCAAGAACTATTAATTATAATGAGAGTTGTAAATTGCTGTCTTTGAGGTTTTTTCTCTTTTGCCCAGCAATTGGTTTGCAATTCTAAACTGCTTCATTCTTTTATGGATATAATCTTATATGAATTTCTTACTCATAATATATGTGTGTGTGTCAGAAAATTAGTAATTAGGTAATACCAGCTCTCATATAATACTTATGTAAGGTTGTAAATATGAATTTATCAAATTGCCTTAAAAATATTTTCTGTAAACCAATATATTGCAACATTTTAATTATTTATCTTTATTACACATAGGATGACATTCAGAAATATACTCAAGAAATAATCATTACTTTAGCATTAATTGAACAATAAAGATTGCATTTATTAAAGCCTTTGCATCTTATCTTCTAAATTTAAAATGCATTATAGTCGTTTCAATAAGCATACTAGACTTCATATCTTATTTATTGTTTGATTTTGGGGTCACACTCAGCAGTGCTATATTTTACTATGTGCTCTGGAATCACTCTTAATGAGGTTCAGAGGATAATAATGTGGTTTCAGGGATAGAACCAAGGTTGACCACACACCACCTACATTTTACTATCTCTTTGACACTAGAATTCATATTTTAATATTTACTACTTATTGGTGATAGAGCTCACATTTTACATTACCATAATAATAAAATTCAGCGCAGCTATTTTATGTGATAAATCTATCATATAAGAGCTACAGTAGTGGAATATCGTCTAAATATTTGTTTTTTACTTCTTCATAATCAAATATAAGCCTTGGCAAAAATTTTACACCTGGTAAAAATGTTACACTATCAAAACCACGGTGATAGTGGTTTTCAATCACCTGATTGCAGATCAGTACTAATCTCCAAAAATTTCTTACAAAAAAAAATACCGTTTAAAAGTAACTTTAAAATTAATTATGAAAACAGTGTTATTTAACTCGCAATATGACTGGAATACATAGCAGTACTATTATAAATATTGATATATAAATTTTACCTGTTACTCATCGATTTGTTCGAGCAGGCACCAGTAACGTCTCTCATTGAGAGACATATTGTTACTGTTTTTGGCATATCCAATACGCATGGGTAGCTTGCCAGGCTCTGCCATGCGGGCTCCATACTTTCAGTAGCTTGCCAGGCTCTCCGAGAGGGGTGGAGGAATCAAATTCGGGTTGCTGCATAAAAGGCGAACGCCCAACCGCTGTGCTATCGCTCCAGCCCAGAACTTTCATAAATAGGGATAACGTCTTATAAAAGAGAATATATTGATATTCCAGGCTGCTTGAGAAAGCACGTACTATGATCTAAGAAGGCCCTTCTGGCCTCAAGGCCACCTAGGGATCGTACTGGTGACTTTATCACGGATTTCCTAAACTTCAGGACTTAGAGCAATACATTTCTGTTTGTAATACACTCAATCAGTGGCATTTTGTTTCAGCATCAGTCCTAGCCAATTAAGACATTACAAATGAATTAATATTTGTAAACCTTAACAAAGTGCCAGTATATGCAAAACACTCCTTAATTATTGCTGTTGTGTTCTTATTGTTGTTATCCTCTGCTTCTTTTTCAGATGCTTGATATGATGGAGATTCTTAATTTGCATTAGTATCATGTGATTGTTCACTTATACAGTTATAAATTCCTAAAAATTTGGATTTGGTTGAAGGGAGGACTTAAATATTTGCTTTTAACGTTTCTGCTTAAAAGTTTTTCTGGCAAGAGGAATATAAGTATGAAGATGCAAATTGTGGTGTACATGGTTTTTAATTATTAGTATAATGTAATGAGGTGGATGTAGATATCTAGGCCAAATATTTCTTATATTTGAAGTATGTAGCAGTATTTTTAAATTATTATTATGAAAAATAGATAAAAAATATTCAATAGCCTTGATAGATTATATGGAATCAAAGTTTTTGACACTTAAATAATTTGCATATCCATGCTAATAAATTGATTAGTATATCTGCGTACTTTATACTAAAAACCTTATTTCTCTTACTCCTTATAAAAACAGCATATTGTTTTTATAAAAATTGCCAGTATTGAATGGCGAGTTGGTTGTCATTCACTTAATAGGTACTTATGAAAACCAAGCAATATAATATGATACAACATAATAACAGAAGAAAATGCCATATGATAAATTGTATAATAAAGTTATTACAAGTTAGGTGAGGAGAAAATGACATACTAAGACCAGTAGGTCTATATCAATAGAACAGTGGGTAGGCAATCACATTTGCATTATACTTGCCCAACCCTGGTTTGATACCCGGTACCCTATATGGTCTCCTAAGCACCACCAGAAATGATTCTTGAGCATAGAATCAGGAGTGAGCCCTGAGCACTACAAGACATGGCTGCAAAGCTCAAAATAATAAATTAAAATAATCACAAATTACATGAGTAAAATTTGAGACAAAAATATAGTACAGAGAACTAATCTATGGAGCTTGGGAAAATCTGATTTATTGCTTTGTATCTCTATCCATTTCCCAATAAGATGTCACTCTCTCTGTCTCTGTCTCTGTCTCTCTGTCTCTCTCTCTCTCTCTCTCTCTCTCTCTCTCTCTCTTACACACACACACACGAATAAATCACTAGACTGCGTCACCATAGAGAATAAACAAAACCTATAAAATCTTCTAAAATTTTTAATGCATAAAACCAGAGGATGGTCAAGAAAAATATTGTGCTTTTCTGTCATAAAGCTAGCTTTGTTTTATTCCTTTCCTAGAATAAACTAAAACTTTGCACATAGTATACATGAAAAATATTTTATAGAGAATTCTCAGTAAGTATATCAGTATAGTTTACAATAGCCAGAATCTGGAAAAAACCCGAATGCCCCAGAACGGATGACTGGTTGAGGAAACTTTGGTATATCTATACAATGGAATACTATGCAGCTGTTAGAAAAAAGGAGGTCAAGAATTTTGTAGTTAAGTGGATGGGCATGAAAAGTTTCATGCTGAGTGAAATGAGTCAGAAAGAGAGAGACAGACATAGAAAGATTGCACTCATCTATGGTATATAGAATAACAGAGTGGGAGACTAACACCCAAGAACTGTAGAAATAAGTACCAGGAGGTTGACTCCATGGCTTCGAGGCTGGCCTCACGTTCCGGGGAAAGGGCAACTCAGAGAAGCGATCACCAACTACATTGTAGTCGAAGGCCATGTGGGGGAAGGGAGTTGCGGGCTGAATGAGGGCTAGAGACTGAGCACAGCGGCCACTCAACACCTTTATTGCAAACCACAACAGCTAATTAGAGAGAGAGAACAGAAGGGAATGCCCTGCCACAGTGGCAGGGTGGGGTGGGGGGAGATGGGATTGGGGAGGATGGGAGGGAGGCTGGGTTTACTGGTGGTGGAGAATGGGCACTGGTGAAGGCACGGGTTCCCAAACTTTGTATGAGGGAATTATAAGCACAAAAGTGTATAAATCTGTAACTGTACCCTCACGGTGATTCTCTATATAAAAATAAATAAATTAAAAAAAAATAAGTATATCAGTATAGAAGTAAATTCTACTTGAGATAAGGCCTCCTCAGTGGGGTGCTTTATCCATTTTTTTAATGCTCAGTTATAATCTTAGATGTAGTGATTGAGACTTTGCTAAACTATGAAGTCATTTGTTTGTAATGCCTTCCTGATACAGTTCTTATGTAGGTTTATTCAATTGGAACATATACATTTGGTTTTATACACCTGTTTTCAGTGCAGAGTTTTCACTTCTATTGAAGATGCTACATGGTTCCTCAAGCACCTCTGTTGTAATGACCCGAAAGAATTAAGGCAGGAGTATCACCTCCCCAGCATTAATCAGTATGCCCCCTCCCCCAAACAAAAATATATAATGTTATTTTATTTCTAGCATAGAATTCTTGTTTATAAGTATATTTCTCCTTAAATTTCTCTCCCTTTTTTGGAATGCTTAAAAATAAATGTATTTCTCCAAATTTCTCCTTCTTTTTCTGAATGCTTAAAATAGCAAAAACAAACAAACAAGAAAAAAAACCCTATAATTCCATGATTTGATATTAAATATTGGGCTGTACTAGCTTTTTGGATGAAGAAGCTTCCCAAACAGTTCTCAGGAGGTCTGAGAGGTTCGCCTAATGATTCCTGACTAACTGGACAGATCGTTCATTCTGAGGACCCTAAGATACAGGGCTGCTCTGCTCCTGTGGTTCCAGAAGTCGCCTACATCACCCTGCTAGTCTTCAGGAGCCTCCGGCCATAGCTGTTGGTTTCTAGGTATCTACAGGGCTGCATCTGACAATTCTGTGGGACCTTGTGGTTCCAGGGATGACTGTGGTTGGCTGTGTGTAAGTTATGCACCATCAAACTATACTTTCTCTCTCCAGGTCTAGGTCTAATGATGTTACTTTAGCTGTGATCTGCTTCCTACTAAAGATCAATCCTCACTTTGTGTCTAAATTCTCAATTTTAATCCGTGTGTTGGAAGTCTGTTATTTTTCCAGTACCACACGGTTTTTATATTTAGAGAACTATGATATAATTTGAAATTGGGGGAAAAAGAAGCCTGCAATTTCTTTATCCAAGGATTGCTTTGGTTATTTAAGTTTTTGTGTATTCAAAAAATAAGTGATCAGAAAATCGCGCTGTTCTCTCCCCGCCTGAGTTTGGTGAACTGGGGCTGCTTCCCTCACCCTAGACAGCTGATGGCAATGGTGGATGACGGAGGAAATGAGAGCCAGGCTGGTTGGTGATCAGTTGCAGTTTATTCCAATCTCGTCTCCCCCTGCCATTTTCAGTCTTACCCACTCCCGTATCCCTCCTGTTCCCCATGTTCATCTCTCCATACTTGGTCTCACCACCTAGTCTAGAGCCCAACCTCCAAGCATTGAGGTACCCACTACACCTAGGTCAGATAGTGCAATCAACATATATAAAAGCCCTTCCCTTCCTTCCATCTTTATCCTAAGACAAAAAATACCTCCTGCTAGGAAATATGCTCAAGGGCATTTTTTTTTATCTAAGGACATACTTCTCCTTTCCTTAGTTCATAAACAATCATCTTAGATTTAGTTACTTCTTAATAATATTAGTCATTTTGTATGGAGAAAAATTAGAGATACATTAAGTTTATAGGGTGGCTCTCCTGGGGACATCTTGCTATAGATCCCAGACTGCATTTCTCAGGCTAGATTAGGCTTTCCTAAACCTAGCAGGGTCCTTGTCCAGCCACTTCTCTTTGGGTCATGAGAGAATTCGCCCACGACTATGCTCTTTACTTATAGTTAAGTATTATGGTGCTTGGCCTGTCCCATTTCGATACCAGGGTAACTCACAGCTTGTCCTGGGTCCATCTGGACCCTGCTTCTGGGGTGCTAGGAACTAAGGGCAACTGAGGCTTAAGTTGAATAAGTATGAGAGATGTCCAGGAATAAATATTATTCGGAGTCAATTAACTCCCAAGTTACAGAAGCATAGCATAACTCTGTACCTGTGTATACAAAAAGGACATTACTCTGAAGTAAACTATGCAAAGTATATAAGGGAAGGAGAAAAGAAATATTTCACTTGCAAATACAAAATATAGAGTTCTTAGAAGGATCCTACATTACAATTCACAGGGTTTGATTTAGGAATATAGGTCATGAATTGATTGGGGAAGTTAAAGATAAACAGAGGAATGGGAGTGCTCGGGAGCACTGTGATGAGTGTAACCAATCAACCTAAACTCCCTGTGGCAAGGACAAACCAATGTTATCCTACAGTTTCATTGCCGCATGCAAAATTTCAACACCATTTGATATCACTGTATCACTGTATCACTGTCATCCTATTGTTCATCTATTTATTTGAGCAGGCACCCATAACGTCTCTATTCCTCCCAGTCCTGAGATTTTAGCAGCCTCTCCTTATTCGTCTTTCCCAGTGATTGGAGGCTCTTTCAGGGTCAGAGAAATGAGACCTCTCATTACTGTTTTTGGCATATCAAATACACCATGGGTAGATTGCCAGCCTCCGCCCATGAGGAGAGGATACTCTCAGTACCTTGCCGGGCTCTCTGAGAGGTGTGTGTATGTGTGTGTGATTTGTTGCCTACTGTCTGAACTCCATCAAATATGATGTGGTAATTATGGAAAATGGGTAAGGAGTGTCTTAAAATGTGTCTGGAAAGCGGCCTAGAGAGTGGTGGCAGTTGGGTAGTGGAGGTTGGCTGTGGGGGCTGGGTCCTTTGGGCAGGGAGGGTTCTCACCCATCTCCCCCTGGGGCACCCCAAGTGAAAACAGCCCGGTGCACAGTCCGCACCAACATTTGATATATATCTCTAAAAACAGTTATGGATATAACTGTTTGTAAATAGATTGTACCATGTTTTGGAGAAGTTTCTCACGTTTACAGTACTACTCCTTATCCATGAACAGGCCTGTGTTTACATTTCCTTTGAGAACTTTGCAGTGATTTTTAGCTTTATTTTATGTGTTTCTCATCACTTTGTTAATCTGATTCCCATTAACTTGATTTGCGTCACAAAAGTATATGATATGTCTTTTAAATTTCTCTCATTTCTATTTCACTATTTGCATATAGAAAAGTCATGAATTTCCATGCACTGATTTTGTAGCCTGCCACTTTCTTGTACAGGCCTATTATTTTTAGGGGATATTTGTGGGGGTTTCCTAAGTACAGAATCATGTCATCAGCAAATCATGACAATTTGACTTCTTTTACTCTCTGGATGCCATTAGTAGCTCTTCCTTGCCTAATTGCTATGACAAAAACTTCCACTACTATATTGATTAGTAGTGGTGAGAGGGAGCAACCTTGTCTTGTGCCTGATCTTAGAGGAAAGGCTTTTAGTTTTCCCCATTGAAGATGATATTTGAAATGGGTTTGTGGTAAATGACTTAAACTGTTGAGGAAAGATTTTTTTTAACTTCCATTTTGTTGAGAGTTTTTATTATGAATGAGTGTTTTATCTTGTCAAATACTTTCTCTGCATCTATTAATATGATCGACTTTTATTTTTTCTGTATCAAAGTGGGTTGCACTAATTGACTTGTGTATGCTAAGCTACCCTTGCATCTCCCTTATGAATCCTACTTGGTCATGATGTATGATTTTTTAAATGTTTTGTTGGTTTTGGTTTGCTAATATTTTGCCGAGTATTTTTGCATTAACGTCATTGAGGTTATAGGTCAATTGTTTCAATTTTTTGTACTTTTGTGGTGTCTTTGTTCGCTTTTGGTATTAGGCAACATTTGCCTCATAGAAACTGGGAGGACTCCTGTTTCTTTGGCTTTCTGAAAAGACTTTGATTAGGAATGGGGCTGCTTTAAAGGTTTGGAAGAACTCATTAGTAAATCATTATGGACCTGGACTTTTGTTTTAGGGGAGACTTTTTATTACTATTTTGATTTCCTTAATATTAATTGCTCTTGATTCAACATAGGAAGGCCAGAGTAGTTCAAATAAATATCCATTTCTTCTACTTTCTACAGTTTCATGGCATAACATTTTTCAAAGTAATTTTTGATAATTCTTTTAATCTCTGTAATATCTTTTCTGACATCTCTTTCCACTTCTGATTCCATTTACTGAGAATTTTTCCCTCCCTCCCTCTCTCCCTTTTCCCGTTCCTCCTTCCCTGCTTCCCTGCTTCCCTCCTTCCCTGCTTCCCTCCCTCCCTTCCTCCCTCCCTTCTTTCCTTCCTCACTCCCTTCCTCCCTCCCTCATTTCCTTCCTTCCTCCCTTCCTTCCTCCCTCCCTCCTTCCCTCCCTCCCTCTCTCCCTCCCTTCCTTCCTTCCTCCTTTCCTTCCTCCCTCCCTCCCTCCCTCCCTCCCTCCCTCCCTCCCTCCCTCTCTCCCTCCCTTCATTCCTTCCTCCCTCCTTCCCTCCCTCCCTTCCTCCCTCCCTCCCTTCCTCCCTTCTTTCCTTCCTTCCTTCCTTCCTTCCTTCCTTCCTTCCTTCCTTCCTTCCTTCCTTCCTTCCTTCCTTCCTTCCTTCCTTCCTTCCTTCCTTCCTTCCTTCCTTCCTTCCTTCCTTCCTTCCTTCCTTACGAATGCCTTGTCAGTTTTGCTACCTTTTCAAAGAACCAGCTCTTGGTTTTGTCAGTATTTTGAATTGCTTTTCTTAATTTGTTTGTTCATTTTCCATCACATTCATTTATACTCTAAGTTTTGTTATTATTTTTCCTTATGCTTGTTTTAGGTTCTTTTATTTTCTTAATTTTTTTGTCTGAATGTGTGATTTTATTGAATCACCATGTGGAAAGTTACAAAGCTTTCAGGCTTATGTTTCAGGTTCTTTTAATTGGTCATTTTATAATTCTATGTAGAAGGTCTCACCATGGAGCTATGTAAACCCCTCTCTGCCCAAGCCAGAGCTGGGTAAACTCCATCTACTCGGGGATTACACATTAAAGGATGTTCCTGGGCTCTCCAGGAAGCTCTCTCTCACCACCCATGTTCGGTGCTCTTGAGCCATTTCCCCATCCAGGATGGCTGTTGCCTTGGATGGACAAAGGAAGAACAAAGGCCAAGCTGGTTGCTGATTAGTTGCTTTTATTCAATCTCTCATCTCTCCCAGCTGTATTCACCCTCTCTCTGACTCATTCTATAATGCTCTCCATGATTCCTCTCCAATCTCCCGAGTCACTCTTTCTTTCTCCTCTCAGCCTTCTCTCTAACACTCAACCTTTTCCTCTAACTCTGTCTTCATCTCTGTCTCTTCCTCAAACTTCCTCAAACTCTCTGTCTCACTCAATCTATCCCCTTCTTCTGTCTCTTTCTGTCTATCTTCAATCTCTTGTCCTCTTCTATCTCTGTGTCTCCTTCTCTCTTCTCCCTTTCTCCCCCCTAGAGCTGTTATTTTTCTTCTCTCTCACCAGACTTCCCCAACCATGCCTCCCCATGGGAAGCGCTATCAAAATGGTTTTATAGTCTTCCCCACTACCTGCAGATCATGAGGGCAAAATAGCCCTTAAGGTGTGTTTCTCCTCTCCTTAGACCACCAACTTAGTTAACATCTTTCATTATCCATCCCACTATTTACCATTCTGTACGGACACAATAACAGACACTTTTGGTTTGTAGGGTGACTTTCCTGGGGACATCTCATCACAGACTTAGACTACAGTGCTCAGGCAGGATTAATCATTCCTAACCCCAGCAGGGTCCAAATCTAGTTATTACTTTTTGGATCATTACAGAATTTGTCTATGACCATGCGATTAACCTATAGTTAAGCATTATGGCACTTTGGCTAGGTCTATTTTGATGCCAGGGAGCTCATAGCTCACCGCTTTACCCTGGGTCCATCCCATCCCTCGTCAGGACCCAGCTTTTGGGGATCTAGGAAGCAAGGGTAACTGAGGCTTAAGTTGAGAGAGCAGATGTCCAGGATGTAATATTATCTGGAGTTAGTCAACTCCCAAGCCATAGGCTTGTCTATTTAACTGTCTTCCTGTATCCGTACAAAAAGCAATTGCTGTGAAATAGCTAACCACGCTAAGGACTTTAAGCAGAAGAAAAAAACAATATTTACAAGTCAGAGTCTGATCAGGAGACAAGGTAACTGACAGTTTGGAGGGCAAACAACAAACACAAGCTCCCAACAGCCAGGGAGCAAGGGCAAACCAGTGTTATCCTACAATTCTATACAATTTTTTTTTACAAACTTCTATAACCACTTTTGCATATAACAGTCATTTGATATCATCTTTTTCCTTTCAAGTAATCTATCAGAATCAGTTAGAAACAAATACCTATTTCCATGGCAAAAATTATAGAAAAAATATGTATTTTTTTAAAAAACTAAAATTTCCCATTTGATTCCAAATAATTCTTTGTACACAGACTGTAAGAGTTCTTAGAACTTATGAAGTCAGTTAAATAATACCTGTTATAGAACAAAAGGAATAAAATATTGAAATAAAATATTGAAATAAATAACTGCTTGTAGGATAACATTGGGTTTATCCTTTCAGCCTTGCTGCAGGGAACTTAGTTTACCTTAAAGCAATGTCCTATCCTTAGGGACACAGGAAGACAATTAATATTATGCTTTGTAACTTGGGACCTTATTGACTCCAATAATATTTACTCCTGGGCATCTGCTTTCTCTACTCAGCTGCCTTAGTTCCTAGCTCCTCAAAAGAAGGGTCCCGGCAAGGGATAGAATGGGCACAGGGCAAGCTTTCCCCCAGTACCTTTGGAATTCAGAGCCAAAAATTACGAGCACCACTAAAAAATAGTTTATTTTTTTCTGGTTATATGACTCTACATTGATTAAAGAAAGAATATAATGCAATATTGTCTCATTGTTTCAAAAGCCTTGCATGCACTCTACCTATCAACAAAAACATGCTTTGCAGACAATTGTTTTCATTTTCAATTGTCCATATTCATCATTTTTTCTCCCCAGTTGATCAGTTGATTCATATTCACTTTCTAAGAAGCTCAGTTTCATTGAGATATAAGTGATATTAGGTGCATCTATAAAATGGAAAGTATATATTAAAAATTAAAAAACTTGGGATGGGGAGAGCAGTAACACAGTAGGTAAGATACTCACCTTGCACATGACTGACCCGGGTTTGATCCCAGACATTCATATGGTTTCCCTAGCCGGCCAGGGGTGATCTCTGAGCACAGAGTTTCAAGAGTAAACACTGAGTACTTCCAGTTATGTCCCTGAACCACCCCTCCAAAAAAAAAAAACCCTTGAAAGTTTGAGAAATAGTACAGGGTGAAGGCTCTAGCCTTGCACCATAGAAAACCCTGATTCAATCATTAAGTACTTAAAATACTACCCCAGTTAGTTTCCCAAGAATATCCAGGAGTGATCCTGAGTACAGCAGGAGTAATTACTAAGCACCACTATGTGTGGCCTTCAAAAGCCCCAAAATAAATTTTAAAAAAAAGAAAATGTTAATAGAAAGAGATATTTTGAAAAAAAATTAAATTTCAGAGTAAAATGAGTTTCTCAATTTCCTTTTTACAAATGTCATGCATTTACATATTAATTTTCTCAATCAAATTTTGTGGCAAACGTTCTTTCCTCAAATAGTATATGTATATATGAATCCAAAAAGTATAATTCAAATTTTTTGCAATAAAACAAAACATACTGTAAGTTGTATTTATGAAATACATCAAGTCAAGTTCATAAAAATATGTGACTATTCTATGGATAGAATAAATTTATCATTTTTTTTCCTGAGAAGTGGGTCATTCAAAAGTCATTCTAATCTGGTAACTGAACAAAACTGATTAGATAGAGCCTACCAACAATCTATGTCAGTCAAAATGTAGTTTTAAAAGAATAAGAAAAGATTGGAACTATGAATTGAAGTATTCATTTCTTTTTCAACTTATACTAAATAATTATTACATAGTAGTGCATTTAAAGAGAATGATATTAATAGAGCTCATTTTCTGTATGTTGTTTGGGAAAGGAAATATAAATATTTTATTATACCAAATATTTCTTCCCAGGGAAATTATTTAATATCTTTAGATATAAAGGGATAATGAAATTAAATACTTATAATGATAGCTATATTGTTTTACTTAAATAGAAAACTATATGCCATGATAATGACTGATTTTATTTTCAGGGTAGCTCCAGAGTTTTCTAAAAATTAGTTCATCATTTAAATAATATTTTATACTAGTTATACCTCTACATTTAATATAGCTTACTTAAAAGTTACAAAAGATTAGATGGATTTATAAAAACATGAATAGAGCACTTCTAGAATTCAACTTATCATTTTCCTGTGATTGGTACTGCGGAGATCTATATTTTAAAGGCAGGACATAAAATCGTTAAAATAATATCTTTCTATCACATAAATGTGCAGGAAATCAAAATGTATGGTGGCTTATAGAAATAGTACAGGGGTTAAGGTGCTTGCCTTTTATGTAGGTAACCCAGCACTTTTTAATGGTTCCAAGAGTACAATCAGGAGTCTGTACATAGTGTACATATGTATCCTGTACATAGTGCCAATGATAGCCTCTGAGCACTGTTGATATGGAAAAAAAGGAAAACACAGGGAGACAGCAAAGCTAATTTAATGAAATACAGATTTCTTAATGAAGCTAAGAATTGAGAGAAATAGGATAGGATATATTCATGGAAGTATAGAAATGGTGATGTTTCACATATATTTTTTTGCTTTCTTTCCTTTCTTTTTAAGATTTAAGGGCCACACCTGGTGGTGCTCAGGGCTTATTCTTAGCTTTATTCTTAAGGTTCACACCTGGCAGGCTCAAGGACCATCAGGGGTGCCAGGGATCAAATCTGTATTGGAACTGAACCTGCATGAGGTTGGAACCCACATGCAATCACACTATCCACTATACTCCCTTTCCTGCTGCTGTTTCACATATTTCTTATTAGTATAGCTAAATAAATGATAATGCCATTTAAATATATATTGAGAGGAGGTCAGGTATAAGGATCAATAGATAAGGCCTTTAATTTGAAAATTAATAACCTTATGAGATATATTTTATAGATATTGAATATGAAATTAAGGCATATTTAATGATAAATTGGAACAATAAAATAAAAATAAGATTGTTTGGTAGTCCATGTAAGATTAGTTAAACCAGTTATTTGACAAAGTTTACTTGGAAATTTAAATTTAACAGAAGAGAAATCAGTTAAGAAAACTAAATTTTATCAAACACTTAATGGTTGGGAAAAAAAAAAGCTAAGAGTTATATGGAAGCAGAGTAAAGCTAGAGTCATTAAAATACACAGTGGAGATTTTTAACAACTAAAATTATAATCAATGATTTAAAAAATTATAAATAATAAACCAAAATTACCCTATATACTTTGGAATAAGAGGTAATATAAAAACACCACTATATCTCACAAATTAATTTATACAGTTGGGATATTATTCTAATACTCTTTTCAAAAAACTAATACATAAATAAGACAGGGGCCAGAGAGATATTACAGAAGAAAAAGCACTTGCTTTGCATGTGACCAGCACCAGTTTAACCTGACACTGCCATATGGCCCTCCAAGCACTGGATGGTGTTATTCCTGGACAGAGATTCAATAATAAGTCCTGTGCCGACATATAAATAGTAAACATATTCTCAAAAACAAAAATATTATAACTGTTACAATTCATACACACATACATATGCATACATATGCATACATATATATAGTTTTCCAAGTAGCACTGTAGCACTTCGTCTTGTTGTTCATCGAGTTGCTGTAGAGGGCACCAGTAACGTCTCCATTGTGAGACTTGTTATTACTGTTTTTGGCATATTGAGTACGCCATGGGTAGCTTGCCAGGCTCTGCCGTGTGGGCAAGATACTCTCAGTAGCTTGCCAGTCTCTCTGAGAGGGACAGAAGAATCGAACCCAGGTAGGCCACTTGCAAGGCAGATGCCCTACCCACTATGCTATCACTCCAGTACCAGTCTCACAAGTATCACCAAGAATCACTCCTCAACATGGTTCCTAAACACCACTGGATGTAGTTTTACACTATCCAAATTCCTCTAGCCAATAAGTAAGAAGAACCCACAAAATCCCAAGAACATAAAGTATTTACCATATAATAATAATAGCAATGCAGAAATTAGGGAATTGACTCTAGGCATTGAGTGTAAAGGATAATTTATTGACTAATAATTTGTTATATAAAGTTCTATATTTTATTTCAAATGCCACAGTAATTTCATGTTGTTAAAAGCCAAATGTGAAAATAAGTAAAGAGAGGTTAAAAATAAATGTAATTAATATAAAATATTGAATTAAGATTCTATGATAAGACTAAAAGTTACTCAAAATATAAACAGAGCATTAAAATACTAGAGAAAAATACAAGGAAACACTTGAAAAACTAGAAAAACATTAGGGAAATAGTAACTGTATTATAGCTTATGGCATATGGAGAACATGTACCTATTTTTATTTATACCTCTATGATTCTGAACACAAATATTCTTATCATAACAAGAAGTCTCATAAAGTTTAAAAAACTATTCAGAAGGAAATAATAAAAGTGTTTCAGCCAATAGAGCTTTAGAAATATATTTGGCTCATTTTAAATTACTGCTATACAGGTTACAATAATGTAACCTGTTCACATTATAGGAGATCGTATATCCTTCTCTTCCGGAAGGGAGCATTACATGACACTCACCATAGTCATGCCACCAGACCCCGCTCCAGGCTGTTTCACTTGGGGTGCCCTAGATGTGGGCGAATGAAAGTCCACCCTGCTCCAAGGGACCAAGACCTGGCAGCCAAAAACCTCCAGAACTCAACTACCACCATGCTCAAGGCTGCTCCCCACACGAGAGAGAGAGAGAGAGAGAGAGAGAGAGAGAGAGAGAGAGAGAGAGAGAGAGAGAGAGAGAGAGAGAGAGAGAGAGAAGAAAAGTGCATGTCATAGAGTTGGGGGAATGGGAGGGAGTAGGGACAATTGCGATGGAATATGTACACTGGTGAAAGTATGGCTGTTGGAACATTCTATGACTGAAACACAATCATAAACAACTTTGTAACTGAGTATCTCACTGTGATTCAATAAAAAAAAGATAAAATAAAAGAGTTATGGTGAGATAAATAGATTTATTCAGAAGTTAGCATTTTGCAAAAATGGCAGATTTATTGCACTCTCAAAAAAAATCTTCTCAGGATGAGGTTTATACAGGGTTGATTGGTAGAGTAAATTAGAGGGAACTGTGGGAAGTGAGTCAGTTTTGCGTGCTTCTTAAAAGTTTTTCCAGAGGCCTTGTTTTATCATCCCCTACTCCATTTGTAACCGAGACCTGGTGGGAACATCAAACACGTGGGTCTCTCTTAAGAATATATTTTTCTTGTGTGGTGTTATGAGAAACAGGATGGAATTATAATGATTGCTCACTTATAATAAGAGTTGCAGGAACTTTCTGGGTCTCTCATAAAGACACTAATCTATTCCTAAGGATTACCTCCTTATCACTTAATCACCTTCGAAATGCTCCATCACAAAATATTATCACATTGACATTAACTTTATTTTTATAAATTTTTGAGGGAACACAGTGAAGACACTGATAACTATTAAAAATAGGAGCCTTGAGAACTAAGTAGTCTTTTAAAAAAAACAATTCTTATTATCTCAGGCTAGCATCACAGAAATTTAGGAATGGCATATTTTAAATAGAATTTAATGAAATTTCATTTCTAGAATCATGTTAATATCTTGTAAGTAGCACCCCCCCAGTTTATATGTAAGGTAAATAGAACGAATCCCAAACTGAATTGAAACAGAAGCAAATGAATCTAATTTTTTATAAATGGAATTATTCAAACATTCTAAAGTTATAGGGAACAAAATAGACAAAATAGTATTATTTTTTACTATTTAGAATATATGCACCCATATATGTGATAATTGCTTATCAATGTTATTCTTAACATTGTAAGTTTCTTTTACATAATTTTATGAATAAACAAGTCTATACATAGTTTATGTATTGATAGTTATTATAGATACTATATAATAAGCAGATAAATAGAACAGGAAGAAGGACAGAAGGAAAAGAGGGAAATGAAGTAAATAAAAAGAAAAAGTAGACAAAGAAAATTGACAGTCATTTCTTATTTCTGTTTTATGTGAGGCAATATATCAAGAGTTTAATAGCAATTGAAGGGAGGTTCATTCTGGGATAGGTTTTTGAATATTGATTTCTAACTATCATTCTTTAATAAGGGAATTGGACATGATTATGAGATTAGGATTGAGAAAGTACTCTATGACCTGGAAAATATTTCTGTGATATAAAGAAGTCCTTGAAAAATTATGAAGGCATACCAAAAAGAACACAACCTCCTATTTGAAAGGCCCCCACTGTGAAAATCTGAGATGTTTGTATCAGGATATGTAATGATTTTAAGGATTTAAACTATTTCAAGGATTCATATTTAAACATGCAAATAAATAATTAAATAATTGCAGAAACAGACAAGGGAAACAATATTTTCTGAAAAGACAATTTCAAACAATACATTTTCAAAGCACGATAGAATGACGAAAATTACTATTTAGAAATTGTCATGACAATAATTGTTCAACAGTGTGTATTGATGGCTGTTACATTTAGTGATAGAATTATCAGAAAGAATATATATTCTGAAATTATTAATTTAAACATAAATAGAGAAATCTGATAGTGCCTTATTTCAATAAGCAGTTTTCATACCATCTGCAATGGAACAAATCAATTTTATATGCCTCTTGATATGGTGAACCTTGAGGGATACAGCATCTATCTGTGCTATCTCTGCCCCAAATTCATAACCTGTATCAAATCATAATAAATATCAAACAAACATAAGATGTGGGACATTGTGCAAAATGACTTAGACTCTTTAAAAATGTTAACAAAATACCTAAAAAACTGCTTCTGATTAAAGGACAATGAGAAGATATGGAAACAATAACTATATGGTATGAGTATATTAAATTCGGAACCAAATTTCTATTTCTTTGTTTTCCTGCTTTATGTGGCATTATTTAAATTGCTATTAGTAGTTCAATGCCATTTGTAATGGATAAGCATCAATTTCTTAATTTTGGTAGTATTGAGCTATTTTCCAAAATAGTATTGATTCTTTTAGAAATATTTATTTTGAAGTGTTTATAAGAAACATTATGCTCAATACCCATGTTAAAACATGTCAGGAAAAATATGTAGATAGAATGATAAAATAATTGTCACTTGTCATTTGTCATCCATCCCATTGATCTTCGATTTGCTTCGATTAACGGGCGCCAGTAATGTCTCCATTCATCCCTGTTGTATCCTAGTGTAGACCAATGGTATCTGCTCACTCCAGGAACACAAAGAGCCTCAAACCGTTCACTCAGGGTTTTGACGAAGAAATCTGACCATCTTGTAAGTGGGTGGCCATGCAGTCTTGACATCCTGTGGAATCCAGTCCATAACAGCTCTAGCCCAGCGATCATCTCTAAATCAAATTACGTGTCCGGCATATCTGATTTTCAATGCCTTGGCAAACAAGACAGCATCCGTGATTCTTGACCATCAATGAAGGTTGGAACTCCAGATTCCTTCTCTTACTTGAGTGAAATGTGATATTCCAAGCAGAGCTTCTTTCAATTCCTCTTTGAGATATCCAAATAGCGTTCTTCAGATTTTGTAGGACCCAGGACTATGAGGCGTAAGTTGGTGCAGGAAGAATGGTAGAGTCAAAAAGATGTGCTCAGGGCCGGAGGTTCTTCATCCTCTTAATAACTTTTTTGACACCCTTGAAGGCATTCCACACTGCTCTCTTCCTTTTGTGCAGTTCTGGTGCCAAGTCATTCCTCATGTTGAGTTCTTGACCCAGGTATACAATGCTGCTGCATTCAGAAATGTTCGTTTCATTGAGAGCAAATGGAACGTCAGGGACTAGTTTGTTTTTCATGAACATTGTCATGGTGAGATTTAGCTGCAGTCCAACATTTCCACACTCGTGGTTGAAGTCGGCCAGCATTTGTGCCGCTTGGCTAATGTTTGACGTTATTAGAACAATGTCATCAGCGAATCATAGGTAGCGTAGGTGGTATAGTGGCCGACTGTCTATCTTCACTCCCATTCCTTCCCATTGCAGTCGTTGCATGAACATTCTCGAGGGTGGCACTAAAGAGTTTCAGTGAAATAGTATCACCCTAGCAAACCACTCTCTTTATGTCGATGATTACTTCATTGTAGAATGGTGAGATCCTGGTGGTAAACCCATAACACAGCTCATGGGGGATCCTTGTGTACTGAGTTTGAATGCCCTGCTTGGCTAGGGTTTCAATGACTGCTTCAGTCTCAACAGAATCAAAGGCCTTTAAATCGATGAATGGTAAACAGAGCAGCATCTTGAACTCTCCCAAAACTTCAATGAGGTTGGTCACCAGGTGGATATTGTCTATCGTGCTGAATCTTTTTCAGAACCCAGCTTGCTCGCATGTTGTTCATCTAGTGCTCTGCCTATTCTATTCAGGATGAGTTGATTGAACAACTTGTAGGTAAGAGACAACAGGCAGATCGGGCAATAGTTGCTGATGTCATGGATGTCTCCCTTCTTGTACAAAAGAATGGTCCTGCTGGTTTTCCACTGGGACAGAAATTTGCATACCGACAGGTAGTATGTAGTATGTGAAGAGCTGAGCTAGTGTATTGACTGCTACTGGTGGCAGAGTTTTCAGGTGTTCGGGCCTGACCTTCTCTGGACTGGGTGCTGTATGCTTCTTTACTGATGAAATGGTGTGTTGGATTTTGGAAGGGAGAATGTTGGGAACGACATGTCAATCCTACGGAATTTGGTATGTGGGCAGGTGGACATGACTATCAAAGAGATCTTAGTAGAAGTAGTGAATAATCCTCTCCATTGCCTTTTTGGAAGATGTGATAGATCCATCAGGAGGGCAGTCATCTTGGTCTTGTAGTTGGCAAAGTACAGGTGAGCATTGTGAATACTTTTCTCGGTTTCTATCGCATCGGCCAACACTGCTGCTTTTCTGTCTTTGAGGTCTTCCTTTATCGCTCTCTGCACAGTTTTGTGAGCTTAGATGTTAGCTTGTGGTTGCCTGAGTCTCGTGCCAAACCACATTGGTAAATAAGCTCGAAAGTTTCTGAAGACAGGCGTCTGTTTGTGGCTTTCCCACTCTCAGCATTCTTCGATCCGTCATGGAGGTGATGAACCAGTCGATCGTATTCCTCTTCAATATTGTCAACAACGTCATCTTCCCATGTTGCCATAATAGTGCCAAAGGGTTCCCAGTTGGTGGCCATTCTGGGAGAGAACTCTTTTTAAACTTAAACTTTGCAGTTCTTTCTCCCCGCTCAGTGAAGTAGAATTTTGCACGAAGGAGATGGTGGTTCAATCCTATTTGGAAGTTTGGGACAACAGGACATCAATCATGCAAAACCATCAATTGAAAATGATGTGGTCAAGTTCATTGTGAAACTGTCCACCGGGAGACTCCCATGTCCAATGTTTAGATTCAGCCTTTTGGAACTGTGAGTTACCATGGATGGTCTTGGTCAACATGGTGAACTCAGTCTCTCACCCTGTTCGTTCCGTTCTAGACCATGGATCCCAATGTGGAGTTCTTCAGTCGACCTTCTCGGTCCTATCTTGGCATTAAAACCACTGACAATGATCTTGTAGCAGGTGTGGTCTTCTTTATAGAACTTATCCAGCCCCATATAGATCTTCTCAATTTTTTCTTCATCGTTGCTGGATGTTGGTACATTGATGGCGAAGATAGAAACTGCCTATAGTGAGCTACATCTATGCAAGCATAATGAAACAACTGTAGCATACTTTAATATTTGAGTAAATTAGAAAATATATATATATATACACATATATACATATATATAGGCATTCCCTAGGGTATTTTGCTTTGCTGTAACTCTAAATTTTTTTCAAAATAATAATAATTATTTTAAATGATTAGCTCTGTCTTATTGTTAAGCTAATTTAAACTTTAATTTCAATTTATTTAAAGTCAATTAAAATATCAAAGTTTCATATGATTTCATCCTCAAAAAACCTGATTGGGATCAGAGCAATAGTATAGGTGTTAAGGCACTTGTCTTAACATGGCTGATGCATATTCAATTTCTCACATATGGTCTCCTGTGCACTATCAGGAATGATTCCTTAGCACAGAACCAAGAGTATACCCTGAGCACAACCAGCCAGGTATGGCCCTAAAGCAGACATATTTATGATATTAAATTCCCATTTCCCTTTATATGTACATTTTCTCTATAATTTTATGCAATAGGGGTATAAAGTATATTATGAATTTGAAGTATAAAAATAATATAAAATATTATTTATATTTCATACAATTGTATTTTGTATGTTTTACACATATATAACATATACATTTTTAAGTAATGTATATACAGTATGTGTCAAAAATATTATGCATAAACACAAAGACATAAAGGCACACATTTCCTTAGGTAAGTGAAGATGGAGAAATTAAAATAAGATCTACTACAGGGAATATGTAATAATAATAATACCAAAAGTAATGGATATATAGCAAATGAAGTTTACTGATTTTGAAAAGAGAGAATAGTAAAGCAATGTTAGAACAAAAGTTTCATGACTTCCAACATAAAGAAGTTATAGCCAAATAATTTTAGAAGCTCACGACTTGGTTTTCTTTGACAAATTAAAAGGATAATAATATCCTTTGTAAATAAATATAATTGTATTACTCTTATATTTTAATAAAACAATATGAGAGAAATAATGCTACATTTTATTAAACTGCAATTTAATACATCTTAGATTCAAGCTGAAAAACTCAGGTATCTAAGCCTTGTACACTACTAACCTACCTTCACCAGTTATAGTTTAACAGAAATAATTCATTTAGTATATTCCTAAGGTGCAACTAATTAGGATCTATTGAACATTTGAGGTATCTGAACATAATGTTAATTAGGTGTTTGGGGCCACACCTTGCAGTGCTCAGGGTTTACTTCTGGTTATGTGCTGAGGGATCACTTCTGTTGTGTCTCTGGAATCATAGATGGTTCCAGAAATGGAAGCAGGGTACACCATATATAAGGCAACTGCCCTATTTCCTCTCCTGTACTATTTCTCTGGCCCTGCATTAATGTAATTTATTGCTTAAGTATATGTGTGCAGTCATGCATGTGTCCTGAATATTTTTATAGTATAAATAAAATATTATAAACTTGACTAACTTTTGGCAACTTGATATCAGTATTGAACTGCTGCTATTAATTATAATCTTGATTAACACAATATAACACCACATCCAGAAAAAAAAGATGGAAAGTATATAAACATAAATATTCTTTCATTTTAAAGTAAATTGCTTAAACTTTAAACTTTTTTAAAAAATTTTTTATTAGTGAATCCAGGTCAGCAGCATGCAAGGCAAACACCCTACCCACTGTGCTATCGGCCCTCTCAGAGAGCCCGGCAAGCTACTCAGAGTATCTTGCCCACACGGCAGAGCCTGGCAAGCTACCCATGGTGTATTCGATATACCTAAAACAACAAGTAACAAGTAACAACAAGTCTCACAATGGAGATGTTACTGGTGCCCACTCGAGCAAATCGATGAGCAATGGGATTATAGTGATTACAGTGATTAGTGAATCACCATGAGGTACAGTTATAAAGTAATTAACTTTCATGTTTGCATTTCAGTCATACAGTGATCGTTTACCCATCCCTCCACCAGTGCCCATTATCCTACACAAATGTTCCCAGTATCCCTCCCACTATCTGCACTACATCATCCACCACCCCACCCTGCCTCTGTGGCAGGGCATTCCCTTTTGTTGTCTCTCCTTTTGAGTACTGTAGTTTGAAAATAGAGGTATTGAGTGGTCATCATGTTCAGTCTATTGTCTACTTTCAGCACTCATCTTTCAACCCAAATGGGTCCTCCCAACAGCCTTTACTTGGTGCTCTTTTCTCTATCTCAGCTGCCTTTTTACCCAGCATGTGGGGAAGACCTCCTGGTCCTTATCTCTACTACTCTTGGATGGTGTTAGTCTCCCATTTTGTTAATTTATATTCCACAGATGAGTGTGATCTGTGAGTCTGTCTCTCTCTTTCTGATAACACCATGTACAAGAGTCAGGTCAAAGTGGATTATAGATCTAACATCAGACCAGAATCCAAAAGGTACATGGAAGACAAGTTTGGAAAAACCCTCTATGACATTGAATCTAAAGGTATTTTCAAAGATAACATGCTACTGGCCAAGCAAGTGAAAACAGAGATGGGACTATCTTAAACTAAGAAGCTTCTGCACCTAAAAAGAAACAGTGACCAGAATACAAAGACAGTCTACAGAATGGGAAAGGATATTCACCCAATACCCATCTGATAAAGGTTGATATCAAGGATATACAGGACACTGATTGAACTCTACAAGAAGAAAACATCCACCCCCATCAGAAAAGGGGTGGGTAGAAATGAACAGAAATTTTCTTAAAGAAGAAATCCGAATGGCTAAAAGACACATGAGAAAATGCTCTACATCACTAATCATCAGGGAGATGCAGATTAAAACAACAATGAAATATCATTTCACACCACAGAGACTGGCCCACATCCAAAAGAACAAAAGCAACCGCTGTTGGCGTGGATGTAGGGAGAAAAGGACTCTCCTTCACTGCTGGTGGGAATGCCTACTGGTTCAGTCCTTTTGGAAAACAATATGGACAATTCTCAAAAAATTAGAAGTTGATCTCCCATTTGACCCAGCAATACCACTCCTGGGAAGATATCCCAGAAAGGCAAAAAGGTATAGTAGAAATGACATCTGCATATATATGTTCATTGCAGCACTGTTTACAACAGCCAAAATCTGGAAAAAACTGGAGTGCCCAAAAACAGATGACTAGTTAAAGAAACGTTGGTACATCTACAGAATGGAATACTGTGCAGCTGTTAGAAAAGATAAAGTTATGAAATTTGCATATAAATGGATCCACATGGAAACTATCACTTTTTTTTTTTGGTCTTATGTTGTTTTGGGTCACAACTGGTGGTGCTCAGGCTTATTTTTGGTTTTGTGTTTCAGGTGCTCAGGGATCATATGTGGTGATTAAACCCATGTTGGCCATATGCAAAACAAGCCCTTGCTTTCTGTACTAACACTATAAATCATAAATTGTCTAAATTTTATAGAAATTTAAATTTTATAAAAAATATTTTATGCCCCATTGGTTCAAGAAATAGTACATGGGCTATGGTTCTTACCTTGTGAGTAGCAAAATCTGAGTTAATCTCCAGCTCTGAATATTAATTCCTCCTGCACACCGTCAGATATGAGCCCAGTCTGTCCCCCAAATACTACATATATTGAGTTCCATAACATAGTTGAAGTATCTGTTTTTAAAAAATGCTATTTTATCTCATCTTTTTTTAGCATTTTTGTGTTTATTAAGAAAAAATTCAGAAAATACAACTAAGAACAAAAATGATGAACAGTCATCTCCACTAAGCTTAACACCCAGAGTACCTGCTCACACCTTGATAAATGACCTAGAATTTTCCTATGCAAGCACACAAACACATTTTATACCCTGTTTTCAAATATGGATTAATATTTCATTTGCACTTTAAAAATCTGTTGTTTTCCTCTACCAATAGAACTTGAGTAGTCCCCCCCCAAGATTTTTTTTTTGTATCATTGTGAGATAGACCCTTACAAAGCTGTTCATGATTAGGTTTCAGTCAGAAAGTCTATCCTATCCAAAAAAATGCCATTTTTGATCCTTAAACTTATAAGACAATAGTAATCAGTTGTGTTTTCCTATGAGTAGCACTTTAACACCTCAAATCCTATAAGTGGGTAAAAATGATCAAATGAAAGAACTAGTTATGCCGGGTTGAGGATAAAGAGAATCACCCTGTTTTTGTTTTTGTTTTTTTAGTTTTTAGATCAAAAACTCTATTTTGGGGACTGGAGTGATTGTATAGTGGGTAGGGCATCTACCTTGCATATGATTGACCTGGGTTCAATCCCTGGCATCCCATATGACTCATATGGTCAGGAGTAATTCCTGAATGCAGAGCCAGTAGTATCCCCTGAGCATCGCCAGGTGTGACCCCAAAATTGAAAAAAGAAGAGAAACTCTACGTTTGGTTTAAAATATATATATATATATATATATATATATATATATATATATCAGTATGAAATAGGCATCAACTTTACAGAAATAACTGCTGGAATAGTAAGTGTATTATTCAGTTTTGGTGCACTGGGATATAGCTCTAAAAACCCTGAGGCAACCAAATGAATGGCAACCTGAAAATAATGCAAGAACTTGAGGTCATAAACACCTGTTTACTACTCTGAAAAACTTCTGTGCTGACAATGTCATTGGATTTGGCATTCAATGAATGGAAGATGTTGATATTTTTCCTGTTAAGAGATCTAGTTAAATAAATGTGTTGATTTCTATCTTAATCAAAAACATGGTTGGTGGTGTTTTTATAACCTTAACGAGTTCTTCCTTTGTAACTTACCTACCAGAATGGAAGCCTTGTCTTTCTCCAAAACAGAAGTGCCAAACTGGAAAAAAAAAAAAAAAAAAAACCAACCTCAAACACAGTACCTGAGGCCAACATCTTTGTTTCTCTGTGTCCCCTGACCACCTGCCTGACCTATTTTCTTATTATTGACTACTTGTTATTCAGCTAAGGAGGATTGTCAGCAGTACAGCCTAAGAACACTTAGTTCTATTTAAAACAAAAGCCCACTGTTGAATTCAATGTCAGAGCTGAGGTTTATAGCATTGAAGAATTGCCTTGATAAATGGCCCTGACATTACAGTTTCCAGGACTCCACCTTCAATGTCATCACAACACAGTGTAAGTGTTAAAGTATGGCCGTTGCTGCTTCCCCAAAACATATTAACTTGATGCTTACTCTATCTCTGGATCCCATAGGCACAATAAATGGAGAAAATAACACATTTACAAACTGATAAAACCCAGCAAAGCTAATAAAATCAGACACTTTATAGCTCGGCTAATCGTGTCCTTTGAAGGGCATCAAATAACACATCATGTACTGCTCGGGGGAAATCAAATTAGGTGCAGGAATGTCCCTTCTGAACTAACACATTTGAATAGACAGCAACTATTGTAGCTAATCAACTTGTATTGTAGGCATTTTATCATTAATACAGTGTTTATGTTAACTGGACATTATACAGTTTGGGTGTGAAAAGGAAAGAAAATATCCTTAAAGTGGTGCTTAGTCTGCATTCTGGATATTTTGTTTTTTAAAATTTCTTTGGTTTTGCTTTTATTTTAAATAAATGGATTCCAATGTGCAGGCAAAACTCCAAATGAAATTCTTGAATTTATAAATTAATTAAAATTGTTTTACCTTTATGGAATTGACCATGTTATTTTTTTTTCAGGGAAAAGCTTCCTTCCATTTTCCCTGCTTCATATTCTAGACTACAAATAATCATCACATTTTGTTCTGGGGAAACATAGAGAGCTGTTCATAATGAGTAGACCCAAGTATCTTTTCCCAGAAAGCCTATGTCTGCGTTTAATTCTGGGAATGAAATGTTTATATTCCTCTCCAAATTTTAATTTTGTTTGGGGACACATCAGACAATATTCAGGGTTTACTTGTGGAGCTCAGAATTCACTCCTGGTGAACTTAGTAGAACATACGGGATGTCCTGAATCAAACCCAGGTTGGTTGCATGCAAGATAAACACCGAATCTGTTTTATATTGCTCTGGTCTCATTCTCCAAAGTCTTTAAGTCTAAGATAATTTTCCTTTGTGTTGGTCATTTTTCTTTCATAGAACCTTTTTATTACTTATTGTTGAAAGTTATTTACAAGGAAGGCAATGAAGTACTATAATTCTTGATGTAATTCCTGGAAAGAGTTGTTTAGATTATAGAAAAAAGATCTTGGAGTGAATAACTTCAAGTCATTAAATTAATTTTCTAAGACAGAGGTGAACAACCTATGGCCTCTGAACCAAATCTTTCGCATCTGCTTTTATAAATAAATTTGACACATCTACAATTGATGTGTAAATCTTTTCACTGCATTTACATAGATGTAATAAAACCATCTGGCCTACAAATTCAAATATACTTAATACCTACATCACACCAAAATAATAATTTGATGACCTCAACATTAAGAGCATGTCTCAATAGACACTAAAGGAAAATAGATAAAGGACAATGAAGAAAATTTAGTCCTATACTAAGTTCATCCCCATAAGGAGGATCACGTTTTCCCTCCATTCTACTTTCCAATAAACTTTTTTACTTTCTAAAAAACCTCAATTAAACATAAGATAAAGAATGAGATTTCTAGTGAAAATAAGGCTCATACGGTCAAATGAGATAAAATGAAATAAAACATTACAGAATTCTAGAAAATAAAAGTTAACAATAATGAAAGCAATTTAATAGTTTAAAAATGTGGAAAGTAGATGGCCAATTTTATACCTAATTCTGAATTAAATTTGTTTACTTTTAATTTTTTAAATATTAAATGTACTGTCATATTGATATATTACACAGCTGATATGATATTAAGGTGGAAAAGGCCTTTACTTGTATCTTCTTCCTCTTAAAAACCATATAATCATAGTAAAATAAAGATAAAACTTCTTAACTATTTATTAACCAGTAACTTATCTCTATATTCAGGAATTGTGCTCAGGGGACTATATGGGATGCCAGGGATCAAACCTAGGTGGGCCACATACAGTGCAAATGCCCTACTTGCTGTACTATCACTCCGGTGCCCCTCTTTTTAAAATCCTATTGGGAGGATGCATTCTAAAAGATATCTAATTGTGTTATTTAAAATTGTCAAAATTATTAAAAAATTATTATAAAAAGTCTGAGTAACTCTCATGGTCACAATTATAAGTAAATGACAACAAAATATAGTGTTTCTTGGATGATATTCTAAAGGAGGAACAGGATGAATGTAGAAATTAAAAAGCCTGAATAAAGTATATATTTTACTCGTGAATAAGCCATCAGTACTGTTTTATTACATACAATACATTCATGTGTGATTATAGGATTCTATTGAGAAGGGAAACTGGGAATAGCATATTTTGGAAATTTGTGTTGTCTGTAATTTTTGTACTAAAACTAAAAAGCTTATTTTCCATGTATGAGGGACCAATTTCAATCTCAGGATCTTCATGATGCCCAGGCACTATCAGGTCTATCCCTGGAGGTTTCACAAGAACTGCCAGCATTGTCTTGGTGACACTTAACACCACTGGTCTCAGTGTTAAATACCAAAACTCAAGTATTGAACCATTCACACAGCAGGCTGAGTAATTCTGGAAGTGGTTAATAGGTGCTGTGAGAATTAAATGGAGATCTTTTAGAACACAAAATAAATAAATATGTAAAATAAAAGTTATGAAGAAAGTACAAGACAAGAAATGATGAGAAACCTTAATGAATAATACAAGATTCCCTTGCCAGTGATATTAACCAAAGTGGCTTGGGTTTCAATTCTATGTTCCAAGGATGCAATGCAATGCTGTTTGGGCTCTATTTGTTATCAGAGACCACCAGAACCAGCATTGAGGTACTTTAGGGGATCTAGAATTAAAGTGGCCCTTGATAGGTCACAATATACATCAGAACTGGGTCAGCCCTGAGTCAGGAATTTGACTATTCCCTGTACTCTCCCTAGGGTCCTCACTCTACTTAGTTTTTCCTCCTTTTTTCTACTGTTTTCTCTTCCTTTGTGTTTCACCTGTAGAACTGCAGCTCCAATACTTCTAGTTCAGGAAGGGATAATCATTATCTGTATTCCATGGCCTAATTCCTTCCTTCCTTCCTTCCTTCCTTCCTTCCTTCCTTCCTTCCTTCCTTCCTTCCTTCCTTCCTTCCTTCCTTCCTTCCTTCCTTCCTTCCTTCCTTCCTTCCTTCCTTCCTTCGTTCCTTCCTTCCTTCCTTCCTTCCTTCCTTCCTTCCTTCCTTCCTTCGTTCCTTCCTTCGTTCCTTCCTTCCTTCCTTCCTTCCTTTACAACACTGTTTATAATAGTTTTTCATGCACATAATTCCAATACCATCCATCACCAGTGTACCCACATCTTGTCTTTGAGGATACCAACAACCCTCCATCTCACTGTCTCCCATTCCCTACCACCAAATAAGTTATGGTGACCAGTTCTCCGAATAAGTTGCCTATATATATAGGCAGCAAATATGTGTACTTGGGTCAAGAACTCAACATGAGGGACAACTTGGCGCCAGAACTGTGTAGGAGGAAGATAGCAGCGTGGAATGCCTTCAAGAGCATCAAAGTGGTTAAGAGGACAAAGGACCTCTGACTCTGGGCACAACTTTTCAATTCCACTGTTCTTTCTGCGTTAACGTACGCCTCAGAGACCTGGGCCCTGTGCAAACAGGATGAAAATGCTATTCGGGTATCCCAAAGAGGAATAGAAAGAGCTATCCTTGGAGTATCACATCTCACAAGTGAAAGAAGGAATCTGGACTTCCAACCTCCATCAATGGTAAAGAATCAGGGACACTGTCTTGTTTGCCAAGACATCAAAAATCAGATGGGCCAGACATGTAATGCGATTCAGAGATGAATACTGGAGTAGAGCTGTTACCAACTAGATTCCACGGGACGTCAAAAGACAGCGTGGCCACCCAACAATGAGATGGTCAGACTTCTTCGTTAAAACGCTGAATGAACAGTTTGAGGCTCCTCCTGTTCCTTGGAGCGAGTAGATATCATTGGGTTACACTAGCACATGTAAGGGACAAACGGAGACATTACTGGTGCCTGCTCGAGCAAATCAAAGATCAATGGGAAGACAAGTGATACAAGTGACATTTGCCTTGAGTAAATAAATTTACACCACTCTATAATCAGACCCTATTTCCCTCAAAGCCTAATGAGAACCAAAGAGCAAAATCTTGTAAGTCCAAATAGCACTGTCATGCCATTGTTCATCAATTTGCTCCAGTGGGCACCAGTAACATCTCCATTGTGCGATTTGTTGCTACTATTTTTGGCATGTGAATATACCACGGGTAACTTGCCAGTCTCTGCCATGCAGGAGGGATACTCTCAGTAGCTTGCCTGGCTCTCTGAGAGGGATGGAGGAATCAAAACCAGGTTGGCTGCATGCAAGGCAAACAACGTCCTACCTGCTGTGCTATCGTTCCAGTCCGTAAGTCCAAATAGTCATAAATAATTTTAGATATTATTATCATCTTATTGTCTACTAACTGAATTACCTGGATTTTTCACACAAACATAAAATAGTTCTTACTTCCCTCCTCATAACTAAAGTTCTTTGTCATCCCATTTTTCCTATCCATTCAGTGGACATTACTTGAGGTTAAAATCAAATAAGTTAATCAGCATCTTCAGCTGGTTAGAGAATCGTTGTTCTCTTGCCACAACACCTGCGCTTCTCAAATGGCCTTGGTGCTTAATTGTTTCCAGGTGTGGCACAATCTTTTCTGGCCTAACTCAGATTTTTGAATTTCTGCTGCCAGAGAATGCACTTTAGAAGTTGGAGTTAACTAGAAAAAGAATTAACCCTCAGTTAGAAAAGGTGTACATGTTATTGTCATTAAAATGGAAATATAATTGGATGTTCAATTAAGAAACCTTTTCTTGTTTAACTAACAGACTTCATAAACCTCACATACAGATTTATATTTTTGTGTGCTAAATTGGTAAAATTTGCTCTATTTTTATTAATCACCTGCTCTATGTTTCAGGTTCTGGATATGCAGCACTCAGAAAATAATAATCCAGTATGTAGTTTATAGTGTACAAGAGACATCTTTTTATTTATTTTCTTTACTGTCCTTTCTTCTTCCTCCCATTTCCTTTTGCCCTATAATGCTCCCTCTCTCGCTCTCCTTCCCTCTCTCTCTCTCTCTCTTTTCTTGCTTTTTGGGTCATACCTGGCACTGCACAGGGATTACTCCTTACTCTACACTCAGGAATTACCCCTAAGGTGCTCAAGGGACCACATGGGATGCTGGGAATTGAACCTGGGCCAACCTCGTGCAAGGCAAATGCCCTACCTGCTGTGCTATCGCTCCAGCACCCCCCCTTACCATCCTCTCTTCTTTTTCTCTCTTTTCCCCTTTCCTTGAAAAGCTATGAAGTAGATAAAATATCATTGTCATGAAGCAATAATGTTTGGCTTTATGTCAACTTGAAAATTAGTGGATAGTTTGGTTTTAGTCTGAAGTTCAAATTATCTTCAGTTCAGGATAACAACAATAATTGAGAGAAGCGGCAGGCATTCTGGTGAGCAATGCGGCCCGGAAAATGCTCCGGACCCGAATTGGGGCCAACAACACCGGGGAGCCGGAAGGAGGAGGTGCAGCCAGCACACCTTCTCCAGATGGAGCCCTGGCGACACTGAGCAGCAACTAACACGGTTCCGGGATTCGGGACTGGTACACATCCAAGCTGCGCGGCCGCGTTAGCGGCTGTGCAACCTTTTCTAAAACCTGAAAACATACAATCTTTTAATGGAAAACTAATTATCAAATGCTTCCTTAATAGGGTTATCTTGTTTGGGGGTATAACTCCCACAACAATAGTGAGTTTTGTGTTGAAATATGGAATGTAATCAAGGTGAAGAGAAAATGAAGTGAAATTCATCAGTTATACAGTTGGGGTGGGGGGCGGGGGTTATACCGGGGATTTTGGTGGTGGAATATGGGCACTGGTGAAGGGATGGTGTTTGAATACGGTATAACTGAGACATAAACCTGAGAACTCTGCAACTTTCCAAATGGTGATAAAATAAAAAAAATTAAAAAATTAAAAAAAAAACAATAAAAAGCCATATTCTAGAACCTGTTGCATTTCATCATTTTCTAATTTGATTTTATCTGAATTATCACTCACACGTGTTTAAAAGCCATCTTATATTTATTTCCTAATTGATAGAATATGGATTGAAATGTTCTAGCCCTTTCCCACTGCACTCCACTTTTTTTCTATTTTCCAATAGAAAACTATATTCACAGGGTAAGAATTTCTACCATTCTCCAATGAAAAAATGTGTGGTTTCTACTTAAAACAATAGATCACCAATGGATCTTAAGGTTGTTTTTTTTTTTCCTGATATGTATTGCTAGCCTACATTCCCTAGAGGTTGATAGAACAAGAAAAACAAAGTATTATAGATCTAGGCAGCTATGGAATCCACATAATCAACATTCATGAACAGAATTGCTGATAAAAGATTCTCACTCTTAATTTATCTCACTTTCTTTTTCATTTCTTGATAGTGCTTATATTCCATCTAGTTATTTTTTATCACTTACAAACATATGAAAACTGAAAGTAAGTCTTCTCTCTGAGTAAGCTAGAAACAGGAATTATACGATTAACTTCCCATTTGGTTGATAATTTTCATTTATGCTATAACTTTTCTTTTACTTAGTTCTGCATGAAATATGATAAAGATGGTGATGAGGGCAAATTGCATGTCATGGTAAGACTAAAAACAATTTAATCAGTAACTACATTGGTATGAATCATTATTATCTCAACAATTCTCTTAAACTTCAAAAATAATTACAATTGTTATTTCAAGTGACACGTTAAAGCTCTTTATGAATTATATTCAAAAGGGCATAGAGCTGTTTCTCATTCAGATAATTTTGTTATATTTTAAAAAATATTTTTCTTTCTAGTGTATCTTATTTGAACATATTTTTTAGTTCTAAAATATGTTCATATTTAATTTAGACTAATTTTACATAAGATATTCATCTAAGTCACTTCTATCTTTTCCTCTACTGATTTTAATATCACATAATTTCTTTGTATACAGACACTTTACAAATTGAGTCTCACAACATACAAGTGCCTTATGGGTACTAACTGCTATTACTCCAAAAGGAACTTGGTTTTACCTGAAAAGATAATTCGTTCATAGAAATGATGTCTATTATGTCACTGTCACCCAGTTTTTCATCGATTTGCTCAAGTGAGCACTAGTAACGTTTCCAATGTGAGACTTGTTATTAATGTTTTTGGCATATAGAATACGCCACGGGTAGCTTGACAGGCTTCATCATGCGGAAAGGGTACTCTCGGTAGCTTGCTGGGCTCTCTGAGAAGGATGGAGGAATCGAACCCAGGTCAGCCACAAGCAAGGCAAATGCCCTACCTAATGTGATATCTATTACGTAGTTTAAGAGAAATTTGATATTCATTTCCGTACTAGACCAGTGAATGAATAGTGTCCACACAGTCATTGCTCATTGTTTTTTCAGCATCTATCCTTTTTTCCAAATTAGTTCTGGATTTACCAAATGCTTGATTTCAAATAACATATGTGTCAAAACATATTTCAACAAAGACTTGCCCCACATTTGCCTAAAACTGATCTGATGGTTTATTCTTATTCCTTTGCCATCATTGTGAGACAAATAAGTCTTCCCTCTAAGACTTAGAGAAGAAAGATAGTCCCATTCTTCTTTTTATTTTTTTTAATTTTATTGAATCACCGTGAGATAGTTACAAGCTTTCATGTTTTGGTTACAATCACATAATGATCAAACACCCATCCCTCCACCAGTGCACATTTCCCACCACCAATATCCTCTGTATATTCCCCCTTTCCCACCCTCCCCTGCCTCCATGGCAGACAATATTCCCCATACTCTCTCTCTACTTCCGGGCATTATGGCTTAAAACACAGACATTGGGAGGCTATCATGTATGGTCCATTATCTACTTTTGACACACATCTCCCAACCCGATTGATTCCTCCAGCCATAATTTTCCATTCTTCTTTTGGATGTGTAGTATCACTTTATCACTGTCATCCCATTGTTCATTGATTCGCTCGAGCAGGCACCAGTAACATCTCCATTGTGAGACTTGTTATTACTTGTTGTGACTGTTTTTGGCATATCAAATATGCCATGGGTAGCTTGCCAGGCTCTGCCATGTGGGTGGGATACTCTTGATAGCTGGCCGGACTCTCTGAGAGGGACAGAAGAATCCAACCCAGGTTAGCCTAGTGCAAGGCAAATTCCCTACCCTCTGTGCTATCACTCCAGCGATGTGTAGTACCTATATGTAATTTTTACAGTTGTTTCAATTTACTTTCACCAATTTTACAAATATTATGTGTGAAGATAGATAATTTTTTAAGGGCTTTTTGCCATGAGGAGTAACAAAGTAGTGGACTAGAAAATTATAAGAAAATGCTAGAGGATTACTGAAGTAAATCTTTAAACAGGTAATAAGAACTGAGAGCTCAGGAACAAGTAGTGAGGTGAATTTGTATAATAGCAAAGATAATTAATCTACATTGCCATGCAGTAAAGAAAGGTTTGTAAATAAACAAAAATAACTCAGACATATAGCAGTTGAGTATTGCAACCCTTTTTCCTAATTATTGCAGTTTCTAAAGTATTGTTTATTTTCATTTTTTTCCATTTTTTTTAATTTTCAACATTTTCAAATGTTCAAATAGTCTCATTGCAAGATAAGACAAATATTCAAATTGAACGTTTTTTTCAATGAACATCAGGCATTCTAAGCAACTATAACTAACTAGGTGTTACCATGTTGCCAAATCAATATACAGAAATGCCTTTTTTTAAACAGAAACTTGGTTAAATTGTGATAAGAACGTGAAAAACTCAAATTATTTGTTTGAAATTAATATAATTATTATAATATGCTTCCAAACTCTCCCAGAATCCCCTTTCCCAGAATTCCATAAAGATGTGTATGATCTAAGACAACTGTACAAGTTTGTTACAGGTGTTTCTGGAGAAATATTTATTTCCTAATCAAAGGGAACTGTAATGTTTAGCACTATCCTTTCCTCATACTCTCCCATTATACCTATTTTAAACATTCATAATGACAGGGATATATAATAGCCATATCTCCACCATTGCAAAATAAGAAAATAGAGCAAAACTTAACATAAATACATTGTTATACCTGGTTATCAGGACTAACTTCTACTTCTGTTCAGAGACCATTTAGGGAGGTGCTTAGGGGACCATATGTGATGCTGGGGATCAGATCTGAGTTGAAGTGTTACAAGGTCTTAACTGCTGTACTATGTCTCCAGACCCCAAAATAAGGTCTTTTTTTCAATGTTGGTGGATTATAACAAAAAATATATTAGAAAGTCTAGGTCCCTGATGATTTCATGAAAAATCTGAAGTACTTTTGGATTTAAAAAAAGGCAATTTGATTAAATTATTTTGATTTATATATTTATTGCCAAATGTAGTTCCATGTAATAGAACTAGAATTATGTCACTCTTTTACTTTTTAGAAAAAAAATTAAAACTGCCAGTTATGATAGAAATCTAAAAGCACAGATATTAATTATGAAACTATTCATCCCAAGATTCTGCTGTGCTCTAAGAAATGCAAAATCGGTTGTAAATTTTTCATCAAGATAGAAAATAAATCCGACCACTGAATATTTAAATAATACTTGCCCCCTGGTCATTTAGAAGTGCTATTCTTTCATGTACTGCTGACACAATATATTTTACAATTTTTAAACAAAATTAACTTTATATTTGCTTCAAATGGAGGAAATTTACATTAATTAAAAATAGAAAGTTTGAAAAGTATTAGTCTCCAAATGAAACTATTTGTATATTTCCCATACTATGACCCCATAGAATCACATAAGTTATAGAGTGTCATGAAATGTATTTGTGATCATATTTTATAACACTGATATCAGGTTAAAAATAAATTAAAAGTTAATGGTAGTCAAGAAGAAAGATGATTTAAATACTTTTGAGTGTGTTGATTTACTGAGTTATCCAGTTTAGAAGTTATTTTTAACTATAATATCTTGCTATGAAAGATAA
This sequence comes from Sorex araneus, assembly GCF_027595985.1. NCBI lineage: Eukaryota > Metazoa > Chordata > Mammalia > Eulipotyphla > Soricidae > Sorex > Sorex araneus. The sequence goes on along the minus strand of NC_073304.1, from coordinate 69,699,264 downwards.
GAAATGACCAAATTGGTTAACTATTTTGAGGTGAATACACTTATTTCTAATAATAATGTATTAACTGGGTCAGAATGACAGTACAGAGGTTTAGGCATTAGCTCTGCGTGTAGCTGCTGCCACTACAATGGTTCAAATCACAGCATGTAGAGCCAGGTGTAGCTCCTGTGTAGCACTGGATTCTACCCCCTACATTAAATGCTCCACCAAACACACACAAAAAAAGGTGTATTAACTGATAAAAATAGTCAAACAGGTTTTGAAAATGCTATATTTAATGATATTAAAGATGATACTAAAGAATTTTGTATGTTTAGAAGATTTTTTTTAAATAAAAATTTTATTAAATCACCATGTGGAAGATTACAATGCTTTCAGGCTTAGGTCTCAGTTATACAATGCTGAAACAACCATCCCTTCACCAGTGCCCATATACCACCACCAAAAAAAAAATACACAGTACACCTCCCATCCCGCCCCCCCGGCCCCCGCCTTGTAACTGATAAGTTTCATTTTACTTTCTGTTTACTTTGATTACATTTAATATTTTAACACAAACCTCACTATTGTTGTTAGGAGTACCCCACTAGAGTCAGACCTACTGTGAATACAAATGAATTTCTGTACTTTAACAACTAAGTCCAGGTAGATTTCTTCCAGATATTGGATCATTGCAGGCTTGAAAACCCAATCTGTGGCCGTCATAATATGGCGGACACCGTGTCCTTCATCCCCGGAGAGAAAGAGGCAAGAGAGAGAGAGAGAGAGAGAAATACCTTTCCCCTCCTGGGCGGGCACGGGGCCGAGGCTTAGTTCTCAGGCTGGAAACATTCTGCGAGGAGTTGCCCATGCCGAAAGAGGTTTTGCTGGGTCTGGATTTACACTCGTGCAGCTACGGAGAGGCTGCACACGCATGCGGCCCCCGGGATCACATCTCGGTGGTGGTCTAGAAGATTTTTTTTTAACTTTATTCACTTGGTCTTTAATATGCTCGGTACAACTTGAATTCCTTTGACAAAGAGGCACTGCTTTATAAATGTAACTGTATACAAAATCCTTTCCTTGTAACTTCTCACTACAGACACCACAAAATAAAAATATTCTATTATTCACAGAATCAAAATCCCCTCTAAAACACTGAAAGGAACCCAAACCAAGCATTTCAAACCAACACACGTTTTTAAGGCTGGAGATACACCAAATATCCTTGTTGTTTTGGGCAAGTGAAGGACTGACTTTGGACATATCAACTCAAAAGTTAACCCACAAAGTCCTTAATGTAAGGAGTGTCTAAGACCTATCTGGGTATTCCCATTTACAGTTATTTCTATAAATTATAAAGATGTTTTGGGGAAAGGATGGGAATTTTCACAGCATGGAATTTCATTGTGCTATAAGGTCCACCTAGATATATACATACCTCTCGAAGAGCCCAGCAAGCTACCGAGAGTATCCCGCCCGCAAGGCAGAACCTGGCAAGATACCCGTGGCTTATTCAATATGCCAAAACAGTAACAATAGGTCTCATTCCCCTAACCCTGAAAAAGCCTCCAATCGTTGGGAAAGATGAGTAAGGAGAAGCTGCTAAAATCTGAGGTCTGAGTGTAATAGAGACATTACCGGTGCCCATTCCAGTAAGTCAACAAACAATGGGATGACAGTGATACAGGGATACAATGATAAGTCCATCTATTATATTAACTTGTTACATAACAATATTAAAGTGTATCTGGGAACTGAGCAACATATTGTTTTGTACCCACAATCACACTCAGCTTCTTCCATTTCCATTTTTGTCTTACTTTGGATTTCAAGAAATAATCGTATTGTTTGAACATCTATTATTTCCCATGGTGTATGTTTTTATCATCATGAGGGTTTGATCCGCTTACTGGCTCCCATCCATCTTTGTCTTCTTGTCCTTGTGGTAATTGTCATATCGCTAATCTTTGTGTTTAAGCTCTACTATCTTCCCCTCTAGTTTCTCTGTATCCCTTTGACCACATATAAATTGCCATCTACTCTCTAATGAATAAGTTACACCTAACTGCAGGGAAAAGTGAACACTAAACCTCTTATTGATGCAAATGTCCCTCTTAACACAATACCGATTGCCTCCATGAATGATTTGTATTCTAAGCACTCTGAAATATAATCTTTGAACTTCTGTCTTCACTAGCATACATCCTTCTCAGAATACCCATTTATCTGACCCTTATTTTTCTACTACTAGGCATTTTCATTCTATTCTATTCAGTACGGGTTATATTATTTCAAAGTAGAAATCCTTCTAGTAACATGTTTGCTACTAGAATATCAGAGTCATCCTAGTGACACATCTGTACTGTCCCTTGGGTATTTTTGGGTATTACATCCTGTGTCTCCATAAATCACCTCCAAGTTAATAAAATTTTAAATATTCAGTCTTACTTTCTGGTTCTTTTGATGAAATACTTTTGAAATACAACCTTACAGATACTCTCCAGGCTCCGGATGGTACATGCTGTATGATACTTGCATCATCTTCAGAGTTTAATCTTTTCTTCCCATCAGATCCAGTGAATTCCCAGCTGAGAAATGTTGAGCTGAAAATCAGCAGGAGAAAGTAATTGATAAGATAGGAAAGACCCAGAACTAATGAATGTTTCTTATTCATTATTTTCAGGTTTCCTTCTATAAGGAAATATATTCATGAACTTATTCATGCTTGATTTCAGATATATAGTCAATTTTTCTTTTTTAAAAAATTAATTTGTTTTCAGTAATTAAACCATCACAATATGTAAAAATAAATATAATTTGGATTAATCAAGAAATTCCTGTGTAAGTGATTTGAAAACTGTAACTAAGGGATTGGAGAAATAACTCATTGAGGTGAAGCACATGCTTTGTGTCAGGAACCCCATGTTCAATCCATGACACTTCATGGTGCAATAAGCATTGCCAGACGCAGTTTCTAAGCACTCAGCCAGAAGGAGCTCCCAGTGCCATCACATGTGGCCCCCAAATACAAACATCCCCTCAAAAAACTTTAACTATAACGTGTTAAATGATATATGACTTCCCATTTGCTAAAATTGATTTAAGAAGAAGCCTATTCCACTGATTAGTCTGGTGGTTCTTCAATCAGTGGGAATTCAAATCCTGATTTTGTTTCTTATTACCTCTGGGACTAAGGTATATACTTAAAAAACTGAACATATTTTCCACAGCCTATTCATTAGGACTAATGCCATAAATTATGAACTAGCTAATAAACAGAAAATGCATAGCATAAGACATGGCATAAAGTAAGTGCTTATAAAAAAAGAACCCCTTTCAGAAGATTATAATATCCTTTCTTGCTCCCATTGGAGCATACACAGTTGCACACATATCAAAATTAATCTCAGGTCTAGCTAGTTTATTAAACATTCTTATATAATTACAGCTAAAACAATTGTTTCAGAGGATTCTTAGAGCACTCTCTCTGTACCTTAAGTTGCTTTAGAAGTTACTTTTTAATTGTGACATTCATATGACATCTTATATCTTAGGATATCACAGGCAATTTTCAGAGCAGGCATTTTGTTTGCATATTTGCTTTTTCTCCCACCCAATCCAGTATAGTATCTTACATCAAGAAAATGTTTAAACTATATAGTCTAAAACAAATTAAAATAAAGAAGTGTTGATTTTATCAATAGTAAAACAGTTGTAATTGCTCTATAAACTCATAGTGGTCTTGTGTAAAAATGTGATGTAAATTGTAAATATGAAAAGTGACCTGGAGAACACTTTAAAGCAAATATAAGATGTTAATCCAGAATTATAATGTGCATTTGCCTCAAGGTTTCAGAATTCTCATTAGTAATTATATAATGAGCTCCATAACTTTCAAGGGCAAAGATATAGAGATCATAGTGTTGAATAGTGATGAAGCAAGCCCTTAAATAAAAGTGAACAAGATATAGCAAAACCTTAATCTTTTGAATAAGTGAAGAAAATGATAATTTTTTATCTTTTTCTCCTATGTCTCATCAACTCTACTTGCTTTTGTCTTATTTCAAAGCCTAAGTGAATCAAAAGGAAAAATAATGTGTTTTGTCTTTTCATAAAGGACTCCTTTTAAAGACATTAATTGGTCTCATTCTAAATAATACATGAATTTCTATAAAATTTATGATTCTTTAATTGTCTAATTTTTAGTTGCCCAGGTGAGTGAAATAGAATAGTTTCATTACTGTTTAATACAGATTAAACAGTAATTGCATATTCATAATTGCATATTCATATTTGAGTAAAAAAATGCATATAAATTTTAAGTACGCATTAAAAGAACTTGAGAATAATCAACCACTACTGTTCATTTATATTTGTAATCTACTATGTTAGGAACAAAAAAATATTATTGACCCCTTCCCTACCTGTTTTCAAAGCATAAAAAAAACTTAAATTATTATCATAAACTATAACATGTTAATATTTTTAATTAAACCAGTGTTTTCTTTTGATTTTGCTGTTATGGCACCAAAAATCACAAGGAGCACTGGCATCAGCAACTGAATTGTTACCTCACACATGGAAGGCAGGAACTCTACCACTAAGTCATAACTCCAGTCCTTAGCTATTCAAGTTTTGTTTCCACTCAAATACACACACAAAGTATTATGGCTAATTGGCATTGCTAAGAGCATATACCTTAATATTAGTGAGAAGTAAAATTAATCAATAAAAATACACATATGATTCACTTTTTTATTTATTTTTATTTTTTTATTAGTTTATTTTTAATTAGAGAGTCATCGTGAGGGTACAGTTACAGATCCATACATCTTTGTGCTCATGTTTCCCCCATACAAAGTTCGATAACCCATCCCTTCACCAGTGCCCATTCTCCACCACCAGTAAACCCAACATCCCTCCCCCCTCCCCAGTCCCATCTCCCCCCACCCCTCCCTGCCACTATGGCAGGGAATTCCCTTTTGTTCTCTCTCTCTGATTAGGTGTTGTGGTTTGCAATAAAGGTGTTGAGTGGCCATTGTGTTCAGTCTCTAGTTTGTATTCGGCCCGCATCACCCTTCCCCCACATGACCTCCAACCACATTTTACTTGGTGGTCCCTTCCCTGAGTTACCCAGAATGAGAGACCAGCCTCCAAGCCATGGAAACAATCTCCTGGTACTTATTTCTACTATTCTTGGGCGTTAGTCTTATAGTCTATTATTCTATATTCCACAGATGAGGATTCACTTTTTTTTTTTGTAAAGTGTCAAGGTAGTTCAATGTGAACTAAATAAGGATGAAGAAATTGAGGCAACATGTCATTGTGAGCCCTGCCTTCCTCTGTCACTATAAAATCTCTTTCACCAAGGTTTGAGTATCTGTGCTTGGCAAAACTATACAAAGGTCATACTTAAATAATTGCTGGAAGAACTGAAAAATGTCCAGTATATTTCTGGTAGAGGAGATACCTGGAAGCTTGTTACCAGTTTCTACCAGAAGTTATTCCATTTACCTTTTCTCTTACCTTCCAGTCTGCATTTTTCACTATAATAAACCATAGCTTTTATAAAACTTTAACAGCTTCTTTGAGTCCTGTGACACGTATAAAATCAGTGACCCCACTGATGGAATTGTATATTTTTAAAACAATAATCTCTTTATTAAATGGTACTAAATTTCTGAATAAATAATATACATAATATATGTATATACATATTAATTATATGCTTAATAATAACAAAGATAATTTGAAATGGATCAACTAGCTAAATTAATCCTGTAAAAATTCTAAATAATTGTCTTGACAGAAAATGCTTATTAACTAATGTATAAGTTCATTGCTAAACATAGAAAGGCCTGTCTTTTTTTTCCTTTTTGGGTCACACCCAGCAATGTTCAGGGGCTATTCCTGGTTCTTCACTCAGAAATTACTCCTGGCGGTGCTCTGGGAACCATACAGGATGCTGGGAATCAAACCCAGGTTTGCTGCATGCAAGGCAAATACCTTTCTCACTGTACTATCGCTTCTGGCCCAAACCTGTCTTCTTAACCAATAAAAATACCTTATAAGAAAATAGAAATAAAATAAATGTTGATTAAATTAGTTATTTAATTATATACACTCAACTTCATATTTAATACACTACTTTATTAATTAAATTGAAATAAAGCTCGTTGACATAGGATATGCTTTCTATAAGTAAAAAAGAGAAGGAAGATAAAATAGGAGACATTTATTAACCATACAATCAGATCACTAGCAAATGGAAAACACATTTCTGATCATGTAAGTTCCTTTTCTTTTTCTTTTGTTTGGGAGTTGGTGGGGGGAATGAACAGCCAGTTACACTTGGCTGTACTCAGGGCTGACTCCTGACTCTGTTTCCAGGGACCACTCCTGGAAGTGCTCAGCGGCCATATGTGGTGCTGGGAATTGAACCAGAGTCATCTATGGGAAAGGCAAACCTTTCCTCTGTTCTATTGAACTGGTGTCAGGAATGTCTTCTTATAACAATGATCTGTGCTCTTTAGACTTAAATATATTTCTGGTTTCTTGATACAGTATAATTCTAGGCTTATAAGGAATGTTTCTACTGCTGTTATAAGAAAACAATGTTGCGCTTAATTACTAATTTGTTACAATTAATATATTTGCTAGAAAATAATTTCTTGTATTCAAAAAAAGAACCTTATTTATATTTAAACTAGGATGTCTCACCATGATTGCCATATTTGCATAATCTGCATCAACATGCTAATTCTGACCCAAATCCTTATATAAGCAACTACATTTTTATAACATTGTTTCCTTCCCAAAATTGTGCTGATGTTATTTACCAGTCTTCTTCTGTGATTTTCTATTTGATCTTTAATAAGCAGAGATCATTATTTGCAAATTATTTTTCCAAATGACTTAATGTAAATTGATGGATATCAAATACAATGATAAAAATCATAGGTTTTGGAGCCAGACTGCCAGCATGGAATTCATTATTTTACTAGCTAGCAAAAAGGTATGACCCTGAGTGATTGCTAAAAAATATTTTAATTTCAAAATCCTTATCTGCAAAATAGAGAGCTTAATAGTATATGCTTTGAGAGAATACATATGTTAGCCAAGATCTAAAAGATCACAAATTAGCACATTAATCTTTTAAATAGCACCATGAAGATTTATATCAATATTGATTGAATGTGAGGATTTTTTTCCCCATTGAACCACCATAAGAGACACAGTTATAAAGTTGTTCATGATTAGATTTCAGTCATACAATGTTCTAACAATTGTTCCTTTACTAGTGTATATTTCCTTTCACCAATGTCCCCAGTTTCCCTCCCAGCCCCTGACCTAGCTAAGGGTAATTAGCTAGTAGCAAACATGCTACTGTTTATGTTGTTGCCTATGTATATAGATAGATTCCCTCAAGCTTCAAGTACAGTTAAATTTCCAAAATACCAAATTTTTAAGAGAATATTATAAAAACTATTTTCACTAATTATCATGTCATCTACAAATGAAATTCAACTTTATTTCCAAGTTTGATCCCTTTGCATCAATGTGTACTTGGAATATTAGACTGTGACTTTCCTTTTTAGTGATAATTCTGCTTTCAGTGTTAGTGTAATATTGGCTTCATAGAAACCTTTAGGAAGGATTCCCTACTTCAGTGGTTGGGAAGAGTTTGATGTGTATAGATAGCAAGTCTTCTTTGAGAGTTTGGTCAAACTGACTAAAAATACATGTGAATCTGGTGTTTATGTTCTTGGAAGATTTTAAACAACTCATAATTTGTTTATTCATGATTGATGTTGAGATTTTTCTACTTCCTTCTGATTCTAACTCTAAAATGCACCCATTTCTTCTAGGTTCTCTGTCTTAGTGGAACAAAGTTTTTTCCAAGTAACATCTTACTATCTCTTGTATTTCTCTGTTTTTTTTTTTTATTTCATTTTGTTTTGTTTTGTTTTTTAAAATGTTTTAAATGGAATGACTGTGAGATAGACCTTTACAAAGCTGTTCATGATTAAGTTTCAGTCATACAGTGTTCCAATACAGTGTTCCAACATCCCTCCACCAGTGTTCCCAGTTTCAAATCACCCACTCCTTCTCCCTATCCCCTGCCTGCCTCTATAGCAGGTACTTTATTCTCTGTCTTTGTCACTGTCTCTGTCTCTGTCTCTCTGTCTTTGTCTCTGTCTGTCTGTCTGTCTCTCTCTCTCTCTCATTTTTGGTGTTATAATTTGCAATAAACATGCTGAAAAGTTTTCATGTATATGCCTTTTACCTATTTTAAACACTCACTTCTTGTCCATTGTGATCATTTACCACTATTATTGTCTTACTGATCCCTTCTCTATCTTAACTACCCTCGCTCTGCACACACATGTAGTATATTCCAACATTGATCAAATCCCCTAACCCCTGTTTTCTCTGGCCTTGGATATTTTTTTCTAATGTATATATTGTTGTTACCACAAATGAATGCAGTCATTCTATACCTTTATCTCTCCTTCTTATTCATTTCACTCAGCAGGATACTCTTCATGTACTCATATTTATAGACAAATCTCACAACTTCAGTTTTCCTAAAAGCAGTATGTTATTCCATTGTGTAGATGTGCCATAATTTCTTTATCCATTTGTCTGTTCTTGAGCACTCAGGTTGTTTCCAGATTCTGATTACGGTGAATAGTGCTACAACAAACTAGGGGTGCAGATGGTATTTCTGCTGTGTGTTTTTGTGCTCCCAGAGTATATTCCCAGAAGTGGCATTGCTGGGTCAAAAGGGAACTCATTTCTTAGTTTTTTTGAGCAATATCCATATTGTTTTCCAAAAAAGGCTGAATCAAAAATAAATAAATAAATAAATAAATAAATAAATAAATAAATAAATAAAAAGGCTGGGCCAGTTGGCATCCCCACCAACAATGAACAAAAACTCCTTTCTCCCCGTATATACACTAGTACTGGTTTTTCTTGTTCTTTCTGATGTTTTCCAGTCTCTGTTGTGTGAAATGGTATGTCATTGTTGTTTAGACTTACACATCTCTGATTGTGATGATCATTTCATATGAATACATATATAGACAAAGGTCCTAATAAAATCATGAGGAAAGGAGACAGTCTTTTATAATATTTTTAGTAAGCCCCTAGCACAGTGGGTAGGCAGTTTGCCTTGCATGCGGCTGACCCGGGCTCGATTCTTCTGTCCCTCTTGGAGAGCCCGGCAAGCTACCGAGAGTATCTCGCCCACACGGCCCTGGCAAGCTACCGGTGGTGTATTTGATATGCCAAAAACAGTAACAAGTCTCATAATGAAGACATTACTAGTGCCTGCTTGAGGCAACGGGATGACAGTGATACAGTGAGACTGATTTTAAAAAAAGTTTTGGGCCATAGAATTAATTTAGAAGGTAAGACCTTTCACACAGTCAACTTGTGTTGGATTCTCAGCATACCACAGAGTCCCCTGAGTTGCCAGTAATGATCCCTATGTGGCCATCTCCCTCAGAAAATGTTTCTAACATAAAATTAATTGTACAAAAACAAGTATTCTGAAACACATATAACTATTGCAATACATAAGGAATGCTTTAGTTCCCAAACAAATTTGAAGTCCAGTGTTTGTAAGTTCTCCCTTTTACCTGTTCCAATGAAACAAATGTCTTTAATTTGCTGATTTCCATAATTTTAAGTACATTTATAATGTGGGCTGGATAGCACAGCAGGTAGGGCGTTTGCCTTGCACACGGCCAACCTGGGTTCGATTCCTCTGCCCCAAGAGTATCTCACCCGCAGAGCCTGGCAAGTGACCCATGGCATATTCAATAAACCAAAAACAGTAACCACAAGTCTCACAATGGAGACGTTACTAGTGTCCGCTGGAGCAAAACAATGAGCAATGAGATGACAGTGATACAGTGATACATCTATAATGTATGTAAATTGTAAATGGCACATTTATTTGAATATTTTATTGAATAAATTTATAATTTATGATTACATATAAATTAATATACTTTACAAAATAAATTCAAAATTTTATTAAAATATTTAATAAGTATGATTATCAAACTTTTATGAAAGATTGTTTTAAATGTTAATAAACTATATTTACTGAAAGTGAAGTTTATAAATGTATCCATATTGTTATTTTTACCACTGTATATGATTTCTCTGTAATCATATATTACACTGAGCCAATTTCCATAGTAAAAAATTTAACAGTGGCAAAAGTATCTAGTTAATCGTCACTACTCAGAACATTAATAAAATGCCTAGTAGAATTTATACTCTGAAACGTCATTATTTAATAGTCTTTTTATTCAAGTAAATATATTTTCCTGGTTTAAAATTTTTGTCAAATTCACTTATCACTGTATCACTGTGTCACTGTTATCCCATTCTTCATTGATTTACTTGAGCGGGCACCAGTAAAGTCTCCATTCATCCCAACCCTGACATTTTAGCAATCCTCTCCTTACTTGTCTTTCCCAACAATTAGAGGCTTCTTTCAAATTTATTTATACTCAATACAAATCAATATTACTTAAATACTAACATGATTTTGCTATTAATTTTGGGTTTTCATATTTTAATAAAATTACATGAATGTATCATATGAAATGCTGACAGTACAACACCTAAAGAAATAATAACTCCTGTGTGTGTATGTGAAGCAAACTAGTTTTATTGAAACTTATTGAAAAAGATGTGAGGGGACAGAGTGGGAGAAGAGTTTATTCAAGAGAGAAACGGGCTTCTCCCGTTGGTAATAAGCAAGCAATGAAACAGAAACAAGCAAATGATATACATGTTCAAAGGAGAGCACAGAATTGAAAAGCAAATTACAATTTAATAGCCAAGTTGAGGCCAACTCCATTTAATTGACAGATTGTGCATAAAAACATATGGTGAAATGGACAAAGTATCTTGTGTTTAGGTAGCTTTTATTGCATTTTCTAACTTGATATGTTTCATTATCTATGACCTGTCACTAAAATGTGCAATGGTAGAATTTTTATATGTCACAAAATACTATTATTTCCTATTTCATAGACTGGATTTTATACTATTTCTTGGAAAGCTATTGTATTGGATTTTTATTCTTATGTAAAGTTATATGAATAGGTCATAAACTACAACAAAATTTTATCATTATCTTTCAAAGAATCTATCTTTATAAAAGGCCACAAATAGCTATTAAAGATATATAGCATGGGTATTCAATCAGTTGTTATTTTCCATTTTGTTATTCAAAATATCCTGGCAGCCTAGGGACCAAGATATTAAAATTGAATTCGCAAAGCTTACTTTTTTGTTTCTTACAGGTTTAAGAAAGTGTTTTATGGATATCCCCAGATATACCATTCACTTCATTTTGTCCTCTGCTATTTCTTCTCCTAAAAATTCTCTAATAAAACTGATACTTATAGTATAAACATTTGATTAGTTTCTCAAAGCGAATCCTTTAAATCATGGAAACAATTTCTAGAAAACATACAGGAAGAAATAAATGTTATAGTCAAGTGAGAAAAAATAAATAAAACTATCTTCGAGTTCTACTAGTTCTGAAAATAATTTTATAGATAGTTTTGAATTTTTAAAAAAGATTAGTTACACAACAATGACAAACTAGTTCTCTTGAGAAGGAAATAATTACTTTTTTTCTTCTGAAGATAGACTTTGTCAGGTTTTAAAACAGAACAAAAACATGCCTAGAAAATCACTCCATCCCTTAATATAAATAAGAAAAAGCAAGTCAATAGATTAAGTATTGTTCAAAGAGAAGAAAAAGGGAATAAACTGGAGAAGGAAGAAAAGAACACTTGACTAACAAGGTAGGCTCAGAAGAAAACTTCTCATTTATGCATACATAATTGTATTCTGTTTTGTTAGATTCTAGCATTCTCACTTAAGGTTTCTGAAAAAGTGTTGAACTAATACTTAATGTTAACTAGTTTGTTTAAAATATATATGCCTTGAGCACTGCTATATCCAATTTAGGATGGGTGACAGGTATTTTATTCTTCTAATATATTTTTAATACACTACTGAAAGCAAAATATACATTTGAATCCTTAAAACACTTCACTGTATCACTGTATACTATCATCCCGATGTTCATCAATTTGCTTGAGCGGGCTCCAGTAACATCTCCATATGTCCCAGCCTTGAGATTTTAGCAGCCTCTCCTTTTGCCGTATTGGAGACTCTTTCAGGATCAGGAGAATGAGACCCATTATTGTTACTGTTTTTGGCATATTGAATACTACACAGTGAGCTTGTCAGGCTCTTCCTTGTGGGCGGAATACTCTTGATAGCTTGCCAGGCTCTCTGAGAGAGACAGAGAATGTATATAAGAGAATACAATCAAGTATGTTAAAACCAAATACATGTGTGCTGCTTTAGGTACATTTAGGCACATTATGGTATCTGAAAATTTAATTTTAAATCTAAACTTTCATTTCCCCAAGGAAAAATATAGGAAAGAAATACAATTGACTTAACTGGAAAGATTATTGATTAAACTATATGCTATTTGATTTATGTTCAATAAATACCACTTTATTAACCTAATGTAATCTTAAATATTCAAAAAAGAGGGATCGAGAGATAGAGAGGGAAAGAGAGAGAGAGAAAGAAAGACTGTACAGAGAGCAAGTTACTTGCCTTGAAAAGACCAACTTAGGTTTAATGCCTGGCATCCAAGAGGGTCCCACAAGACCAGCAATAGTGATTCCTGAGCACAGCTCCAGGAGTAAGCCCTCAGCACTACAGGGTATGGTTTCATATATTTACTGAGCAAAATATAATAAAATTTCTCATTTTAAAATCATAGAGGTTGAAACAACTGATATTCCTTCAAATAGTGAATTAGGAGACAACTGTTTTTGTTTCTCCACTTCCTGCCAGCAGACATTTGTGAGCTTTTGACCATTCTCACAAGTATTAGGAGACATTTTGTTGTTTTGTTTGTCATTTCCTTTTTCACCAAATATGAGGAGCAATTTTTTTATGTTGACCATCTGTATATCTTCTTTTAAATATATATTCAGTCATTATCTTCATTTTTAAAAAATTTGTTTATCCTTTTTATGGTTCCATTTTGTGATTATTTTTAAAGTTCCTTGAATATTAGCCCTTTACTAATTGGTTGGCGCATGTGAGGCAAATGCCCTACCTGGTGCACTATTGCTCAGACACCGAGAGCAAGGCCCTGGGCTCTTCTGTCTTCTTCTGTATGCTGATCCAGCCTATAAAAAAGTTTATATCTTGCATTATCTTGTATTCTCCATCCCTCTTGGAGAGCTCGGCAAGCTGCTGAGAGTATCCTGCACATACAGGAAGAGCCTGGCAAACTCCTTGTGGCATATTCGATAAGCCAAATACAGTAACAATAAAAGGTCTCATTCTCCTGACCCTGAAAGGGCCTCCAATCATTGGGAAAAATGAGTAAGGAGAGGCTGCTAAAATCTCACGCTGGGACGAATGGAGATGTTACTGGTGCCCACTCGAGCAAATCGATGAACAACGAGATGACAGTGATACAGTGATACTAATTGGTATGCATTTTTTCCCTCCTGTTCAGTAAAGAGCATTATTATTATTATTTTTAGTGGAAGTTTATTTTACAGTGAAAAAACTTTTTAATTTTATGTAATGCCATTTTTAATTTTTTCCATTGTTTCCCTTTAATGAAATTGAATCATTATATATACTAGCACCTGTTACTTTGCCCATGTCATAATCATTATATTTTATTTATTTGGTCTACTATATGTTTTTAATGCATCTAACTTTAAGTTAACTTTTGTATGTGTAGCGAGGTGTTTGTATAATTTTTTTTGCATGTCTATTTAGTTTTCTTCATGTGTTAGAATTTTTTCTTTCCTTTGTAAGCCCAGTCCCCAATAAGTTCATTAGTGAGTTATTCCAAACCATTAAAGAAGGTATTTTCAGGCTCTTTCAGAAAGTTGAAGAATCAAAAGTACTCCCAAACAGTTTATTTGAGGAACATGTTACCTTGGTATGAAAGGCAGACAAAGACACAAAAAACGGAAAACCGTAGACCTATGTACCTGATGAACATAGATTAAGAGATCCTTAGAAAAATATTTGCAAGTCAATTCCAAGAGCATTTCAAAAGATCATACACAATGACCAAGTAAGATTTATCCTGGAGTGGAAAGGAATATTAATACATATATGTCAATAACTATAATACACCATACTAATTATAAGAAAAATAAAAATATAATTATATTAGAAGTTCAGATAAAATAGTTGACAAGATCCATTACCTACATCACTATATATCACTATATCACTGTCATCCCATTACTCATCAATTTTCTCAAGCGGGCACCAGTAACATCTCCATTGTGAGACTTGTTGTTATTGGCTTTGCCATATTGAATATGCCATGGGTAGCATGCCAGGCTCTGCTATGCAGGCAAGATACTCTCGGTAGCTTGCCGGTCTCTCTGAGAGGAACAGAGGAATCGAACCCAGGTCGGCCGTATGCAAGGCTAATGCCCTACCAGCTGTGCTATTGCTCCAGTCCTATGTATTATTAAAAAAAAAATTCTTATTAAAGGAAACTTGCCCAAAATAGTTTAAGCTATTTACTATAAGCCCACGGAAAATATTGTACTCAATGGAACAAACTAACAGCCTTTCCTCTAAGATTAGGCATAGGACAAGGTTGCCCATTTTCATTACTGCTATTCAATACAGTATTGGGAGTTCTTGTCATAGCAATTAGACAATAAAAAAATATTAAGGACATTCAAATAAGAAAAGAAGTCAAAGTCTCATTGTTTACTGATGACATCATACTATGCATAGAAATCCCTAAATATTCTATAGAAAATATTCCAGACCAATATAGGATACAGACATTTATAGGATCTCTATAGGCAGAATCTCCTGCCTCCGCACCAGGCTGTCTTCACCAGAGGCTCTCTCAGAGGGAGCAGACCCCAGCCGGCAGCCAAAAACCCCCAGAACCCAGCCACAGCCATGCTCAAGGCCACTCTCCACATGCTTGGAAAAGCCTCACCCATGAAAGAACCAGCAGAGGAACCCAGGATGCTGGTTCTGTGGCTGAGATCACCAAGCCTGCTTGGATCAGTACTGGGCCTCCTCTACCCAGATCGATCCCCTGGTTTCCTGTAGCTTGGCAGTCACACCCACAAACTGCCGCCAGCACCATGTAATCCCATCAACAGGCAAGATCTAGAGACCATAAAACAAAGCTCTCTCAAGAGAGTGACACAGAACATCTGGCTACCACGCCAGGCTGTCTTCACCAGTGCCCCCTCAAAGGGGGCAAAATTCATTTCGCTTGCATTCAGTAGACTGGGAGCACCTATAAGGATGATTAGAGGCTGCCCTAAAAATCTGTCCCTCTTAGAGACCCTGGCAAACTACCATGGGTATCCTGCCCACACGGCAGAGCCTGGCAAGCTACCGGTGGTGTATTCGATATGCCAAAAACATTAAAAATAATGGGCTTCATTCCCCTGACCCTGGAAGAGCCCCCAATATGGCATCACTGGGAAGGATGAGTAAGGAGAGGCTGTGATGCTCATCATGTTCCTGGAGTGAGCAGACACCATTGGGCTATGCTAGCATGCAACAGGGACAAATGGAGACATTATTGGCACCCACTCGAGCAAATTGATGAGCAATGGAACAACAAGTGATACAAGTAAAGTGATATAGGTTAGTGTTAGCTACAAAACAATAGGCAGAAATTCATTAGTTTTCTATATGTGAATAATACATTGGAAGGGAGAAATAATTTAAAGAGCAATGATAACAAAAAAAATTCATAAATGTGCCCCCCAAAATAAAATACCTAAGAACCAGCAGAATAAATAAATGATGGACCTATACAAAGAAAACTATGAAAGACAATTTAAAGTGAAAAGAAGACAGGAGAAATTAGAAACATTCTGTTTATGAATTGGAAGGATTAGCATTGTCAAAAGAGTAATCTTGAGAAAAGCATTCACTTTATCACTTGTCATCCCACTGATCTTCAATTTGCTCCAGCGCGTGCAGTAACATCTCCATTCATCCCTGTCAAGGGCTAGTGTACCCCAATGATATCTGCTCCCACCAGGAAAAGGAAGACACTCAAACCATTCATTCAGGGTTTTGACGAAGAAGTCTGACTATCTCATAGGTGGGCAGCCACACACGGTCTTTTGATGTCCCATGGAATCCAGTCAGTAATAGCTCTAGTCCAGCGGTCCTCTCTGAATCACATTATGTATCCGGCCCATCTAATTTTTGACACCTTGGCAAACTAGACAGCATCCCTGATTCTTGACTGTCAATGGAGGTCAGAACTCTGGATTCCTTCTCTCACTTGAGTGGAACGTGATACTCTTAGCATGGCTCTTTAGATTCCTCTTTGGGATACCCGAATACCGTTCTCATCCTGTTTTTGTAGGGCCCAGGTCTCTGAGGCATATGATAGTGCAGCAAGAACGGTGGAGTTGAAAAGATGTACCCAGAGCCAGAATTTTTCATCCTCTTAACCACTACTTTGACGCTATTGAAGACATTCCACGCTACTTTCTTCCTCTCGAGCAGTTCTGGCGCCAAGTCGTTCCTCATGTTGAGTTCTTGACCCAGGTACACATAGCTTCTGCATTCAGAGATGTTTATTCCATTGAGAGCAAATAGAATGTCAGGGACTAGTTCGTTTTTCCTGAACATTGTTTTGCTAAGATTCAGCTGCAGTCCAACCTTTCCACACTCACGGTCGAAGTCGGGCAGCATTTGTGCAGCTTGGTTAATGTTTGGTGTTATGAGAATTATGTCATCAGCAAAGCGGAGGTAGTGTAGTTGCCAACCGTCTTCTTCACTCCCATTCTTTCCCATTCCAGTTGTCGAATGATGTTCTCAAGAGTGTCACTGAATAGTTTCGGTGAAATGGTATCACCCTGCTGAACCCCTCCTTTACATCCATAATCATTTCTTTGTAGAATGGTGAGATCCTGGTAGTTAATCCATAATACAGTTCACAGAGGATCTTGATGTACTGAGTTTGAACTCCCTGTTTGGCTAGGGCTTCGATAACTGCTTCAATCTCAAGAGAATTGAAGGGTTTCTTTAAATTGAACGTTAGACAGAGCAGCATCTTGAACTCTCGAGAAACTTCAAAGAGCTTGGTCACTGTGTGGATATGGTCTATCCTGCTTAATTCTTTTCTGAACCCAGCTTGCTCGCATGGTTGTCCTTTGTCTAGTGTTCTACCTATTCTATTCAGGATTACTCGACTGAACAACTTGTAGACGATGGACAACAGGCAGATTGGACGATAGTTACCAATGTCATAGATGTCTCCCTTCTTGTACAACAGAACAGTCCTGCTGGTTTTCCATTGGGACAGAACCTTGCATACGGACAGGTAGCATGTGAAGAGCCAAGCCAGTGTATTAACAAGTACTGGCGGCAGATTCTTCAGGTGTTCAGGTCTGACATTGTTTGGACTGGGTGCTGTATGTGTCTTTCCTGATGAAATGGCATGTAGGATTTTGGAAGGGAGGACATTGGGAATGGCATATCTATCCTGCGGAACTTGGTATGTGGACAGGTGGACATGGCTGTCAAAGAATCTGAGTAGAAGTCATGAATAATCCTCTCCATTTCCCTTCTGGAAGATGTGATAGATCCATCAGGACATTGGAGAGCAGTCATCTTGGTCTTGTAGTTGGCGAAAGGCAGGCGAGAGTTGTGAATACTTTTCCCAGCTTCTTTCTGCCACATCGACCAACCCTGTTGCTCTTCTCTCTTTGAGGTCTTTCTTTATTGATTTCTGCACAGCTTTGCAAGTTCGAATGTTTGCTTGTGGTTACCTGAGGCTCATGCCAAACCACGTTGGCGAATGAGGTCAGAGAGTTTCCGAAGACAGGCATCTCTTTGTGGCTTTTCCACTCTCGGCATTCTTCGAGCAGTCATGGAGCTGCTGAACCAGTCGATAATATTCCTTCTAGATGTTTTCAACGACGACATCTTCCCTTGTTGCCGGATTAGTGCCAAAGAGCACTTCTTTCTTCTTTTCAAAGAAAGAGAGCATTATCTAAGTTAAATGCGGTACCTATGATATCATGACACTTGTTTCAAAGATATAGATTAGATGCTCTTGAAATATATATCCATTAAAATCATACTTACTGAAGAGCCAAAACAATCCTAGGAATATAAAAAAGGGATACCTTAAAAAATTAAAAAACTAAAAGAAAGAAAATGGGATACTTGTATTTCCCTAACTTTAAATATACTATAAAACTGTAGTAATCAAAAACAGTATGGTACAGAGACAAGGATAGACTCCCAGATCAGTGGAATTGGAAGAGAAAATAAATAGAGATGGATCTTCAGGTCTACTGACAGTTAATCTTAAATAAAGGGGGAAAACCTTGAAGAGAATCATTGAAAACCACTTCAACAAGTGGTGCTGGAAAACTGGTCAGTCACAAGCCAGAAAATGTATTTGGATCCTTTTTTAATACCATGCAAAAATCAAATAAACATGGTTTGACCACAACATCGGACCTTAATATATATTTATATTGAGGAAAACATAGGCAGACTATTTTATAACATTGAAGTTTCAAGACTTCAACTCTATTGTCAGGCACACAACACATAAACAAATGTGGCTGCATCAAATTAAGAAGCTTCTGCTCTGCAGAAGAAATGACAAGCAGTATAAAAATGCACCCTGCAGTCTTGGAGAAAATATTTTCCCACAACTCATCTGATAAAGTTTTAGTATCCAAGATCTATGAAGCACTAGCAGGACTTTACAAGAAAAGAAAAATCAACCCCACCCCCCAAAATGGGGCAAAGGGATAAATAAGCTTTCTCAAGAAGACATGAAAAATACCAAGAAGCATATGAAAAAATGCTCTACATCAAACATCATCAGGAAAATACAAGTCAGAAAAGCAATGATATATTATCTCACACCAGATTGGTACACATTAAAATAACAAAAGCAGGGAATGAAGAAATAGTGCAGTGGGTGGGCTCTTTCCTTGCACATAGAGCACCTGGTTTCTATCCTTTGCATCCCATATGGTTTCCCAAGCACCAAGAAGAGTAATTCCTCTGTAATCCTGAAGTTAGCTGGAGTTATTGTTCTCCTTGTCAGGTATGGCACCAAAACGAAACAAAAACAGGAAAAAGAAAGAAAATAAATAAAATAACAAAACCAAACCAGTGCTGGTATGGATGTGGAGAAAAGTGAACTTTTTTTTTTTTTTTTTTTTGCTTTTTGGGTCACACCTGGCAGTGCACAAGGGTTACTCCTGGCTCTGCACTCAGGAATTACCCCTGGCGGTGCTCAGGGAACCATATGGGATGCTGGGAATCGAACTCAGTTCGACTGCGTGCAAGGCAAACGCCCTACCCGCTGTGCTATCGCTCCAGCCCCCAAAAGTGAACTTTTATTGACTTCTGGTGGAACTATTTACTGTATAGCCTTTCTGAAAAAAAAAAAGGAAGCTTTTGAAAAAAAATCAGAATTGAATTTCCATATGACCCAGTAATCAATTATGTTTCTTTTATCAAAACACAGGAACTTGATATAACAAGCCTCATTCTAGACTAAAACATTTTCAATATCGGAAAAATCATATCTGTAATATAAAGAAAACTTTTAAGTGTTAAGTTAGATACATTGATATTGAAATGAATGAAAAGAATTCACCAGTAAGAAAAGAGTATCAAATTGATTAATCTATATATGAAAAGATTATGTATTCCATGGGATATCTAGTGAATATGAATTAGCTACCTCCTCTATTCTTCTGCCAACACGGCTAAATTGTGTTTAAAAAGCTAAGTAACAAGAATTATAAATGCTATAGAGAAATTTGAACACCTACACATTGCTAGTCGAAAAGAACATTGACATAATCACATATATACAATGGCTAACAAACAATTCTATCATTTGGTTGAAATCAAAAGAAATGAATTATCAATTAATCAAAATCTTACCTGTATATATGTATTTTAGTTGATAAAATGTCCAAACTGAAAACAACTCATTTGAACTTAAATGCATAAATGATGATATATTTGCCTAGTGCTTTATACAAAGCTTTTAGAACTTTTTCCAATCATGATCCTCTTTCAAGAATTTTTTTTTTAATTTTATTTTATTAAATCACCGTGTGGAAGATTACAATGCTTTCGGGCTTAGGTCTCAGTTATACAATGCTGAAACAACCATCCCTTCACCAGTGCCCATATACCACCACCAAAAAAAAAAAAATACACAGTACACCTCCCATCCTGCCCCCCCACCCCCTACCTTGTAACTGATAAGTTTCATTTTACATTCTGTTTACTTTGGTTACATTCAATATTTCAACACAAACCTCACTATTGTTGTTAGGAGTACCCCACTAGATTCAGACATACTGTGAAGACAAATAAGGTCGCGCGGCCGCTCCATGTGTATAAAATAGGTATACAAATTAAACATTTTCTGATAATAAATCATAAGCTTATTTTCAAACCAGCAAAAAAAACTTACCTCCACATTCAGTCTTGATTCTACAGTTTAAGAAACTAGATTTTGAACAAAAATTAAGAAAGTAGTATTTATTGCAAAAAAAAACCTGTCATGATCCACAGTTTAAGAAGCTAGAGTTTATTACAAAAAATAAGCTAGAACAAAAATATAACCCTGCTAGAACAGAAGACATAAGAAATATAATATCAACCAAAAGAAGGTTTGTGGAAATAAAAATTAATGCCTTGAAGAGAGCACTTTTTTAGTTTGCAAATGAATAAAACTGACATTTTATGTTAGAAGTGATGAGAGTAAACTCTGTGTGTACCATAGATGTAAGAAATGAGGCAGATTAGGGCTGTTTTTCTACTGAAGCAGAAAGGAACTCCTGTAATACTAGTTTTCTGCCATAGTGTTGTGCATTTGGTTATTAATTGTTGTGGAGTGAAGGGACCATTCTGAGTTGGTCAGGAAGTCTGGGGGCATCTCCCAGTGATTCTCCTGTGGTTCAATATGAAGGCTGGAGAACAAGGTGTGATTATGGATCCAGAGATAACCTGGCCACTAAGGCCATGCTCGTGGACATCCAGGCAAGCCCCCTGTGATGCTGAGGAAGCAGGTAGCATTGACCTGCTTATTGATGTTTTACTCTTGAACTGCATTAATATTATTTCTGTGAACATGCTTATAAAATAGTTTGCTTGAATATGTGTTTTTAATTATTTTTGTACGTAAGTAGGGATAGAGCTGAAGCGTTAGCACAGTGGGAAGGGTGTTTGTCTTGCATGCGGCTGACAGGGGTTCAATTCCTCCGCCCCTCTCAGAGAGCTTGGCAAGCTCCCTGTGGCATATTCAATATGCCAAAAACAGTAACAATAAGTCTCACAATGGAGACGTTGTTACTGGTGCCCACTCAAGCAAATAGATGAACAGGAGATGACAGTGCTACAGTGATACAGTGATGAGTAAGGATAACACCATGCAGAAATTTTGTATTCACTTTTAAAAAAGTGAAGTGAAAATAAACCTAAATTATTTTTCTTGCTGCTCTATCTTTTTGCATTATCGCCAGCAATGTTACAGAGCTTAAATTTCCCTCCATCATCACCAATCACTATTTTTTGTGACTGTAGACATACCAGTATATCTGACATAACGTCTTATTATTTTCACTTGCATTTCCCTGATAACATGGTGGGTATCCTTTTTATGGGCTTACAAGTTTAATTTTTTAAATTGTTTTTCTATTATTGAAGATATGTAAACTTTGTTTTGTTTTGTTTTTCTTTTTTACTTTTTGGTCACACCCGGAGGTGCACAGGGATCTTTCTTAGCTCTGCACTCAGGAATTACTATTGGTGGTGCTCAGGGGCCCATATGGGACTGGGAATCGAACCTGGGTCAGCAGCATGCAAGGCAAACGCCCTACCCGCTATGCTATCACTCCAGCCTCAGATATATAAACTTTTGATTTATGTGTTTGTCACAGAAAATGATCTTTTAAAGGCAAAAATAATTCTTGATTTTGGAACCACCAAAATGTACAATTTTCCAAGCTACTGTAGTGAAAATAACTAAACATGAATTTCTTTTATCCATTTGGAAATTAGTGTCTGCTGTTTTAGAAACATAGTCTCATGTTGTAAACTGTAATTTTACTAATGTAATCAATAAGTATGCTTTTGTTAAAATATTTTCATAGAGGTTGTATTTAAATACACACTAATGTAAAAGCTATTAACTAAAATAAAAATATAACTAATTTATATGATTCTTGTGCTCAATATATTAATTTATCAATGAATTTTTATCAATTACTCTTTTAGCTATGCACAAACCACTAAATCTAAGAAGGCTAATTTGAATATATAAGATTTTACATTTGGAGCTCAGTTTCATGGATTTGCAATCTATAAATTCTTACAGAGCCTCTATTCTACAATTGGTTAATATTTTACTATTACCATCATGAATTCCTTTATAATATTCCAACAATAGATTACATATTCTTATCTACTTAGTCCAACACACTAATAAAATTTAAATAGCTATAATTTTAAAATAATATGATATTATGCTCTTTACAAACTAGAAATTTTTCCATAAACTAGGTTTTACCTAGTTATGACATTGACATTGAAAGATTTGCTGTGACTAAATTTAGTTATTTAATACTCTGATGAGAATTTTGTTTTAATATCCTATTTTTACATTTAATTTGATGTTAGTCATTTGTATTTGAAAACACAAATTTAAAGAAAAGAATTTGTTTTGAGGTAAAATAATGATTGTTTTTCTCCTAAGTAATTTTGATTATATTAGATAATAAGTTTTTCATTAAGGGTATTACAACATTTTTTTCTCTTTTAGAATCACTGTAATAAAAATGTGTCACAACCCAAGGACAGTAAATAGATACAAAGGCCAGGAGGATTTCCCCATAGCTGGAAGACTGCTTCATAAGCGGAGGGGAGAAGGCAGATGGAATAGAGAAGAGATCACTAAGAAAATGATGGCTGGAGGAACCAGCTGGGATGGGAGATGCATGCTGAAAGTAGATAATGGACCAAACATGATGACCTCTCAATGTCTGTGTTGCAAACCATAATGCCCAAAAGTAGAGAGAGAGTACGGGGAATATTGTCTGCCATGGAGGCAGGGGAGTGTGGGAAAAGGGGGCATTCCCGGGATATTGGTGGTGGGGAATGTGCACTGATGGAGGGAAGGGTGTTTGATCATTGTGAGATTGTAACCCAAACATGAAAGCATGTAACTATCTCACAGTGATTCAACAAAATTTAAAAAAAAGTGTCACAAATTTATAATTTGAGAGACTCATTAGACACAAAATTAAAGAAGGTTTACATTGAATCTTTAAAGACTTCAAATCTTACATGATAGGTTTATTTATATAAATTATTCCTAATTATTGATACTTTTTATACAGTTTGATTTTGAGTATGATTTTGACCAAATATGATTTGGCAATATTATATGTAATGATATTATAGCTTAAAATTTGCTACACTTTTTTGCCTTTTTTTAAACTTGACTTATTACAGTTTCTATATACTTTCAACTTATTGATATACTTTAGATAGTGAAATTGATTTTCAGCAGCCAATCTTTTCCTTCCTACATTATTTATTAGTTCACAAATTCATTTGAGATGAAAGCCTTTTCACTTGACTTGTACATAGACTAACCTCATTTTCATGACATTGTACAGTATAATTTTGCTATTTATTCAGATGACTAAAATATTGAGTGTGAAGATTACTCATAATGAAAATGATGAATAAATGAAAACCTTATTTGATAGTACACAATATTGGAACTCTGGTTGCATCTCATTATGGGGAATGAAATTTATCAATAGTCCAGACTAAAATTTTGATGAGTTTTCAAAATAAAAAATATAAATGTAATTGCTTCCCGCCCAGAATATGTGAATAAATGTTTTCAAAATGTTTTTTAATAAAAGAAGTGTTTCTTCCAATAAAATAGTTAAGGACAATGTGGCGAAGAACGAATTTTATGACTTAAGAGAGAAAGAAAGATATTTCACAGTATATTTTTCTCCTACCATCAAATGCTCTTTGAAGATTTCTCTGATATTATGGTTATTTACAGTTTCACATGCATTTTGAACTGAAACTAATATTTCTACAGAAACTAATATTTCTACAGAAAAAAAAAACCTGCATTGTGCCTGCATTGTGACAGTACAGGAACTAAGAAACTTGCCGTGCTTGTAGCTAACTCTGGTACATCCTCTTCAACAAGCACTGCTGAGAGAAGTCCTAATCTCCACCTTTTCACCCCCCTGATAAAAACAACCAAAATGTATACACACTACTGTTTTCTTACAATTTTCCTACTATTTACCACATTCACTTCTCCTTAAAGCCTTTTTTCCTACATTATTTTATCTCATATCTGTCACTAAGTTCCCAAATTATATGTTGCTACTCTAGGATTTTTTTTGGTAAATTTTTGTGGTACTACTCTTGTGCTATCCACTGTGCATTACATTCTATCTCTTTCATAAGTTTATTTTCAAAGGAATTTTATTTGTGATAACCATATAGCTACTTTTTCAGATATCCTTTTTTTTTTTTTACTTTTTGGGTCACATCTGGCGATGCTCAAGGGTTACTTCTGGCTCTGCACTCAGGAATTACCCCTGGCGGTGCTCAGGGGGCCATATGGGATGCTGGGAATCGAACCCAAGTCGGCCGAGTTCCAGGCAACCGCCCTACCCACTGTACTATAGCTCCAGCCCTCAGATATTCTTTTAGGATGGAATTTCCATTCAGTCTTAAAGTGAAGCTTAAGGGAAACTATTAGCTCCATCACTTTCCCTAAATGCAGCAACTTTTATGTTTGTTGATTTTGTAGCTACTACTTGACTATATTGGTTTACTATTTCTAATAGATTTCTAGTAGACTCTTTTGGGTTCCTGTGATAGATATATCTCCAGCGGATAGTGGTAATTTGAATCATTTACCAATTTGAATCCTTTTCAACTTGTTCTAAGATTTCTTGCACTATGTTGAATAATGGAGATGAAAGTGATAATACTTATCTTGTATTTGAACATAAAGTAAAACTCAGTTTTTCAGCAAGACTGTATTAGTGAACTTCCTATATAGGAATTTTACCATGTAGAGGTATGCTTCCTTTATCCTTTCATTTTAAGAGGCATTTTTTTTAGTTTATCATAAGTGAGTATTGAATAACAATGAAAATTTTCCCCTTGTCTATTGATGTGATCCTGTGCAACTTCTATTTCCATTTGCTGATAAAGTTTGCTATAGTTAACCGTACTTCCCTGGAATAAATTTTATTGATTATAATATATTGGGCTGGACAATAGCATAGCAGGTAGGTTGTTTCTCTTGCACACGGCCAACCGGGGTTTGATTCCTCTATCTCTTCGGAGAACCTGGCAATCTACCGAGAGTATCCAGCCTGCACGGCAGAGCCTGGCAAGCTATCCATGGCGTATTTGATATGCCAAAAACAGTAACAACAAGTCTCACAATGGAGACATTACTGGTGCCTGCTCGAGCAAATCGATGAGCAATGGGATGACAGTGCTACAGTGCTATAATATATTGCTGAATCGATTTGCTCACAGTATGTGGCTTATCATTACAGATTTGTTCATCAGGTTTATTGGTATAAAGTTTTCTTTTTTTTATGATTTTTGGTTTACTAGTACTCCCAAGATAATGCTGACCCTGAAAGATGTGTTAGGAGAAATTGAGAACAATAGGCAGATCGTTCAATAAGTTTGGTGGAACTCAGTATCTGGTGAAATTCTGGGCTTTAAGTTTTTAAGAAACTGGATTACTATTTTAATTTCTTTGCATGTAATTAATATATTTTGTTTTTTTCTATTCCTTCTGATTCAGTCTTGGGAGGTAAAAGATTCCAAGAACTTGTCCGTTTCTTTTAGTTTTCCTACTCATTGGTATAAAGTTGCTTATATCAGTCTCATAATTATTTGAAGAAAGGAACCCCCAACCCACCCTGCCTCTATGACACGCACCTTTTCTCTCACTCTCATTTGCTTTCTCTCTCATTTTCTCTCATTTTAGGCATTATGGTTTGCAATACAGATACTGAAATGTCATCATGTATATTCCTTTGCAGACTTCCAATACACAGTTCTTGTCCAGAGTGATCATTTCCAACTATTATTTTTCATACTTCTCTACTCTAACTGCCCTTCACCCCACACACACTGTAGCAAGCTTCCAACCATTGGCCAGTCCTCCTAGTCCCTATTTACCCTGGTCTTAGATATTAGTCTCATACTTGTTGTTTCTAAGAATTTTACCTATTTGCTTTCCTTATTAGATTCAAAATTTATTTACTAGCATATTTATTTTCCCTATGTTTGAGATTATTCAAGCTTACTCTTTGTGGTTTATTTGTAGCTTTATATCAGTGAACTAAAAGCACAATGATATGATTCTTCATGAATATGCTAACACTGTTTTGTGTCTTCTAACATTATGTACTCAATAATTTTCTGTGTAGTATAAAATACTATCACTCACCATTTTGCTGGTGTGGTGGTGGTGGTGGTGGTGAATAGTCCTATAAATTAAATATATACTACTGGGTGCTGTAGCAATATTATAGCGGGTGAAGTGCTTGCCTTGAATGTGTGGGACATGGGTTCTATCCTCAGCATCTTATATGGTTCCTACAGCACCATCAGAAGTAGTTCCTGAGTGCAGAGGCAGGAGTAACCCCTGCCTGTGGTGCATGTGACTCAAAATTTTTTTTTAAAGTCTGTTAAGAACATTGAATTTAATTCTTTATTTCAGTATGCTGTTTGTTTTAATTTATTTTCTATCTGGTTGAACTGTTCAGTGGTATGAGTGGGGTGATAAATTCTTCTTCTATTATTTTATTGCAATTTATAAATAAAAAATAAAATGACCTAAATAAATTTTTAAAAAGTATTTCTCTTTTTCTCTCTTCTCCTTTAGGAATTCTATGATATCAATGTCTCTCTTTATGCTATCTTATATAGGTCCTATGTTATCTTCATTATTTTTTATTCTTTTTGATGTTTTTTGAATGTTTTTGTTTATGTTTTGAGGAGGTGGCTGCCAATCTTATCTTTGAATTTGTTGATTTGATTTTTCACTTCCTTTGCTTCCACTGTTAATCTGTGTGTGTGTGTGTGTGTGTGTGTGTGTGTGTGTGTGTGTGTGGTTTTGTTTATGGGTTTTTTTTTCTTGGTTCAACTACTGGATTCTTTCATTCTGTAGTTTCTCTTTGAATTTTTCTCAAACTTTGTCCCTTTTTCTGTCTTTGTTCATGTTTTCTTCCACTAGTAACATTCATTTATTTTGACTGTTATCAGAAGGCTATCCTTTTGACTGTTGCTTTGAAGTTTTCTTCCAGTAGTTGTGTGTCTGTATTGTATTAGGGGTTTTCCCCCCTCAGGCTATTGTCCAATCCATGTGTGAGTGATATTCTGTCACCACGTAATGTCTGATCATGGTCCATGCAACTGTGGTCCAGTTAACCAGGTTGGCAAACAGGAATTTCATGGTTCCAAACACCTGTTTTTCACTTTGGCTTTAAATTCAGGAATTCTTGGAAGTAACCAGAAGTTGGTCATCACAAGTTTCTGGAACCAGGCATGGAGAAAAGTTTTAGGGCAACTTAAGCATAGTCTCTGTATGCTCTCATCTTGGGTGTTGTCCCTTTAATCCATTACGTGGAAGTTCTACTTGGGTTTCAAGTAGGTTTAGGTTTATTGATTTGCATATTGCTGTAACTTTCAAGATTATCAGAGGAGATAAACACAAATTTCCTGAATTTCCTGTTAGCCATAATGGATGTGATTTTTCTAGCTCTAGTATTATTTCTGTTGATTGAGTAAAGGAACTAAGGCAGAAAATCATTAAAATTATTTGGAGGATTTTTATCTATATCAGACGTATGTGTTATTTGAAAATTAAATCAATAATAAATATGACTTAAATTTGTATACAAAGTTGATAATATAATTAAAAATTAAGTCTTTTCTAAATAATTATATTTGTACTTATATGAAAACTAAGATGAAATCATCATAACAATTTTCTAAAAAGCATTTATATTTATAGGCCAAATTATAACTTTATTAATTCATGTGAATTGATGATGTTAGATATTAAATTAGAATATTATCAACTCCCTTAGTATTTATATATATATAAATATATATATATACATATATATATATATTGCTTTTTGGGTCATACCTGGAGATGCACAGGGGTCACTCCTGGCTCTAAACTCAGGAATTACCCCTGGTGATGTTCAGGGGACCATATGGGATGCTGGGAATCGAACCTGGGTCGGCTGTGTGCAAGGCAAATACCCTATCCACTGTTCTATGGCTCCAGCCCCAGTATTAATAGATATTTTAAAGGAATATGTTCTGTTTATATTCATGCATTCACATTTCTTAGATATTCTGGGGGAAAATGCCTGTAGGGGCTGAAGACAGGACGGCATTTGACTTTCACACAGTCAACCTTGGTTCAATCCCTTGCATTGCATATGGTCCCCTGAGTACTGTCAGGAATAATTCATGAGAAGGATTTAATGATTTAGTTCACATCCAAGGTGTGGTCTCCAAACAAAAACCTTCATCTAAGATCAAATATAGTTTCTGAATAAAAAGTAGTATCTCTTCTTCCCTAAAGAAACAATAAAGTAGGTTCACATATATGAACATAATGTTTAGAAATAAATTGTATTTCTAATATATATACAAGAGTCTATTAGAACTCGTCACTTCTAAAGTGATCCATTATATATATTTTAAACCCCTATATCTTACCTTTCTCTCCTCTCTTTAATCGTATGTTAGACAACATTAGGTTGTCCTTGCTGCTCCTGCAGAGAGCTTAAAGTTTATTGAACCATTTCCACAACAGTACAACTAAGGCACACCCCATTCTATCATGCACTAGTAATTCTATATTGCTTTTCTCTTTCCTTCATGTCTGTTGCATGGTTTATTTAGCAATGTCCTTTTGTATATACACAGGAAGACAGTTGATGCTATGCATTGTAACATGGGAGTTAATTGACCCCAAAATTGACTCCAAAAACTCCTGGGCACCCATATTTACTTGACTTAAGCCTCAGTTGCCTTTAGTTCCTAGCATTCTAAGAGCATTCCAATGAGGGACTGGATAGACCCAGGGCAATCTGTGAACTACCCTGGCATCAAAAAGGGACAATCTAAGCGCCATAAGAAGTATAATAAGTTAGAGTGTGGTCATGGAACAAACTCTGTCATGACTCAAAGAGAAGTACTTGAATAAGAACTCTGCTGGGGTTAAGAAAGACTAATCTGGCTTGAGAGCTATGGTCTGGAATATATATCCAGATGTTCCTAGGAAAAGCCAACCTTTAAGCTTAATATATCTTTTACTGTGTTCATAAAAAATTACATTGCTAGAAATATCATAAGAAGAAAATTTACTATGACTGTCTAAACGAATTATTAGCTGAGAAAAGAAGAAAGCAATGCACTCTGGATGGAATCCCACCATTGAGTGGATCTCCTGGAGTGCTGAGTCCTCAGATGAAATCTTGTCCTTGAGCTAATCTCCCGAAGGAGAGGCTCTTCACTGTTGTGATAATGTTAGACTTCACCTTCATATCCCCACTCTTCATGATTTCTATAAAATTATGCTCTAAGGGGTAAGAGAGTAGGAGATGTTGAAGATGTTGAAGATTAGATGTTGGGGACAAGAAAGTTGGGACTAAATGCTGAAGACTAGATGCTGAAGATGAGACGCTGAAAACTACACATTGGGGACTATAAAGTCAACAATGAATCACTGAAGACAAGGAGCAGAATGAGACTTTGGGACTTTGAGTTCTGTGAGGACTAGAAGGAGAACAAGATGATGACAATGACTAGAAGTAGAGGACCATGAGACTATGTTGAGACGAGGAAGAAGATATAATGAAGGAGAGGACTTTGAGGTCTATAGGAGACTAGGATGATGGAACTCTGATGACTGGGG
This sequence comes from Sorex araneus, assembly GCF_027595985.1. Lineage (NCBI taxonomy): Eukaryota > Metazoa > Chordata > Mammalia > Eulipotyphla > Soricidae > Sorex > Sorex araneus. The sequence goes on along the minus strand of NC_073304.1, from coordinate 69,669,167 downwards.
CTATGACCAAAACTATGACTACAACTGTGCTGTAAGGGAGAAATTGGGCTACGCTGGGGAGGAGAGAGAAATAGCCGACTACTGACCAGCCTGGGACCTGGTTCCTGTTACTCTGTCCATTACCTGCCCTTTGCCAGTTGTCCACTGCTGCTACGTCTGACATGAGAAGGTGGATCTTGGCTAACAAACACTAGAGGCCCCTGTGAGGACCCACAGCACCATTTCTATTTGAAATTTATAATCATAATCTTCTTCATTTGGACTATTATGTAGAAGTAACATTTACACATCATGGCTTAAGATAAAGCTGGTAAGAAATCCATGATCAAGACACCAGCAGAGTCCATGTCTGGTAATGGCCTTCTCTGGATTCTTAGATTGTCATCTTATGGCTTCTTTCTTTTTCTTTCTTTCTTTCTTTCTTTCTTTCTTTCTTTCTTTCTTTCTTTCTTTCTTTCTTTCTTTCTTTCTTTCTTTCTTTCTTTCTTTCTTTCTTTCTTTCTTTCTTCCTTCTTTTTATTTCTTTTCTTTGTCTTTCTTTTTTCCTCTCTCCCTCCCTCCTCCCTCCCTCCCTTCCACCATCCTTCCCTTCCTCCTTCCCTCCCTCCCTTCTTCCCTCCTTCCCTTCCTCCCTATCTTCCTCCCTCCCTTCCTTCCTCCCTCTTTCCCTCCCTTCCTTCCTTCCTTCCTTCCTTCCTTCCTTCCTTCCTTCCTTCCTTCCTTCCTTCCTTCCTTCCTTCCTTCCTTCCCTTCTTCCCTTCCTTCCTCCCCCCTCCCTTCCTTCTTTCATTCTCCCACTCCCACTTCCTTCCTCTTTCACTCCCCTCTTATTCTTTTCTTCTTTTGGGTTTTTGACCTATCATCTTGTTCATTCATCATTATAGCAGCTCAAGGAATTCTAACAGAATGGAATTGTCTTGATAACTGGGAAATCACCATTCCTCCCATTTAGATCGCATAAACTTACTTTTTTTTCTTTTTGGGTCACACCCAGCGATGCTCAGGGGTTACTCCTGGCTTTGCACTCAGGAATTGCTCCTGGCAGTGCTTGGGGGACCATATGGGATGCCAGGGATTGAACCCGGGTCGGTCACGTGCAAGGCTAACACCCTACCCGCTGTGCTATCGCTCTGGCCCCAAACTTACTTATTTTAATGCGAATATGTATAGAAATCCTAACTGGTGATCAGAGTAAAACTATTTAATGTATATTTCAAAAATATCCTAAGTATCAGTTCCTTGTAGACAATAGCATAAGATTACTATGATGCACAAGTTGCTCTACATCAATTTACAACAAAGATGAGAGCTTTTCAATGCAGTATTTGAAAAAGTAAAAAATTCTAACTGTTAAAAGTTATACTAATATAATATTTAACATATGATAAGGTATGTATAATTCAAAATAATTTAAAGTTTATGTTACAGTATGCTAAAAATAATTCCCTTAATGATGTTAGCAATATTGAGAAATTATAATGCCCAGCTACATTTTTGAATTTGAAAATAAATAATAAATTTTTAAAATTCAGTAATCCATAAAATGCTAGGTTTTTAAAATTAAATTTTTTAAGAGAATTACTTGTAGCTGTAATTAAATGTGTTAAAAGAACAAATCTTCAGAACCCAACTGCCTACTGAAATATAACAGCATGCTAAGAATGAGTTGTTAGAAATGAATTATATCAAATCAGTGACTCCACAGCTGTGAGGATAGATGTAGAATTTCTGTGGTAGCCAAATCTGCTCAGGCTGAAGGTTTCTGGCTAGGAGCACTGTGTCTTTTGCCTCTATGACAAAATAAATATTACATATTTCTATATATACCAGAATATGAGAAGTGTTGGTAAGCACTAGTACAGAAAATGTCATATTTGAAGGAAAAGATTGATGAGAACACAGCTCCAAAGGTAAATTATAGCCATTCAGCAGTGAGTAGATTACACTGAACCTTCTGTTCAGAAAGAAGCAGAGAATGTATGTAAGGGATTGCTTTTCCTTCCCATAGGTGCTCAGAGAGTACTAAATGAGGGCTCACAAATGTTTGATCCAGTAACTGGTGATCCTGAAAAATAGTGCATTTTATAGCAAAGGAAATATGACATTGGATACTTGATCATGGGCTTTTGTGGCTCTCAGGAACTGCCATCCTGATAAAACATTGAGATGACTTTGGATGGCTCACCTGAGGTTTCAAGTTAAGGTGGTACTCAAGGTAAAGATGCCATTTACCCCAATAGGTAGAATTTGTGGGTTTATTAGCTAAACTCTATGAGACTGGTTCTCTTTTGTATCACTTAAATGACTAAGAAAACTTGCTTCTTATCACTGCAAAGCTGACTTCTACAGAATTTAGCTTCTCATTTTAAAAGGGGAATGTGTTTCACCAGAGAAAACAACAAGGAATTTTATACAACTACTAATCAATTACTTCAGTATCCTTGTGCCAAGAGACCAATACACATAGGAAATATCTTAGAACACTGGAAATATTATGATATTGATGAGGAAGCATAATAGTATATAATGACTATATGTCAATAAGGTTTCTTTTGGTATTCTTTGATATTCTGTTGCTGTATTATGATGTAAATCAGACAGATATTTATCTTTGTTGAACAGGGATATTGGCAAGATGTTTCTTTTTTCTTCCTTTTCTAGTAACTGTACAATGCTGGCCTCATAAAATAAGGCTTCACACTATGTGAGGAAAAAAAAAACATAATATGAGACTTACACCCAAGAATAGTAGAAACACAATTGGAACCTCCCTCAAGTGCGGGGGAGAAGGCAGCTGAGATAGAGAAGGAAGGACAGCTATGACAATGTGGAAATACCGAGTCTAGATAAGAACTACATGCTGATAGTAGGCAAAGGAACATGTTGACCCCTCGGTACCTGTATTGCAATTCATAATGTGTAAAAGGAGAGAGAGAGAAAGAGGAACAGTGCCTGTAAGGTAGGATGAGGGGTGAGGGGTGAGGGAGGGGCCTGGAGGTAGGAGGGAAACTGGAGACTTTGGTGGTGGGAAATGCACACTGGTGGGGGGATGGATGTTGGAACATTGTAGGACTGAAACCCAGCCATGAACAGCTTTGTAACTTGTGAAAAGTATATATTCACACAGGGAAGAGTGATGTGTTGTTCGTGGACTCTCCATTCGGCTCTCTCTCGCCGCCCGTGTTTGGTGCTCTCGAGCTGCTGTTTGTGGACTTGATAGGGACAGCTGTTGGAGATGGGCAGGTGAAGGAAGAAGGAGAACCAAACTGGCTGCTGATTAATTGCCATTTGTTCAATCTCTCGTCTCTCCCATCTCACACACTCTTCCTTCCTAGCCCCTCATTCCTAGATTCCCAGTTTTCTGGATTCTGACTCTGACTCTGACCTCTGGATCTTGACTCTCACTCCGATCTCTGGATTCTGACTCTTACTCTTCTCACTCCCACAACTCCCTGACTCTCTTTTTTCTGCCTCTTCTTACCATTCTTTGCTTTTTCTTCCCTGGATCCTGATTCTAACTCTTCCCCAATTCTCTTACAGTCTTAGGTTATATAGCAATCACCTAGGGTGGTGATACAAAGGTGGATTGAACATTAACAAATCAACAAAGAAAGATAAGGATACTCCTCCAGAAGGTTAAATCAAGTATAAAATCTCATCTAAGGAGATTACTCCAGATTATTAGGAGATCTGCTTAATTTATGTGTGGGTGTGTCATTTTCTTCTTTCCTCAACTAGTAATCCACTTAAATAGTTGCAGTAAATTTACAGAGTCTCTTGTCTCTTGCCTAAGCACCTGGCTGTCTTCCCCAGGGCTCTTCAGAGGGGATGGGCTCCAGCTTTCCTCCCCGCCCTGAGCAGAACCCTTGGCGGCCAAAAACCTCCAGAGCCTAGCCACAGCCATGCTCAAGGCTCCTTTTCACACGTTCGGACGAGCCTCATGCATGAAGGTACCAGCAGAGGAACCCAGGTTTGTGGAACCCGGGGTTGAGACCTCCAAGCCTGCTCGGATTGGGACTGGGCTTCTTCCACTCAGATACCCCACTTTCCAGTAGCTAAGCGGTCACATCAAGGGACAGCCCACCGCGCCATGTAAGCCTGTCAATGGTCAATATCCAGAGATTTAAAAGCAAGCTCCCAATATCTTATAGCTTACTTCTCCCTCTGGGAGAAACTGGCAAACTACTGAGAGTTTCCTGCCCACATGAAAGAGTCTCGAAAACTCCTCATGGTGTATTCATATGCCAAAACTAGTAACAAGCTGGGTCTTATTCCCCTGACCCTGAAAGAGCCTCCAATGCGTCATCATTGGGAAGGACAAGTAGAGAGAGGCTTCTAAAATCTCAGGGCTAGGACGAATGGAGACATTACTGAGACTGCTCAAGAAATTCGACAATCAACGGGATGATGATGATGAAATTTATTTGTAAGAATTCTAGCAATGTCATCCTGTATGTGCACAGTAAGAGACATACCAAACTTAAATTTTGGTTCTTCCTGAGGACATCTCACTATATATTCCAGACCACAGTCCTCAGGCCAGGTTAGTCTTCTAACTCCAGCAGGGTCCTAGTCCCATTGTTACTTTTGGATCATGACAGCATTTGTCCATGATCATGCTCTCAACTTATAGTTGAGTATTGTGGTGCTTTGGTCTGGCCCATTTTGATGCCAGGGTAGCTCACAGCTTGCCTTGGGTCCACCCAGTCCCTAGTCGGACCCTGCTTTTGGGGTGCTAGGAACTAAGGGCAACAGATTCAAGAAAACAGGTGCCCAGGGGTAAATATTATTCAGAGTCAATCAACTTCCAATTTACAAAAGTATAATATCAACTGCCTTCCTATGTCCATACAGAAAGGGCATTGCTTTAAGGTAAACTATGCAAAAGACATAACTTAATACAAGTTCAGTCTCCTTAGAAGGATCTGATCTTACAAGCTAACAGAATCTGATTTGGGAAAAGGTGATTAACTGATTGGGGAGGAGTGTAGAGAAGAGTTTACAGATAAACAAAGGAATGGAAGTGACTTGGGAGCACTGTGATGGGTGTAACCCTGATAAACCCAAGTTCCCTACGACAAGGCTGAAAGGACAAACCCAATGTTATCCTACAGTGACTGTTTCTAACAGGAATTAAAAAAATAGAGATTTCAACTGGTCCCTTGTCTTCCAGCTGATGGAAGAGTTTAAGGATAGTGATAGAGAGTTATATGGAACTTTTGACAAGATACATATTTATGTATATACTTTTAATTTTGTCTTGGGGGCCACACAGCAGTATAAAGAATTTATCCCTGGTTCTGTGTTCAGGGGTCACTAGTGGTGGTGATGCAGGGTGAACATATGAGGTGACAGAATTGAAGCAGAATTGACCATATGCAAGACAAGTGTCTTAACCTCTGTATTATTATATTTTTCAGCCCTGTTTTTATCTTCTTTATATACTGTCTAATGAATGAGGAATAGTAGAAGATAAAAGTAAATTCTAATAGCATTTTCTCTTCAAGTGAAATAAAGCCTCTTAAGTAAAATCACTTGACTTAATATTAATTATCCAGAGAAAAATTACTCCCTCAGCTTCTGGGTTTAATCTATTGTTCAAAAATAAAACAGTAGAAGTTTTGATTTGAGCTGAATTTTTATTAATTAGTAAATAAAATAACTAACAAGATGGTTAAAATATAGAGTAGATAAAATATCGTTTACCCATACCTTATATATCAATTCTTAACAAGAGTCAATTTCACTGTTTAATTTTCATTACAAAAATTAAATACATGTAGAAGCAAAAACATTAGTAAAATAAACCAAAAGTATATATCTTCAGTATTCAAAGTTTACCAGTGACTTTTCAACTATTAATATTTGAAAGAAAAGTTGATCCTTGACCATATGAAAATGAAAAGGAATTGAATCTAGTTGTGTAATAACTTAAAAAGCTTCATTAAAAGAAGTCAAAACAAGCTTCTGAGTACTTTTATATTGAATACGGGTCACTCATGGTGTTGTCATCAATAGTATTTTATGCAAGGTCCTACCTTTCTCATACATGTCCAATAATTAAGTAATATTTCATATATTTTGAATGTATTATATCTATTCAAATAACTTTGCTACATCATTATTTTTATAGTAAGCTATTACTGATGCAGACATTTAACACTATAATAATTTTCAAATTAAAACCAATATTCTTGTTTTTGGATAACACACACTTTTATACCTTCACAAGCCTATTCAGATTTCCCCTTAAATTTCCTCTTTATCCTTGCTAACTTTCATGCTTTTTATGTTACTCTTAAAATGTATTAGCACAGAATTATTCAATTTATTTTTAATTTATATACTTAACAAAGAAAATATATACATTTTCTAAATATATATTTATATTTGGTATAAAGTTGGTAAATATATATACATATATTGATTTTAAACTTTGTGGAATTTCAGTTTAGCTTAATCTACATATGTGTAGGTGTCACCACTCCTACAACAAATAAATTTTAAGAAAAGAAAGTTTGGGTGAAAGCTATAATCTGGTGGGTAGGGCACATGTTTTACACTCAGTTGACTGGAGTTTGATATCTAGCACCACTTATAGGTGTAGGTGAGCTCTGTCAGAATTGACCCTTGCTTGCAGAGCCAGAATTAAGCTCTAAGCAATGCGGCTGTGCCAAATAAACAAACAGTGAATCAAATTCACTGAAAATTTAGCAGTTGCATTTTGTTTTGTTTTGCTTTGTTTTGTTTTGCTTTGCTTTGTTTTGTTAGGAAGCAAGCATGCAAAGACAAAATGAAAAAGAAAAAAATTGCAGTTTAAGAATGAATTTCGGGACCTGGGAGATAGCTCACAGGGGCTAGTGGACATGTTCTCCATGTCTAAATCCCAGGTCTTAGCCCCAGTACCACAGTCTCCCAAGCACCACTGGGAGTGAGTCCCTAGCACTAAAAACAAAAATAAATAAACACATGCATAAACAAAATAAATAATATTTGACTTTCAGAATAGACTTTTTTGCAGATTTTGGTTTTTGGGTTGTACCCAGTGGTATTTAGGGAGTACTTCTGATCTGTCAGGAGTCACAACTGGTGGCGCTCAAGGGACTGTGCAGTTTTGGGGTTCAAAACAACCTCTTCTATGTGTTGCATGCATTCTGTCCCCATGAGGTCTTTCTCCTCAAAAGATTAACTTGAAAAAGAGTTGTAAACGCACACACTCATACATACACATATATTGAAGATGCTCTATTCTCATTTATTCCCTCACAATATTTAAGAAAACATGGTTTTCTACGGTGTGACATTGCTTTTTGAATGAATTACCTTTCCCAAAATACTTCCAAATTTTAGCTATTAAACTAAGAGGATAAACATAAAATCCGCAATATCAACATCCAAATGTCATAATCCCTTTTATAGTATGAAGAACAAGACAATTCTCTTTACAATTTAAAATTAGACTGTTTAGAAGGAATTCTGAAGTAAAGTGTTGAATAATTAACACTGCAAACTATCAAATTCTTTTTGCCGAGCTTATTTCACAGTTTTGCTTCAGTGTTCACCAGCTGTAGAGGAGGCAATTCAAACTCACTAAATTAATCCCAGCTGTAGCGCCCGCAACACAATTAACACGTTTAAAAGTGATAAATATATGTTAAAAAAACCACAACAATTTGGGGTCAATTTAGAATGAGCTGTCAGAAAATTGAAGATTGCCTAAGTCCCTTTCATTTTTGGTCCATTAATTGTAAATTTCAATGATCAATGAGAATTTGAGGAAAAGCTATAAAGTACTAAAATATTAATTTAAATATATGTGCTCTATTTTATTCAAGGTGAATCGTCTAACTAGAAAGTCTTTAATAATTTCAGAGAATTTTCAGAGTATTTATTCATTTTTGAAATATCGTGGGGAAAGAGATTAAATATGGCAATTGGAATGCCTCTAGCATACCTTTATCAAATGTTATAAATAGTATGCATGACTGCTATGTTAAATGCTGTTTCAGTTATTCACATACCAAATGATTCATATGTTTTACAATCTTTATAGTAGAAATTAAATGAACAAAATACAAAAATTTTGGAAAAGGTGGTCCGGTGACCTATGCATATGGAATTTATACCAATCTCCTGATTCTCTTTTTCATTTCAATCCACCATCCCTGTAATGTGTTTGATAATATTTATTTTAGAAAAAATACATTTTTATTGATATTGTTTGTTTGGGGTCAAACTTGTCCGTTTTCAGGGCTTACTCTTGGCTCTGCACTCAGGGATCATACATGGCAGGCTCAGAGAGCCATATGCGATGCCAGGTATTGGCCCAAGGTCAACTGCATGCAAGGCAAGTACAGCCTTACCTAATGAACCCTCTCTGGCCCTAAATTATATATATATATATATATGTATATATATATGTGTACATATATATGTGTATGGACATGTATGGGCTGGAGCCATAGCACAGCGGTTGGGCGTTCGCCTTTCACGTGGCCAACCCATGTTCAATTCCTCCGCCCCTTTCGGAGAGCCCGGCAAGTTTCCAAGAGTATCTAGCCCGAGAGACAGAGCCTGGCAAGCTACCTGTGCATATTGGATATGCCAAAAACAGTAAAAATGAGTCTCTCAATGAGAGACGTTACTGGTGCCCACTTGAACAAATCGATGAGCAACAGGATGACAGTTATGTACATATATATATCCAGATACACTAAGAATTCTAAGTGAAAGAAGAGATTGCACTTTTTCTCCTAAAAATTACTTGCGAAGTCTATTGTGCATTTATCATTCTCCAATTTTAAGCCAGTTTTATCATTTCATCTTTATAATCAGTAATTATAAATGTGTTATTGTTTATATTTTTATACTTCAAGACCGGACTGGAGTGATACCACAGTGGGAAGGGCGTTTGCCTTGCATGCGGCTGACCCGGGTTTGATTCCTTTGTCTCTTTCGGAGAGCCTGGCAAGTGACCAACAGTATCCTGCCCACATGGCAGAGCCTGGCAAGCTACCTGTACTGCATTCAATATGCCAAAAACAGTAACAATAAGTCTCACAATGGAGACGTTACTGGTGCCCGCTCAAGCAATTTGATTAAGAACAGGACAACAGTGCTACAGTGCTACTTTAAGACTGAACCTCATAATATATATATGTGTCTAAGATTAAGTAGCAAACAAGCATTTGTTAATAAACCTTCACCACAGTCTTTTTTAAAGCTCAGTGTTGCTCAGTGTTCCAAAAATTTTACAACTGTCTCACTCAGTGTAAGGTGCCCTATAAAATAAGTGAAAGATACAGTTGAAATTGTGGTGTCATTTTTTTATTTGCTATAACTTAGCACCTCCATTTATTATGATAGTGGTTTGTTTATATTAATAGGCTTGAATTAGAGATTTTGGCATAAAAGTTTTCTAGTGATCAACTAGATATAAAGGAACAAGTCCTCTTATCCCACCCACTCTGCAAAATAGCAGCATGGTCACTCGCTGAAACTAGAAATTTCGGGAAAATACAGGTTAATTACTGATAGCACAAGAAAAAATGAAGTTTTAAAGTTTAGCATTTATGATTTTGGGCTGGAGCAATAGCACAGCAGGTAGGGCATTTGTCTTACACACAGCTGATCAGGGTTCCGTTCCTTGGCCCCTCGTATCTCGCCTACGTGGCAGAGCCTGGCAAGCTACCTGTGGTGTATTCGATATGCCAAAAACAGCAACAACAAGTCTCACAATGGAGACATTACTGGATGGAGACATTACTGGTGCCCACTAGTGCAAATCGATGAGCAATGGGATAACAGTGATACAGTGATATATGATATTAAAGTTGGTATTGAAGAAATGATAAGGAAAAAATGCTTACTGCTGTAATTCTGCAAATAATAAATTTAACTATCTTGGTCAATTTAAATTCAAAGTGAAGAAAATTTTCAAGAAGGCTATAGGAAGAGGAAAAAAAAATCTTAGAAAGCCGGCTAAAATAATATGAAAGTACAAAGTGATTTTAACCCAATATAGAGATAGTTTTGGGAAGATAAAATTAAGAAAATTTAGTAGAAATCATTCATGGTTTATAACTAAAAGAAAAATCAATTGGCCGATCACATAAATTTACTCAAATCCATGGATAAAGTAATCTAACAAAATTAAATTTTAGAGAAGACTCTGTTATATTTGTTTTGAAAAATTATATGAGAAAGAAAAATTGTGTACTAAATAGAATTTTTAACACATCAGATTAAAGAAAATAGCACACATAGTGTTAAAACTTTATACATATAGGGGTTTTATAATTTAAAATCTTTACTTGTGCGCTGAACAATTTCTTTCAATTTCTTATACTTCTAGTTGAGGAAGGACATGATGCTATTTAAATATATAACTTCAGAAATACTGAGTATTTTCACAGGGTTGTCCACTAGATGAACTACAGAACTGAGACTCAAACTCTTCATTTCAAAGGTTGTTCAATTCTACTTTTATGTGATTTTCCATGATATTACCTTGTTAAAAATAAAGATATATAGCAAACAATGTACCTATTTTTGGAAAATAAAACTAAAATCTATTTATGAGCTAAAAAATGACATTCCAGGATATATTCCCAAAAGTGGTATAGCCAAGTCAAATGGGAGATCAATTTCTAAATTTTTGAGAATAGTCCATACTGTTTTCCAAGAGGGCTGAACCAGTCGGCATTCCCACTAGCAGTGAACGAGAGTCTCTTTCTACCCACATCTGCACCAACACCGGTTCCTTTTGTTCTTTTGGATGTGGACCAGTCTTTATGGTGTAAAATAATATCGAATTGCTGTTTTGATCTGCATCTCCCTGATGATTAGTGATGAAAAGCATTTTTTCATGTGCCTTTTGGCCATTCAGATATCTTCTTTGAGAAAGTTTCTGTTCATTTCATTGCCCCATTTTCTGATGGAGTTGGATGTCTTCTTTTTGTAGAGTTCAACTAGTGCCTTGTATCTTCCTAATATCAACCCCTTATCCAATGGCTGTTGTGTAAATATCCTTTCTTATTCTGTTGACTGTCTTTGTATTTTGGTCACTGTTTCTTTTGAGGTGCAGAAGCTTCTTAGTTTAAAATAGTCCCTTTTGTTAATCTCTGTTTCCATTTGCTTGGCCAGTGGTGTGTCATCTTTGAAGACACCTTTAGCTTCAATGTCGTGGAGGGTATTGCCAACCTCGTCTTCAATGTATTTTATAAATTCTGGTTTTAGATTGAGGTCTTTAATTCATTTTGATCTGATTTTCGTACATGGTGTTAGGTAGAGGCAAAAAAGTATAGTTGAAATGCCATCTGCACTTGTATGTTCATTGCTGCACTGTTTACAATAGCCAAAATCTGGAAAAAACCCGAGTGCCCTAGAACAGATGACTGGTTAAAGAAACTTTGGTACATCTGCACAATGGAATACTATGCAATTATTAGAAAATATGAAGTCATTACATTTGCATATAAATGGATCAACATAGAAAGTATCATGTTAAGTGAAATGAGTCAGAAAGAGAGGGAGAGACATAGAAAGATTGCACTCATCTGTGGAATATAAAGTAACAGAATGGGAGACTAACACCCAAAAATAGTAGAGATAAGGACCAGGAGGTTTACTCCATGGCTTGGAAGCTAGCCTCAAATGCTGGGGGAACCGGCAGCTCAGAGAGAGAAGGGAACACCAAGTAAAGGGTATTTGGAAAACCAGCTTGGGTTGGGAGATGCGAACTGAATATAGACTATAGATCAAACTCAATGGCCTCTCAATGCCTCTAGTGCAAACTACAACACCCCCCGCCAAAAAGAGAGAGAACAAAAGGGGATGCCCTGCCACAGAGGTGGGGTGGTATGGAGGTGGTGGGAGGGATACTGGGATCATTGGGGTGGTGAATGGGCACCGGTGTAGGGATGGGTACTCAATCATTGTATGACTGAAACACAAGCACAAAAGTTTGTAAATCTGGAACTGTACCCCACAGTGATTCACTAATAAAAAATTTAAAAGTAAATAAATTAACTAATAAATAAGTACTCGAGCTGTAAAAAAAAAAAAAGACATTAGTTTGCACAGTGTTACTTACAATTATTTTTACAAACTTCTCCAACATTTTCAGTTTCTTTTAGTGCTTCTTCCTTCCATTATTTGAATACCACATTGTTTTAGGTTCTGCACTACTTTCTAATTCACACTCAGGATTTTACCAAATGCTATTAGTCTCCATCTACTTAGAATGAAAAACATTGTCAAATATGTGTCACTAAATGACATCCTGGTTTCTTCTGAGTTGTAGCAATACTTGTTAAGCTGCTATACACATCTGTGTATAGGACCTTAGTTAGACATACATTTTAGGTTCCTTTGAGTAAACGTCATTTGATATGATTATCATATGGTATAATCATGCTTTTTTTTAAGAAACTGTCAAACTTCCTTGAAAATTTGTTATATTACTTTGCATCGCCACAAAAAATGGATAAGAACTTCCTTTCTTCATGTTCTTATAAGCAAATAGTGTTTACATTGTTTTTGCTTTGTCTTTTTAAGAAGTGTATAGGAGAATACCATTATTTTAATTTGCAATCCCCTTAAGCTTTCAGATGTTAGGCATCTTTTTATACATTTATTTGCTATAATCTTATCATACTTTCTAAGATGTCTGGCTGCTTGTCTCGTTATAAGCTGACCACACATTTCATAATTTAATTTTAAAAATTCTTTCTATATTTTAAATAATAATTCATTATTAGTTATGTCTTTGAAAACATTTTCTGCCAGTCTATATTATATCATCTTGTTCACTTCACAGTGACATTTTAAAGGACAGTAGTTTTTGTATCTAAGTAAAATCATCATATTAAATATTTTTAGAGCATACATTAGGCATTTTAGATATCATTATCATCATCATCATCCCGTTGATTTTCGATTTTCTCAAGCCATCTCAGTAATGTCTCCATTAATCCTAGCCCTGAAATTTTAGCAGCCTCTCTTTACTCGTCCTTCCCAATAGTCCAGCATTAGAGGTTCTTTCAGGGTCAGGAGAATAAAACCCATCATTGTTACTGGTTTTGGCATATGAGTACACTACGGAGAGCTTGACAGGCTCTCCCTCATGGGCAGGAAACTCGCAGTAGCTTGCAAGGTTCTCTAGGAGGGAGAATTAGGCTATAAGATGCTGCGTGCTTCTGGGAGCTTGGTTTTGTAGTCTCTTGATGTTGTCCGCTGATGGGATTACACAGGACCTTGGCTGGGTGTGACTGCCTAGCTACTGGAAAATGGGGGATCTGGGCAGAAGAGACCCAGTTCCAATCTGAGCAGGCTTGGAGATCTCAGTCCCAGTTCCCGTACACCTGTGTTCCTCTGCTGGTTCCTTCATGCGTGAGGCTCATCAAAACATGTGGAGAGGGGCCTTGAGCATGGCTGTGGCTGGGTTCCGGAGTAGGTCTTTGGCTGCCAGGGCTCTGCTCGGGGTGGGGAGGGAAACTCAACCCACCTCCTCTGAGAGGCCCCAGTGAAGACAGCCAGGCACGGGGGTAAGAGACTCTAAATTATATAAATTAATTATATATATATACATTATATATATCATTTATATAGATATAGATATGTAGATATTCAGGCATTAAAGAAAGCCTAATATTTTTAGGCTTTCTCTAGTGTTATTTTATAGACATTTTGAATTTTTTGTAGGTTTTTCTTTTCAATTTGGTCTACAATTAAAATGAGCTAATTTGGGGAAAGGGTAAAGTCCCATGTCTAGATTATTTTTTCTTCTTTTAATTTTTAAATTGAATCACTTTGAGATATGCAGTTACAAAGCTGTTTATGATTCCGTTTCAGTCATACAATGTCCAACACCCATCACTTCACCAGTGCACATTTCTCAGCCATCAGTAGATTGTTTTTTTTTCTTTTGCATGTGGATCTTGAAAAGTCTACTTTTTATTCTTATATTAATTTTACTACTTTTTCAAGGATCAATAAATAATTACATGCAGGTTTATTTATGGGATCTCTTCTATAAAGAAGTGACAATGTATAGTCTTCTTAATCATGAACATGAAGTCTTCATTTATTTAGCTCTTTGATTTCTTTAATTCACATTTGTAGTTTTTTTTATATAGACCTGGTATCTATTTTGTTAAATTTATGAATAAGTATCTTGACTTTATGACTGCTAGCTACTCTTTATTTATTTGTTCATGAAAGTGTGACATGTACTAACTTTGTTATTATGATACTCATTGCAAAAGTTTATTTTTGAGGGGATGGTTATTGGGTTTGTACATAGAAAATCTACAAAAAGGTTTTTTTTTTACTATGTGACAAATTTTCTTTTCTTTCTTATAGCATTACTTGGAATTTCTGTTGTGACTATAGCACTGTAGCACTGTAGTCCCGTTGTTCATCGATTTGCTCGAGCAGGCACCAGTAACGTCTCCATTGTGATACTTGTTACTGTTTTTTGCATATTGAATATGCCACGGGTAGCTTGCCAGGCTCTGCCGTGTGGGCGAGATATTCTTGGTAAATTGCCGGGCTCTCTGAGAGGGACGGAGGAATAGAACCTGGGTTGGCCGGGTTCTATTGCCCTACCCGCTGTGCTATTGCTCCAGTCCATTGCAACTATATGTTTATTTATTTAGTATATTTTTAAAATCATCATTCTAAGGAGCATTCTATAGACTTCATTAGATTTCAATGTTTCTTGATACACATATAAACTCAACATTAAAAACTGCCATATGAGTAAACTCAAAAATACTACTACAGAGTAAGGTATTTGCTTCTGCCATAATACATGTAAGTAGAATGAAAGATTTAAATTCTCTTTAAATGTGATTTTTATTGTTGGGATGTAGCTGAACAGTAGAGTATACATGTCCTGTATGTGTAAGACCATATGGTTCAATCCTGGCAGTGCAAAAGAAAAAAAAAAACGTTGATTGAAACTAAAAAATGAAAGTTATTTAAGCATTCTTGTTAAAAAAGAAAGGCAGGAAGGGGTTGTTTGTATTTTAGGTGGACAATGCTCAAATTGTGCAAAATGCCATTGATGCTATAATAAATTTTAAAAGTATAACTTTGTCTCATACCATTTAGATTTTGTAGTGAAACTCAATTATTATGCAAAATTTTACACTTCAACAGTCTATCACAATGACCCCATTAAGGTGAGATCACCTCGTTACAAAGTTGGACTTTTGGGAGATAGTTGTAAGAATGTGCAAATACTAAGGAAAATCAGTGTAAGACAGAGTGATGTAAGACACAAGGATGATGTTAAGTAATCTTTAAGTTTCATCAAACATATTGTTTCACTTATATACATATCCTTTTGGTAATTGTGATCACTCAAATTTTATGTTTTAAGTATTTTACCTTCTGCATATTATTTTATCAAAAGAACAATTAGTAAAACTCTATAGATGTAAATTCTTAATCAGTTGGTTTCATCTGTCTATTTAAGTGGAACTCTAAACATTATGATATATACCTATTCATTTATCTATCTACCTCTTGCATGGGAGCACTGGAAATTTTTCTGACAGATATGGCACTGTGAGAAAGTTCAGGAATGTTTGCTTCAGGCTTTCTATTGGAAATAAGTTGTCACTTATGAAAATTTGCAAATTTGAAAAATAATTAAAACAGTTCAGATGTTATATCCTATTTTTATGTACCTTTTACTTTGTGTAACCAATTCAATGAGAAACTGAAATACGTGCAATTTATTTATGAAATTGTGATAGGGTTTCTGATGTTCATACCCTATAATCGTAGATGAACTGTTTTTCAAGGCCACTGTCTAGATTTTTAGATCTGCATTATAAAAGTTGCTCTTCTAAGGATGAGACTTTTTATGTTTTCTTTTTCTCTTCAAACCAAGAACTTTATTTCAAAGGGGGATTTCAATTGCATTCTGTCAGACCTCAATAAATCTGGGCCAACAACTAAACTGCCAGAGGGAACCATAAAGCTGAATGCGATCTGAAAAGATTTACTATTAGTCAATGTGTGGAGAGAAATTTATTCAACCATTAAAGATTATCTTTCCCAACCAAAAGAGAAAATATGACATGAAAGTTGGTCTATACTGCTGATGAAATCGAGAGTTGTTAATTTGGTAGAGTTCTACAGTATCACCTATATCATCATCTGCATTTCACAGTATCCAACGTCTTCAGAGAAAGAATGAAAGCGGCACACATTTTGTAGGATTCTTCATCCTTTAAAGTCCACATAGAGGAAAGCAATTCCCACCAGGTTTAACCTGTGAATTATGTCTGAAAATACAGTTATTACAATTTTCCATTTCTGAGCTGATGTCTGGCTGTGCTCACCATTCTGTGAAGTTGAATTGCTTATATGTGAAGCAGCAAGCAAAGTCAATGTAAAATACAATATGAAGTCATCATAAGTAAACTTCTGAAAGATTGATTTGATTGTCTTAAGATTGGAAAACCGAAAAATCATGTGAATTCTCTTTTCTTCTTTTAATGTTTAATTGTTCTATAAATTTTAATGGTCACCAAAAATTGTTTTTCATATATATAGGTTTGACAAAATCTTTTCATTCAAAATCTTTCCCAATCAATTTAGTCTTCAAATTATTTTAGTGTCTTGAAAAGTAGAACTTTTGGGCATCCCTATCTTAGCCAGTTTCTTTATTATTGAATCAACTAATTCAGCTAAATTAACTTTTAAATATCATTTTCAGTTCATTACATCTTCAAAAGGAAACTCAATTTGTGATTATAGTATGACTAGATCAAATGAGTTATTTTGAAGAGAGAGACACACGCACAAAGAAGAGAGAGGGAATAGATATGTATCTCAGATCTCAGGCAGAATTAAAATCTAAGTCTTATCCCAATTTCAAGAAATGATGTGATAGAGCGGGAGAGAGAGCACAGAGTTTAAAGTGCTTGCCTTGTATGCAATTGACCTTGGTTCAAACAAGCATCATATATAGTCCCCTGAGCACCACTAGGAATGATTGCAAGGGAGCACAGAGCCAGGAATCAGCTTAGATCACCACCAGCCCTAGCTCAGAAAATAAGAGAGATCATAATAATTTAATTGTTCAGATTTTATATTTACAAGATAAATAAATTTTCTCTTCACACTGAAACTATGCAAGTTTGAATGAAACTAAATGCAAGTTAAAAATTATGAATACTTTATCCTCACATATAAAAATAAGAATTTTGTCTATTTGAACTTTCTAGAAGTTTATTGTTTTGAGATTAAATAGACCTAAATATTTGGCATACAGATTCATATGTCATCAAAGAATATATTTATCACAGCTATTTATTAAAATGTAAAGCTATTGGTAGTGTGGATTGCCTAAAATGTATTTAATACTTTAGTAATCTCTTCAAGAAAGTTTTATATAAAATATTTGGGGATTGGAAGAATAACGGGATGGTTAGTGTAGTTCACACCAGCGAAATTATAAATTCTAACATACATTAGATTTCTCTGAATAAAGTAAAAATAAATTAAAACTAAACCTAATTTCACTTGTCACTTGTATCACTTGTCATTCCATTGATCTTTGATTTGTGCTCAAGGGGGCGCCAGTCACATCTCCATTCATCCCTGTCATGTGCTAGTGTAGCCCAATGGTGTCTGCTAGCTCCAGGAACACGAAGAATCTCAAACTGTTCATTCAGGGTCTTGACAAAGAAGTCTGACCATCTCATAGGTGGGTAGCCACACAGTCTTTTGACATCCGGTAGAATCCAGTCAGTAACAGCTCTAGTCCAGCGATCATCTCTAAACTGCATTACGTGTCCAGCCTATCTGATTTTTGACGCCTTGGCAAATGAGACAGCGTCCCTGATTCTTGATCGTCAACGGAGGTTGGAACTCTGGATTTCTTCTCTTACTTGAGTGAAATGTGATATTCCAAGTATAGCTCTTTTGATTTCTCTTTGTGAGACCCAAATAGCGCTCTCATCCTGTTTTTGTAGAGCCCAGGTCTCTGAGGCGTATGTTAGTGCAAGAAGAACGGTGGAATCGAAAAGATGTGCCTGGAGCCAGAGTTCGTTCTCAATGGAACGGACATCTCTGAATGCAGCAGCTATGTGTACCTGGGTCGAGAACTCAACATGAAGAACAATTTGGCCCCAGAACTGCGCAGGAGGAAGAGAGAAGCGTGGAACACCTTCAAGAGCGTCAAAGAAGTTGTTCAGAGGATGAAGAAACCTAATTTAGTCTATTATATCAACTATCACTTTCATTTATTTTGATCTTTAGACCAAAATTGCTTGCTCTAGGTGCTACTTCTGGCTTGATCTTGATGCTCTATCTTGGTTATATTTGGGGGATCATGACGTGAAAGGGGTCTAACAAGCCTAATGATCTATCTCTCTAATTCCTCAACCATCACCTTTAAAAAATTCAGTACTGATATTTCAGGAGGTTTATATCATGTCAGAGAAAAATATTCTGATTAATAACTATCAGTCAAATTGAAGTGTATGTTTTCCTTATAAACTTCACTTTTGTAATTCAAGAAATATATAGGTTCCCATAGGATTAGATTCTAGTAGAGATTTTACTATATATGACATTAATGAAATACAGCTCTGACAAATCCTATAAAAATTCTGTTTTTTGAATATGTACTTATATTTCTTTAACAAGAGTTAAGAGTCTCAAAACATAGACTAAAACTCTCCACACTTTCTGCATATATTCTTATCTCAAAGTCTCTTTAACTTTTTTTTTAATGCATCAAATTCTGCTTCCAAACCAGAAATTGCAACTATGATTTCTTTTCGTTTAAAATAATTACATTCTCTTTTGTTTTGTGTTTTTGAGACAAACCCAGTGTGCTCAGAGCTTACACCTAGCACGTTTGGGGACTATATAGGGTGCTACAAATTGAACTTGTGCCAGCTGCATGCAAAGCAAGCAACTTTCACTATTTATTATCTCTCCAACAATCATATTTGCTGATTCCCTATCCCCCATTCATTTAACTTTAATACTATTTGCTTCTTTAAATAAAGCATGTTTATTTTTAATAAGGTATTCAGCTCTGATTTTTCAGATTGAACACTTTACACAAATTTTCTGAACTTCCATGTGATATTTCAGAATTCAACCTGACTAGCTACCTCACAAGACAGAGGAGCAAGAAATGTTATGTAAAAAGACAGATGTGCTGGATAATTTTGGGGTAGAATACAGATAAAACTGAGTTAATGGTGGAATGTGATGAATTATATTCTTTAAAATAATGAATATTTTAATACACATTTATTGCTGCTGAATATGTGCATTCATATTCATAGTCATTCTATATAGTGTATTATTTTTTCTACTATGAAAAAACTTTCTGATTTTTGGTTAAGAAATAAATCAGCTTTTTTGAAACTGCATTTGAAATGTCAGACTGTGGGAGTCTGTTATGCTTACCATTTGACATTCTCCAGTTGACAACAAAATTATATGAATATTCATTCATCAGTCTTTTTGTGAAACAAAAACTGAAGTACACAAATTGTTAAATGTACTCTTTCTTTTAAATTAACTGTCACTGTCATCACTGTCATCCCATTGATTTACTCGAGCGGGCACTAGTAACATCTCTATTCCTCTGAGCCCTGAAATTTTAGCAACATCTCCTTACTCGTCTTTCCCAACCATTGGAGGCTCTTTCAGAGTCAGGGAAATGAGACTGATTGTTAATGTTTTTGGCATATCGAATATGCCACGGGTAGCTTGCCAGTCTCTGCCTGTGAGGGCGGGATACTCTCAGTAGCTTGCCAGGTTCTCCGAAAGGAATATATATATATATATATATATATATATATATATATATTATATATATGTATATATACACATATATTATATATTACTCTTTATGATTAGCTACCTACTGTCTGAACTCCATCAAATATGGTATGGTAATTATGGAAAATGGGTTGGAAGTGTTTTATAATGTGTTACACAGCCACAAAGCTTTTAAATTATCTGCTATACAATAATTTAAGGAACAAACATACAGTACAGAAGATAAGGTGCTGGCCTTTCACATGGCTGACCTAGTTTAATCCCTGGTACCTCACATAGTCAGTCCCCTGAATTCTACCTAGAGTGATTCCTGAGTGCTGAGCCAGGAATAATCACTGTTAGGTGTGGCCAAAATCCAAGAAAAACTAATTTTATGTACAAAATTGGTATATACAAAACATGTGAAAATAATTTATCAGTTTATATTATTCTATTATCTAAAATAATAAAGAATTCATATCTATCATCAAATTTCAATCAAAAATGATTATCTTTTTCTATTGAAATACTGTTTGATACCTTCCTAATGATATTGGAAGTAGATTGCATTGTGCTTTCATATTAGAATATTGTGTGTGTGTGTTTATTACACCCTATTGAGAAAACATATGAAGGTAAAAATTTTTAACTCATTTGACTTTCCACTTTAGATACCATTAAATTGTCTATACATGTTCACTCTTAATTCTTTTAGAATTGCTATGAAGATGATCAACTTGTAAAGTACTCACAGCACTTAAGTATTCATAAAATTGGTGTGGGTACAGGAAATATAAGAAAAAAACAAGAAAAATATTATCATATGAAACTTAAAAGCTTCCTCCTTTGCCTTTTATCATTATTGTTGATTATACTTATTGATTAAATGTCCAACTAATTATATCAGCTAAGCACAAAATGAATTTATTAATCTTTTGTAATATAATTTTATACATTGTAGTAGAAATAATTTAAATATATTGTAATCTTCGCTGTTTGTATGGGTTTTTATGTCTCTTAATTTAATAAAATTATAGGGTGAATAAAATAAAGCATATTTTGCTTAAATAATAAAAATGTACACGGTAAAATCATTATTATTATAGTCTAAATAGTCATTAACATTCAATATAACTAAGAAATAGATTTGAAAAAATTGTTACCAGACTTCTTAGAATATATAGCATATATATTGCAGGAGCACCTATGAGCACGCCTTCGGGGGTGCCGGGCTCCTGGGCAGCTCTCTCTTGCCACCTGAGTTCAGTGCTCTGGAGCCACTACCCCACTCAGGATAGCCATTGCAGTGGCGGATGAAGGAAGACTGAGGGCCAGGCTGGTTGATGATCAATTGCCATTTATTCCATTCTCCTCATGCGCCTGTTCCAGTCTCTCTAAACTCCCCATTCCAGTCTCATACTGCCCTTCATTCCTGTCTCCTCCCATTCCCTTTGCTAAGTCTCTCCTGCTCCACTCTCTCTCCCTCGTCTCTCTCCCACTCTTCACTCCAGCCCCCCAGCTTCCACTTCTACCACCTTTTTAAGCCACACCTCCTAACTCCTTTCAACCTCTCCGCACACACCTCTCTCTCAGAAAGCGCAATCAACATATTTAAAGGCTTCCTGACTACCTGCAGCCCAAGTTGTTTCTCCTCTCCTTAGACCCATAACTTAAATAACATCTTAATTTTACTTCCTATTATTTGTTATTTTGTATGGACACAGTAAGAGATACGTTTTAGCCTTGTATGGTGGCTCTCATGGGATATCTTGCTACAGATCTCAGACTACAGAGCTCAGGCCAGATTAATCTTTCCTAACCCTAGCAGGGTACGAATGTAGTTATTACTTTTTGAATCATGACAGAATTTGTCCATGACCATGCTCTTAATGTATAGTGAAGCATTATGGCACTTTGGTTTGGTCCATTTCCATTCCAGGGTAGCTCATAGCTCACAAGCTTGTCCTGGGTCCTTTAGTCCCTTGTCCGGACCTTGCTTTTCAGGATCTATGAAGTGAGAGCCACTGAGGCTTAAAGGGATAAAATAGATGTCCAGGAGGTAATATTATCTGGAGTCAAATAACTCCCAAGTTACAAAAACATGTCTTTTTAACTGTCTTCCTGTGTCCATACAAAAGGCATCAACTCTGAAATAACTAACTATTGAAAGGCCATTAAAGGGGGAAATATAACAGTTACAAGTAAACAGAGTCTTGATTAGGAGAAAAAAGGTAATTAAAAATTTGGGGGAGCAAAACACAAAGAGAGAGTTTATAGATAAACACAGAGATGGGAGTAATCAACAAACCCAAGCTTCCTGGGGTCAGGGAGGAAGAACAAACAAAACGTTATCCTACAATATATGAAGTTAATGAAAAGCTTAGCTATGTGAAAAGGTGAAGTTCATAAGCTAGGTATGCAGTTTGTCTCATAAAAATGACATGCAAATGATTTCCTCTATAGGGGATATAGAGAAACAAAACAAGGGGTGTTGGAGACACTGACAGGAATATTTTCCCTTTTTCAGCTGCCTTCTGGAAATAATTTCAGAGGCAGTTTTCCTTTTCTTACAGAAGCCTGGCTGATCTTTGACATGCAGATCTTAGGTGTTAGCCAGGCCTGACTTGACATTGTAGATTCCAGGCTCTGGCCCAGCCTAGTCTTTGGGATGTAGATTTCAGGTGCTGCCTAGTTTGTAATTGACATGGAGATTTCATGTGTCAGCCCAGCCCGGTCTTTGGGATGTAAATCTGAGTGCTTTCAGCCCAAGGATGGCTTTGGTTTTGGTTTTGTATCTTCTTTCCAGAGGCCTAGATTACTGGCCTGCAGATACAAGAGAATAATGTTGCCGCAATGTTCTTCCTGTAACATCTTTTGGTGCCTTTGGTGACGTCAATGTATTGCGCCCTTTGGAAGTGCCATGATCAGTAAAAGGGGTTCCAAGAGAGAGACAAGGGAGAGGAGAGACTAGAGAAGGAGGCGGCAGTAGATCCAGAGAGAGGCAGGAGCTGGGAGTGCGGGAGATGAGAAAGATGGAAGATTGAATAAACGGTAACTAATCAGCAACCAGCTTGGTCCTCGTTCTTCCTTCGCCTTTCCTTGACCACCGGCCGTCCCGATCCAGTTCACACACTGCGGTTCCAGAGCACCGAATGTGGGTGGTGAGACAGAGCCGCCCGGAGAGCTCACGAGTGCACTCGCCCCTCAGCGTTCCTTAGTTTCTTACAAAGGGGTACTTAAAAACATGAGCTAGAAAGATAGTACAGCGAGTAGAATGTTTGCCTTGTACTTACCTGGCCCTAGATTTATCAACAGCACTCCATATCATCAAACAAGCACCACCAGAAGCAGTACAAAGCCAAAAGTGTCCTGAACACAGCCATGTGTGGCCCTAAAACTAAAAAATCAAAATTTATTGACTTAGACCACAGAGCAAAGACTGCCAAAAAAAAGTGAGTATTGAAGTCATTACAAGACAGTGATTTAAGAGTATTAGCACAGTTGTAGGGTGGTCGCCTTTCACGTGGCTGACCCATGTTCGATTCCTCTGCCCCTTTCTGAGAGCTTGGCAGGCTACCCATGGCGTATTCAATATGCCAAAAACAGTAACAATAAATCTCACAATGAGAGACGTTACTGGTGCCCGCTCAAACAAATCGATGTGCAACGGGATGACAGTGACAGTGACAATGACAGTACTTAAGTGCTGGATACAAAGTAGTAACATATATTGTAAAGGGTTATTAATTTTATACCCATATATGCACTATAGGAGCTGGGAAGGATACTCAAAAGACAGAGTGCCTTCTTTGTCCAGGTTTTCTGGCAGCACAGTATGCCCACAAAAGTGCCCAGAATTTTGAAGGACCAAACTCTGTTCTTCATGGAACTGGGAGTAGCCCCTCAGTACCACCATATGTGATTCCCTAAATCCAAATAAAACATACAGTCATGTAAACTAATGTCAACAAATATAAAAAGATATATATTTTTTTAATTTAAATTTTATTGAATCACCATGTGGAGGGTTACATAGTTCTCAGGATTATGTCAGTTATACAATACTCAAACAACCTTCCCTTCACCCGTGCCCATATTCCATCAACAACCACCCCATTATACCTCCCGCTCCCTCCTGCCCCCCCAGTCCCCGCCCCTGTAAGTGATAAGTGTCACTTTGTTTACGCTTTATCTTGGTTACAGTCCATGTTTCAACACATAACTCACTATTGTTGCTAGGGTTTCCCCCCCAAAAAGAAAAGACAGTCCCACTGTCAAGGAAGCATTTGATGGCTCTCCATTGCTGAGAATGTAGAGATATTAAGTCCCGCTGTTTGTTACATAACTTTTCTATTTTTTTCCCCTCTCGTCCCGCACCACCGAGATCACGCCTGTTTAGTAATCACTACGCTGCTGACAAAGGGAAAATAAACCAAAAAAGATGGTTATTTCCCGTCATCAGCCGGCGTGGGGCTCTGGCTTAGTTGATAGTCTGGTAGAATGTCTGCAAGCAGTTTCTGGAACCAAAAGTAATATGCTGGTATCGGCCCCGGCTCGAGGTTCCACCAGTGTCCTGCTGTTCCAAGTACATAATACTTTATTCCCTTGTATCCCATTCCCACGCCACCAGGTCCGTGTCAGCTTAATGGACATCATACTATGGTTAACGCCACACCGCGTTTCTTCCCAAGAAAGAAGGATATTTCTTCTCAGCCGGTGTGGGGATATGGCTTAGTTCAGTCTATAGAGATGGCTACCACTTTGGTAGCCTTCAATATTTCAGCAAAAGACTTACTATTCTTGTTAGGATTTCCCACCAAAGTCCGACCCGTTAAAAAGGAACCATTTCATATTGGTGATGATTAAATGACAATAGGTTGCGCGGCCATGGCAGCAGCCTCGCGGCTTTGAATTTCTGTATAAAGTCCAGGGAAAGTACAGCCAGAAATTACACGTCGCTACAAACTTTAACCCTATTATGGTCCCCCCAAAGTCCAACCCATTACAAAGGAACCATTTCATATTGCTGATGATTAGATGACATTAGGCTGCTGCGGCCACGCGGTTTTGGGTTTCTATATAAAGTCTAGGGAAAATTCTGCCTAAAATTCTATCGCTACAATCTTTTACCCTTCAACAAAAAACTCAGTACTATTGTTTGGAGTTTCCCCCCACGGTAAGCCCTGCCAAAAAGGAACATTTACACGTTGCTGACAATCAAGAGATTTCTATATGAAGTCCAGGGAAAATTCTTTTGGTAATTGCATCACTCGCTGGCAGCGCCTGGGCCAGTAGCTCCGAGCACACAGTTTGGAGGCATTTTGGGGGCACCGCTCGTGTCCAAAGTGGTTCAGTTGCCTCCGGGGTCGATCTCGCGCGGGGCCGGAAAGCTAAAAAGATATTTTAGAGGATTGAAAATTTCCTGCATTTAATATACTTTCTACATTTAATGTATCTTATTAACTTGTTTCTTGTGTAAAATCTAAAATTTCAGCTCAAGCAACTGAAAAATTGAACTCAACAATGAGGTAGTTATTAGTTTTGGAGAAAATGTTATGTGTGGAAATAAATGGCTTAGTGTCGAGAGGGAAAAATAATTGAAGAGTTAAAAAATATGCAGTACGATGAAGGAAACCAAGGAAAAATAAAAAAAAAATAGTGGGAAATGTGAGATATATTACTGCATAGCTCACCCAAACAGTAAATTACATTTTATATTTTTTAATTAAAAAAGTGATCTATATGGGCCACACACAACAGAAGCTGTGGAGGGCGACTGTTCCACCAATGTTCTAACGAGCAGTCAGGGGTTCCTCTCCCATACTAGGCTTTTCCTCTTCTAATACATGCGCTTTCTCCTTCGATTCCTGGATTTCTAGTTTAAAGGATGCTCCATTACTTTAATAAATGCTTCATTACTTTTTAGGTATAAACAGAGTGAAAAACATATCCAATATAACAATTTTCAAAATTAACTACAAAATAACATAAACAAATTTTCCTTTTTACCACTTTTTTTGAGACACCTAGACTAATTTCCCTCTCTATTTTTCTTAAACATATTGAACAAATATGAGTATATGATACTGAGATCCAATTTACACATTTTAGTATACTTATGATGCATTATTAAGGACAGGGAAAAGTAGATAGATGTAGATAAAGAAGCAATATCACTATCTTTAGCTACTGTTATGTTTTCTGTTCTGAAGTGATGGGTTTTCTGGGAAGGAATGATAAATAATGCTGAAATAATGCTTAAAAGAGAATATACATTTTATGATATATATATGTACTTTATTCAAAGAAGAGGAAGATAAATAGATGGGGTAATTATGGAATTCTTCATTGAAAGAAATGAACATTGAAGTATTGTTAGGAAGAGAAAAATACAATACAGGGGAGAAAATCCTTAAGTGCAGTTACAAATTGTGCATAATTTTTTAGGAAGATGAAGGACACCAATATCAGGAGATTGGAGGAAACATTTTTGGAAGCTTTGTAGTTTAGCTTAGTTACAACACATAATTCACAGACAAATTATTTCAAATAGTTAACATTCCATAATGTCCTAATTTCTGTATATTAAAATAGTATTTCATTCTGTATTTGCAAATCTTCCAGTTGTCTTAGGAGCTGTTAATTTGCTACTTTTTTAAATTTCCCTCTCCTTTAACACTTGAGCATTAGCATCTCCTATTTCTTTCACATTTAACACATCTTGGCTTCCTGCCTTTAGCTTAATATCACCTCTCTGGAAGAAAGCAAATAATTGATTGATTTATTAATTCATCAGAGCAAAAGCATCACTTACGTATTCTAAACCTTTACCCATTTTGCTAATACTTTGGATAAGAAGAGGTATTTAAAAATATGAGTTCTGCGGCTGGAGAGATAGTAGAGTGGTTATGGTGCTTGCCTTTCATAGCACCAATCTGGTTTCAATCCCAAACACCACATCTGGACTCTTGAATACAGAGTCAGAAGAAATTACTGAGCACTACCAAATATGTCCTCACCTATATATATATATATATGTATATATATATACATACATATATATACACACATATCCTCTAATACAAAAATTGGTCATATTTTTGTACTGAAGATTACTTAAAAACTAAGATTACAAAGAAATGTAGTAATATTTCATCTGATATATATTTTAAAAATTTCCTATGAATGCAATTTTAACATTCTGTGTACAATTTTAATCATTTGCATTTATGTTGTGATTAGGTGATTTTAAATATAAATGGTAGCACTGCATTGTAGCACTGTTGTCCTGTTGTTCATCGATTTGCTCGAGCAGGCACCAGTAACGTCTCCATTATGAGACTTCTTGTTACTGTTTTTGGCATATCGAATATGCCATGGGTAGCTTGCCAGGCTTTGCCATGGGGGTGGGATACTCTCCATAGCTTGCCAGGCTTTCCTGGCAAGAGGGATGGAGGAATTGAACCCGGGTCGGCCACGTGCAAGGCAAATGCCCTACCTGCTGTGCTATCGCTCTAGTCCAAATATAAATGGTATTATAATTATATACACAGTGTGATTGTATATATGTTTGCATGCATATTATCAATAAATACTGTTTTTAAATAGATCCAAAATTCCAAATAAAAATGAATTTAATTCATTGTAATAAAAATTTTGGACTGAAGGTAAGAGAATTCCTGAGAAAATCAAAAGTATTTAGTACATTGTGCCAAGGGAAATAGAAACATCTCCCATCTATGTAATATTTAAATATTTATTACTGATTTGTAAAAGACACAAAGAGAAGTCCTGCCTATATCTGAAGACAGAATCTGCTAGAGAATTGCAAAATATTCTTGTAGTGAATTCCAAATTAATCCCATTTGTTTGTTTTTAAAGAAATACTATGAAAAAGAGCTCTAAAGATGTAAATGATTAGCTGTGAAAATGGAAGTGCAATTAATGATTAATGGCATATCAGTCAGTTTTTAACATACAGTGCCTTTCATAACTTACATTGTATATGGTCCCCAAGTACACCCAGATGTGACTTCTCAGGTGTAAGTTGTCTCTGAGCATCTTGGGGTATGACCTAACCCTCCCACCCCATATGTCTACACACGCATACACATGTGTATATAATAAAAGAAAGGCTATGATCAAGTGTCTTCATGATTAATACGTAAGGCTTATTTACTTCTAGTTAGCACGTGATATGTCAAGGTAGATTTAAAATGTGTGTAGTTATTTAATCCTCAAGCAAAAGTGAAAACAATGCACTTCATACGATGCTTTTTATTATACCTCCTAAAAATGTCTAAGTTATAGAGATGGTTAATAATTTGCTCAAGGTTCCATAGTCTGAAGATGATACGGGATTTACAATATGCTGTTGTTAAGGATCGGCCTCCATTCTTACTGTTTTATGAACTAGGATGATGAACAAAACTCAAGAGTTGCCAATATGAAGGTATACACTAGTGAAGACAAAGATTGAGCATTAGTAACATTAAAAGATTTTTAATAAAAGTATCAAAAATAAGGTTGGTTTGAAAAGAAAATTAGTCATTTTCATTTGGAATTTAAAAGAAGGATGCCTAACAAATGGTAGGGTCATTAAATTTCTATGTGATTCATTTTAGTATCTAATTAAATGGTTTATAATTTTTGCAATAATGTATTTCTCTCAGCTATATCACTTTTCAAATAGATACTTTTTGAGTATCCTGTTATCATCAGATGATGTTTGGGGTGAATATATACAGCTAAATATTTTATATATTTATCTGCCATCAATGTATTTTAAATCTATATATCACCAATTACATATAAAATGTATGCAACTTTATTTATGACATTACATATATTCATAGATACATATTTTCTGGTAGATATCTATATATTAGACATCAATTATGTACAGTCAATAGTGAATGTTACTTTTAGCATTAATATCAATGATATTTTGATAAGAATGTTTATGTATCATTATATGCTTACATATATTGACTTACAAAAATTTGATTACATATATGTATATACACATGTTGAATTTATAGAACTATAAAAATTACTGCTAATCTGGAAACAAATTTATAGTCAGTGCTTGCTACTTTTATTTTTGAAATATATTTTTTGTGCAGATTAAAATGTAGTAGGGTCTAAAGTTTAGAGCTCTAGAGTATGATTTTAAGCATGGATTACAGAGAATTATGGGCTTCTCTGATTATGTGACTTTTCTAATCCAGATTTAACATATATGTTTTTTTTTAGTTTTTTAATGAATACTGTTTTTGATTCAGTAAGAGCTCCATCTGGTGGCATCCATGACTTTCAAAACAATCTAGATATTGTTTCCAAAGATTTGTGGGGTATAATAGTAAACTCTAAGAATGTTGATTTACACATTTTAGATTTGTTTTGTCTAACAGCAATGGAGTAATTATTATTTGAGTGAATAATCTATACGTAAAATTAAATTCCATAAATGAACTATACAAGAGTTCCTGCGCGAGAAAAATTACCTTTTTTGATTGCTGAATATTAAGCACAAGTTTAGAGACTAGGGAAATCAACTTGCATGAAACTAAAATATGTGTATTCCTGTTAAAGCTATTTTGGGAGCAAAGAAGTTCAAGAAATATCTAACAATATTCACCATATTTTGTGATTATTGAGCCCATTGCAGTTGCATACTATGTGTTAATTACAAGAATTTTCTAATAAAAATAATACTAAGTATCTAAATCATTTTAATGGAGTTTTTTAAACATTTGTAAAATTTGCACTTTTGCCAGCACCCTCCTTCAACAGAGTATTTTATATAAAACTAATGTTTAGAGTATAGAGAGATAGAATAGAAGGCAAGTTTCTTTCCCCAGTTAGATGCCTAAGCACTAAACATGGTCCCCATCAGGAGTGCCATCAGGGAGTGATTTCTAAACACAGAGCCAGGATTAAGCCTTGAGAACTGCCAGATATGGTCCCAATACAAATCAAAACAACAATTTAGAATAACGAAAGATTATGTACATGTAATGGGGATGCAGTTTCCAATAAAATGATCAAATTCAGCAAGAAAAATGATATATTATATTTTTATAAAAATAAAGTGCTCTAGAGAAATATGCTTGCATTACCTAAGAAAATAGTAATTTTTATTATATTATTGATTTTGTCTTGTTTTAAGGCTATATCTGGCTGTGCTCAAGTCTTGTTTGTAATTCTGCACTTAGGGAATATTCCTTGACTCCTGGCCGGTTTAGAGAACCATATGGAGTAACAAGGATTGACCTCTGGTCACATGAAACACAAGCTCACTACCCTTGTACTTTCTCTCTGTCCTCATAATTAGTAGAATTAACATTGTATATATACATAACTGCATATCTATATGCAACAAATATTTTAAAAACGGATTTAATTAGTATTTTAATATTTTATATTAAAATTAAATTGGATCAATATTTCTTCTCAACTCAGGATGTTCATGATGTCCATCAACAATTAGATAATATAATACAAATGCAATATACATACATTATATACATTTAATCCATTTATGTATTTATATACATACATGAAAGTACTCAGATCAGCATCTTATTTTCCAATTCTTTATTTTAGAAATCTAAAGATTATCCATCACTTCCTATTACCTTGAACATTTTTATTGAGAGATTTATGTGTAATTATAGAAACTCATGCAATAAAAAAATGTATGTTCTGGAATCCATTGTCTGAGTTTGAAACACATTCTCTTTTATAGACGTTACTTGTGAACAAACTATTCCTAGTTTTCTTAACTATAAAATGGAAATAACAGCTTTACCTCATAAGATTGTAATAGAATTGAACGAGTTATCCAAGTAAAATGTTGTAGTAACTGATTTTATTAACAACTAAAGATTATCAACTGAAAAGCATTCATAAGTGGGGATTATTTATAACTCTATTTCACAATTTCCTATTTTAACATGTAACTCAAGTTTTATATGTTTCATGATGCAATGTACAATTTACTTTATGCATTGCAGTATTTTTGTGGAAGAATTTTCTAGCTAGTACTTTTTGTTGTTAATTTTGTTGTTATTATACCCTGCGATGTTGAGGAGTTACTCCCAGGTCTCCATTCAAGAATAACTTGGGGCGATGCTCGGGAGACTTTATGAAATTTCGATGGGAATCAAACCCAGGTTTGCCGCATGCAAGGCAAACACCTAACCTACTGTTTTATCGCTCCAGCCTCTCTAGCTACTGCTTTTAATTGGGGTTACATGCCACATTGCTGCAGATCAGAGACTCTGGTACCATTTCCATTTTTCCTGAGGACACTTCGCTATCAGTACAAAATGCTGAACAAAAATGTATGCCTTTTTTTTTAATAGGTTTAGGAAACAGCTTAGAATTGATAATATGAAGCTATTTACATCACTAAAATCATCAAATTTAAGAAACCCATACATGTTAATGCAATCTGACATGTTGTTAAGAAATACACCAGGGTTTATAAAGCACCCAAGCAAATCTGAAAAAACTCACTATCAATCAAATATTTTAGATAAATGTCTTATACAAAATGTTTGGAATTCTAATGGATATCTGGTTGTTTCAGCAAAGAAAGAAAAAATGTGAATTATTTTTACTGAAAATTGTTTTCAGTAAAAATTTTTTATTTTTTATGACAATAGTAATTTTTATAATAATAATAAATGGCTTAAATTCTAAATAGACCTCAATATAAATTCACAGAAATGTGAACATTAATATCTTTTACTCATCTGTTAATAAAATATATCTACTTTCATTCTCTGAGTTCTGAAAACAACTTTACTCTATATGACACACTTTTTTTTTAATATCATCTCATTTAAATCCACCCTTAAGCATTTTACTTTGTATGTAGCTAAAAAAAATCAAAACAACAATTCTGTACCAAGAAGATTTAGTGTTCATCTGTGAGGTCAATTTAGAAAAATAAAAATTAAAAGAATAAACAATATGTTCAAGCAGCTTCTTTGTTTGCTATATTGTTTAAGCTAGAGTTCAAAAATAATTTTAATTTAATGAGCATGTAGGATAAACAATGCTGTGCCAAAATAATGTCACTTATCAATACTTGGATAATATCAGATTTTATTTTAGAGGGCCTTGTGTTCTTTCATCTGATTTTAGCATTTATGTATTTTACCTAAGGATAATATGTTTAAATAGGAATAAAATTTTATAGAGCAAGATATTGTAGAAATGAGTTGTGTATAAATAAAGCACAAATAAACTAAGGTTATCTGAAAGTATAATGAACTGTTGATTAATAATACATTAGCAGTAAACACAAAAATCAAATTAGTCATCTAAAGAAGTTTGCATATATATGTTTCCCTTGTCATTGATGGGGCTCTAATAGTTTTTAAAGCAACTACGCATGTATGATGAGTTCATTTGGTATTCAGTGTAATAGCACAGATAATAATGAAGTCATTTGGCTTCCATTATATAAACATTAGATAATGGATACCTATATTAAAATGCAACTCTTATGTTTGTGCTTATTTTTGCCTTCATTTGTACACAGCACTAAATCTTTAAAGTTGAGCTTTTATGCAAATTGTTGGCATTTGTAACTTTCATTCTTTAGTGACTTTTATGGACAAAAGCATTCCATTATATAGTTTTGGATTCTTTGATAAACTGCAGTTGGATTTGTTAAGAGGTATTCCTATGGTTATTATCCATTTGTCAAATTCTTTCACAATTGTTGTGTTTACTTTTAATGTAAGCAAGAATTTTAAGGAATATTTTGGGAAATATTATTCAGTATCTTTGAAATTTCTTCTTTTATCATTTTTATAGATTTTTGTTTTATTGAACAATTTTTATTTATATGGCATTAAACAAGAATTAAAATTAAAATTATATATTCAAATTATAATGTTGTTTTTCTTTTCCAGAAAGTAGGTAGTGGAAATGTCTGAGAACATGGCAAACACTTTCAGCGTTTTTTTTTTCTTGTACTCTATATCATTATTAATGACGCAAGTTGGAAGTAGATAAAAGTAGAAGCACAGAAAATCTGTAATGTTCTTTATTTTTTTCAGAGAATTCCAAAAAGCTCTGGTGTGAAATCTGAAGATAGAACTCCTAACATGCTTCTCAGATAATATAGGGTTTTAAACACATGCGTTGCATGTGGCTGACCACTGTTGCATAGTAGGCAGTACAGGGTCTCTTATGCACAACTGGAAGTGACCTCCAACGAGAGTGCCAGAAGTATTGAAATATCAGCACTATCGAATATAGTCCCCAAACTAGGAAAAATATGGCACAATTCAACATTTCTAGTATTACTGTCATCCCATTGTTCATCAATTTACTCAAGTGGGCACCAGTTATGTCTCCATTCGTCCCAGCCCTGAGATTTTAGCAGCCTCTCCTTGCTTGTCTTTCCCAATGATTAGAGGCTCTTTCAGGGTCAGGGGAGAAAGGCCTGTTATTGTTACTGTTTTTGGCATATCAAATATGCCAGGGAGAGCTTGCTAGGCTCTGCTGTGTGGGCGGGATACTCTCGGTAGCTTGCCGGGCTCTCTGAGAGGCATATATATACACATATATATTTCCCTCTATGATTTTATGGAAAACGGGTAGGGAGTTTCTCGTTACTTATCTTTTAAAACACAATTTAGCCGTGTTGGCAGAAGAATAGAGGTGGTAGCTAATTCATATTAACTAGAAATCCCATGGAATATAAAATCTTTTCATATAGATTAATCAATTTGAT
The DNA here is from genome assembly GCF_027595985.1 of Sorex araneus. NCBI lineage: Eukaryota > Metazoa > Chordata > Mammalia > Eulipotyphla > Soricidae > Sorex > Sorex araneus. Next base: position 69,635,602 of record NC_073304.1, on the reverse strand, counting down.
ATTATTTACTTACTTGTGAATTCTTTTCATTCATTTTAATATCAATGTATCTAACTTAATACTTTAAAAGTTTTCTTTATATTACAGATATGATATTTCCGATCATCATCATCCCATTGATCATCAAATTTCTTGAGTGGTCTCACTAACGTCTCCATTCGTCCTAGCCCTGAGATTTTAGAAGCCTCTCTTTACTCATCCTTTCCAACAATGTTGCATTGGAGACTCTTTCAGGGTCAGGGGAATGAGACCCAGCTTGTTACTGGTTTTGGCATATGAATACACCATAAGGAGTTTGTGAGGCTCTCCCATGTGGGCAAGAAACTCTCGGTCGCTTGTCAGGTTCTCCGAGGGGGAGAACTAGGCTAAAAGATGCCACGCAGCCACTTTGTAGAAGAGACCCAGTCCTGATCCGAGCAGGCTTGGAGGTCTCAGCCTTGGGTCCCACACACCTGGGTTCCTCTGTGGGTTCCTTCATGCATGAGGCTCACTGAACATGTGAAGAGGGGCCTTGAGCATGGCTGTGGCTAGGCTCCAGAGGTCTTCAGCTGTGGGAGCTCTGCTCAGTGCACGGAGGGAACATGAAACCCAGCCCCTCCAAGAGGCCCCAGGGAAGACAGCCAGGCGTAGGAGCAAGAGAGTCTTTCAACAACATTTCTAGTAACAAGTAGAATTCACATTATATCAACTTTCTAATAAGATGTCTTAAAATAGACACAGCATTATGATACTGTGATACTGTGACCTATCACTTTACATCATGGCATTCATGCCAGGAATTCTTACCACAAATCAAATTATGGGCAAATTTGGAAAAACTCAGACTGAAAATCATTTTGTAAATTAGAGGGTCTGGTCTTTTTAGTAGGCAAAGAAATAATAAGAAAGATTGAGAATTTGATTTAATGAAAAGGGGCATGGAGAGAACCTAAAAGCAATTTTTATAATGGAAAGAAATCTGGTTTGGAAACATATTTTACTTCATTTATAATAGGCTAAATGAGGAAAAATTCAAAAGGAGAACTGTGTTGTAAATCATGATACCTATACTTATGTGATTATTTTTATCATAATTTATGTGAAATATAAGTACTGAGAAGCCATGAAAAATCATAATAAATTTTAAAAGGCAAGAGTCAGACAGTATCAAAAATAAAGAATATGTAGTATCTTAAAACATTAAACTGATTAGCAATATAAGATAATCATTAATTTTTTAGCCTTAATTACTTTTTAGAAAATACAAGCAAAGATCATTTGGCAATGCATTGGAAAGCAGAGCAATTATAAAGGCCACAACCATAGACGTTCTCTGAAAACATCCGTATTGCTCACATAGACACTCTCCATCTTCATTCTCTTGGTTCCTGTTTCCTACCACTCTCTCCTCTGATAATTTTTTAATATGCTGTAAGTTCAGTTACTGAAATAAAATCTATACAAGTTTCACTATGATTCTTTATGTGCGGATAAATAGTATTTATTTTCCAATTTTGTGAGAGCCTTTCTTTTTCCATGCCTATAGCTGCAGTAGCTTAGAATGTCTCACAGGTATTTTCAGGCACAACTCACCCTAAGAAACAATACAAATAGTAACAACAAAATGTAAATGAGTTCTCTCAAACTCCTCTACCAGAATAAAAAATACAAATGCCAGTCTTCCTAGAATTTCTCTCTGTCTGTCTCTCTCTCTGTCTCTCTATTTTAAGAATTGATTTGGGAAGTGTGTATATGTGTGTGTTTGTGAATTATACAGCATTTTATATAATTTCTTTTTATTTTATTGGTGCCTGTCTTATTTTTATAACGATGTTTAAGTTTTTGGTCTCTATACACAAATTGATTTTACCCAACAACCACAACCAATATGTCCATGACCCTGTGTCTCTGTCCCTAAGTTTCTACTAGCCTGGTTTCCCCCCTCTTCTGCCTCCCCCAGCCCCCCCGTGTAATTTTGACCCTCATGTACACTCCCCCCAACTTTGACAGGTACAAAGAACCATTCCTGTTTCTTCCAATGCTTTTCTCATGGTTTCTCACAACTATTGTTTTTTGCTATTGATATCTATGTACCACTATCATTAGCTCCTTTTAGCTGGTGTTGTGGTAAATGGAGAGGAGTGAAGGAACATCCATTTCTATTACTGCTAAGATGTTTTTAAGTAAGACTTCCTGTGTAACACCTGCCAGGGGTTCAAACATTCCCAAAGTCTCCCTGGATTGCTTATCTAAATTTGGGTAATGATTCATTCCACAAAATAAAATCACTGATAATGAATTGGACTTGGAAGCAGTTATGCTTGCTTCCTGAATCTCTGCATATCCAGTGAGGAAAATTTAGTCATTGAAACATTATCCCTAAATCATAGTGAAGCAGTCATTCCATTGGAATAGAAAATAATTCAGCTGTCTCATTTCCTCCCTTCTTTCATCAACACTCTCAGTATGAAGTAAACAAAAGCCAAAAACATGTCTTAATCAAAATAGAAATAAACTTTGACATAAATTCACCTCTTTTACATGCAACAATTTCAGTTATAAAATATAACATCTAACGTCAACATTAGGGTGTGATTGGTCTATTGATTGTTGCATGCCCCAAATTTGGTTAACACTAAATTTTTATGCTATTAAAATAAGAAATGATAGGATTTGGAAATAAGATAAACATTGTAGCCCATATTGAATAGGTGGTTAAGTGAACTCACTACTTTATTAATTTAAGACAAAAAGAAAATTAATACAAAAGCAGGAGATTATGTCCCAAGTCTTTAAGGACTGTTCTTTCATAGGAAAGCAAAACAAAATTCAACCAAGGGCTTTCTCTTCAAGCCCATGTTCTCCCCTGAACACTGATTTTACTTGCTCCTCTGTCTTTGCCACTCTGGAGAAGCCCATGTTCCCTCTCTTTTTCTACCCTCACATCTTCATAAAGAAATTTAAATAAAAACTACTTTGCTTTACTAAATCAATAGCACTTTCTGTAGCACTGCCGTCCAGTCCCATTGTTCACTGATTTGCTCAAGCGGGCACCAGTAACGTCTCCACTGTAAGACTTGTTACTGTTTTTGGCATATTGAATACCCCACGGGGAGCTTGCCAGGCTCTGCCATGCGGGTGGGATACTCTCGGTAGCTTACCTGGCTCTCTGAGAAGGACGGAGGAATCAAACCCGGGTCAGCTGCATGCAAGGCAAACGCCCTACCCACTGTGCTATAGCTCCAGTCCACTAAAACAATAAATACATAAAAATTTCAACTGAGCTAACCTAGAACAATGAAAATTGAAAGGCAAATTTCCTAAAGGAATGACATTAGACTAACAAGAGCTTATATCTACCCTGTGTTTTGTATATTCAAAAAAAAAACTGATTTCCTTAATAACCTTTTACCTCTTTTTTTCTCATGAAATTCTTCAAGTCTCTCCTTTATAGCGATGTTGGGAGGAATAAAATGAGAATTACATGTAAAACCTGCCTGACACAGAGTCAGAGCAAGAGACTTGTTAATATCATTAATGGAGGTAGCTCTAACCCAAGGTCAGAAAAAGAAGTCAAAACGCCCTCTGTAGCTCTAAACTTGTCTTCTTTTACAATACTTTCCCTTGATAGGCCCAGTGCAAGATGGTCATATCCAGAGGCTTTTAAATTTTAATCACTGCTGATGAATTATATAGTGAAAGAACTGCTCTGAAGGCAGCTTTTGGAATGGAGACTAAACTTTCACTAGTGGTTGGAAGTGGATAAATTAATTTATCTTTTCATCTCGGGTGAGCCCTTGGAGGAAATCATTATCATAAAACATTGTAAATCTATAGACTTGGCAGCTTTTGCCCTGCAGAGTCTCGGGACTTGAGTAAATATGGAGATTTAGAGATTTACTGTCTTTTCCTTTGAAGAGGTGATTTCCCTTGGTAGGGAAAGACGGACATAGCAATAGGAAAAAAAAAATTCTTTTTTAACTTTGAACCTGAACCTGCTTTGAAATACATATATCCTTTACTGGGATGGCTTTCACAGCTGCAAAGTCATTTTTATTAAATTACAATTTTAAACTTTAGAGCAAAGATGAGCTGGGGGGAAATGATCTTTCTCAATATATGCACCTATCATGAATCAACATTAAAGGCTGTGAATCATTATCAACATTTCCTCTGAGGCCAGTGAGACAGAGAAACATCATTAGTATACATTGTCAAGCCAAAAATTGAAAATAAACATAACTATTCAGCCTCAGAAGCAAGAAGTTGCATTTGTTTGCAGAGAACAAAAAGTTGAGTTCATTTTGGTTTTGGTGAGGAGATATTACTAGGATTTGGGGCTGGTGGGACCTACAGAGCCAGTGATCAAAATTAGGGTTCATATATGTGAGGGATCCAATCTACCAGTGAATTATATCCCAGTCCCAGAAAGAAAGCTTTAATCAAATGCTTGGTCAGAATTCTCTCAGTAATTATGAATCTTTATCTAAATATATCTAAGTCAGACACTAGTTAAAGCCATTGTGCATTCTTTAGGGATACATAAACCCACTTAATTTAATAAAACTATTTTATAAGATCACTAAAATATGTCCAAAGATGTTCATTTGAAATCACGTGTTTCAGAAATTATAAAATTCCAACTGGATCAACTTTTAAATGAATTTCTAAATGATTTCACACAGCAATAAATTCAGGCTTAGCAGTATCTTGTACATAGAACAAAAAGAAAATAAAAGAAAGGGTGTTTTAATATTTATGTTTTGATCACTCAGAAATGGAAAATATACCATAGGAATAGGTTTGCTTCATATATTTGTCTATGTGTTTGAGGGAGAGAATAGAGAAACATTAGTGAAAAGGTTGGATTGAGTAGAGTGAAAGAAAGAAGTAGGAACTGAGAGAGAACATATGTCTGTGTTTAGTTGTGACCCAAATATGATCCAATAACTCTTTTATTTTTTTTATATTTTTGCTTTTTTTTTTGGATCACACCCGGCGATGCACAGGTGTTACTCCTGGTTCTACACTCAGAAATTACTCCTGGCGGTGCTCAGGGGACCATATGGGATGCTGGGATTCGAACCCGGGTAGGCCGTGTGCAAGGCAAACGCCCTACCCGCTGTGCTATCGCTCCAGCCCCAGATCCAATAACTCTTTAGCGAGTTATTTATGCTGAAATATTTTCTTGTGTTCATAGAATATTGTCTTTAATTTGTTGCTTTACTTTAATGCTATATCAGTATCCAATGATTAACTTAAAAGTATAATAAAATTGTTTTACCTCTGGCATGTATAGGATGACATGAATGTTAGGAAAAGTACTAGACTTGAAAAAAAAGCATATGGAAACATCACGTAGATATCCCATGTTCTACAAATCTAATCATAGAGAATATTATTAGGAAAACTTTTAGGAACATATTAATATATGCTAACCAGAATATATAGTTTGTGTTTTCTAGAATATCTACAACATGCCAAGAAAAAATAAAAAAGCTATTTATAATAGATATTTGAAAACTTATGAAATATATGAAAATCTAAAAATAAATCTCTCAGAAATTAATTGTAATATATATTAGAACCAAAGAACCATAAAAGACTCATTGGAAGAGTGAAAACAAGTTACATTTTTTAATTTGTTGGATTGGGATTTAGGGGCCACACCCAGTATGGAAGGCATATTCTATTCTTGACTTTGAGCTAAGAGACCACTCCTGGTGGTACTCAGTGCACTATATTGGGCTCCAGGGACCCAACCAGATCAGTTGAATTCTAGGCAATTGCCTTGTCAAGTGTTCTATCCAACTCCTCCATGAGTGTCTTATCATTTTTTTTTTACAATTAGGATAATAAAATACTTGAGCAAAGGAATATTTTTTTTCCTTTTTGTATTTTTTTTACTTTTTAGGTCACACCCAGCAATTCTCAGGGGTTACTCCTGGCTCTGCCCTCAGGAATTACTCCTGGCGGTACTTGGGAGACCATATGGGATGCTGGGAATCAAACCCGGGTTGACTGCATGCAAGGCAAACACCCTACCCACTGTGCTATTGCTCCAGCTCCAAAGAAAAGTTTTTTAAGCTATACATTAAAATTATAAAATTTCATAGTAATGGGGCTGTAGCGATAGCACAGCGGGTAGGGTGTTTGCCTTGCATGTGGCAGACCCGGGTTCAATTCCCAGCATCCCATATGGTCCCCTGAACACCACTGCCAGGAGTAATTTCTGAGTGTATGAGTCAGGATTAACCCCTGTGCACTGCTGGGCGTTACCCAAGAAGAAAAAAAAATTCATAGTAAGTAATTAATTTTCACCACACCTTCTGAGTATGCATCTCAGTCATGACAAGCCCAAAGAAGAAATATTTATTACTACCTTGGTTGAACTGCTTTTATCTCTGAACTTTGTCACATGGAATTGCTTTGTTGTGACTTTAAAAGAATTTGATCACTTATGTAGATTGGATTATAGTGCGAAGAAGCAAATCTAGTTGTCTAATATTCTTCCTCTCCTATTGATTTTTTTTTTTTGCTTTTTGGGTCACACCCAGCGATGCTCAGGGGTTACTCCTGGCTTTGCACTCAGGAATTACTCCTGGCAGTGCTTGGGGGACCACATGGGATGCCGGGGATCGAACCCGGGTCGGCCTCGTGCAAGGCAAACGCCCTACCCACTGTGCTATCGCTCCGGCCCCTCTCCTATTGATTTTTGAAAAATCTATATATTTGTTTGTGCTCATCAAAATTGAATAAAAGATTCAAACAATGACTAGAAAAGTGTCATGGATCTGGACTAACCTGGTTGTCCTGGGTAGGTAAGAATTAGAGTCAAGGAAAGAGTAGAATTCTGATTTTCTAATTAATAATTACAAATGTTTGCATGATTTTAATATATTATTACAATACATTCACATTATAACATTAACACTACTAAAAATATATTTAGGTTCTCACCTATTGGTTTGTGCACTTTTTCAAGCAAGAGTTCTCTCATTCTTCTATATTCTGCTTCTCTCTTTTTTCCCCTCCTCATATATATTTTTCTCCTTCTTTTTATTTGATAGAAAAATGTATCCTTACATAAACTTTCATTATGTAAATTAGAAAAAATAAAACAAAGTCAGCAAAATGGAAGTACAGATGAGAACAGGAAAGCAAGTCCAGTAGGATCATTAGCGACCAATGACCTGATTCCTTTCTGTGGTATATGACCAAACAGTTTGAAGAACCACAGGATTTTGCAGAATTAATTTTGAAAACTATTATTAATAAAAATGCAGTAAATTTAGATTTTCACTTATCATTTTAGTATTTGACTTATTTTAGATTTAATGAGGAACTTAGCAAGATATTTAGGGAGAGTCTTGCCTGACGGTTGCCTTGCACGTAACCAACCGGGGTTCGATTACCAGCATCCCATATGGTCCCTTGAGCACCTCCAGGAGTAATTCCTCAGTGCATGAACCAGGAAAAACTCCTGTGCATTGCCGGTATGATGCAAAAAGAAAATAAAAAAAAGAGAGACTTCCCTGATTTTGCAATCACTTAGTCCTACTAACACAAAAAAATCTCTTCTTATAGTACCTTTATCGATATGTCAATTGGTTTTACCTTTTGAAGTTAAACAAGTCATATAAGCTTCCTTGGTACATAAGATATAACTTAACTTTCTAAATCACATTCAAATTCTTGTTACATTCCTAATTATTTTTTTTCCTTTTGGGTCACACCAGTGATGTACAGGGGTCACTCTTGGCTCTGCACTCAGGAATTACCCCTGGCGGTACTCAGGGGACCATATGGGATGCTGGGCATGGAACCCGGGTCGGCCACATGCAAAGCAAATGCCCTACCTGCTGTGCAATCAGTCCAACCCCTCCTAATTAATTTTTAAAAATGTATTCTAAAAGACTTTTTTCCTGTTTCATTAAGATTTAGTGGTTCATCAGATGTTTTTTCTTTCTTTTATTTTTTTTCTTTTTGGGTCACACCTGCACAGACGTTTCTCCTGGCAGTGTTCAAGGGACCATATGAGATACTAGGACTCAACTCGGGTCAGCCCAGTGCAAAGCAAATGCCTACCTGCTGTGCTATCGCTCCAGCCCCTCAGATAATTTTATTAATTTTAAAAAATAAATACATTTTGACATGATAAAAAGGCAATGAAAACGGTAGCAATGTGTCCACAAATTTTGATCTTCTCTTTTGAAATAACTGGCTCTATTATCAATATTCATAGATGCAACTGAGTAATCAGTTTCAAGTTATGAATTATCAGCATAAAACTGACGTTCATATCAATCAGAAATTAAAGGTAATGGAGAATCAATGTGGAGATGAGAGGGACATAACTTACGCGCTTTGTAATTTGTTTGAAAGTGGAATTTTAAAGTTAATTTATCAACTTCCTTTGCTCCAAGTAGCAGTTTCTCTTCATCAATTTTTCTATGGCCATCAAAACAAGGCAGTTTTCTATTATCTCCCAAAATTTTGTGACTCTTAAGAGTTGTGAGTTTACCTGACAGCCACCACCTTCCTTTTCCTTTTCATTTCCTGTCTTTGTTTTAGGCCACACCCGCAGTGCTCAGGGCTTGTTCCTGGCTCTATGCCCAGGAATCACTCCTGGCTGAGCTCAAGGGACCACATGTAGTGCTTAGAATAGAATCCATGTCGGCACTTGAAAGGCAAGAACTCTACCCACTGTATTATCTCTTTGGTCCCTCCTTTTCATTTTTACCATCTGTGTTATTAGGAATAAAATGTTTAAAAGTAATATTGGAGAGACACTACCTATTGCTGATTTAGCAAAGATCAGTACATTTTAATGTTGATGTTAAATCCCAATTTTGATGATTTTAACTTTTGGCCATTTTGATAAGCATTTGGCATCTAATGTCTTAAATAATTAAAATTGCATGAATAACCAAGTATTTATAAATACTCTAACTATACATTTATAGTATGTTTGAGAATAAAATTGAATAAAAATGTTTGAGATAATAATTGAGAATAAGTAAAACTATAAAATGTGATAACATATTTAAATAATTATGTGAATGTGACAAACTGTGTTTAAAAGAAAGGGGCTGGAAATAAATGGAAATAATCTCACAAATATAATTCAAACCAGAAGGATAAAATACCAAAAGCACAGAAGCCATAGCCTATCTAACAGATTCAGAAATAGTGTCTGAAGAGAGAAGTGTAAAATTGGACTGTGATAAATCAGAAAAATATTAAAAAGGATTTTCCCAGAGCTGAAGACATAAATCTTGAAATTGAAAGATTCCACCAGTGGCTCAAAGAAAAATTGAATAAAAATGGTCTCTCACTTAGATTCCTTATTATGAAACTTCAGAATATCAAAACTAAGAAGATTTAAAGGCTTCTAATGAGAAACAAAAAAGCAATGAAGTTTATATTTCTTTGTTGTTGTTTTTTTACTAGCTGTAGCATATACTGACAGCAATGCAATAATTCCATCAAAATTGTGAAAACAAAAACCATTTCAAATGCAGAGCTTTATCATTATTTATTAATATATAAATAAACAGCTTGTTATATTTGGAATTAATAAGTTTGCCTTCTAAACAGTTTTCCTAATTATGTAAAGACTCACACCAACAAAATGAGATAGCAAGAAAAAGCAAAATATGTCTTTAATGAGGCAGTGATTCCAATTCTGAGATGAAAAGAAAGATAGATCATCTATGATAGATGTAATCAAAAGCAGAAATATTAGATTCATATTTAGTCAGATCAATATAACTGCAGATAGAAAATTTTAAGAATATTGGGAGAAAATTGGGAGAATATAAAAATTTTGCTGTAATTGGAGATGACGTAGGAAACACTTGAAGTAGTAAGAGGCTTATCTTACAAAGTAGGGGCTTATAAAAGAAAATTTGAGATTAAAAAATTGTGTTTAAGAGTATTACAGTCACACAAAAGTGAGCAGGAAGAGCTATATAAATATTATTCTAATATGAATAAAATTATCAGGTTCCTGGCAGAAAGAAAGTTTCAGATTGCTGTTTGTGTCCACTTACTACTTCCTTTGAATAAATTAGTTTTTTTGACCCAAAATAAATATATCACTCACTCTCATTGTCATCCCATTGTTTGTCAATTTATTCGAGAGGGCAACAGTAACATCTCTATTCCTCCCAGCCCTGAGATTTTAGCAGCCTCTCCTTACTCGTCTTTCCCAATGATTGGAGACTCTTTCAGGGTCAGGGGAATGAGACCTATCTTTACTTTTTTTTGGCATATTGAATAAACAGCTTGTTATATTTGGATAGCTTGCCAGGCTCTGCTCATGTGGGTGGGATACTCTTGGTAGCTTGCCGGGCTCTCAGAAATGGGTATGAAGTGTGTGTGTGTGTGTGTGTGTGTGTGTGTGTTTGTGTGTGTGTGTGTGTGTATATATATACACATATATATACATATATAAATATAGTATGTATGTATATGTATATACATACATACTATATTTCTAATAAAAATCTTATTTTTTAATTTGATTGCCAAATTAAAAAGACACAGGGTACAAAACTCATTTAAAAACTAAATAAGTGAATATCAATTTTTTTCTTTGTTTTAAGCTTTGGTATCTGGAGAAAGAAAATTCATCTACAGTTACTAGTGTGATGTGTGATCATGAAAGGGTAAGGGAAAAAGATCCTTGATTTACTCAAAAGTGAGCCTTTGTGCTGACTAGCTGACATACAACTGCCTTTACACTCTTTTCAGCACAATTTATTACCTGATTACCTTTTACTGGGAAATTATTCACTATAGATTCATATTCTGATATTCTGATAGTGAATTACGAATAAAATGTGAATATTCTAACATGAGGTATTACCAAAACTTCACATTCAAACCATATCAGTATATCACTGTATTACTGTATCACTGTTGTCCTGTCACTCATTGATTTGCTCCAGCAGACACCAGTAATGTCTGCATTTGTCCCTGTTGTGTTCAGGGTCAGGAGAATGAGGCCCATTATTGTTACTGTTTTTGGCATATCGAATATGCCATAGGTATCTTGCCAGGCTCTGCTGTGCAAGATTCTGCATCGATCTCTTCCGGGAGCTTTGTTTTATAGTCTCTGGATCTTGGCTGTTAATGAGATTACATGGGGGAAGTGGGGGTGGTTGTGGGTGTGACTACCAAGCTACTTGAAAATGGGGGACCTGGGTAGAGGAGGCCCCGTCCCAATCTGTTCAGGCTTGGATATCTCAGCCACACGTCCCACATACCTGGGTTCCTCTGTCGGTTCCTTCATGCGTGAGGCTCATCTGAGCATGTGGAGAGTGGCCTTGAGCATGGCTGCTGCTTGGTTCTGGAGGTTTCCAGCTGCCAGGGCTCTGCTTGGGTGGGGAGGGAAACAACCTGCCCCACTCTTTGGGGTCCCCAGTGAAGACACCCTGGCGTTGGGGCTGGAGATTCTGCCATATCACTACTTACGTATCAATATATATGTCTATATATTTATCTTTATATATATGTATTATACACACACACACACACACACATATATATATATATATATATATATATATATATGTTGCTTTTGGGGTTATACCCGGCAATACACAGGGGTTGCTCCTGGCTCTGCACTCAGGAATTACTCCTGGCTGTGCTCAGGGGTCCATATGGGATACTGCAAATCGCACTTGGGTTGGCCGTGTGCAAGACAAATGCCCTACCTGCTGTGCTATCGCTCCAGCCCCCATATCAGTATAATTTTAAAATACTTTTAAATTTAAAAAGACATTTTTCCTTTAACTAACCCATTAAAGATTTATTTTCCAGTGTGAATTATGGGTCCACTTTCTTGGCTCAATATATTATTAAATCTAAGGGTTTGATTTCTGTATCACAGATATATTTTAGTAGTTGTAATATACTATACCATTTTAAAATGTTATTAAGGCATGGTTATTTAAAAAGTTACTCATTAATACAATATTGTGTACCAATATTGTACACAATATTGCAACAACAATCACGTTACCAGTGTCAACTTCCTTCCACCAATGTTCTCAGGTTCCCTACTATATCCCTCTCCTCCTCCCCACCCCCCCCAACCTAACTTGCCCTCTTGCCAGGTACCTTTCTAATTTTGATTGTTAAAGTTTGAGTCTCTTGATTTCAAGAGATGTTGACTTTGTGGTTTGGGTATCCGGTTCTGTCATTCCTTAACACCACCTTTGTTAGAAAAACATTCCTATATTAAAATGTGTTAGATTATGATGTTCTGTTTTCAATGAAAACATTTTAAGAATATATAAGGTACACTTAGCAATATGCTCTATCTGAGAATGGTAACATTTCTATGATGGAGTCTGTGGCATACTGAACAATAACGATGAGCAAATAGTAATTAAGATAAAGTATGATGCCGTTGATGATAATGTGCCTTTATTCAACACTATGTCCAAATATCGACAATTTGTATCAAGAGTTTCCCATCATAAATATAATTATTTACTAGTTTTAATATGCTAGGTCAGATTAAAATCAATTTATCCATAAGTTGGAGAGCTAGTATGTAAAGTTCAATTCCCAGTACCACATATGGTACCCTAAGCACCACCAAGAGTGATTCATGAGTACAGAGCCAGGAGTATTTTCTGAGCATCACTAGGTTTGGCTCAAATATAAAACAAAACAAAAAAAAGTCATGTATACTCTACTGCATACTGAAAAATTCTAACCAGCCTATATGCCTGTATATAAGCAACCATAAAAATAAGTGGAATGTAGGGTAACCCAAGGCTGAAGGGTCATTTACTAAAGAAAGAAATATCTACAACCCTACCCTCAGCCTATGGGAACTTTAATTGTGACAGAGTTCCTGATTAACAGTATTTCAGGAAAGGTGAATCTTAACTTAGAAATTAAAGTTGAATCTTTAGTGAAATGAAAGAACTCCAATTTGTGGGATAATAACACAGTGTGTGATACCCAAATGAAGGGCTAGATTGTATCAGAGGGTCTGGTTTGAGATAGAGTAGATTTTGTAAATTAACCCTAAAGTAATGGATATTCATTTACAAATTTTAAGCAAAAGGAATCTAGCAAGAGCTGGAAGATTGTGTATCTACTAGGTTGTATGCCTTATATCTAGAAAATCTCCAAACTGAGTTTAATCCCTGGTACCACATCTCCAGACAGTCACCAGATACAGCCTTCAACACCTCTGGGTCCACACTGAGGTGCACCAGGTAATCCCTAGCAGCACAGAGCCTGAGCAGCACTCATTCCCAGACTCTTTCAATGAATCACTAGCCCAGTTGGCTAAAAATTGATAAATTTTGGCTAGAGTACTTGTAGTTAAGCTGAATTTTGATATTGTTAAGTTTCATTTACTTTTTATTTTTAATTTTTGTTTTTTTCTATTTAGCAGTTCCTGGTGCTCTCAGGGTTTTTTTCCGGGCTCTGTGATTGGGATATCATGTGGTCTCAGGGTTTGGGGGAATCAAGCCATCTTGGGGATTGGAACTTAGTCTCCTGTATGCAAAGCATCTGTTAGCTTTAGTTATTACCTCCCTTATCTTTTACTGCCTTCTTGTGATTGGTTTTATGAATTATGATTTTATTGATCCTTTCTATCACTATTGACTAATTGGCTACAACTCACAATTTCATCATGTTATGGTTACTTTGAGTTTATATACGTATCTTTAACTTATCACAGTCTGCTTTCAAGTGTTTAAAACTTTTGCATTTCTATCACAAGCATCTGTTCTATTATTATTGTACCTTTTACTTCTATATATGATTTAAATAAAATAATATGTTAATATTTTAATTCATTTTCCCAGCTGAGGTATTTAAAGTCAAATTATATCCCATTTCTGACCACCTAGATTTGTAATTTTCATAGGAAAATTAGGCCTATGTTTAAAAAACATGACTCAGGAAAGGGAAATTTAGGGTGACTATAAATGACATGATTGTTTAAATTTTCATTTTTTTAGAGTAATATAATTTTAACTCGTATATAGCTACTATAAAAAAGTTTAAATCATGCTTCTTATTAAATTGGAAGTAGCAAGGAAAGACAGTCTTGGCAGAAGTATAAGTTCTTCTCTTATCATTAAATTTACAACCAAGAGTACAAAAAAATTCTTTCAAGAAATGTCAAAAGGAATCATCATGTTTCATTACTAGAAGATACAGGATGCTAGAAACTGGTAAGAGTATATTATTTTCATTCTTCCAGAGGGATTGTGCAGAAACAGCCTTGGGATTTAAGTGGTAAAAGATATACTTATTAAACCACTTTAGCATTTATTCCCTCTCTCTCCCTCCCCCCTCTCTTTCTCACACACACACATAAACACACACACATAAACGCACATATATATACATCATGGAATAACCCTGTCCAGATAAATGACAAAAGGGTTACTGAACAAGGTATTTGCAATTCTAATTTCTATGACTTTAGTGAAAACTAGGAGTAGTGAAGTGATCTTGGCTGTTTTGATTTGAGCACTTAATGAGAGCAAGCAACAAAGAGCTAATAGTGTAAAAGGCAATAAATATGAACTCACATCAACATCTAAATATTAGATACTAAGGAAAGAATTAACAGTGTCAGGGAATAAACTCTCAGGGCCTCATACATGAGTGGCTTATGCTCTACCACATCCTGTCCCCTCACCTTTGTTTTAAGATAACAAAAGGTCACAACTGAAAGTCTGACTACATGAAATAAAGGAGACTTAAAAGTCTGGTAGAAATAGTCTGATAAATGAAATCCCTGTTTTCCCTCCCCTTTGTTGATCTGGAGAAGTAAACCTTCAGAGGATATGATCACTAATGTTGATGACAGAAATGTACTCTGAAAATTGAAGCCTGCAGAGAGAAACTCCATAATAGTGCAGTTGATATCAGGAGACAGTGGTCTCTAGAACTTGGTGAACACATTTCCATGTCTAAGAAGCTCTTTGACAGATGAGATAAGTAATCATGTAATCTCTTAAACAGCGAATCCTAGGGATTTTAGAAGATCAAGTGAGTCAGGCTGCTTCTGCCCCCTGCTCCTTAGAAACCAAAGAAAAGTCTGCCTTTTCTTTTTTAAATTCAACAACTGCTTAATTTTATTTAAAGATTTTGGCTTATCAAGTCTCTAATCATCCATGATGGTATTTTATACAATGTTTCGGTTTTTTTACAAATTTATGAATTTTCATGTTTGCATTTTGTTTATATCCCTCCACTAGTGCCCAGTCTCCTCCCAAATGTTCCCAGTATCCCTCCCACCCTCCCACCCCATCCCCCCCACCCCAACCCACCTCTGTGGAAGGGCATTCCCTTTAGTTCTCTCTCTCCTTTTCAGGTATTGTGGTTTGCAACAGAGGCACTGTGTGGCCAACGTGTTTGGTCTATATTCTATTTATCTCCCGTCCCGTGCGGGTCCTCAAACCACACTTTACCTGGTGTTCCCTTCTCTATGCGAGCTGCCCCTTCCTCCAGCGTTTGGGGACAGCTCCAAGCCTTGGAGCCAACCTCCTGGCACTTATCTCTACTATTCTTGGGTGTTAGTCTCCTATTCTGTTATTTTCTTTTATATTCCACAGATGAGTGCAATCTTTCTATGTCTGTCTCTCTCTTTCTGACTCATTTCACTTAGCATGCTACTTTCCATGTTGATCCACTTATATGCAAAGGTCATGACTTCATTTTTTCTAACAGCAGCATAGTATTCCATTGTGTAGATATACCAAAGTTTCTTTAACCAGTCATCTGTTCTCGGGCGCTCAGGTTTTTTCCAGATTCTGGCTATTGTAAATAATGCTGTGATGAACATTCGAGTGCAGATGTCATTTCGACTGTACTTTTTTGCCTCCCCGGGATATATTCCCAGCAGTGGTATTGCTGGGTCAAATGGGAGTTCAATTTCTAATTTTTTGAGAAGCGACCATACTGTTTTCTTAAAGGGCTGAACCAGTTGGCATTCCCACCAGCAGTGTAGAAGGGTCCCTTTCTCCCCCCATCCACGCTAACACCGGTTGCTTTTGTTCTTTTGGATGTGTGCCAGTCTCTGTGGTGTGAGGTTGTATCTTATAGTTGTTTCGATCTGCATCTCACTGATGATTAGTGATAAAGAGCATTTTTTTCTTGTGCCTCTTTGCCATTCGTATGTCTTCCTTGAGAAAGTTTTTGTTCATTTCCATCCCGCATTTTTGATGGGGCTGGGAATTTTCTTCTTCTGGATTCCAACCAGTGCCTTGTATATCCTTGATATCAGCCCCTTATCTGATGGGTATTGGGTGAATATACTTTCCCATTCTGTTGACCGTCTTTGTATTTTGGTCACTATATCTTTTGCAGTGCAGAAGTTTCTTAGTTTAATATAGTTCCATTTGTTTATCTCTGTTTCCACTTGGTTGGTCAGTGGCATGTGATCTTTGAATATACCAATAGCTTCAATGTCGTGTAGAGTTTTGCCAACCTTGTCTTCAATGCACCTTATGGATTCTGGTCTGATGCATAGGTCTTTAATACATTTTGATCTGAATTTTGTGCGTGGTGATAGGTCGAGATCTAAACCCACTTTTTTTTACAAGTGGTTGTCCAGTTATGCCAGCACCATTTGTTGAAGAGGTTTTCTTTGCTCCACTTCACATTTCTTGCTCCCTTATCAAAGATTAGATGTTCATACAATTTGTGTTGTGTGTAGGGATATTCCACCCTGTTCCATAAGTCTTCGGATCTGCCTTTGGACCAGTACCATGCTGTTTTGATTATTACCGCTTTATAGTAGAGTTTGAGATTGGGGAGGGTGATGCCTCCCATCGTCCTTTTCCCAAGAATTGCTTTAGCTTTTCGTGGGCGTTTATTGTTCCATATGAATTTCAGAAGTGTTTGCTCCATTTTTTGAAGTTTTTCATGGGTAACCTTATAGTGATCACATTGAATCTGTACATCTGTACAATACTTTGGGGAGTATTGCCATTTTGACAATGTTCATTCTTCCTATCGATGAGCAGGGAATATGTTTCCATTTCCTCATGTCCTTTTTTATTTCATTGATTAGCATTTTGTAGTTTTCTTTGTAGAGATCCTTGACCTCTTTAGTTAGGCTGATTCCGAGGTACTTGATTTTCTAGGGCACGATTGTGAAGGGGATTTTTTTTTTAAGTCACTTTCCTCTGTTTCATTATTTGCATATAGGAAAGCCACGGATTTTTGTGTATTGATTTTAGAACCTGCGACTTTACTGTACAAGTCTACTGTTTCTAAGAGACTCTTGGTAGAGGTTTTGGGTTTCTCTTATAGTATAATATCATCTGCAAATAGTGAGAGCTTGATTTCTTCCTTCCCTATCTGTATGCCCTTAATGTCTTTTTCTTGCCTAATTGCTATTGCAAGAACTTCCAGTACTATGTTAAACAGAAGTGGTGAGAGTGGACATCCTTGTCTTGTCTGTAATCTTAGAGGGAAGGCTCTAAGTTTTTCTCCATTGAGGATGATGCTTGCCGTAGGTTTGTGGTGGATGGCTTTGCCTATCTTGAGGAAAGTTCCTTCTAAACCCAGTTTGGTGAGAGTTTTCATCATAAATGGGTATTGGATCTTGTCTAATGCTTTCTCTACATCTATTGAAATAATCATATGGTTTTTATCTTTGCTTTTGTTGATGTGGTTTTGTTATGTTGATTGATTTCCAAATGTTAAACCATCCTTGCACTCCCGGGATGAATCCCACTTGGTCGTGGTGTATGATCTTTTTAATGAGTTGTTGGATTCTATTTGCTAGTATTTTGTTGAGTATCTTCGCATCTGTGTTCATTAGGGATATTGGCCTGTAGTTTTCCTTCTTAGTGGTGTCTTTGTTATTTTTTGGTATTAGGGAGATATGTGCCTCATAGAAACTGTTTGGGAGAGTTCCTGTTTCTTCAATTTCCTGGAAAAGCTTGAGGAGAGCAGGTCCTCCTTAAATGTTTGGAAGAATTTGCTAGTGAATCCATCTGGGCCTGGGCTTTTGGTTTGGGGGAGATTTTGATTACAGTTTCAATTTTCTTGATATTAATGGGTCTATTAGGTATTTAAAGTCTTCTTGGTTCAGTCTTGGGAGGTGATAGGAATCCAGTAAATTATCAATTTCTTCTAGGTTCTTTTGTTTTGTGGCATCCAGACTCTCAAAGTACTCTCTAATGATCTTTTGAATTTCAGTAGTTTCTGTTGTGATGACCCTTTTTTCAATTCTGATTCAGTTTATTAGGGTTCTATCTTTCTCTTTCTTTGTGAGTCTTGCTAGTGGTTTATCAATCTTGTTTATTTTTTCAAAGAACCAGCTCTTGGTTTCATTGACCTTTCGGATTGTTTTTTGGGTTTCCATGTCGTTGATTTCTGCTCTAAGTTTTATTATTTTTTTTCCTTCAGCTGGGTTGAGGTTCCCTTTGTTGATCTTTTTCTAAGGTCTTGAGCTGTGAAGTCAGGTTATCTATGTAGGCCCTTTCTTCCTTCCTGAGAAATGCTTGCAAAACTATAAATTTTTCTCTTAACACAGCTCTAGCTGCGTCCCATACGTTTTGGTAGTTCGTGTCTTCATTCTCATTTGTTTCCAGGTATCTTTTGATTTCATCCTTGACTTTCTTCCTGAACCACTCATTGTTCAACATTGAGTTGGTTAATTTCCAGTTGT
The DNA here is from genome assembly GCF_027595985.1 of Sorex araneus. NCBI lineage: Eukaryota > Metazoa > Chordata > Mammalia > Eulipotyphla > Soricidae > Sorex > Sorex araneus. Next base: position 69,616,947 of record NC_073304.1, on the reverse strand, counting down.
TTGATTTGGTTCTCCTCATCTGTATGTGATTAGCTTCTATCTTCAGTACATCATGGTCTGAAAAAATAGTTGATACAGTTTCTATCTTCTTGATTCTATTGAGGTATGTTTTGTGACCCAGCACGTGGTCTATTTTAAAAAATGTTCCATGTGCACTGGAAATGAATGTGTACTGTTTCTTTTGGGGGTGTAAGCCCCTTTATGGGTCTGTTAGCCCTCTCTCTTCTATTTCTTCCTTCAGAGCCAGTGTTTGCTTGCTGAGTTTTGTTCGTTGATCCATCCAGAGGTGACAAGGCAGTGTTGAAATCTCCATCTACTATTGTACTGCTGGTAGTGTCCTCCTTAAAGTCTGCCAGAAGTTGTTTTAAGTATTTAGCTGTCCCTCATTAGGTGCATATATATTTAAGACTGTGATTTTTTTCCTGTGGTACATAACCCTTGATAAATAGAAAATGGTCTTCTCTGTCCTTTCTGATCTTTTTTAACCTGAAATCTATGTTGTTGTATACTAGTATGGCCACCCCCGATTTTTTAAGGGAGTTGTTTGCTTGCATTATTATTTCCATCCTTTAACTTTGAGTCTGTATTTGTTCTGATTGTTAAGATGTGTTTCTTGTAGGCATCAGAATGTTGGTTTCAGTTTCTGGATCCATTTTTGCACTCTGTGTCTCCTGATAGATGCATTTAGACCATTGACATTGAGAGAGATTATTGTCATGGGGTTTTGTGCCATCTTTCTATAAGGGTTTGTTGGGCTTATGGTTTTTTTTTTTCCCCTTGTCTTACAGGAGCCCTTTTAGTCCTTCTTTCAGGTTTGGTTTTGAATCTATAAAGTTCCTGAGTTGTTGTTTATCTATGAAATGGTGTATTTTTCCATCGAGTTTGAGTGAGAGTTTGGCTGGGTAAAGTATTCTTGGTAAGGCGTTCATTTCATTGAGTTTTTTCACTATATCCCACCATTGTCTTCGGGCTTGGAGGATTTCCTCTGATAGGTCTGCTGTAAATCGAAGGGGTGCTCCTTTGTATGTAATTTCTTTCTTTCACCTTGCTGTTTGCAGTATTGTGTCTCTATCTGCAGCATTCATCATTTTGACTATGATATGCCTTGGAGTGTTTCTATTAGGATTTCTTTTAACTGGCACCCTTCTGGCTTCTTGGATCTGGATGCTTGCATTCTCTAACTCTGGGAACTTTTCAGTGATGATTTTTTTAACTGTGTTTTTTTCATTGGGGTTGGCTCCCTGTCCTTCCATTACTCTGATGATTCTAATGTTGTTCCTCTTGGAGTCATCTCTTAGGTCTCTGATTCAGCTTAGAGCCATTTTGAGGTCTTTTTCCATTGTTTGTTGTTGTCCGTATGATTTCTGCTGTTCGTCTTTAAGTTCGCTGATTCTGTCTTTGGCCATTGACATTCTACTGTTGAGGGCACCTATTGAGGTTTTAAGCTCATCTATCGAATTCTTCATTTGTGACATTTCTTTTTGTAGTTTTCTTATTTCTGCTCTCATTTCTTCCTGTATTTTCTCAGTTATCTATTTCCCCATTTCTTTCACTTCTTCCTTTAAATTTTTGTATGACTGTTCCACTGATTCTTTGAGTTCCTTGAACATCCTCAGCATTTCATCTCAGAATTCTTTGTCGGAGAGATGATATTTGTGGGTACCTCCTGTTGAGGATTCAGGACTCTTTTCTTCGTCCTCTACTCGTAGTGGAGATTTGCACTGTTTCTTCATGTTGTTGTGGATCTAACTAGGTAAAGCCTTTAAATTCACTGAAACTGTTCCCTCTGGTTGCTAGAAAAAATTCTGAATAAGATCCACAGTGGTCAACCTTCTCCTCGTTTAGAGTACTTCTTTCCTTGTGGATATTATTCTGCGACTTATGATAGGCATCTAGTGCAGCATTGGAAGAGATGTTGTTTCCTATTGGGCTGTATGCAAATTCTTGAATACACTTGGTTTTTGGTGGAACCGAAGTCGGCCAGAAGATTGTTCCCGTATTGTGTTTGAGGTAGCCAGAATGCTTTCCACAAAACTAGATAATGAAGGTTGGGATGGGAGTCCAAGGTGCTGGTAGTGGAGGGTATAACAGTGGCTCCACAGAAGGACACGCCCACTTTTATGAGGCCATGCCCCCTTCAGTGGCGGCCACTCCCCCAGTCAGTCCCGTTGTTAATGTCCGGCTCTAAGAGGACCCACATATACCTGTTGAAGGGGACTGGCAACGATGATGCAGGCGCAGAGGGCTCAGGTGTTGGCAATGCCCGCTGCTGGGAAGCCCCAGGCAGTGGGCTTTGGGGAGGCTGGGCTGGACGAAAGGGGAGCATGCAGGGATCCCAAATACCTGTTAGAAAAGTCTGTCTTAAAAGAAAACAGCAATTAAGTATGTGCAGCTCTAAGTCTGGACAAGGACTCTGAGACTGTGCACTTGTTGTTGAGATTTCTAGGGAAAAATACAGATCTAGACATTTTATACCTTTAATGCCATCTTCCTCAAGGTTGTAACTAAAACTCCCAACAGAATTGCACCTCTTGCTGTACTTGAGACTCTGGATAACGATTTCAAATTTAGAGCTACTACTGGAACAACAAATTTGAAAGGCCTTCCAGAAAGTTAGAACCTAGAACAAAATAAGTGAGGAAGAAAACTCGTCAGAAATAAATTTTAATAACACAGAAATGGGAAGAGTACTGGTCAGTGAACTTAAAGGTTTTTTTTTTTTAAAGAAAATAGGTGTGTTACATCAAATAGCACATTAACAGAGGAAACATTAGTTAAGGAAGGAAATTAGAGACCAAGAATTTTTCCATCAAGATATTGGAGCTACATAAATATTTAAAATAAATAATATAGACCTAGATATATATGGACATCAAAAACTCAATGAATAAAGTGAAAAATTTTAAGGGAAAACTTGCAAGCAAACCCAGTCTCACAAAGAAAAGACTGAGTGAAGTGAAATTTTCACCTTTTTTGTGAGGGCATTTGCTGAAATAAAATTTCAAAATTTCAGTAGTGACACAAGTAAATATAAACAGAATATATTGGCATAATCCTTTTTGAGTCATTATTTATATATAGTATATAGTATCGAGTATCCACAAGACATCAAAAGACCATGTGGCCGTCCACCTATGAGATGGTCAGACTTCTTTGTCAAGACCCTCAATGAACAGTTTGAGGCTCTTGTGTTCCTGGATCTAGCAGATGCCATTGGGCTACACTAGCATGCGACAGGGACAAATGGAGACGTTAGTGGCACCTGCTCGAACAAATTGATGAACAACTGGATGATGAGAGATACAAGTCTTATAGTATCAAGTATAAAACTGTGACTTAGATATTTGTATGATTGCAAAATAATTTCAATTTGTTCAGTTAACTACTGTCATACAAAGCTAAAATAATTTCCTTTGATAGAAACCTTTAATATCTATTGCATATTTAAATATTCAATGTAGATTATTGACTATAATAATGATACAAATCATGTTCTATTATCTTCTTAAACAAAACGTATTTATTTAATGCAAGGTAAAATAAAACAATTACATCTCCTTTTGTCTATGCTCTACTTAATATATCATAGTGCAGTATTTTTTCTATATTGAGTTTTACTCTAATACAGTGTTACTAGAATCACTTGCTTAATATTGCAAACTTTTAATGAATAAATATATTATTACATGCTAATTAAATATCAACTCATTGAATTGAAGCAGTACCAATACTATCAACATGCACAGTATCAGAAGCTATTTAGGTCCCTTTGTTGGGGATTTAAGGAGAGAATTTCTCAACTTTTGAGAAACAAATATTAATATTTTATTCATCTTTTGATTTTTGGTCAATTTACTGTAAAAAGTGTTATTGGCACTGCACTTTAGTAGGAGGTGTGGCACAATAACATTGTATGCCTAACATTGTATGCCTAGAACAATAAGATTAGACTACTGGTTAGAATACTCCCTTGTCTATGGGAGGAACTGAGACCAAGTCCCAGTACTACATGGTCTCTTGAGCACTGCAAGGAACCACTCCTCATGAGGCTCTTAGAGAACCACTGGAGCTGACCCCCAAAATAAAAATATAGCAATAAAAATCAATACATTATTTAAAGTAGATCTAGTAAACTGTTTTTAAGAATGTTACACTTTCTTCAACATCTCTAGAAAAAAATACCAAGCTCATTCAATTCAAACCACTTTCCCTTTTTGCAACTCAGTATAAAACCTACTTAATATACTTACCAAATATTTTTTCTTGACTGCGTTTAGCATACTTTATTACATTTTCTCAAATTTTTATAATCCAGTGTGCATGCAAAATTATGAAAACTGCTGAACATAACTGTATTATTTTTCCATAGCAACTAATTGAGAAGAAAATATAAAAATCAAAGTAGTACATAACCCTTTCTTACAATTGAAAACAATGGAATAAACGAAAACCTTCATATCTATGTCACTGTCACTGTCATCCCCTTGCTCATCGATTTGCTCGAGCAGGCATCAGTAACATCTCTATTGTGAGACTTGTTACTGCTTTTTGGCATATCTAATACCCCATGGGGAGCTTGCCAGGCTCTGCCATACGGGCGAGATACTCTTGGTTGCTTGCCGGGCTCTCCGATAGGGGCAGAGGAATCAAACCTGGGTGGGCTATAATTTTAATGGGAAAATCTAGAGTCCTCAGTTGTTTAATAAATGTAGCTAAGAAACTGTTCAGAAAGTACACATATACATTTGTCCAAAATCACTCACTTGTATCACTTGTCATCCCGTTGTTCATTGATTTGTTTGAATGGGCACCAGTAACATCTCTATTCGTCCCTGTCATATGCTAGTGTAGCCCAATGGCGTCTGCTAGTTCTAGGAACATGAAGAGCCTTAACTGTTCATTCAGGGTCTTGAAGAAGAAGTCTGACCATCTCATAGGTGGGAGACCATGCAGTCTTTTGACATCTTGTGGAATCCAGTCCATAACAGATATAGTCCAGTGGTCATCTCTAAATCGCTCATCTGATTTTTGATGCCTTGGCAAATGAAACAACATCCCTGATTATTTTTTTTAATTTTTTAATTTTTAAATTTATTTATTTATTTATTTATTTATTATTTTATTGAAACACCATGATATAGTTACAAGCTTTCATGTTTGAGTTACATTTACACAATTATCAAAAGCCATCCCTCTACCAGTGCACATTCCCCACCACCAATATCCCCTGTATACTCTCCTTTTCCCACCCTCCCCCTCCTCCATGGCAGACATTATTCCCCATACTCTCTACTTTTGGGCATCATGGCTTGCAACACATGGCTTGCAACACAGACACTAAGAGGTCATCATGTTTGGTCCATTATCTACTTTCGTCACACATCTCCCATCCTGACTGATTTCTCCAGTCATTCTTGTCTTATTGAACCCTTGTCTATTCCATCTGCCTTCTCCCCTCTGCTCATGAGGCAGGCTTCTAGCTATGGAGCAATCTTCCTGACTCTTGTATCTACTATTATCTACTATTCTTGGGTGTCAGCTTCATGTTATGTTATTCTATACTCCAGAAATGAGTGCAGTCCTTCTATATCTGTCCCTCTCTTTCTGACTCATTTCACTTAGCATGATACTCTCCATGTCTATCCATTTATAAGCAAATTTCATGACTTTATCTCTTCTAACAGTTGCATAGTATTCCTGATTCTTTATTGTCGATGGAGATCGGAACTCCAGATTCCTTCTTTCACTTTGGTGAAATGTGATACTCCAAGCATAGCTCTTTTGATTCCTTTTTGATACCCGAATAGCATTCTAATCCTATTTTTGTAGGGCCCAGGTTTCTGAGGCATATGTTAGTGCAGGAAGAATGGTGGAGTCGAAAAGATGTGCCCGGAGCTGGAGGTCCTCCGTCCTCTTAACCACTTCTTTGAGGCCATCCTAAAAGTGTCCACCCCTCTTGGAGAGCCCGGCAAGCTACTGAGAGTATCCCGCCTGCACAGCAGAGCCTGACAAGCTACCTGTGGCATATCCGATATGCCAAAAACAGTAACAATAATGGGCCTCATTCCACTGACCTTTTCTAAAATATTGAGTAAATTTTACTGTCTACTCATTATACATTATCATAATCATTCTGCATATGTTCTCCCTCTCAGTTTTAAAATTACTTTTCTATTTTCTTCCAGTTTTCTCATTTTCCCCCTCTATGAACAACTATCATGTACCCAACAATTATCTTTTAATCTGCTTAAAATTTTTTTGTAAAATATGTGTTTTTTTAATATATTTTAGTTTCTGCAGTAACACATTATTCTCAGTATGGTCCTTGAAATCTACCTTATTCCCTATGTATTTTTCTGTTTTCTTACAATTCTTATTAATTGTAGCATGCAAGAATCAATCATGTCTATTCACTACCTTAGAAAAGGAATAATGCCATCTCAATAGAGGCACAGAAAACATTTTTAAAATTAAAAAGCCTTTATAAAAATGGTCCTGGGTAAAATAAAAAATAAAAAAAACTTACCATGTTGTCATAATGGCAATATATGATAACCCCAAAGCTAATCGCATACTTATCAGTCAAAAACTAAAAGTTTTTCCTCTAAGATAAACACAAATACAAGACTGTTTACTCTCATCACCATTATTCACACAATGTTGGAAGTCACAGAGCAATTAAATAAAGAAAAGGAAATCAAAAGTATCCAAATTTAAAATAAATATGTAATTGTTGGGCTGGCTGGAGCGATAGCATGGCGGGTAGGACATTTGCCTTGCACAAGGCCGACCCGGGTTTGTTTCGCCTGTCCCTCTTGGAGAGCCTGGCAAGCTACCGAGAGTATATCGCCTGCATGGCAGAGCCTGGCAAACTACCCGTGCCGTATTCAATATGCCAAAAACAGTAACAGCAAGTCTCACACTAGAGACATTACTGGTGCCCGCTAGAGCAAATCGATAAGCAAGGGGATGACAGTGACAGTGCTACAGATGTAATTGTCTCTATAAGTAGATGACATGATAATCTGTAGCACTGTAGCAGTATTGTCCCATTGTTCATCAATTTGCTTGAGCGGGCACCAGTAATGTCTCCATTGTGAGACTTGTTGTTACTGTTTTAGGCATATCAAATATGCCACTGGGAGCTTGTCAGGCTCTGCCGTGCAGGTGGGATACTCTCGGTAGGTTGCTGGTCAGTGACAGTGTCATGATGATCTACAGGAAAAATTCCCAAAGAGATCAGAAAAAAGATAATTGAATAGATTATCTTTTCAATTATAGATAAACATCATGTATTAGCAAATGTGTTATACAATGTGTAATATCATGAATAGCAAAAGCAAATTCAGAAAAATAATTCCACTGCAATTTCATTAAAACGAATGACATCTAGGAATAAATTTATCCAGGAAGTGAAAGACATATACACAAATATATAGAAGGGGTAAAACACATTTGCCCCTTCTATAGGGGGATATTTCAAGACTTGGTAAGCTCCTTCTTTGTTTAAGGCAGGCATTTATTGATGAAAGTTTTCTTTAAAAGTAATTCTTTCAATGCATTTTGTAAGTTTAGGGATAAGGTGTTTTTTCATCTTTATTTAATTTCCTGAATGATTTTTTTCTTGATCATTGCTTGTTTCAGGGTTAGTTTTTAATTTGTCATTATATCCCACGGATTTGTAACATTTCCAGTTACACTACTGTTAATGATTTTAAAAATCATTCTATTGTGGACTCTTTGTAACTACAGAAACCCTAATAGTCCAAACAATCTAGGGGGAAAAAAAGAACAATGGAGTATCATCCTTCCAGGCATCAAAACATACTACAAAGCAATAGAACATAACAGACATACAGATCAATGGAACAGAATTAATTTATCAGAACTAAAACCATACAGGGCCTGGAGAAATAGCACAGTGAGTAAGGCACTTGCTTTGCACACTGCCAATCTGGGTTAATCCTCAGAACTCCATTTAGTCTCCTAAATTATTCCCAGTAAAGGGAATAATTTCTGAGCACAGAGCCAGAAGTAGTCTTTGAGCACTGCTGCATGTGGCTCCAAAACCAAAATAAACAAATAAATAAATAAAACCAACATATGTTCAATTAATATGATAAATAATCTAAGAGCATGCTGCATGGAAAGAAAAACTTAGTCACTAAATAGAATTGGGAAAATTGGAAAGCCTGCTGAAAACGTATTAAATTAGACCACTACTAATATTATACACAAAACACAAATATTAATTTTAAGTGTGTGAAAAACTGAATATGATATTTTAAGTCATAGTTTACATAGTAGAAGACACATATAGTAAGCTCCTTAATCTTGATCTTAGAAATGACTCAACTTCAGTGGCAATGGAGAATGTTAGAAAAATGGAACAGTAGAATTGTCACTGTCACTGTCACTGTCATCCCATTGTTCATCGATTTGCTCAAGTGGACACCAGTAATGTCTCCATTGTGAGATTTGTTGTTACTGTTTTTGCCATATCGAATAGGCCACAAATAGCTTTGCCAGGCTCTGCTGTGGGGATGGGATACTCTCAGTAGCTTGCAAGTCTCTCAGAGAGGGACGGAAGAATCAAACTACATCAAACTAAAAAGCATCTAGACAGTGAAACAAATTACTTCATGCATCTCATTAAAAGGGAGAAAATGATGCAAATCAATATATATCAAGTACTTAAATCTGAAGTATATAGTTGTACAACTCAACAACTACAATAGTAAATAACACATTAAAAATAAAGCATATGGGCAGTCAACTTCTCCAAAGATATACAGATTTAATAGGCGTATAAAAATATGCTTACCAGTTTTTAATATTACATGAATGCAAGCTAAAACTACAAGGAGATAACATATTCATTTGTAAAGATAATGAATTTATCAGAAATTTAGAAAAGAAACAAGAAATGTTGGAAACAATTTAGATAAGAACAAACCTTATTGGTGCCTTATTGGTGGAAATGTAAATTAGTACAATTACTATGAAAAACTTTTAGAAATTCCCAAAGTTATATAAATTACATATACTTCTGAATATTTGCCTGAATGTAAGGGTACTAATTTGAAAAGATATGTGGATATCCAAGTTTATTATAGCAGTATTTACTATAGCCAAAGAATTTAAAGTAACATATATACCACCAACAGATGAGTGCAAAAAATATGGTATATATAGATACAATGAATATTAAATTATAAAAAACATATAAATACTAGAATTCATTATAAAATGAACTAGAATATTATGCTAAGTAAATATGCAAAATGGAGAAGTGTAATCACTATTTGATTTAATGAATGTAAAAGATAAAGAAACTTTTAGTAAGAACTAGAAATACTAAAAGAACAAAATGGGTCAATGGAAGGAGTACAAGAAAATTTAATAAAGGTAGCAGTTGAACAGTAACTAAAAACAAATGAAATGCTTTAAGATAAAATACACTCAATTCATTTGTAGTCTAAAATTACAACTGAATTTTTTCCAAGGTCAGATAAACTTTTGTGATTAATTTATGTATTATAAAAAATTTGTAACAGTCACAATTTTCACATGAAAGTATAAAATTTGAATATATAAAATAAATAGCTACTGTTAATTTAATCTGTGTATTTTTATATCATGCATTTTCTAAATATCTGGAATTGATATTTGTAGAAGCAAAAATAAAAGTCAGATATTCTTTTAGCATAGGTTAGAATGATATAATTTTAAGTCCTAAATAAATTTTAATCTGGTAAGAATCTTAAGAGCAAAGATATTTTTATAGTGGTGCTTTAAAACGATAAAACTATTTTGTAATATAGACAAACCACATTAGAGTTTGAAACATTTTGAGATTAAAATTTAGATAACAGATATTTTAACAAATACATGATTTAAATGCTATAAACAAGTTTGTATTTATTTCAGTTAAATATGTAGTGCTCTAGTGATTACTGCAGTGCTGCTTAAAATTTCCCGATTCTAGATGACATTTTCAATATAATTTTGACTAATTGGTATAAAATATTGCGCACTTTAAAAATTTATAACTTAGATAAATTGCATCATTGTGATAATTTTTCAAATAAAGTTAAATTTACTCTAAAATATTACATTTAGGGACTGGAGCAGTTGATAGGACATTTGTCTTGCATAAAGCTGACCCAACCAGATTTGATTCTTGTCATCCCACATGGTTTCCCAAACAACACCAGGTGTGATTCCCGAGTGCAGAGCCAGGAGTAACCCCTGAACATTGCTGGATATGGCTCAAAAACAAGAAAAAAATTTTAAATAAAATGTCACATTTAAACCCGTATTACATTTTTAATAATATAATATAATTGCATTTTGATTTGCCTGAGTACTTTCTAAGATTGTCAATGTTAGCATAACTGCTAGTGATTTATTTTAACATCTTCTAATTTAGAATCACTTGTTTATTGGTGCCCTAGATTTTTAATGAAGTAGCTAATGTTTCATATTTAATATTCTTGAAATATTCCATGTATTCCACAAGCAGTCATTAATTTATATTTTTTATAACTTTGACTTAAATACTCCTTGATATGGCAGCAGATGATAATGTTAAAATACGCAAACAGTTATTGATGAACAGGGATATTTGTATGACAGGTTTTTTTCATCCGGGTCTCTTCCCTTCTTCATTTTTTAAAATTTATTTACTTAATTGAGTCACCGTGAGACACAGTTACAAAGCTTTGATGATCTGGTTTCTGTAATGCAATGTTCCAACACCCACCCCTCCTCCACCAGTGTACATTTCCCACCACCCAAATCCCCCATATCCTTCCTGCCACCTTCCTCCTCCAGCCTGTCTCTATAGCAGGCATTTTTCTCCTCTCTCAATGCCACCCGCCCCCTTTGGGGTATTAAGGTTTGCAATACAGATACTGAGAGGCCACTTTCACTTTCAACACATATCTCCCATCCAAAGCTACCCCTTCCACCAACCTTCCTTGTCATAATGGGCCCTTCTCTATCCTAACTGCCCTCTCCCCCCCGCTCTTGAAGCAGGCTTCCAACCATGAGCCATTCATGTTGGCCCTTTTTCTCCTGGGTGTTAGCCTCATACTATGTTTTTTTAATAGCCCACCAATGAGTGCAGTCATTCTATGTCTGCCTTTCTCCTTCAGACTTATTTCACTCAGCATGATACTCTCCATGTCCATCCATTTATAAGCAAATTTCATGACTTCATTTTTTTCTAACAAGCATCAGACCTGTATTCATAAGGTACGTGGAGGAAAACGTAGGCAGACCCCTCCATGACACCGAAGTTAAAGACATCTTTAAAGATGAAACACCACCATGACACTGAAGCTAAAGGCATCTTTAAAGATGAAACACCACTGGTCAAGCAAGTGGAAGAAAAGATAAACAAATGGGACTACATTTAGCTGAGAAGTTTCAGCACCTCAAAAGAAATGGTAACCAAGAAACAGACAATCCACAGAATGGGAAAAAATATTTACCCAGTACCCAACAGATAAGGGGTAATATAGATATATAAGGCACTGGTGGAACTTTATTTTTTTAAGAAAAAAAAAAACAACTCCTACATCAAAAAATGGGGGGAAGAATGAACAGAAACTTCCTCAAAGAAGAAATACAAATGGCCAGAAGGCACATGAAAAAATGCTCTACATTACTAATTATCAGGAAGATGCAAATCAAAATGATGAGTTGTCATTTCACACTACAGAGACTGGCAAACATCAGAAAGAATAAGAACAATCAGTACTGGTGTGGACATGGGGAGAAACGGACTCTCATTCATTGTTGGTGGGAATGCCAATTTGTCTAGCCTCTTTGGAAAACAATATGAGTATTTGTCAAAAAAGTAGAAATTGGACTATCATATGACCCAGCAATAGCACTTTGGGAATATATCCCTGGTGTACATAAAAGAACAGCGGAAATGACTTCTGCACTTGTATGTTTATTGCAGCACTGTTCACAATAGCCAGAATGTTTAAACAGCCCTAGTACCGTATAAAAGATGACTGGTTAAAGAAACCAGGGTACATCTTCCCTTCTTTTTATGTTTATCCTTCACCTTCCTTTTGTGAAGCAACTCATCCTCTTTTGAAAGGGTTTTATGCATTCTTGGTTGTGATGCTACACATTTGGGTTGCAATGCTCCCTGGGCTCACACCCTTTAGTTGTAAGACTTGTACATATGTTCATTGGAAGGGACACCCCTTTTTTGTGGTGCTTATGTACATTTTGGTTTTTTTTTTTCTGCTGCAAAGGGGAGCACACTGCAGTTGCTATATCCATGCAAACCATTCTGCAATGCTCTAGTTACCATAAAATATCTCTGGGGGCATTTCTTATGGGCATTGTGTCCATTTGTAGAATAATACAAGTGTTAAAGATAAGAACTTTGCCTCTTTTGGTCTTGAGTCCTCAGTATAACAATGTTAACCACAAAACTGCAATAAATGTGTAACATTCAAAGATTTATTTTTCATCATTGTATGGGCAGAGAGTTTAAAAGAACCCTACCATACTTTAATGTTGTTGCATTAATTAACTGGGACATCAGGAAGTTTAAATTGTTCCTATTGAAAGGTAAAGAAGAAAGACAGTGAGAATTATTGTTCTTCAATTCTTTTCTGCAATAAATTTCTGTAATAACTTTGCAATAAATTTTGCTGGAGCAATAACAATAGCACAGCAGGTAGGGCGTTTGCCTTGCACATGGCCAACCTGGGTTCAACTCCTCCGCCCTTCTCAGTGAGCCCAGCAAGCTACCAAGACTCTCAGAGACTCTCGCTTGCACGGCAAAGTCTGGCAAGCTACCAGTGGTGCATCTGATATGCCAAAGGCAGTAAAAAGTCTCACAATGGAGACGTTACTGGTGCCCGCTAGAGCAAATTGATGAACAACGGGATAACAGTGCTACAGTGCTGCAATAAATATCTGTGAAATCACTGCCAAAATTAAATTTGAACCAGAAAAAAAATTGATCCTTTACCAAGGAAGTAAGTTAAATTAATATGCTTATTTTTTTCAAATTTAAGAGAAGAATAATCTTGTTTAAGTTTTATTGCAACAAACTGGTCTGTATTCTATAGAAGAAACAGAACTAAACATAATGTTTTTATACTATTTCAAAAGGACATTTTAGTAGGGTGTAAATTACTACACTTGCTACTTGTTTGAACTTTGAAATTACTCATAAATGAATTTGTACTTAAAAAGAGAATAGGTTTGTGTTGCCAAGATTCCAGATACTCTTTAAGCTATGGGATTGCTGATTTTCTTCACATTCAATAGGAAGCGCAGAATTCTCATCAAGGCAAGTAGAAAATGTCATGCACAATTTCACTGTCATTTTAATGGAAATTTTGTGCTTAAGTCCCAACATTTCCATTGAGTGCATCTCATAAGTTGTTTTAAACTATTTGTTTTTAAATCTTGACATTCTTAGGTGAAAACGGTTTTGCTACTGGGTTGTTTTTAGTCATTCTGAAGTAGAGCTGTAAACTAGAAAGATCTCAGCCAGAAAAGAATGTCGAGTTTTGATCCTTATCTGATGTACCTTAATAAAATGTTTACTCTAATTCCCTCCCCAAAGATATGTGAGCCACTGATTTTTATTCATTTAAGTTTATTTCTTTTAAAAATACATAAATTAGGCAAATATCTTTGCATAGAATGGCAACTGAATTTTGTTAACTGGAGCTATAACACAGGAGTAGGGTGTTTGCCTTTCACACAGCTGACCCATGTTTGATTCCTCCGCCCCTCTTGGAGAGCCCGGCAAGCTACCAAGAGTATCGCACCCGAAGGGCAGAGCCTGGCAAGCTACCCATGGTGTATTGGATATGCCAAAAACAGTAACAATAAGTCTCACATTGAGAGACGTTACTGGTGCCCGCTCGAACAATAGAATGTCATGAGTGTATTATTTCTGAATAAAAAAATGTAGATGAAAATATATATTTAGTGATACATCCAAAAAGAGCATCTAGTATACATTTATTTTTGAACTTATATACATATATGTACATATAAATATCCACTAGTTTATATATAAACATATACAAACAAACTGCCCCAGGTGCCGTGTAATCCCAGCAACGGTCAACATCCAGATACTATAAGATCAAGCTCCCGGAAGAGAGCAACAGAGTCTCTTGCCTCCCACACCTGGCTGTCTTCACCAGGGCCCCTCGAAGGGGACAGGTTGCCTTTCCCTCCCTGCCCCAAGCAGAGCCTTGACAGTTGAAGACCTCCGGAACCCAGCCACAGCCATGCTCATGGCCACACTCCACATGTTCAGATGAGCCTCATGCATGAAGGGAACAGCAGAGGAACCCAGGTGTGCAGGACCCGGGGCTGAGATCTGAAAGCCTGCTCAGATTGGGACTGGGCCTTGTCCACCCAGACCCCCAATTTTCCAGTAGCTTGGTAGCCACAGCCACACCCACAAACTGCCCCCAGTGCCATGTAATCTCAACATCCAGAAACTATAAGACCAAGCTCCTGGAAGCATGTGGCTGCAGGTGGCCGCACGACATCTAATAGCCTTGTTCTCCCTCTTGGAGAACCTGACAAGCTACCAAGAGCCTTGGAAGCTCTCTATGGCGTATTCATAACCCAAATTCAGTAAAAGATATATACATACCTTTCAGAGAGCCCAACAAGCTACCGAGAGAACCCCTCCTGCACAGCAGAGCCTGGCAAGCTCCCCATGGCATATTCAATATGCCAAAAACAGTAATGATAGATCTCATTCCCCTGATCCTGAAAGATTCTCCAATCCTTAGAAAAGATGAGTCAGGAGAGGCTGCTAGAATCTCAGGGCTGAGTGTAATAGACACGTTACTGGTGCCTGCTAGAGTATATCCACAGACAACAGGATGACAGTGATACAGTGATATACATATATTTATATATATATATGCAAATTCTCAGTAATTTTCCTTTTGAAATGAATATGTATATTGAGGAATATATCTCTTTTGAAATGAGTATGGATATCCCTGAATATCCATACTCATTTCAAAAAGAAAATAACTAATGGGAATTTGACAAAGAGAGTAGATTACAGGAAATAAAAGGGATCCCATGATGCCTGAGTGACAAAAAATACCTGTCTTGAAGATGTGAGGACATAAGTTTGCTCCCTGGTGTCATCCATGTACACTGAGAATAGTCCTGGTAATTCCAGACTTTGGACACCTACTCTGTAACAAATTGTGTAAACTCTGGTGTGTGTTCTCAAAATGTGTGTGGGCACACTCTTGCCATGTGCGTTCGGTGTCCGTGAGCCACTTCCCTACCCCAGCTGGCCACTGTCTCCCTCCAAAACATGCATGAAGGAGGAAATAGGATCACCAAGCTGGCTGGTGTTTAGTCACCCACCAAGAAGAGTGGTGTTTAGTCACCATTTATTCCAACCTCCATACCGCCATTTACTCCATTCTCCCTGCATGCCTATTCCAATCCCACTGAGCACCCCATTCCATTCTCACACTGCCCCTCACTCCCATCTCCTACTGTTCCCCAAGCCAGTCTCTCTGCCCTGTTCCTGTCTCCCAGCGTTTGTCATTGACCCCATCCCCAGAGTTCAGGGTAGCAAATAAACATAGAGAGCTCTTCCTTCTGGGAAGGTCTTCTAAGACAAAGGTCTCATCCTGCTAGAAGATTCACTCAAGAGTGGAATTGCATCTAAGGGCATATTTATCCTTTCCTTAGTCCATATACTGTGATTTTTACAGAAAAAATATGGGGGCACATGAGGAACATGAGAGTTCAGTGGCGGAGAACTGTCACCCTGGACAGCCCACAGCAGCGATGAAGGGACAAAGAACTGGGGAAATGGAGAAACAGGAACTGTGCCCCAGGCTGGTCAGTAGTTGATTTATTTTTCAGACCTCCCCAGCATAACCCAATCTCTCCCTTTACAGCACAATTGTAGCTATAGTTTTGATCATAGTCCCACTTATCATAGTTGTATCATCCTCGTCTCCTCAGAGACCTCAAAGTTCTCTACCTCGTTACATTTTCTTCCTCGTCTAATGGTAGTCTCATAGTCCTCTACTCCCAGTCATTGTTGGCATCTAGTCCTCTAGTTTTCAAAGCCCCAAAGTCTCAGTCCTTATCCTCCCCTCTTTCCCCTTACAGCATAGTTATATAGCAATCATGATGGGTGTGGTACGCATAGGTGGGTTTGAACATTGTCATAACAACAAAGAGAGGTAAAGCCACTCTTTAGAAGATTAACTCAAGACAAAATCACATCTGAGGGTTCAGCACTCCAGATTACTAGGAGATCTGCTCAATGGCAGATTCCATCCAGAGTGTATTGCTTTATCCTTTCCTTTTTCCTTTATCCATTTAAGCAATCATAGTAAACTTACTACTTATACTATTTCTAGAGCTGAAGCGATAGCACAGTGAGTAGGGCGTTTGCTCAGATTTGATTCCTCTGTTCCTCTTAGAGAAACTGGCACGCTATTGAGAGTATCCTGCCCAAATGGCAGATCCTGGCAAGCTACTTGTGGCGTATTCGTTATGTTAAAAACAGTTAACAACAAGTCTCACAATGGAGACATTACTGGTGCCCACTTGAGCAAATTGATGAAACAGGGACGACAGTGCTACAGTGCAGTGCTACAATATCTAGCCATTTTGTATGAACACAGTAAGAGATATATTAAGCTTAAAGGTTAACTCCACCTGGGGACATCTTGCATGTATTCCAGACTAGTCTTTCCAAACCCCAGCAGGGTCCTTATACAGTTACTACTTTTTGGGTCATGACAGAGTTTGTCCCATGACCATGCTCTTAACTTATTAGACTTATGGTGCTAAGCTAAGGGAACAACCAATGTTCCTTTTTTAGTTATTTCTAAAGATATTTTGGTGATTTTCGATGTCAAGCTAGCTTACCACTTGCCCTGAGTCCATCTAGTCCCTTCTAGTCCCTCCAAGAGCACCACACCACATTTGATGGGGTTCAAAGTAGAAGGCAATCAATCTTAGAGGGAAATATTTATTTTACAGATATATATACATATACATATATATATGTATATATATATATATATGCACACAAGGCTCAACCTTTAACAACATGTTAGTGATCTCTTATAGAAGGGCTTAATAGCCCTTCACTGAAATACAACAATCTTCACACTCTTTTCTCTAAGGAAACTTTTTCGTAGCATTTTCAACCATTTTTCACAACAAACAATATAAAATATATTATTTTGGTTATGCTTTGGGACAGGGGTTGGGGTGTAGAGGGGAAACATCTGAAATATGTTGGTGGGAAAGTGTAATGGTGGTGGGATTGGTGTCTGAATATTAAATATAATCAAATATTGTGGACTACTTTATAAAATAAACAAATTTTAAAAAGAGTAAATACATCTGCTTAGAGACACTGAGAAAAGTATAGTCTAGAAAATAGTCTGGAAAAGTATAACTTAAGGTCTCAAGAGTGATGCAGCAATATCCTCGGGTGAGGGGAGGAATCTAGGTATAAAGTCATAGATATTCTCAAGAAATTAGAAATGCCCTGAAAATTTAAATTTATTTTCAGTGACATTATTCCCATGTACAAATAGTTCTGCTTACATAGCCACCCCCAATCTACTTATGTAAACCTCCTTCTCTTATTTTAAAACTTTACTTTCGAGCCCTACACATGTCCATTATTCACCCCCTCTCACTAGACAATATATGACACAAGAATAGAACTATATTGTTTTCTCTTCTGAATGGCAGAAGAGTGTTTTGAAGGGATCATGGTGTTAAGTGGACAGTGATCTTGAACTGATCACTTTGAAGCAAAAGGGGTTGATATTAGGAAAGTTCTATCATATTGAAGATTTACATAAAATATATTAGAATATATACATTATATACAGATAGTCATAATACAGTCAATACAATCTTATTAAATTAATATAAAGCTAAGTGAAAGTAAAAATTAGCAATAAAAATGCACATTGTAAAAGAAATAGAAAATATTTAACATACTATAAAGTTTGTATTAATTCTATGCCACTAATTAAATATTGTAGACATTGAGTAATGGCAATTGAATATTTATTTTAATTATATTTAAACAATGGGGAGGACAATTTGATGTTTTTTGGGTGTGGCAGCAAGATAATAGTTATATTCTTAATCCATATGATATGCCAATAAGAATTCTAAAATTAGAAAAAACGTTAAAATGGCCATAAGTGAGGATAGGAGATAATAAGTGACTGGAAAAGGTGTCTGTATGGATCACTGTATCACTGTATCACTGTCATCCCATCAATTTGTTCCAGTGGGCACCAGTAACATCTCCACTGTGAGACTTGTTGTTACTGTTTTTAGCATATCAAATACGCCACGGGTAGCTTGCCAGGCTCTACTATGCGGACGGGATACTCTCGGTAGTCTGCCAGGATCTCCAAGAGGAATGGAAGAATCAAACCTGGGTCGCCAAGTGCAAGGCAAAAGCCCTACCCCCTGTGCTATCGCTCTAGCCCCTTGTATGGATAAGGTCTCTTATTCACTCCCTGAGCAACACTGGCTGTGACCCTATTGGTTCATATCATTGCTGGGTAACAGCAGCATCATAATACCAACCCAAGCATGTACTAAGTCCACTTGTCTAAGTACCAGTGAGAGTACCAACCTCCTCAGTCTCATAAGCACTTTTGGGGAGGGCCAAATTCAAAAGGAAAAAAAAAAGAAAGGGAGAGAAAGATGAGAAATAATGAATGATACAGCATTTTTCTGATGCTTTAAAATTAATAACCCTGTCATACTAAGTAAAACAGTTTATAGACAAGATGTGAAAGTTTCTAATCATCACTAGGATAAACCAGGGCAAGTTACTCTCTCCTCAACATCCAGAAAATGCAGTAAAGGAAAAAAGCACATTTAGATGTCCCAAAGTCAAAGGTGTTCAGCAAACAAACAAACAAAAATAGTGGTACCCAATTTTCCTTTTGGTGAAATAGTCATTTAATTATGTTTAGGTCAAATTCATAATTTAGAATTGTCGATTTCCCTTCTGAGATTTTTTGTCACTATTATACATAATGTTTTGTATCTCACAGTTAGAAATGATTGTTCTCAACTTCCAAGTGCTGCTAAGATACGGCTGCCAGGATTTAGTGTGGATCACTTTGTTTGAGACGTTTGCTCAGCTGTCTGTTGAGTCCCCTGAAACTAATGCTCAGTCTATATTAATGTCTCAGTCCCGGGAAACCTCAGCCTATTCTCTCCTATAATTAATCTTGCAGGTACTGCCTTGACATTATTGGTTCACCAACAGAGCAGAACTACCTTAGCCATCAATAATAATTCAACGCATTAGAATGAGGCCTATGTACAGGCCACAGACGTAGCCTGATCTGCACAAACTCTTCCACTCCTCTCCAGTTGACAGGAAACTGCAATTGAAACTAGCTGTTTTGGTGGCTGGATAATTTGTAATAGAGAGGTCTTGGTGTTACTAATTGTTTTGCTTTATGCTTTTCTCCAAATGTAGCCACTGCTTGGCACAATGGGAGTGATTGTCTGTTTACTGAATCTTAATATTGAGGCTGTTACAAATTGTCTTTCACAGATGGTGGGAGCTTTTCAGATGGAGAGAGGCAGGGAATTTATTACTCAATATTTCTGTATTACTGATTGGGACGTGAGGAGCATAGACAATCTGTCGTACTGCAGGGTTTTGCAGCACGGTTTTTTCCCTCTGCAAAATTATGGCTGGCTCTAGACGTTTTTCTCATTTTGTATAGATAGCAGCTGTGTAATTTCAAGCAGAATGTTTGCTTTGATCCCCCTTACTTTAATTGAAATCCACAATTATGAGATTTGTTTCTTTTATGTTTGTGAGTTTATTGGTTTAATCTACAAAATGTGCTGTCTTGCTGTCTTACACAGTTAAAGGCTACAGCACAGTTGGGACTCAAATGACAAACATTGGAAGCAGGGACTTTCTTTTTATAAATTTTTTTGGCTATGGGAAGAAACCAAAAGACATTGCTCTTGTCCTATAGACTTCAAATGGAATGAACTGCTATCATTTTATATATTTAAAGACATTGCTCTTGCCCTATAGACTTCAAATGCTATCATTTTATATATTTAAAAAGCATGACTTTGATATGGCTTCAGAGTCATATATCTTAATGAATTTATCCTAATATATGATAAGATAATATGATGTAAATATTTATCTAGTCTCTTTTCTTAATATATATGATATATGTATATATTTCCAACAGAAGGATAGTTGAAAGAAATTTCTCTGATTGTAGGAAGTAGTGACATTTACATAAAATCAGCAGTGTCAGCATATTTTAGGGCAAATGGGAAACGCATTATAAAGGAGAAGACTAGAATTGCTAGGCCTTTTACATAGTTTCAAAAAATATAATTTGTATAAATAGATGTCACTGTTTCTACAATAGGAATGAATCACAATTATTAAAAATATTTGAGGTGATTTTTAATCAAACTTAGGAATGAGATTATATTGCCATATTTCCCACTCATAATTTTAATATATTATAACTGATATTTAATACCCTTTTTACTAATATTTCAGACTCTTTTTAAATTAAATCAATGTGAGATAGTTACAAAGCTTTTATGATTGCATTTCAGTCATACAAACACCCATCCTGCCACCAGTGTATATTTTCCACCGTCAATGTCTCCAATATCCCTCCCATCACCTCCACCCAACCCCACCCTCTGCTAAGACAAACAATTTCCTTCTTACTTTCTCTCTACTTTTGTGCATTATCATTTGCTGTACAGCCACTGAGAGTCCATCGTGTTTGGTCCTTTGTCTACTTTCAGCACACATCTTCCATCCCAAGCGTTCCATCCATCATTGATTTAGTGAGCCCTTCTCTATCTCAGTTGTCTTCTCCACGAGCTCATGAGGCAGGCTTCCAACCATGGAGCAATCTTCCTGGCCCTTGTCTCTACTGATAGACACTCCTTTTATTTTTTAAATAATACGGTTAATATTAATTCAGAACTCTAAAATATGTTTGTAGAAAAAAAATCCCATAGTAAACTTATATTAGTACAATTAATTTGTAACTGAATTAAACTTTCTGTGCAGCATCCTTATCGCGCTCCAACTAATTTAATTGCTTTAATAGCTTTGGTATCATTTGTGCATTTCTCTCTTAAATGCTTGTGAATAATTAATTCACTTTGGCTTTATAAAACAGAAAATTCTTCCCACAGTTCTTCCATTAGTTAATGATTGTGTTTTGGGCAAACAAAATGAGTGATCATATGAATATAGTATTTTTAAATACTTTGCATCTGCACATTTAAACTGAGTGTCTCTATAGTTTATTCTATTCTGCTACATAGTGATATCTGAAGTAAAGCACTCTAAAAGGTATTCTCCGGAGCAAGAGAGATAATATATCAGGTAAACACTGGACCAGGATTCAACGTCTGGCACTTACGGTCCCACAGCCTCACAATATGTGAGCACAGAGTCAGTAGTAAGCCATGACTCCCACCTGGTATGCACTCTCCCAAAACGTTTTGTTTCCCAATTTATTTGTAATCTATCTATATGGGGCCATGGGTATGGCTCGATGATAAAGCAAATGCCTTGAATTGTGAGGTTTAATCATTGACACTATAAAATTGATTTCCACTACATAGAAATATAAAGGTTAATCTGTAGAAAGGAGATAGAGAAATAGATATACATAGATGAGAGGTATGTGTGCTGAATTTAGAAGTTCTTTGGATATTTTCTTTAACCCACAGTAATAGTTGAACTCCAGAAAGGAAATTTTCCTAAAACCAATTTAGTAGACTAAAGCAAACCATACTAGTAAAAGTATTATTTTGGGAGGAGAAGGAAGGTGGGACACACCTGGTGATAATTTAGGGATTACTCCTGCCTCTGCACTCAGGAGTCACTCCTTGAGATGCTCAGGGTACAATGTGGGATGGAAGGGTTTGAAACCTAGTTGGCTCTATGCAACCTGCTGCACTGTTACTCTGGCCCCACTTTTAAAAAATATCTTTGTAGTGTTCTGTATTTTTCACTACTTACATCTTAATTAAGTTTCCACTTCTTACAGAAATTTTTAACAAAATGCTTGGAAATGTTACATATTTATATTTTACACAGGCAAAAAATCTGAGCTAATGATTCTTAATTATCAAGATTAAGATTGTCTAGAAAACCAGGAAAAAGAGCATATTTCCAGATTTGTCTTCAAATCCTATGCTTTCTCTATGCTATTTTTCTAGAGTGTGAATATAATTCACTTTCTGATCTCTGAATACTAACTTCCACTTAGAGAGGCTTGACTTATGACTCAAGCAAGTCACACATAATAATATAGTACATTGGGAATTACCTCCACAATATAAGAACACACAATTCAATTAGGAATAAATGGATGAGGCTTTGGTAAACTGGAATGGAAAGCAGTTATGATGAGTCTGAAACTTCCCTTGTGATATAAGTTCCTTGGAAAAGGGGTGCTATTTCTCTTAGCAGAGCCTCTGGTGACAGCTGCCACAATCTGAAGACAGCTTCAGACACTGCACAGACATGGTATTAAAAGCATCTCATATTTACCTGTTTTACTTTCTGTATTTTTTTTAATTCTGTTTGTTTTACCAGATATAACTGTGAATTTTATTTCTTGAAACAGACTGATTTGTATCTATCCTTTCCTCTTATATCTATTAGTATTCTTATAGCAAAGGGTCACATTTCCTTCAAATAGCTCCATCACTTAATTTCATTTACATCTAATTCTTAATCTGTTAGGATTATTATAGCAATACATATAGTAGTGACATGACAAACTAAAACCAGAATGTTTTATGTAGAAGGCTCAGAAAATTTAAGACACTCATAGTTTTAAGATGAATGCAGAGGGTGGGAGAAAGGTAGTGATGTCTGAGAACAGTAATGGTAAAAATTAAATATATATATATATTTTTTATTGTGTTCTTACTAAGCCATTAGTCCAAAAGTAAGTAACCATTATCTTATGGATAATTTAAAAGTTTTATAAGTTATGAGCAACATTTATATTTTTGACATATAAGTTAATTTTACTTATGAAGTACATTAACTGTATGAGAAATATGCACTTAACTTACATAAAAGTGGTTTATAGATTAATATTTCTCTAAATATGACTTTATTCATACTATTGTAGCAAATATCTTCTCTTTGACTCTAATTGTGGTTGAAAAGTAAGGAATTTCTATTAATTCCCCGAAGTGTACAGTTAGGAAGACAACTCTATCATTCCTGTCCCCTATTTTCTGTCTCTGCTAGGAGGCTGTGAATTGTCAGGTTGGTGAGATTGAGAAAAAGGGATGCAAATATGCAGAGGGCTCAACCACTGTTTCTTTAAAACATTTTGTTCTCAATTCATTTGAATTCTCTTCTTCAGTTTAGTGAGATTACCAAAGAAGGCTCTGTTACTCTTACATATGCATCACCAAAAGCTATAGAAGTACTTTGATGCATCTCAATTTTTAAATTGTTGCATAGTATTTTTCTTGATGGCTACTAGTTATAGGCATCATATTTGTTTTCAATATGGTAAGTATTGTAAATATGAAGTTAACCAAGTAATGTTGCAATAATCTTCCTGGGATATAGCCTGACATGTTTTACAAATACATTTTGCAATAAATTGTAGAGGCAAATTGTACATGTATTTCAAGTTTTCTTCATATTAGTACTTTACTTTGAAAAAATGAAGTAAGTTTATAATAATGTAAATAAGTAAAAAGCAAGCTACCACTGATTTTATAAAATGTTAAAATTTTTATTATGATAGATCCTTGTCTCTATATTCATGTTTTTTTTGTTTTCTATTATTTCTAACACTGTTTCTTTGTTAACAGTAATTATTTTTGCTTCTGTGGTTTCTCATTTAACTTTGGAGTTGTTTATTTCTTCTTTGATGGATTTCTTTCTTTGATGAGTTATTATTTTATTGAATTGTTGTTTCCATTTAACTTTTTTGCAGAATTATTTGTGGGCCACATAGTCATATTTAATTATATTTTGCAAAACAAATTCCTAATATGTCTCTTCTAAGATCTTTTGTGGCCTTATATTCTTACTGACAAATAAGTTCATAGCTCCTATAGTCTGCAGGCAGGCATACTGGATTTAAAATGGACAGCTCTTCCACTCAGAAATATTATGAGAAGACTTGCCTCCAGTTTTTCATGTTTTATTACTTTTGAGTATTGAGGTTTAAAACTGTGTTCACTTCTCCTCTAGCTGCCATGTAAATGGCCAGTGATCTGAGTTGTGAGATAGTTCCAATGAAAAGACCCAGACTCTCATCCAAACATCTAAATATTATCCATGCCCCTTTATAAAGGTCCTTTCACCTTTCCAGAAAGGAGCTTATTTTCTTAGAGAAAGAGTCTTGCTTTCAAATCACTGTCATGATTTCTCATGGAACCAGCAAAGCTATGCCATATTCATAAAGCATATCAGTTGCTTCAACTCTTGATTATGCCAGGGTCTTTCTAGCATTTTCACCTTCTAGTCTCCACTTCAGGTTTAATGGGAAAGACTTGATTCAGAAGGAATCATAGATGTTTTGTTAGGACATGTTAGGACAATCTATACAATCAAAATTTGATTTATTTTTATTGTTTCTCATTATGATACTAGGGATTGTATTGCTCGTGGCCAACACAGATTTGATCCTGTGTGGTCCCCTGAGCCTACTAGGAATAATCCCTTAGTACACAGCTAGAAGTAAATGCTGAGCACTGTCATGTATGTCCCCAAAACAAACAGAAGGCAGGGGCATAAATTATAAAGGTGTTTATGGTGGTTCCTCCTCTCCACTGACATATTTTTTTCCAATTTAGAGACCTCAGAGATAAGCATGCTCTTAACTCCTTAACAGTTTGGATAGAAAATAGAAATTTTTAAATATAAGTTATTGGATGTCTCTCAGGTTGCCTATGTGAACCTCCATTTTATCCGTTTTCAAACAGAGGCATTCATGAGATTTTGTTTTCTCCATATTGTTTTACAAAAATTAGATATAGACCATATGCTCTCTCAAAGCCCACCAATATTTCAACATATCTGAGGCAGAGAATGAAAGCCCTGTTTGAACACTAGTTTGAATGGAGGCATGTTTCTTCAATATTCTTTTATAACTAATTATATAAATGTACTGGCTGTCATTAAGGTGAACCCAGAACCACCACTTTCTTTCTTTTCTACTTCCCACTAAAGTCCATCAGCCAATGTAACTACATAAACCCTCATTTTAGCACATTGAAAACAAAAATTAAAAACAAAAACTCTAAAATGCACAAATGAATGCTAGGAGAATCAGCCAGAAGTGTTTTTAAATTCTGGTTTGTCATCTGCTTGTTGTCTGAAATAGAGCAGATTGCAGTTTACTTAATTTTGTGAAATCTTTCTTTGGCAGTCAAATGAGCATAATGATATGTAAATAAGATATATTTATAAATTCTAGTTAAGTGCCAGCATCTTTTAACTCTCAACATATAGTCCAAAATATTGATATATGGGTGGTTAAATAGATATATGTATAGATATCATTTGGATAATTAATTGTAATGTATATATAAATAAATACAACTATACCCATATGTAAATAGACATTTTTGTGTGTGTGCATATATATAAACATATATACATATATATATGTTTGTGAATATGTACATAGCAATGAACTATATGTATATTTTATAGCAAAAGTAAAATCTCTTGACTGGACTTTTGAACGGTCTTTCTCACTCCTTCAGGCAAAAATAAAGCTTTTCTTTCTCCAACCCAGATTAATTTATCCATTTACTCACTCTTTCATCTAAAATAGTTAAAACACATGATAATAAACTCTGACAAGTATCAAAGTAGATACAAACACTTGAACAAAAAAAGTACATTTTTTTCTATTTTCTACCTCAAGGTGTCAAATTATTTGTCTTAATTATATTTTATTTTATATAAGTGCAACTTAATTTTATGTAAGCTTTTGTATTTATTATATAATCTGAAACATACAATAGCCTGTGATTCATTTTAAAGAACTTGGAGTGGTATGTACGTTGCTTTATCTTATAATCTGGCTGATATCAATAAACCTTAGAGTATTAAAAATTATTTTTACTCTTATTCAACTATAAAAAACACCTACAAGTCAGTATAAGACTATTATGTAAAGCTCTTCCTTCAACTATTTAAAGATCTATATATTTGGGTGAAGAGATAGACAGAACACTGATATTATCTGGGCTTCAAATATTTGATATCCAAGCAAGTATCATTTTAAGTTATGTTTTCCAATGTCTCTCAGAATATTACCAGGAAGTGCTAACTTTTTATAGCAGATGTTAAAATTTTATTTTACTACACATGCTGATTTGATTGCTATATATTTTAAATTGAATTCATACTAGCTATATGTTTGATTCCATCAGGAAAGAAATTGGAAATTAAAATTTTCATTGTCATACTTCTCTTTAATATTTCAATTTTGTTTAATTTCCCTTATATTGCTTTAGAAAATAAGCTTAACTATTTAAATTTTATTCCATGTTTTTTTATTGGCTATGCTTCTGTGCTTATACTAACCTCCAATTTTTTTTGCTAATAGTTTGAGTGGTGTCACAAACTTTTAGCATGGAAAATAATCACAGGTTTTTTTTTAATTTAAAACATAAAATTTTGGATGTAGAATTAGGTGTCTTATATGAGTTTTCCCACAGAGAAAAGTGTTCATTATAATAGTCAATTCATATTTCTATGAACTATATTCTACAAAAACACTAGAGGGATCAAAGAGACAGTTCTGGTACAAGTTGTTTGACTTGCACATGCCCACACAACTCACCTGTGTTCATCCCTGACACTCCATGAGGTGCCCCAGAGTCAAGAGTGATCTCTGAGCTCAGTTCAAGGATTTAGCCTTGAGCATCATTGAGTATGGCCCCCAAACAAATACATTATAGAAATAAAAAAATATGTAAGTGAAATTATGTTATTTTATATATTTTTTTGTATTTCTCATCCTGGACTGGAGCGATAGCCCAGTGAGTACGGCATTTGCCTTGCACACGGCTGACCCAGGTTTGATTCCTCCATCCCTCTCAAAGAGCCCAGCAAGCTATCAAGGGTATCCTGCCCGCATGGCAGAGCCTGGCAAGATACCTGTGGTGTATTCGATATCCAAAACAGTAACAACAAGTCTCACAATAAAGATGTCACTGGTGCCCACTCAAGCAAATTGATGAACAATGGGACGACAGTGCTACAGTGCATTCCTTATCCTAGATGGATGTTTTACTTAAAACAGAGAATTTTGAGTGTCTTTGGGTTTAACATAATATTATAAAAATTTCACCTCACACGAGATATAAATTTGAGTGTGGTTCTCTCACCCTTAAAAAAAGAAAGAAAGAAAGAAAGAAAAACACTGTTATTTATAATGTTAAGAAAACCATGACTCAAAGTGAAAGTCAGGGAATTAGATATTTTCTTAATATGGGCTCATTGATAAAATATTTCAAGTATAGTTAATTGCTATTTTATACTATGTATTTTATTTTTATTTAATTACATGTTTAACTAATATTTACAATATTAGTTAAAATAGTGCTACTATTTGTGACTTTTTTTCTACACAGTCCCACACCTTAGCACCACCAAATGCCAAGAACTCTTCTTATGTTTTTTTTAATTCACCTAATCAACCACCCCCCCCACACACACATACTGCCTCCTTGTTTGGTATTCTAAGTTTTGTATTCAAGGGCTTTTTATAGTTTGATGCTTTCTATTCCCTTGATTTGTCTTTCTCTATACCAGAGACAAGTGACTGGCATTTATCTTTTTCCCTCTTATATTTATAAATATAAAATATAAATTGACAACATAAAATATAAGCTACCGATATATTTTACTTTAAATGCTACCTCCCAGTTCCACTCTGTTGCAGCAAACTATTACACTTCATCTTTTGTTATAGGTATGTGTGTCATCATCAGTGTCATCAGTGTCATCCCATTGTTCATTGATTTACTCGAGCAGGCACCAGTAAGGTCTCTATTCTTCCCAGCCCTGAGATTTTAGCAGCCTCTCCTTACTCATCTTTCCCAATGATTGGAGGCTTTTTCAGGGTCAGGGGAATGAGAACTATCGTTACTGTGTTTGGCATATTGAATACGCCACAGTAGCATTTCAGGCTCTGACAGTGTGGGCGGGATACTCTTGGTAGATATATATATATATATGTATATTTATATACATATATATATCTTCTTTCTATGATTTGTTGTCTACTGTCTGAACTCCATCAAATATAGTGTGGTAATTATGGAAAATGGGTAGGAAGTGTCTTATAATGTGTCCGGAAAGCAGCCTGGAGCATGGTGGCGGTTAGGTAGTGGAGGTCAGCTGCGGGGGCTGGGTCCCTTGGGGCGGGGAGGATTCTCACCTGCCCCCTCTGGGGTGCCCCAAGTGAAAATAGCCTGGCACGGAGTCTGGTTATACATATGTATACACCGCATATGCCTTTTCTTTTCATTTACCTGTCATTGGGCTTTTGAGTTGTTTGCATAACAGCTATTTACTCAGTATTGTGGGGAACATAGGTGAGAACAGATATTTTTTAATTAGTTTATGTGTTTTGGGGTAGGTGCCAAGAATTGGAAGCACTGAGTTGTATGAGTACAAGTTTTCTTTCTTTGAGACATATCCATACTATTTTTTGAAGATGCTGAACAAGACATTTTCACAACGACAACAAAAAAATAGAATTCCCTTTTCACCACAGGCCCACCAATATTGTTTATTTTATTTTGGGGCAGTATTCTTGATATATGTCATTTTCACTGGTGTAAAATGATGCCTTTTGACTTACATGTCACGAATAAGTGACAATGAATCATTTTAATATGCCTACTGTTCATTCATTGTCTTCATGAAAGTTTGTATTCATCTACTCTTTCCAGTGTTGATGAGATTATTGATTTATTTGTTGATGAGCTTTATGAGTACTTTATATATATTGAATATTAGTCCCTAAGCTTATAAAATATATACAAACATATTCTCCTAATTAGTAAGTTAGTAAGGTGCCTTTTAATTTTAGTCTGCTCTTTTTTACATTTTTTATTGTAAGCAATGTGATTTATAATACTGCTAATAATAAAGTTTTATAAATGTTATGTTCCAATGCCACACCCTCCACGTGTGTCCACTTCCTTTCAACTATTTCCTAGTGCCCCCATTCATAAAATATATAACAAGTGCTTGCTGACTTAATTTGTGTTTAGATCTAGGGATAAGGAAAAAGAAGACAAAAAGCCAAAAATTACATTTCAGCTGAACACCAAGATAATAAAGAAAATGTCATCTCATATTTGCAGTCATTCTTCATGAAAATCTAAAGTGGGGAAGTATAAAACCAGAACCTAAAGAAAATAGTTAAACTATGATTTTCATTATCTTTAACCCAACTTGCATTATTATGCTACCTAAAATTCAAAATGAATTGTGTTACACAGAGACTGGCCCACATCCAAAAAGAAAAAAGTGACCCGTGTTGGCATGGATGTGAGGAGAAAGGGACTCTTCTTCACTGCTAGTGGGAATGCCGACTTGTTCAGCCCTTTTGGGAAACACAATGTGGACAATTCTCAAAAAATTAGAAATTGAGCTCCCATTTGACCCATCAATACCACTCCTGGGAATATATCTCAGAGAGGAAAAAAGTATAGTAGAAATGACATTTGCATTTCTATGTTCATTGCAGCACTGTTTACAATAGCCACAATCTGGAAAAAACCGGAGTGCTCAAAAACAGATGACTGGTTAAAGAAACTCTGATACATCTACACAATGGAATACTATGCAGCTGTTAGAAAAGATGAAGTCATGAAATTTGCGTATGAATGGATCAACACTGAAACTATCATGTTGAGTGAAATGAGTCAGAAAGAAAGAGACAGACATACAAAGATTGCACTCATGTGGAATATAATGTAGCAGAGAGGTATGAGCTAGCAATGATGAACTTCTGGCAGAAATTTCTCTGGACTTAGTTATGAAAATACTAAAATACAGAAATCCAAAACCTCTCGGCCGATATTGTGGACGCATAACCTCATATCTCTTTATTCTCAACAATGGAAAACCAATTAACAAATGCTTCCTTTCCAGCAGGTCTGACTTGGGCGGGGGGGGGGGAATCTCCAAACAATAATAGTGAGTTTTTTGTTGAAATATTGAATGTAATCAAAGTAAAGAGAAAGTAAAGTGAAATTTATCAGCTACACAGGCGAGGTGGGGGGCTGGGGGTCAGGGGGTTGGGGGAGAGGTTTACTGTGATTCTTGGTGGTGGAATATGTGCACTGGTGAAGGGATGGGTGTTTGAGCATTGTATAACTGACACTTAAGCCTGAAAGCTTTGTAACTTTCCACATGGCGATTCAATTAAA
Organism: Sorex araneus; assembly: GCF_027595985.1. NCBI lineage: Eukaryota > Metazoa > Chordata > Mammalia > Eulipotyphla > Soricidae > Sorex > Sorex araneus. The sequence continues at coordinate 69,586,425 of NC_073304.1, read as the reverse complement.
AAAAATGAATTGTGCTAATGCAAATCACTTATATATTGAATTTTTGCACACTTCATTATAGCCTTCTGGAAAACTTAGGACAAGTCTATTATGTCTCAAACTTTAATTTCTCATTAAAAAATAGATGTGAAGTTATGTGAAAATAAATGTAGTAGTGATCTCTTAATTATTTATTGGATATGTAACTTATTTCTCCTATGAATATAAAATGGCAGTGTCTATATATCAATAGTCTGTCATTTTTCAGGAAACAATCAGATGAAATTAGTGTTGACTTTAGTAGGCACATCTTATTCTGCCTGTTTAAACTGAAACTAGACGGAAAAGATTAACAGCACTATTATTTCATGATTACATATGAGATATTACAACAGAAATTAATAACAGAATGTTTTTATAACCTATTTCAACCCTTGGATTGGCTCATTTATAAAATATATGAATTAACAATTAACAAATGTGTCATTTTCTTTCTTGTCTTCTTTGATTCCTTCATTTTGCTTGATCTTTCTTTAGTAGATAGTCATTGAAATAGGACAGGATCCTTGAGCAATAAGAGAGCAATCAGATTTAAAACCAAATGTAATAGATTTTCATACTTTATATTCATATGATCTAAAACTCAAGGAAATTTTGGGTCAAGTGTTTTTTTCCAGTTGTTGAAATTCATGTTAAAATTTACCTAAACAGACTACAATTTGTAGAACTTTAAGTTATTCTCGAGTGATGAATTTTATTGATAAAAGAACCTACTGAGATAAATATTTGCTGGAGCGATAGCACAGTGGGTAGGGCCTTTGCCTTGCACGCAGCCAACCCAGGTTTGATTCCTTTGCCCCTCTCGGAGAACCCAGCAAGCTACTGACAGTATCTCGCTCCCATGTCAGAGCCTGGCAAGCTAGCCGTAGTGTATTCGATATGCCAAAAACAATAACAAGTCTTACAATGGAGACATTACTGGTGCCCGCTCGAGCAAATCAATTAGCAACAGGATGGCAGTGACACAGTGATACAGTGAACTACAGACTTCAAAACATATTCAGAAAATCTCACTCTCTGGTATTTGGCAAAATAAGGCTCATAAGACATACCAATGAACACACAGCCATATATGTTTCTATCAGTTGAAGCAAACATGTACTCACTAATTTTTTTAATGGAACTTAGATTTTAAAAAAGAGAATGGCAGTATCCTCAGAAAACTGTTATTAACAATATATCATGTGTCACTTTTTATCCCATTGATCTTCAATTTGCTTGAGCGGGTACCAATAATGTCTCCATTTGCCCCTGTCAAGTGCTAGTGTAGCCCAATGGTATCTGCTTTGTCCAGGAACATGAAGAACCTCAAACTGTTCATTTAGGGTGTTGAAGAAGTCTAAACATCTCATAAGTGGGCAATAACATGGACTTTTGACATCCTGTGGAATCCAGACTCTAACAGCTCTAGTCCAAAGGTCGTCTCTGAATCGCAGTCTGGCCCATCTGAGTTTTGATGCCTTGGAAAATGAGACAGTGTCCCTGATTCTTGATCGTTGACAGAGGTCAGAACTCCGGATTCCTTCTCTCACTGGAGTGAAACATGATACGCCAAACATAGCTAGATTCCTCTTTGGGATACCCGAATAGCATTCTCATCCTGTTTTCATAGGGCCCAGGTCTCTGAGGCATATGTTAGTGCAGGAAAAACGGTAAAGTCAAAAAGATGTGCCTGGAGCCGGAGGTTCTTCATCCTCTTTAACCACTTCTCTGATGTTCTTGAAGGCATTCCACACTGCTCTCTTCCTCCTGAGCAGTTCTGGTGCCAAGTCGTTCCTCGTGTTGAGTTCTTGACCCAGGAATACATAGCTGCTGCATTCAGAGATGTTTCATCCATTGAGAGGAAATGGAATGTCAGGAACTAGTTTATTTTTCATGAACATTGTTTTGGTGGGATTCAGCTGCAGTCTGAGCTTTCCACACTTGCGGTCAAAGTCAGCAAGCATTTGTGTTGCTTGGCTAATATTTCTTGTTATAAGAACGATGTTATCAATGAAGTGGAGGTGGCGTAATTACTGACTGTTTATCTTCACTCCCATTCCTTCCCATTCCAGTTGTCACAAGATATTCTCGAGGGTGGCACTGAAGAGTTTTGGTGAAATGGTATCACCATGCCAAACCCCTCTCTTTACACCAATGATCATTTCCTTGTAGAATGGTGAGATCCGGTGGTGAATCCATAATACAGCTCTCGGAGGATCTTGATATACTGAGTTTGAACGCCCTGTTTGGCTAGGGCTTCAATGACCTCTTCAATCTCAACAGAATCAAAGGCCTTCTTTAAAATTGATAAACGTTAGACAGAGAGGCATCTTAAACTCTCCCAAAATTTCAATGCTCTTGGTCACTGTGTGGATATGGTTGATTGTGCTGAATAATTTTCAGAACCCAGATTGCTCGCACGGTTGTCCTTCATCAGTGTTCTGCCAATTCTATTCACAATGACGCGAGTGAACAACTTGTAGATGACGGACAACAGGCAGATTGGGCGATAGATGCTGATGTTGTGGATGTCTCCCTTCTTGTACAATAGAACGGCCCTGCTGGTTTTCCATTGGGACAAAACCTTGCATATGAACAGGTAGTGTGTGAAGAGTCGAGCCAGTGTATTGACGAGTACTAGCGACAGATTCTTCAGGTTTTCGGGTCTGACCTTGTCTGGACCAATGAAATAGTGTGTCGGATTTCGGAAGGGACAATATTGGGAACAACATATTCATCCTGTGGAATTTTGTATGTGGGCAGGTGGATGTGGCTGTAGAGCAGATGTGTCATGAATAATCCTCTCCATTGCCCTTCTGGAAGATGTGATAGATCCATCAGGACATCAGAGGGCAGTCATCTTGGTCGTATAGTTGGTGAAGGACAGGCGAGTATTGTGAATACTTTTCCCAGCTTCTGCCACAGCAGCCAACACTGCTGCTCTTCGCTCTTTGAGGTCTTCTTATATTGCTTCTCTGCACAGCTTTTCGAGTTTGGACGTTAGCCTGTGGTTGCCTGAGGCTCGTGCCAAACAACATTGGCGAATGAGCTAAAGAGTTTCCAAAGACAGGCACCTGTTTGTGGGCTTCCCATTCTTGACATTCTTTGCCCAGTTATTGAGTTGCTGAACTAATCGATCATATTCCTCATCGATGTTGTCAATGATGGCATCTTCCCTTGTTGACAGAATAGTGCCATAGAGCTCCCAGTTGTTGGCCATTCTGGGAATTCTCTTCTTAAACTTAAACTTTGCAGACCTTTCTCCCTGCTCTGTGAAGTATAATTTTGCATGAAGGAGAGATCGTGGTCTGATCCCGTTTGGAATTTTGGGACAACAGTGACATCAGTAAGGCAAAACCTTCAATTGAATATGATGTGGTCAATTTTATTGTGGAACTGTCCACCGGGAGACTCCCACGTCCAAAGTTTAGATTCGGCCTTCTGGAACTGTAAGTTACCATGGATGGTCTTGGCCAACATGATGAACTCACACATTCTCTCACCCTGTTTGTTCCATTCTAGGCCATGGGTCCCAATGTGGAGTTCTTCAGGAGACCTTCTCGGTCCTATCTTGGCATTAAAATTACTTACAATCATCTTACAGAAGGTATGGTCTTCTTTATAGAACTTCTGCTCCATGTAAAACTTCCCAACTCAATGTCTTCTTCATTGTAGTTGGATGTTGGTGTGTAGATGACAAAGATAGAAACTGCTGGCAGTGAGCCACATCTATTCAAGCATAACTGTCCTAATCTGGTTGTTAGGCATTCGAATGAATCAATGCTCATGGCCAAGTTTGTGTTGATAAGAACACCGATGCCACTGACGGCTCTATTGTCCCATGTTCCAAGGAACAGTTCTCCTCCAGTGTTGAAAATGGTGTAATGTGATCGATGCCTTTTCTTTTCAGTCAGACCAATGATGCTGTACTTGATTTTCTGCGAATGCACCATCAGGTCCTCAATGGATGCTTCCAATGCCAGCATATGTGCATTTAAAATACAGACAGTCATTTTAATAATTTCCTATGCATAACTCTACTAATTAGTATGACCACAGAAAAATCTAACATGGGGCATCTAGACAAAACTCACCTAAGAGCAGGGATTGGGTCATCTGAATGTTAATCCAATCATTCTTGGAAACTGCTCAATACAGCACTAAACTACAAAGTACCCCCAATTTAAAAATCACCAAATTCTTCAGTTGGCATTTTAACTTTGAGCTCAGCAGTACTTTTCACAGAAACTACACATCCTGACTCCAACCCTAGCCCTAATCCTTTTTCCAACTGTAACCTATGTAAAATTGACCAATACTAATGCCAAAAATTAGCAATTTTCCCAAATTTAAAGATCACTCCAAACAAATATATATATATGTATATATATATGTACATATATATATATATATGTTTCTGAACACAGGAAAAACTAACACCTACAACACCCACAAACCTAACCCTGACCGTAGACTATGCTAATTCTAAAATTAATCCGGTGACTGTACTAATCCTGATTCAGCATAGGGATAAAACTTCCAAGTATCAATAAATTTATCAAATCCTTATTAATTCACTTTTCCTTTGAATTGAAAACTGTTACTTATCACCAACACCCTACACAATCCTTAATGTTAATCTAGACAATCTCTAATCCTCATGCTAACCTTATTCCAAGAAAACCTGACCAATACTAATGCCTATCAATTTTCCTCTTTTTTTCAGATCTTCCCACTAGAGCACATATTTTTAAATGAGAATGCAGGAAAAGCTAACAAGACAAATGTCCACAAACCTAACCTTCTGTATAGCCCCTGGCTTATTGTGATGTTAATCCTATGATTAGCACCACAATTGTTGGCAGAAACCTTCAGTTAGCTTAAATTCAACAATTGCCCAATACATCACTTGACTTTTTAACTTGGAACACAATAATACTTAACATCTAAACCATATATATACATATATACACGTGTATATATGTATATATAATATAATCTGTAACCCTAAACTTAGCCCTATTCCTAAAACTCATACCAAGACTGACCTTTCCAGTACCCCAAACTACATATACTCCTGTAATGATCTCCTTATACTTAACATTCTTATTTTAGTATAGCACTGTATCACTGTCATCCCATTGTTCATCGATTTGCTTGATCGGGCACCAGTAACATCTCCATTGTGAGACTTGTTGTTATTGTTTTTGGCATATCGAATACTCCACGGGTAGCTTGCCAGGCTCTGCTGTGCAAGGGGGAAATACTCTCAGTAGCTTGCTGGGCTCTCCATGAGGGACGAAGGAATCAAACCTGAGTCAGCCACATGCAAGGCAAATGCCCTACCTGCTGTGCTACTGCTCCAGTCCAATTATTTTAGTACAAATATAAAAAAAATCTAAATTCATACACCCCCACAAACCTCCCTTAACAAAAGATTAGGGGCATATAAACTTTATTCCAATCTTTATAATAGCATGTTCAACCAAAGATATTTAAACCGTGAATATTAATTTGATATTTTTGTTTCATTATTTTAATTAATGTTTTCTAATAATATTATATATTTGAAGTGTATAGTTTACTACCTTTAAAAATGTATATAATCAAATCTTGCTCACTACCAAACTATTGGGGCTGGAGTGATAGTGCAGGGGGTAGGGCATTTGCCTTGCATGTGTCCAACCCGGGTTCGATTTCTCCACCCCTCTCAAAGAGGCCGGCAAGCTACCGAGAGTATCTCACCCGCACAGCAGAGCCTGGCAAGCTACCCGTGGTGTATTCGATATGCAAAAAACAGTAGCAACAAGTCTCACAATAGATACGTTACTGGTGCCCACTGGAACAAATTGATGTGCAATGGGATGACAGTGACAGTGACCAAACTACTGATATCTCTCTAGCACATCATCTATTGTTTTACTGCTCCCCTTCTAATCCTCTTTTTCTCTCTGCTAATCTCAGACCTTTGGTCAGGATACAGTTGTATGTCTTTATTTGCTTTGTATTGTCTTCTTCCAAATCTTCTTTGGATTTTTATACTTCACATATGAGTGAAAAAAACTCAATATTTGCCTTTCTCCTTATGGTTTACTTCATTTAGTATGGTTTCTTCCAGTTCCATCCATGTTTGTGCAAGAGGGAAAATAGCATCTTTCCTTATTGCTCAGTTGTAGTCTGTTGTGTATATAGGCATCTTCTTTTTTTGTTCATTCATTTTGTCAGTACTTGGGTTGTATTCATATTTTTGCTATTTTAAGTTGTGATTCAGTGAGTGTAGAACACATTTATATTTTCAAACCCTTGTTTGTGTTCTTCGAATAGACAATCAGGAGTGGAATTACTATACAGATTATATAGCAAATTCTTATTTTGACAGTCTGAGAAATATCCATACTATTTCTTAAAGAAGTTAGGTCATTTTACATTCCCATTAACAGTGGAGGGCAATTTCTTTTTCTCTACAGTTCTCAATAGTTGCTGAGTATGACCTTTTATGATACAGGCCACTGTTATTTGAATTTTCATTTCCCTGATAATAAGTAATAAAAAGATATTTTTCATTTGCATGTTGTCATATATATGTTTTCTTTGGTGATGTATCTCCTGAAATACTACTCATACTATCTTCGAAAATAATTAGGGAAGAAAAGATAAAGACAACCAAATCAGTAAGAAAGATGTGTTAGCGTTTCTATATACAGAGTTTATATTATAAAGAAAACTCCAAGCAAGCGGCTCAGCACCCTGATCCCTGGGCCCTGCAAGCTCCCATGCCCAGCAGAAGTGCCCAAAAAGTGCTGCCAAAAGTTACATCCCCCATACCTCAGGAGAGTGGCAGAGGGAACTAGAGGTTAGCAGGGCAATAGGTGGGGGCGGCTGACACTCATGTGATCACAGTTACTTTCCCCTTTCCTAGCACATTGGACTCACAGCTCAACCTCCATTACCTAACTCTAAAGAGGACATCCTGACTATCCCAAACACATTAGGCCATAGACCACTAGCCTAGTCCAAACAAAGTATACCAAAACAGTGACCATCATCAACCGAGCTCACCCAGAATCCATTCTTGAAGCAAGAAGGGAATACTGATAGTGAAGTGGAAGGTCTCACCTCCATACCATCACCACAACATGAATAAACAGCGCAAATCCCCAGCATGAGGAGAGGATGAAGAAATGAATCCAGAAGCCTCAACAGGGGTTACCCACAAATATGATCTCTCCAAAAAAGAAACCAGAGATGAAATGTTGAAGATGTTCAATGAACTCAAAGAAATGGTAGAACATGCATCCAGAAAATTAAAGGAGGATGTGAAAGAAACAATGGAACAGCCAACCAAGAAAATAAAGGAAGAAATGAGAGCAGAAATAAAAATGCTACAAGCAGAAATGTCACAAATAAGAGGAGTCGGTAGTTCAAATAAAAAAACTCAGTGGGTGCCCTCAACAGTAGAATGACTACAGCCAAAGACAGAATCAGTGAGCTTGAAGATGAGCTGTAGAAAGTTTACAGGAAACAATAAACAATGGGAAAAGAGTTCAAAATAGCTTTAGGGCGAAACAGAGTCCTTAGCGGATGAACTCAAGAGGAACAACATAAAAATCATTGGAGTACCAGAAGGACATGGAGGCAAGCCCAGTGAAAAAGCCACAGTTAAAGACACCATTTCTGAGAAGTTCCCAGAGCTGAAGAATGCAGCATCCAGATCCAAGGAGGCTGAAGGGTGCCAGCTGAGACCCTATTAAAAAGACTCCAAGACATATCATAGGCAGAATGATGGAAACCATGAATAGAGACACAATACTGCAAGCAGCAAGGTCAAAGGAGGAAATCACATACAAAGGAGCACCCCTTAGATTTATAGCAGACCTACCAGAGGAAACCCTCCGAAGGCCGAAGACAATGGTGAGATACAGTGAAAAAAGTCAATGAACTGAAGCCTCACCAAGAATAATTTATCCGGCTAAACTAATTCAAACTTGAAGAAACTATACACTATTTCAATGATAAACAATGGCTCAGGAATTTCATAGACTCAAAACCAAATCTAAAAGAATGACTAAATTGGCTCTTGTAAAACAAGAAAAACACCTACAAGCACAACAAACCCCACAGAAAGATGGCACAAAACCCACTGAAAATCAGGATCACGAAATCCCGTTAATCATCGATTTCTCGAGCAGGCTTAGTAACCTCTCAATTCGTCCTTTCCCTGAGATCTTAGAAGTCTCTCTCGAATCTGTACTCCCAAAGATTTCGCACTGGAGGCTCATTCAGGGTCAGGGGAATGAGATCCAGCTTGTTACTGGATTTAGCATATGAATACACCATGGGAAGCTTGCAAGACTGTCCCATGTGGGCAGGAAACTCTCAGAAGCTTGCCAGTTTCTCCCAGAGGGAGAAGTAGGCTACAAGATATCACGTGGCCACAAAGGGGCTGGGCACTTCTGGGAGCTTGCTTTGAAGTCTCTGGATGTTGGCTGTTGATGGAATTACACACACCTGCGTTCCTCTGCCAGTACCTTCATGCGTGAGACCTGTCTGAACGTGTGGAGAGGGGCCTGGAGTACGGCTGTGGATAGGTTCCAGTGGTCTTCGGCCACAGGGAGCTCTGCTCAGGGTGGTGAGGGAAGCTTGAGCCTATCCCCTCCGAGGTGACCCGGGGAGGACAGCCAGGCGTGCGGGCAAGAGACTCTGCCCCCATGACAATAATCTCTTTCAATGCCAATAATCTAAATGCACCATTAAGAGACACAGAGTGGCAAAATGTATTCAGAAACTGAACCAAACATTTTGTTGACTACAAGACAAACATCTGAACAGTCAGAACAAACACATACCAAAGTCAAAGGATGGAGAACAATCCTGCAAGATAAAAACTCCCTCAAAAAAAGCCAGAGTTGCCATACTAGTATCTGACAACATATATTTCAGTTTGAAAAAGATTAGAATGCACAGCGAAGGCCATTTTTTTAAATCAAGGGATATGTATAACAGGAAAAAATCACACTCATAAACTTATATGCACCTAATGAGGGACCAACTAAATACTTTAAACAACTGCTAACAGATTTTAAGGAGGACAGTACTAGCAACACAATAGTAGTTGGAGACTTCAACACCACCTTATTGCCTCTAAGTAGATTGACAAGACTAAAACTCAGCAAGGAAACACTGGATTTAAAAGAAGTAGAAGAGAGAGACCTAATAGATCTATACAGGACTTTAAATCCCCCAAAGAAAGAACACACATTTTATTTTCCAGTGCACATGGAATATTTTCCAAAATAGACCACGTGCTGTGTCACAAAACATACTTCAATAGTATCAGAAAGAAAGAAATTGCATCAACTATCATTTCAGACCACGATGCACTGAAGATAGAAGTTAATCACACACAGACATGGAGAACCAAATCAAACACCTGGAAATTAAACAACTCAATGTTGAATAATGAGTGGGTCAGAAAGGAAATCAAGGAAGAAATCAAAAGGTACATGGAAACAAATGAGAATGAAGATACAAGTTACCAGAACTTATGGGACGTAGCTAAAGCTGTATTAAGGGGAAAATTTATAGCTTTGCAAGCATTTCTCAGGAAGGAAGAAAGGGCCAGCATAAACAACTTGACTTCACAGCTTAAGATCCTAGAAATGGACCAGCAAAAGGACCCCAAACCAGGAAGAATGAAAGAAATAACAAAACTTAGAGCAGAAAATAACAACATGGAAACCCAAAAAGCAATCCAAAGATCAATGAAACCAAGAGCTGGTTCTTTGAGAAAATAAACAAGATTGATAAACCACTAGTAAGACTCACAAAGAAAGAGAGAGAAAGAACCCTAATAAGCCGAATCAGAAATGAAAAGGGGGACATCACAACAGAAACCAAAGACATTCAAAAGATCACCAGAGACTACTTTGAAAGTCTGTATGCCATGAAACAAGAGAACCTAGAAGAAATGGAAAAATTCCTGGATTCCTATATTCTCCCAAGACTGAACCAAGAATATTTAGAATACCTGAACAGACCTATCACTATCAAGGAAATTAAAACTGCAATCAAAGGACTTCCCAAAATCAAAAGCCCAGGTCCAGATGTATATTCACTAGCAAAATCTTCCAAACATTTAAAGAGGACATATTGCCAGTTCTTCTTAAGCTTTCTTAGGAAATTGAAGAAACTTAAACTCTCCCAAACAGTTTCTATGAGGCACATATCTCCCGAATACCAAAAGAAAACAAAGATACCACAAAAAAAAAAGAAAACTAGAAGCCAATTTCTCTTATGAACACAGATGCGAAGATCATCAAAAAAATGTTAGCAAATAGAATCCAACAACTCATCAGAAAGATCATAACCACGACCAAGTGGGATTCATTCTGGGGATGCAAGGATGGTTTAACATTAGGAAATCAATCAACATAATCCATCATATCAACAAAAGAAAGGATAAAACCATACGATCATATCAATAGATGCAGAGAAAGCATTTGACAATATCCAGCATTCGTTTATGATGAAGACTCTCACCAAAATGGGTTTTGAAGGAACTTTCCTCAACATAATTAAAGCCATCTACCACAAGCCTATGGCAAGAATTATCCTCAATGCGGAAAAACTAAGATCATTCCTTCTAAGATCAGGGACAAGACAAGGATGCCCACTCTCACCACTTCTCTTCAATATAGTACTGGAAATAATTATAATAGTGGGTAGGCAAGAAAAAGATATTAAGGGCATTCAGATAAGAAAGGAGAAAATCAAGCTCTCACTATTCCCACATTATATGATACTGTATTTAGAGAACCCTAAAGCCTCTACCAAGAAACTCCTAGAACCTATAGACTTGTATAGTAAAGTTGCAGGCTATAAAATCAATTCCCAAAAGTTCATGGCTTTCATATATACAAATAATGAAAGAGAGAAAGCCACAAGAAAAGATCAATCCTGTTCACAATCATGACTCAGAAAATCAAGTACCTCAGAATCAGCATAACTAAGGAGGTAAACAACCTCTACAAAGAAAACTACAAAATTCTACTTCACAAAATAAAAGAGGACACGAAGAAATGGAAATATATCCCCTGCTCATGGATTAGAAGAATTAACATTGTCAAAATGGCAATACTCTCCAAAGCATTATACAGATTCAATGTGATCACTTTAAGAATACCCATGACATTCTTCAAAGAAATGGATCAAACACTCCTGAAATTCATATGGAACAACAAACTCCCATGAATAGCTAAAGCAATGCTTGGGAAAAAGAAGATGAGAGGCAGTGCCCATTCTCCTCCACGGATGGCCCCAGGGTCCTCCACCCCCATTCTGCCCCCCCACCCCACCCCGCCCCTGTGACAAATAATTTGATTTTGTTCTTTAACCAATCATCTGTTATCAGGCACTCAGGTTTTTTTCCAAATTCTGGCTATTGTAACCAATGCTGCAGTGAACATAAAAATGCAGATGTCATTTCTACTATACATTTTTGCATCTCTGGGATATATTTCCAGAAGCGGTATGGCTGGGTCAAATGGGAGCTCAATTTCTAATTTTTTTTTTTTTTAATTTATTTATTTTTAATTAGAGAATCACCGTGAGGGTACAGTTACAGATTTATACACTTTTGTGCTTATACTTCCCTCATACAAAGTTTGGAACCCATCCCTTCACCAGTGCCCGTTCTCCACCACCCGTAAACCCAGTGTCCCTCCCACCCTCCCCAATCCCATCTCCCCCCCACCCCACCCTGCCACTGTGGCAAGGCATTCCCTTCTGTTTTCTCTCTCTAATTAGCTGTTGTGGTTTGCAATAAAGGTGTTGAGTGGCCGCTGTGCTCAGTCTCTAGCCCTCATTCAGCCCGCAACTCCCTTCCCCCACATGGCCTTCGACTACAATGTAGTTGGTGATCGCTTCTCTGAGTTGACCTTTCCCCGGAACGTGAGGCCAGCCTCGAAGCCATGGAGTGAACCTCCTGGTACTTATTTCTACAGTTCTTGGGTGTTAGTCTCCCACTCTGTTATTCTATATACCATAGATGAGTGCAATCTTTCTATGTCTGTCTCTCTCCTTCTGACTCATTTCACTCAGCATGAAACTTTTCATGCCCATCCACTTGACTACAAAATTCTTGACCTCCTTTTTTCTAACAGCTGCATAGTATTCCATTGTATAGATGTACCAAAGTTTCCTCAACCAGTCATCCGTTCTGGGGCATTCGGGTTTTTTCCAGATTCTGGCTATTGTAAACAGTGCTGCGATGAACATACATGTGCAGATGCCATTTCGATTGTACTTTTTTGCCTCTCTGGGATATATTCCCAGCAGTGGTATTGCTGGGTCAAATGGGAATTCAATATCTAATTTTTTGAGAGTCGTCCATATTGTTTTCCAGAAGGGCTGAACCAGTCGGCATTCCCACCAGCAGTGAAGAAGGGTCCCTTTCTCCCCACATCCTCTCCAACAGCGGTTGCTTTTGTTCTTTTGGATGTGTGCTAGTCTCTGTGGTGTGAGGTGGTATCTCAAAGTTGTTTTGATCTGCATCTCTCTGATGATTAGTGATGCAGAGCACTTTTTCATGTGCCTTTTGGCCATTCGTATTTCTTCCTTGGTAAAGTTTCTGTTCATTTCTTCGCCCCATTTTTTGATGGGGTTGGATGTTTTCTTCTTGTAGAGTTCAACCAGTGCTTTATATACCATTGATATCAACCCCTTATCTGATGGGTATTGTGTAAATATCCTTTCCCATTCTGTGGATAGTCTTTGTATTCTGGTCACTGTATCTCTTGCGGTGCAGAAGCTTTTAAGTTTAATGTAGTCCCATTTGTTGATCTCTGTTTTTACTAGATTGCTTAGTTCCGTGTCACGTTTGAAGATACCTTTATCTTCAATATCGTGGAGGGTTTCGCCGACCTTGTCTTCAATGTACCTTATGGTTTGTGGTCTAATGTTGAGGTCTTTAATCCATTTTGATCTGACTTTTGTGCATGGTGTCAGGTCAAGGTCTAAACCCATTTTTTTGCATGTGGTTGTCCAGTTGTGCCAGCACCATTTGTTAAAGAGGCTTTCCTTGCTCCACTTCACATCTCTTGCTCCCTTATCAAAGATTAGATGGTCATACATTTGGGGTTGTGTGTAGGGATATTCCACCCTGTTCCATTGGTCTACGGCTCTGCCTTTGTTCCAGTACCATGCTGTTTTAATTGTTACTGCTTTGTAGTAAAGTTTGAGGTTGGGGATGGTGATGCCTCCCATCATCTTTTTCCCAAGAATTGTTTTAGCTATCCTTGGACGTTTGTTATTCCATATGAATTTTAGGATTGCTTGATCCATTTCTTTGAAGAATGTCATGGGTATACTTATAGGGATCGCATTGAATCTGTATAATGCTTTAGGGAGTATTGCCATTTTGACAACATTGATTCTCCCTATCCACGAGCAGGGTATATGTTTCCATTTCCTCATGTCCTCTTTGATTTCATGGAGTAGCGTTATGTAGTTTTCTTTGTAAAGGTCTTTTACTTCCTTGGTTAAGCTGATTCCGAGGTACCTGATTTTCTGGGGCACGATTGTGAATGGGATTGCTTTTTTCATGTCCCTTTCCTCTGCCTCATTGTTTGCATATATGAAGGCCATGGATTTTTGGGTATTGATTTTGTAGCCTGCAACTTTACTGTATAAGTCTATTGTTTCTAAGAGTTTCTTAGTAGAGGTTTTAGGCTTCTCTAGATATAGTATCATGTCATCTGCAAATAGTGAGAGTTTGATTTCTTCCCTTCCTATCTGGATGCCCTTAATCTCTTTTTCTTGTCTAATAGCTATCGCAAGTACTTCCAGTACTATATTGAAGAGCAGTGGTGAGAGTGGGCATCCTTGTCTTGTGCCTGATCTCAGAGGAAAGGCCCTTAGTTTTTCCCCGTTGAGGATAATGCTTGCCGTAGGCTTGTGATAGATGGCTTCGACTATCTTGAGGAAAGTTCCTCCAAACCCCATTTTGGCGAGGGTTTTCATCATGAAAGGATGTTGGATCTTGTCAAATGCTTTCTCTGCATCTATTGATATGATCATATGGTTTTTATCTTTACTTTTGTTGATATGCTGGATTATATTGATTGATTTCCGAATGTTAAACCATCCTTGCATCCCTGGGATGAATCCCACTTGGTCGTGATGTATGATCTTTTTGATGAGTTGTTGGATCCTATTTGCTAGTATTTTGTTGAGGATCTTCGCATCGGTGTTCATCAGGGAAATTGGTCTGTAATTTTCTTTCTTAGTGGTGTCTTTGTTTGCTTTGGGTATTAGGGAGATATGTGCTTCATAGAAACTGTTTGGGAGAGTTCCTGTTTTTTCAATTTCCTGGAAAAGTTTGAGGAAAACAGGCAATAGGTCTTCTTTAAATGTTTGGAAGAATTCGCCAGTGAAACCATCTGGGCCTGGGCTTTTGTTTTTGGGGAGGTTTTTGATTACCGTTTCAATTTCCTTAACATTGATGGGTCTATTCAGGTATTCCAGGTCTTCTTTCTTCAGTGTTGGGAGATTATAGGAATCAAGGAATCCATCCATTTCTTTTAGGTTCTCCTTTTTTGTGGCGTAAAGACTTTCAAAGTAGTCTCTAATGATCTTTTGAATCTCACTGGTTTCTGTTATGATGTCCCCCTTTTCATTTCTGATTCGATTTATTAGAGTTTTCTCTCTTTCTTTCTTTGTGAGACTTGCTAGCGGTTTATCAATCTTATTTATTTTCTCAAAGAACCAACTCTTTGTTTCATTGATCTTTCGGATTGTTTTTTTGGTTTCGATGTCATTAATTTCTGCTCTAATTTTTATTATTTCTTTCCTTCGGTCTGGTTTGGGGTCCTTTCTCTGGTCCTTTTCTAGGGTCTTGAGTCGTGAAGTCAAGCTATCTATGTGGATCCTTTCTTCCTTCCTGAGGAATGCTTGGAGAGCTATAAATTTTCCCCTTAACACGGCTTTGGCTGCGTCCCATAGGTTTTGGTAGCTCGTGTCTTCATTCTCATTTGTTTCTAAGTATCTTTTGATTTCTTCCTTGATTTCCTTCTTGACCCACTCATTGTTCAACATGGAATTGTTTAATTTCCAGGTGTTTGATTTGATTTTCCGTATTTGTGGGTGGTTAGCTTCTATCTTCAGCGCATCGTGGTCTGAAAAGATGGTTGATACAATTTCTATTTTTCCGATTCTATTGAGGTATGTTCTGGGGCCCAGTACATGGTCTATTTTTGAAAATGTTCCATGTGCACTGGAAAAGAATGTGTATTCTTTCTTTTTGGGGTGTAAGGCCCTGTATAGGTCTATTAGGCCTCTCTCTTCAATTTCTTCATTCAGAGTCAGTGTTTCCTTGTTGAGTTTTGTTCTTGTGGATCTATCTAGAGGCGATAAGGCCATATTGAAGTCTCCGACTACAATTGTGCTGTTAGTGATGTCCTCTTTGAAGTCTGTTAGGAGTCGTTTTAAATATTTAGCCGGTCGTTTGTTAGGAGCATATACGTTTAAGAGTGTGATTTCTTCCTGTTGTACATATCCCTTGATAAACAGAAAATGACCTTCGCTGTCCCTTTTGATCTTTTTCATCCTGAAATCTATGTTGTCGGATACCAGGATGGCCACTCCAGCTTTTTTAAGGGGGTTGTTTGCTTGGAGGATTGTTTTCCATCCTTTGACTTTGAGTCTATGTTTACTCTGTTTGTTCAGGTGTGTTTCTTGCAGGCAACAGAATGTTGGGTTTAATTTCCGGATCCATTTAGCCACTCTGTGTCTTTTGATAGGTGCATTTAGGCCATTGACATTGAGAGAGATTATTGTGATGTGGTTTTGTGTCATCTTTCTGTGGGATTTGTTGTTCTTATGGGGCTCCTCCTTGTCTTACAGTAGCCCCTTTAGACCTTCTTTCAAGATTGGTTTTGAGTCTATGAAGTTCCTGAGCTGTTGTTTATCTGAGAAATAGTGTATGGTTCCTTCGAGTTTGAGTGAGAGTTTAGCTGGATAAAGTATTCTTGGTGAGGCATTCATTTCGTTGAGTTTTTTCACTATGTCCCACCATTGTCTTCGGGCTCGGAGGGTTTCTTCTGACAGATCGGCCGTAAATCTGAGGGGTGCTCCTTTGTATGTGATTTCCCTCTTTGACCTTGCTACTTGTAGAATTGTGTCTCTATCTACAGCATCCGCCATTCTGACTATGATATGCCTTGGAGTCTTTTTATTTGGGTCTCTTTTTGCTGGCACTCTTCGGACTTCTTGTATCTGGACGCCTGCCTTTTCCAGCTCTGGGAATTTCTTAGTGATGATGTCTTTGACTATGTTTTTTTCATTGGGGTTACTTCCCTGTGGTTCTGGTACTCCAATGATTCTTATGTTGTTCCTCTTGAAGTCATCCCCCAGGGCTCTGATTCGCTCTATAGCCATTTTGAGGTCTTTGGCCATTATTTGTTGCTGTCTGTAAGCTTTCTGCAGCTCATCCTCAAGCTCGCTGATTCTGTCTTCGGCTGTAGTCATTCTGCTGTTGAGGGCATCTAGTGAGATTTTTATTTCATCTACCGATTGCTTTATTTGTGAGACTTCGGTTCGAAGGTTTGAGATTTCTGCTCTCATTTCTGCTCTCATTTCTTCCTGTATTTTCTTGGTAGAGCGTTCCAGCGCTTGATTCATCTCCTCCCTTAATTTATTGGATGTCTGTTCCATAGTTGCTTGGAGTAGGTCGACTCTCCTCCATATTTCCTCTCTGAATTGTTTATCTGAGAGGTCGTAGATGTTGGGAGACTCTTTTGAGGTTTCTAGTATCTTTTCTTCTCCCTCTCTTGATGGAGGGGATTTTCGCTGTTTCTTCATATTGTCACGGAAGTGCAGAGTTGGAACCTTGTAGTTATTTATTCCTCTTCGTTTTTGTGGGAAGAAGGGGCTCCGATTGTGCTAAACTTTCCTTATTCACTGATAGCTTTTATACTGTCAGCCTAAGCTAATGGCTATTTTGCGTAAATGTTTGAGATCGCAAAAGTGAGTTTTCAAAGGAATCCACAGTACGGATTGAGCTGAGGTAGCAAAGAATAACTGCGGCCGCGTTAGCGGCCGCCGCTCTGGAAAGAGGCCACGCCCACTTTTAGGCCACGCCCCCTGAGATGAGGACACGCCCCTAAGCAGCAGAGTGGGGATTGGTCAGGATCCGACGGCGGCGGCGGCGGCAAGGTGCCAGGCAGGGGCTTCAGGAGAAGCCCCGAGCCGCGGCGGGCAGGGGGTGGGGAGGGGGGCTTCTCCGCGCTGAGGCAGGCTCTCCAAGGGATTGCCTGTTTACCTGCAGGATGGAGATTGGTCAGGATCCGACGGCGGCGGCGGCAAGGTGCCAGGCAGGGGCTTCAGGAGAAGCCCCGAGCCGCGGCGGGCAGGGGGTGGGGAGGGGGGCTTCTCCGCGCTGAGGCAGGCTCTCCAAGGGATTGCCTGTTTACCTGCAGGATGGAGATTGGTCAGGATCCGACGGCGGCGGCGGCGGCAAGGTGCCCTCAATTTCTAATTTTTTGAGACGCGTCCATACTGTGATGGGTACTCGAGTAATGTATGACTGTAACACAAGCATGAACCTTTGTAACTGTATCCTCATGTATACTCATTAATAATAATAAAAATTAACATTAAAAAATTTAGTATATCTACACAATGGAATACTATGCAGCTGTTAGAAAAGATGAAGTCATGAAATTTGCGTATAAGTGAATCAACATGGAAAGTATCATGTTAAGTGAAATGATCAGAAAGAGAGGGACAGACATAAAAATATTGCACTAATTTGGGGAATATACAGTAACAAAATGGAGACTTACACCCAAGAATAGTAGAGATGAGTACCAGGAGGATTGCTTCATGGCACATGGAAGCTGGTCTCACATGCTGGGGAAAAGGCAGCTCAGATAGAGAAGGGACTACCAAGTAAAGGGTGCTTTGAGGGCCTGCTTGGGATGGAAGATGCGGGCTGAAAGTAGACTAAAGATCGAACAAAATAGCCACTCAATACCTATATTGCGAATCACAACACCCCAAAGGAGAGAGAGCAAAATGGAATGCCCTGCCACAGAGGCTTTCCAATTATCAAGAAAGCCATGATAAAAATTTCTGCCCAAAGTCTTGAATGAAGAGATCCGAAAATGAAGTCTCTTGAGTGAGTAGTGTAATCACATATCACCCTGTAATAGCAGGGTGAGAGCATGGCAAGCCCAGGGCTAATACCTTTACTGCAATCCTATCTGGGCTTCAGTCTTTCAGTTAGGCTCAAGTCTAATCCTGGAGAGCAGCTTCACCTTTGTGTAGTCCATCAGGAAAAAAAACTTTAAAAAATTCTATAGTCTAAAAAATTGTAAAAAAGTTCTTGAATCAGTTGGATGTTTCCACACGAAGTAATTTTCTGTCAATATACTTTGGGAGATATAAGAAAATCACTAGAATAATTCTTAACAGGGACAGCAACAAAAACGAAACTGTATGTAATTTTTTCATACAATAAATTACTGAATCCACGTTTTAAACATTTCTCCAAAGGTATTTTATTTATATTATTTTTCATTTTTGTAGCTGCCAAATGGTTGTGAGAAACAATGGGTTTGACTGCAAAATTAGTGACTTATTTGGGGAGGCTCAGTTGGTTAAAACTGACTGTTCTTAAATTTTGTTCCTTCGGAATCCAGTGCACTATATTCTATTTAAGCATTAGTTGGTTTGCTTAGACTATCATGGCCTTAAAACCACCCCCTGTGTTGGTTTCCTTGTTTAATCATTCTAGCAATCTCAGTGAAGGTTCATGCCACCCTCTTTTCTACAGTCCTATATAAAAAATCCATTCCACATGAATTATTGATATAAAAATAAGAAAAGTAAACCCTTATTATTTCTAGAAAATGCTGAGAATATATTTCTGAGATTTGGGATTTTTGTGGTTAAAAGTATTTTTTGTTAAAAAGTATGCATATACAATTTTTATAAAAGACAGTAATAGAGTATGTTTAAATAGAAACTTCTGCAAAGACAGCATTCTAAGAAGAAGCACGTAAATTATGGGTTGGAAAGAGATATTTGCCATGTATGTAAATGAAGAATAACTTAATCAATCAAGAAAATCTTTTCAGAATGCTTATACATTTATAGCTTAGGTCAAATTTTACACAATTTCAAAGTTTTGGAATAGCTCTTATTTTAACTGCTTCAGCTCTCCTAAAGTAGATTAAAAGTAAGAGTACAGATTAAACCATATAATGAGCAGTTAACTCAATAACTTTTAATGACCATAAAAAAGGGATATGTCCAGGAATAAAGCACAGTCTTATGCAGGATAATAAAAGTCTCTTTTATGTGCTGTAAATCTCAAGGGGGCTGTGAAATGTGTCCCCTCTCTTAGTTTAAAACCTTGTAGCTTATATGATCGCCCTTTACAGTGAGTGAGGTTAATACCTCTAGTCCATAAAATCGTTTTCCTATTTTATACAAAAAGCAAAGATTGTGAGCTAAATATTCATATTTGCTAACAGATATTTACTCAAGCCCATTTATTTAAAAACATTCAATTAAAATGCCTTATTAAATATTATTATTTTACAAGAAATCTTAGTTTCATAATACTTTTAAAATGAAAAAAATTAGTTTAACCCTGTAGTTTTGTTAGTATAGTTGACATTATTCTCACTAATATGATGAAAGTGACAAAGTCACATAATACATTGAAAAATTATCAAAGCTTATATGGCCTTTTGTATATTGACAATCAAGATAATTAAGACAAAAGACAGGTATTTTTTATTTTAGGTACTTTGTTTTGATATTTTGTATGTTGGCATTATTTATGAAATAAAGCTACAAAAAATATACAGGAACATATTACACACAAAATTCACAGTGATGGTTCTTTATCAACTTTTTTCCCCCTGTTAGTTAAATGCAAACATTCCATTAACTATAGGGAAAGAAAAACTCTAACAGTTTTAAAGTTTATATTCTAGACTGCAAGAGAAAGCTATTTTGGGGCTATTATTTCTCATAAAATCTTTTTAACTGTTGTTTATTATAGCTACTATTTATGATAATGTTCTTATATGCATTATTACAACCCTGTATTTTCAGTAAAATGCCCAATAAATGTATTTTTAAATCACATTATTCTCTAACTGCTAGAAATAAAATGTTGCTGTCATTTTACTGAACTGCACAAGCACATAAACATGGCAATAATAAATGTTTTAAAGTTTCTAAAGTACTGAATGGTAGGAAATTAATCTGCATCATCACCTCTTTCATAACATTTTTTAATGAGTCACATTCATCTACCACATTTTGATGGCAAAAAGTGGATCATTTCTTGAAGAGGTATATCAGTACAAAGAGCAATAAGAGTTTGCCCTACACTTTAAAGGTCTGAAAATAGAGAATGAAACTTTTTGATTTAGTATAGAATATAGCTCTTTATCTACCTTGTTCTCTTCTAAGATCACATATTCATCATTTATCCCAGAGCTAGATGTTCTAAATGGAAAATGGAAATCATTCTAAAATTAATGTTACAAGGTGATATTTGTTCCAGTGAATTTAAAGTAAATCCTTTAATCAACATATGTCTTGATTTTGCTGCTGCAAAGTTGAAATGGGACAACTGAGACAACTAAGAAATAATAACATTCATCACATTACCAGATTCAGGCAAAAGATAGATTCTCCTAACTCTCCAAGCATTGCTATGCTCTCAGCTGGACTACATGGCTCGGGAGGAGCATCATCTGCAAATCAATCTGTTGAAAAACTCAGGTATGTAGGTTTTGTGAGTGAAGTCTCCAGGATTTCACAGAATCAGGGATGGGATACCTGTTCCTATCTCCCTGTACTTATGGAAGTTGCAGCAGTGAGGAACATGCCTCCAAACCACCCAGGTAAAAATTTAACTCCAACTGTATCACCCGATTAAAACTTTTGGACTTCCTGGAGCAACATCTATTGCTGTGCAACACTGGTCAACCAGGAGTGGCACTCGAGATTGGATGGGATCTAATATAAAAGGCATCCACCTGGGTTAACAAAATATGTTCACAAAGGCTTAACCTGTAACATCGTAGCAATGTCTATACAAGGGTTTAGTAGCTTCATGGTGAGATACACAACCTTCACTAACTTTCTTCTGAGGAAATATTTTTTTTTATCAATCTTTTAGCAAATTTAACAAGAAATATAAAATAAATTATTAGGGCCTGTAATAAGGGCAGGCTTAAAGGGTGGTTGGGAAAGTTGGAGATAATGGTGGTAGGAAGGTGAATGGTGGTGGTGGAATTGGTGTTGGTGTACTGAATGTTTGTAACAAATTGTCATAAATCACTTTGTAAAACACAGTGTTTATATAAAGTGTAAAGGAAAAATAAAATTAAAATATATAAACATTATGGTGGGACAATGCCCACTGGTGGGGTGGATGCTTAAATATTATCTGTAATGAACTATTTTGAACTACCTTATGAAAATAAAATGTAAAAAGATCAAAAAATATATAGATATACATATATGTATCATTGTATCACTCTCATCTGGTTACTCATCTATTTGCTCCAGTGGGCACCAGTAAAATCTCCATTGTAAGACTTGTTGTTACTGTTTTTGGCATATTGAGTATGCCACAGGTAGCTTGCCAGGCTCTGCCGGGCTATCCAAGAGGGGCAGAGGAATCGAACCTGGGTTGGCCACGTGCAAGGCAAATGCCCTAACCACTGTGTTATCGCTCTAGCCCAGTTGTTCTTGTGCCTTAGCTATTTAAAATCATGAGCTTTCTATACCAGATACTTTGAACAACTCCAGAAGAATACAAACGTGATTTTAGACAGAAAAAGTCCTTTGGTTTTTTACCAAACTTTGATATTAGCATAGAAAAACACTTGAACTGCCAATGTTTATAGAAGCATGAGGAAACTTTATTTTAATGGCTTCTGTACCTCTGTTGTTTGTAAACTGGCCTATTTTTTTCATTAAAATTGACTGAGGCTTGTAAGATAAAGCCTTGCATTCTCTGAACTTTATTTCACTTTAGTTTTAGACTCTAGTTCTGCAGCTCTTTCAGGATAGTACAGATTCTTAAGTTCATAAGAATTTCAACTGTTAATAACCATCAATGTTCTTCCAATAAGAAATTTAGATTGAGAATTTTAAATTTCTCTGTAGGCTCAATATTCTGATGATAAATCTTTTTCAATCCGGCTCTAACACTCCTAATACTCGAGTGTTCCACGCAGACAGACAGACAGACAATGAACGGACTAAAAACACCACATGTACATGTGTGCAAATATCTGCAGTTGATCGATAGATCTGACCCTTCAAAAATGGCAGGGAGAAATCTGATAGACTGAGAAAGGTAGGGGCCGTCTCCAAGAGCAAAATTTGCTCTATCCGCCGATTGGAAACCTTGCCCCGGTTTCCCAGCCTGACCAGACAGTTTCCTACTTGTTAAATAAATATGGGTCAAGAAAGTGTTTCTATTGACATAAGTGGGCAAAACAAACAATGACAAAGTTGTTGAAGCCTAGGGTGGTCAGGTGTTACCATTTTAACATCAAGACTAGTTCTGAGGCAAGGAGCTAGTATCTTCTTATCAGACATGTGCATGGGCTGCCTCAGTGACACAATTCTTTGTTTCTGATATCAAACAGATAATAATATGATCTTGCATTTTCCTGCCTCCTCTGCTTTGATAATCCTATTTCTTTAATGCAAACTGCCATTCACTGCCTAACTTTCCCTGTGCTCTAGCTAATACTCAGGCCATGTGGTGTTACAGAGGTCAATAGGATGTTCCTTATTTAAACTGTATGCCTGGAGGCTCTTCCAATGTTTTAGTCAGTAACCCAGAGGAGAATGTTTGGGTACCAATGTAGAATTTCTCATATTTCCTGAGTTCCAGCACTAACCTATGAAAAAGGATTGTACTTTGGCAAGCTCTTCTCCTGTTAATTTCTCCCAAGGGGCTTTGTCCCCTTCTGCCTGAACTGCTGTTGTTCTAGAGGGTTCCGGCGCGCACATGACCACAACTGCATGCCGGCCCATCAGAAAATCATAAGTGAGGATGTCTCCTTCAGTGATTTCTGAGCTACCCCAGGCATCCCTGGGGCCTTCCCGGGTGTCCATCATGACCACCCACTGCTTGCGTGTGGAGCCAGAACTAGAGTGCCGTGGGTTTCCGAGAAACCTTGCTCAATAGCAAAACCTTGCTTGCTATTGAGGGGAGAAGAGAAAGGTTCTGCCTTTCTTAGCTTGCCACATGTTCCTTTGCCTCTTGTTGGCTTGCTCTCTTCCTCAAGCCTCTTACCTGCCTTTTACACTTTTTCTTTCTGCCTCACTTTGCTTAGAGCAAAACCTGCTGGCTGCCTTATTTAGCCTTTCAATTGACCTCTAGCCTATCCTCTGATTAGGCGAAGACTGAGTGGGGAAAGGATTTTCAGCCTGAAAATTGATCTGCTTTAGTTCCCCAGAATCTTCTCACTAGTGGGCTTTCCTCCCATCTATCCCATAGTGAACAATGAAACAAGACAGACAAAGGAGGGGTGGCTCTTTGCAGAGACCATTCAGGTGCTTGCTGGGCCGGTGGAGAACTTAGCCAGAGTGGTTCAGCATTGTGACTTGCAATCGGCATCTATGCCATTGCCACCCTTGACTGTACGTCCTCCACAGTATCACAGGTAGCCCACTTGAGCTCCATGACTTAGAGGGACTTTAAGAGTGCCAGGTTATGGAGCCACAAAATCACACCTGATATCAGTCCTATCAGGGTGCTCATGCACACACACATTCACACAGAGGTTCTCACATTCCTCCCCCCTCCCCCTAGAGGTTTCTAAGGGAGGATATCTCCACAGCAGACTTTCCACAGATTACCTCCTTCCTTCCTCATGGATTTCTTCACTGCATGTCCCTTCGTGGTCGCCATCTGATGTCGGTGGGCTCCACGGGTGAATTATGTGAAGCAGGGAGGAAAAAGACGGCCACTTTCTCCTGATCCACCTCTGCCACCGGGGACCCAGGGTTACTGAGTTCTTGTCTCATCTCACAGAAAAGAATTGTCTTACCCTTCTTTGTTGATTTGTTAATGTTAAACCCACCTTTGTGTCACGAGCCTATGTGATTTGCTATATAAACTAATACTGGGGGGTACTAGGGGAGACAGAAGAAGACAGAAGGGGAGACAGAAGAAGAAGACAGGGGAGACAGAAGAGACAGAGAAGGAGATACACGAGAGGACACGGGAGAAGGACAGAGAAGATACAGAAGCAGAGACAGAGAGAGGTTGGAAGAGACAAGAGAAGAGACAACAGAAGCAGAGACAGAGAGACAGACAGAAGAGGGCACAGTGGCAGACACAGAAGCAGAGCACAAGGAGGAGCCGTCCTGATCCAGTCCATTCACAGTGGCTCAGGAACACCTGATGCAAGTGGTGCGTGTGAGAGAGAGCTGCTCAGAGCTCCCGAGGCAAACACAACAACAGGACACAATATCGCATCTCCCCCTCACGCGTGCGCGCCACCCTTAAGATTTTTTACACTCCAGGAAATACTGTATCACTCTCTTCTGGGAGTTTTATTTTATAGTCTCTGGATCTTGGCCATTTATGAGATTACATGGCCCCAGGGGCAGTTTGTGGGGGTGTGACTGCCAAGCTACTGGAAAACTGGGGAGTGGGTGAAAGAGGCCCAGTCCCAATCCGATCGGACTTGGAGATCTCAGCCACGGGTCCCATATACATGGGTTCTTCTGTTGGTTCCGTCATGGGTGAGACTCATAAAGCATGTGAAGAGTGGCCTTGAGCATGGTTGTGGCTGGGTTCTGGAGGTTTTCAGCTGCTGGGGTTCTTCTTGGAGTCAGGAGGGAAACTCATTCTGCCCCACTCCAAGGTGCCCCCATGAAGACAGCCTGCCACGGGGTCAGGAGATTCTGCCAGAAATATCTATGTTCTTAAATGTGATCTTTATCTTCTGAATTTCCTGAAAAGTTCTAATAATGCATGTTATCATGGAATAATTAGCAATATTAATTTCATTATTTGGGGAACCATACCTGATGGTGGCCAGGGTAATTCTTGGCATTGCTTGAACAAAGACCTCTTGCATGTAAACCTTCAAGACACTAAGTTGTCTCTCTAGTTCCCTTAGATAATGTTTAATATGTACTCAAATTATTGTCACTCTTTGTTATAGTAAAAAGATTTAGCCATATAAAACCAAAACTCAAAGTTATTTCTTCCAATAGCCAACCTCAGTCATTTTAATAGCAATTTATTTACTTGTGATACACAAGTACTTGTATGTAATAATATTTTTAAAATAAAATTCAAAATAAAAAGCTGAATTGTAACATCAAAGAAAGAACTGGTATAATTTTATATATATAAGGAATTCAAATAATTCATTTATTTTTTAAATGAATTCATTTTAGCTTTTAAGTAAATTATAATATTCAAATATATCAAGCTTATCAAAGGCTATGACAGAAATTAGTTTATGCCTTTTTCAACATTAATAAATTTATAATAAAATTTTGATGCATAGTACTATTAGTCACATTTTACAGCTGAGAGAAATGAGCTAGAGATACAATAAGTATTGTACACAAAGTTATAGATATCATATATGGTAGATCTATTTTTCTTAGCTTTTCTATTTTAGGCACTATGACTGAATATTCTATTGATTATGGAGTTTAATAAATAAAGCATTCTAACGTAACACCTTCCACCATGTTACCTCCCACTTCAACAAACCCCTAACCCTATCCTCCACCATGTAAGCTCAAAAGAATTACTTTGGCCATTCTTCTACTATGCTTCTTTATGTACCACAAATGAGATCATTCAGTCTGTTGTTCTCTTTCTGACTTCACTAAGCAGTATACTCTCCAGATCATACTCTTTAGAACATAACAGAAAATTGCATTATTTAATCTTTTCTTATAGCTAAATAGAATTTACTATGTATATGAACCACAGTTTCTTTGACCTGTCATCTGTTCTTGGATACTCAGTTGTTTTCAGATTTTGGCTATTATGAAAGTGCTGCAATGACTATGTGGCACATATGTTTTTTCCAAATAGATTTTTTGGGGCCCTTTGCATAGATGCCTAGAAGCAGAATTGCTGGGTTATATGGAGGATCAGTTCTTAGAATTTTGAGAAGTGTACATATTATTTTTAAAAAGGCAGGACTGGTCAACATTAGCACCAAAAATGGCTAAGGGCTTTTTCCTCCCATATCTACGTCAGCCCTGGTTATTTTGTCCTTTTTTATGTCTCCTATTCTCATGGTATGGCATGATATCTCATTGTTGCTTTGATTTGCACTTCCCTGAGAATAGGGGATACAGAGAAATTTTTATATACTTACTGGCTATCTGTATTTATTCTCTGAGTCTCTGAGGAAATTTCTGTTCAAACTCAGAAAGGCTACTAATAGAATTTATACTATAGAGTTAACCTAATATGGTTTTACCATAAAATAACTGTGTATATATAAACATATATACACACATAAAACATTTATATATAAACACATATATAAAGATATATAGACTAGAGTATATGTATATTTATTCATGTGCATATATATGCTCTCATATATAATTTATGTGTGAATTACAAATATTTTATATTCATTCTTACTACTAAAACATATATCTGCTATATATACTGTTTATACAGTATCTGCTACACTGCATTGTTTCATGGTAACAATGATATGTAACAGCCAGATGCATATAAAAGTATGCTCTTTACTGCATCTTTAAAAATAGAAGAAGCTTTCATATGTGCTATCACAGAATAATTGCAAAATATGGTTTATTTCAGGTTGAAATCTTATAATACTATCTAATCTATGCAATCTTAATCCATAAGTAAAGAAAGACAAAATAAACCTAAAGCAGATTGATTGTGTTATGTCTTCATCACTATGGGGTATGTGTAGATACATGACTAATCAAGTATCTCCACACGAGTAAAGACATATTGTTTCCATACTAAACAGATAGCAATGAGCACTTTACTTGTGAAAGAGCAACTATTTTTTAAGTAGCTAGGGAAAAATGAAGTCATATATGTATGTAGAGATCACATTACCCCCTGCATTTCTGTTGAGAATGCTTAATTAAAAAGAATAAAGATGCTGATGCCAGAGAGACAATAGAGTAGGTAGGTAGGACACATTGAACACATTCAATGCAGAGTCAATCCCTAGCATCCCATATAATTCCCAAATCTCAACAGGAGTAATCGCTGAGCACAGAGCCAGGAGTAAATCCTGAGCAATGCCAGGCATGGTTCAAAATCAAACAAACAAGCAAAAAAGAATAAAGATGATGGCGACCTGAGTCTCTCATGCAGAGGAAAAAGTTGAGTTTTTATTATTTTACTGTATCAATGTTCTTTTTTCTCTTTTTTTGGCCTAAAGAGAAGATATAACTCAGAGAGACGATTCAACTGGCTGAGCAGCTGTGTGAAGGGTTGTTAGAGAACCCGTTCAATCCCCAGCACTAGTGATCACTGAGTACCACCCAAACACAGAGCAGGGAGTAGTCTCCAGAATGGCTGCGTGAACAAAGAAACAGACAAGAAAAATAACATAATTTCAAAAATATCTTTCTTTATTAAGATTTTATGTTATAAACATAAACAACCACTGACTAGCTAAAATACTATATGAGTTCTGGAAATTAGTCAGAATTCTTTAGCAAACTAAGTAAATGCACAGCAAGAAAAGTCAAATTCGAAGTTTTGGGAAATTTTATGGCATTTTTATTTACCTTTGCCCACTGTTCCTCCACCATTGAACAGCTGGGTAAAGGTGATTTAATTTCATAATCTTTCCCTGGAATGAAAAAATAATGGTATAAAATGATTGTAATAGTTTGCTATGTCAATAGACTACTTGAAGAACTGGCATCTAACCTGCCTAATGGAGATTAGGTAGGAATTGAAGGGTGTATGTGTTCATGATTTTTTAAAAGTGAATCTGATCTTGTGCAAGTCTACTTGCAACACATACTAGTGAAAAACCAAATTGTATTTGTTAAATTAATAGCACTTAACTAGAACAGATTCATAAGAATCCCAATATAAATAATGTGTATCCAATAAATAATATTTTAATTTTTAGAAATATATACATCATTCTGTGGTAATAGAAATAAACTTCAAACTATGAATAGTTTCTCACTGCACATTTATCCTTATACATTTTCATGGACTTATTTATTAATGGTAAATTAAAAGAATTATAAAACATGCATATGTATATATGTATGTGTCTATCAAAAAAAGACCTTCACAGTGTACAAAAGAAAAATCTAATCTATGAATGTAATCAAAAGGCATTTAAAATTATTTATGCTTGATTATTACAGTAGAAGTAACTCAGGATATATAAAATGGAATATATAAAATGAATATCAAAGGTATTTATTTTATCAATATGTGCCAACAAGGCATCTAAAATAATTTGATGAATCAAAAAAAAAAGGAGCAGTAAGCAGTATGCCACTTATAATCTTTTGGATATTTATCATGTCTTTAAAAAGCAAGTTATCGTCTTGAATGAAATATTCACCAATAAATGACAAAAGCTCCATAAAGGAAGTATTAAACATAACACTGAATTAATGCCTAGGAAATTTCTGTCATCTAAATATTATTTTCTACTCTAAAATGAGGTAAAATTATCACAAAATCAAGATTACCTGAAAAAACCTTAAGTATCATTTTTAGGAGGGTTATTTCATGATTCAAAACAGGCAGACATTTGAGTTTCTTCAAATCAAGATTAAATTTCAAAGGCATTTTCTTCAAAACTGAAAAAAAAACCTCTCAAATTGCTTGTCAGCTACATTTAAGTGAAAAATGATTTTTTTGAAGCCTCCATTTTATGTCAACCAATCCTCCTTGAATATCTACATTTCATGCTGTGTAAATCGAGTCTCTTTTGTCTGTTTTCTTCAACATTTTATACATTAGTCCAATCTGGAATCCTAGCAACAGGCCACTTTTCTATGTGCCATTTCTCATTCTGAGCAAAGAGCTTTTAATTGTCAGATAGGAGAGATTCAGAAATGAATGTTACTGAAGGTTTGACACCAACACATTTAGAGACCTGGATAATCATATTCTCCCTCTAGTATATTAATGGAAGCTTCTTATAAAATCACTTAAACATATATTTAAATGATTCAATTTACTTTTCTCATTTAAAAATATGTATTCAACTGATATTTGAATATTTTCTGGTATAACAGGTGAGTTATACAAAGGAAACCTATGAGAATGCACAACTTTAACCTTGTTTTATTATTTTCTAGACATGAACACAGATCATAGTTAACAATCTCCTTTGTTGTTAACTGGATTCTTTCCCTATGAACTAAATAAAAATAATTGTTTATGTAATATCTCTTACAATAAACATTTCTTCACTTAATGATAGGTCTGTGAAATATTTTCAGATCAGTAGTAGTTAACATAAATTAAATACTCAGCTGCTCTATGTTTCATTGTTACAATGATACGATTTTTAAAACAGTTACCTATTTTATCCTGAAAAATTTTCCATAGATTTTAAAGCATGATTTGTGCTTCTGAAAACAGCAGATACAGAGTGATATAATATATTTTTGATAATTGTTTTCCCTTTGGCATTTCTGAGCCCAACATACTTTCATCAGCTGGTCTGAGTGTTATCTGTTTGGGAAGTAGAGTATGTTTTGCAAGTGGGAAGTTATGAATTTCCTGAAGGCTTTATGGAAGACTAGGCTTGTAGAGTTATACTGTAATATAGTAATGTTGAGTGCTAGGACGTTTTTTTCAAGAGATTTTTCTAATTGTTTAAAACAATTTTTTAAATTTAATTAAATGTGATTTGCAAAGTTACTGGTAGTTGAGTTTCTGGCGCATAATATTTCAACACCAATCCCACCATCATTGTCAACTTCCCTCCACCAATGTTCCCATACTCCGTCCCTATCCTTGCCCTTACTCCATCCCCCTTCCATCAATTTGACAGATACATTACAAAGTTCCAGTGGTTGCAACAAAGATCTAATGTCTTTGGAATTGTTGAATCTGTGCTTTGGATATATGGCTATACAATTCATCCATATCACCAGTATAACTGAAGCCCTAATGCCGCAACCATTACTTCCACTTCTCTTCCCCGACAATGCCCCTAATTTCTTTCCTTCTTGTCCTTCTCCTTTTTTAATTCTTCAGTCAAGGGTGATCTATGAATTCTCCCTTTGCATAATACATTTCCTCAAACAGTACTTTATATAACACAGAGCCGTTAGAACATTCTGTGTCTATTTCTTCCTCTGGATTCCATCATTCAACATGATGTCTTCCAATTGATACCAGGTTGCAGCAAATTGCATGATTTCATCACTCATTTTTTTAGTCATTCACTTTATATCCATAAGAATGAGCTGGCAAGTAATTTTTGTTTTGTTGATGTTGAGAAAATATTCTATACCTGTTACAATGTACTATAAGTACAGAATGATCTCTCTCATATATGGTACATAAAATCCATAGTGTGGGAGTAACAAAGTCCCCAAAGCAACATAATAGGAGAACTGATTCACATAATTAAGTTTGGGGTGGGGGAAATAAAAGGGTATTAATTGGGATCCATGTGATGGGTGTGGTGTTGATATTATGTACACGAGAAACCATTATAATAGTATCATAAATTGTAAATCCCTACACTGTAAAGTATCAGTTATTATAATATCAATTCTACTCAGTAAATAATAATGATTATTTTTAATTATTACATGTATGTTTACTTAACTTTCTCTACACATAAACAATATTAATTTTTAAGAAAAAAACTAGCTAAATTAGGGAGTGATTTTCCCCTTGTGCTTCCAAATTGTAGCACAGGGAGCATCAATATAGGCATTAAGTCTAATAAGTCTTTTTCCTTTTTTTTTCTTGCGTGGTGGGGGGGTCACACCTGGAGATGCACAAGGGTTACTCCTGATGTTGCACTCAAGAATTACTCCTGGCGGTGCTCAGGGACCATATGGGATGCTGGGAATTGAACCAGGTTGGCCGTGTGCAAGGCAAACGCCCTACCTGCTGTACTGTCACTCTAGCCCCCTTCCTCCTTTTTAAGTTTGCTGAAATGCTTTATTTTGTTGATGCAGTACTTTGTTCAGTGTTCTTGTTCCTTTGGAATAGGCTGTGTATTGCTAATCCTTCATTTTTACAAATAAATTTATCTTCAGTCAACATTTTTTTCAAGTTGCTCTACTATCTACAATTTAGCAATATGTAATTCAGTGCTTGCTGAGGAAGCTACAGGGAGCTAAACTCTAGTTAAAAAATGGTGAGTAAGAAAATTTCACATACAGGATGCTTTTTTTTTCTTTGTTTTTTGGTTTTTTACTCTGTAAGACTCAGAGTTCCCTTTATTGGGTCATTCAGGCCTTACTAGGCTGATTGGAAAAGTGTACACATTCTAGCAGTTAGCATTGCTGAATCTCTTCTCTTCTTAAGAACCCTGAAAATAGTTTAATGGAGACATAGGAGCTAAACAAAAGTTGTATCAATCTTTTATATAATATATATAAGTATTATGTATATATTATGTTATGTATATAAATTATGGTTACATACTTGTATATATATTTCCAATCCCAATATAATAGTCTATATTATTTTCATAGACATAGTACTACAAATCTTGAATAATTCTATTGCATTAAACTAATAAGGATTTTTTTTTATTTTTAAAAGAATCTTTAATGACATTGATATCAAAATTGAGCAAGAACAATAGAAAAAGTTATTTGGCTATTTTCACTTAGGAAACATGATTATTGGTTTATGGGTTCAACAGCATTTTCCTTGTGTGTGTGTATGTGTGTGTGTGTGTGTTTTCTGACACTGTGCTTTACAAATATGTTCACAACTGAGTTGTTTTATCAGGAGTACAATAGTCCAACATCAATCTCACCACTGTAGTTGTGTTTTTGCATATATTTTTCCAGTTTATGAGTTATCATCTTACAGTGTCTTTTACAAAGTGAGTGCTTTTAATTTTAATGAAATTGAGCTTATCACTGCTTTTCTTTATGGGTTATATCTTTGCTGTAACATCTAAAAATGTCATTGCAGGGTCAGGAAAACAGAAAAGGTGTCAAAACAGAACAAGAACAAGAACAGGTACTTGTCTTGCAGGTGGCTAATCCAGGTTTGATTCATAGCACAGAGTACCCTAAATACTATCAGGGATCACTTCTGAGCACAAAAAGAGGAATTGTCACTGAGCATTAGCAGCTGTGCCCCATAGTTCCCTACATTAAAACATTAAAAGTCATTACATAATTCCCATAATCTAGGTCAATTAGATTTTCTTCGATATTAACAATTTGGACTGGAGCTATAGCACAGAGGGTAGGGCATTTGCTTGCACGCGGCTGAACCGGATTTGATTCCTCCACCCCTCTTGGAGAGCCCTGCAAGCTACCGAGAGTATCTTGCCTGCACGGCAGAACCTGGCAAGCTACCCATGGTGTATTCAATATGCCAAAAACAGTAACAAGTCTCACAATGGAGGCATTACTGGTGCTCACTCGAGCAAATCAATGAACAACGGGATGACAGTGCTACAGTGCTATTAACATTTAGACATTTATTCAACTATAGAAAGGGCGCACTCATATGTGGAATATAAAGTAGCAGAATGGGACACGAACACCCAAGAGTAGTAGAGATGTTCCATCTAGTAGTAGAGATAAGAACGAGGAGGTCTGCCCCACAGCTTGAAAACTGGCCTCACATGCTGAGGGAAAAGACAGCAGAGACAGAGAAGGGAACACCTAGTAGAGAATGTTGGAGGGACCCACTCGGGTTGAAAGCTGCGTACCAAAAGTAGGCTATAGATGGAACATAATGGCCACTCAATACCTCTATTGCAAACTACAACATCCAACAGGAGAGAGAACAAAAGGGAATGCCCTGCCACAGAGGCAGGGTGGGGTGCTTGGTGTTGGGATGGGGGTGGTGGGAGGGATGCTGGGAACATTGGTGGAGGAGAATGGGCACTGGTGGAGGGATGTAAACCAAATACAAACATGAAAGTTCATAAATTTGTAACTGTACCCCACAGTGATTCACTATAAAAAATAAAAAAAAAAACATTTAGACATTTCATTCTTCCTTTCATACAAGTTTTGATTTATTTTAAGATAATTTTTTGAGACATTTTCTTTTCTTTCTCTTGCTTTCTTTCCTCTTTCTTCTCTCTTCCTTCCTCCCTTCTTTCATTCTTTCTTCCTTTCTTTCTTTTTCCTTCTTTCTTTCTTTCTTTCTTTCTTTCTTTCTTTCTTTCTTTCTTTCTTTTTCCTTCTTTCTTTCTTTCTTTTTCTTTCTTTCTTTCTTTCTTTCTTTCTTTCTTTCTTTCTTTCTTTCTTTCTTTCTTTCTTTCTTTCTTTCTTTCTTTCTTTCTTTCTTTCTTTTTCCTTCCTTTCTTTCTTTCTTTCTTTCTTTCTTTCTTTCTTTCTTTCTTTCTTTCTTTCTTTCTTTCTTTCTTTCTTTCCTTGTTTATTTCTTTCTTTCTCCCATTGACAATAGACTTGAAGGTTTGACTTATCTCCTCAGAACAACCATCTTAATTGCATGATCACTAGAAGAGTTTTTTTTTTTTTAGAGAGAAAGGTAGCATGGAATAATGGGTAGGCAGCAAACTACTGGATATCAAAACAAGCAATAAAATATCCCAGTAGGCTGGTCCCCTCACCTTTTTGAAATAGCTAAACAAAAAAAGAGCAAAATGAAGAGCTTGTCTTACTCTGCAGGGTTTTGTGCAGAGGGGAGAGTAAGACAAAGACAAATATACTTGTTTAGGATTTTACTGGTCCTAATTTGTGGGGCTGGTTTCAATGTACTTCTGTGGAATTTGGGGCATTGAGTCAAAACTGTCTGCTTCTCAAATAAATAAACATTAATTATTTTTTCTTAGTGTATCTAATATAAAAGGAAGCACCCAGGAATAACAGAAATAAGTACCAGATTTGTTCCATGGCTTGGAGACCAGCCTCACATGCAGGGGGAAAGGGCAGCTCAGATAGAGAAGGGAATATTAAGCAAAAATGTGGTGGGAGGACCCATTCAGGATAGAAGTGTGCACGGAGAAGATTATAAACCGAACACATTGGCCACCCAAGACCTCCATTACTAACCACAATGCCCAAAGGGAGAGAGGGAACCGAGGAGAATGCTCTGCCAATAAAGCGGGGTGGGGAGGGGACTGGGGTGGGGGGGTGGGAGGGATGATGGGGTCATCAGTGGAGAACGGGTACTGGTGGAGGGATAGATACTCAAGCTGTATATGACTGAAGCACAAGCACAAGAATATGTAAACCTGTATCTGTACCCCCACGGTGATTCATTAATAAAAAATTAAAATTAAAAAAAAGGAAGCTACTGTAAGAAAAATTTTCTTTAATACACAGCGGTTGGGCATTCGCCTTTCACCCGGCTGACCGTGTTTGATTCCTCCGCCCCTCTCAAAGAGCCCGGCAAGCTACCGAGAGTATCGAGCCCACGAGGGAGAGCCTGGCAATTTACCCGTGCATATTGGATATGCCAAAAACAGTAACAATAAGTCTCTCAATGAGAGACATTACTGGTGCCCGCTCGAACAAATCGATGAGCAACGGGATGACAGTGACTAGATCTTTTAGTCTCTACTTGAAATACTCCAATGAAACAGAGATAATGGAACTAGCCATTTCCTAGCCATTTCCATTAAATGTGGTCATCACCAGGAAGAGTGGAGTAGAACAAACTAAACTGGTATGAAAAATCATCCTACAAAGGTAAACTGTGTTCTACATTCAATATCTCTTTCATGAAAGTAAACTTCTGTCCAAGTGTATGTTGGGATGATACTTTTTCAGGAAGTCTTACATTGTACTTTATCACGATTGATTTTTATTTGTAGCACTAATACTTTATAAAGCTAGAAAACACTATAATGTTTTATATCTCATTAAAAGTATCCATTTATTATTAAATTAATTAATGATTATAGACTAAATGTAGTTATAATTATAATAATAATATCATTAAATAGCAGAGACTTAACAAATAGTATGTATCTTTTAATAGCTTTAAAATCATATACTCAAGATGATTGGTAAGAGAATCTATGGGGGTATAAACAATGCAAAACTACTCAGCTATAAAGAAGGAGGAACTATGCAAACTGGCTGCTATGTAGATGGATCAGCAGACTTTCAGGCTGATTAGAAGTTAGAAAGAAGAGAGATATAGAATGATTTATTTCATAAGCATGATATAAAGAAGCATAGTTAGGGAATAACGAATCACCAGAGGTATCAGAACATAAGAGCTGATCTACAGAGCTAAGTTTACCATGACTGGAGGGTGGATTGAGCAATTTACTGGACGGGTGGGGCACTGAGTCAATGGTGGAGGAAAGCAGAATTTCTGGTGCAGGGTGTGACGTTGAAATGTCATGAGCATGAAACCTTATTATTAGCAGTATTGTAAATCATGTTTTCTCAAATACAAATTGGAAAAATAGAACTTATCCTCAGGTGCTTAGTTATCATCAGTACTATTTTATTAATTATACTTGATAAATGATATATTAACTAGAAGTGAACATAATTCAGTATAATGTGCACCTATATTTCATTGTTGAAATATTTTCCCAGTGAGAAAATAAAATTTTAATATTTACTTTGAGATAAATTCACTACATATTTGTGATAAACACTATATGTAGAGAAGATATTAACATTGAGGAAATAAATATTGTGGTCTGTATAGAGATAATGAAAAATATTTTCAGAGCAGCATAATAGCTCATATTTTCCTTTTTAAATACAAGAAATTAGAGAAGCTCAGAAATAAAATATTACTTTGACTACTGAATTATTTGTAAAGAATTCCATCATTATAATTATCATTGATTTTACTGAAACAGATTTTTTAATATTAACCTATTATTTTGCTGAAAATGAATAATATTTTTCCTTAGATTTTTTTAATGTGTATTTACATTTCCAGTTACTACTGACATGATTAAAATTTTTTAGCTGAAATCACTTTAAGAAGCTGTTTTTTCTTGGAATATTTTGAAAAATTGAGTCCTTTATTGCATAATATAACAGTATCTATCATTTGTTCTACTTTATATATTACATATTTATATTTTAAGCTCATTCTACTGAATGAATTGAGTAAATTTTATACTCAAAGAACAAATGGAGCACATTTATTCTCTGATTTCTTATATCCCTTGAACTATATTTATATATCTGATGTTAAATATCTCAAGACACCATGAATTTGGTGAAGAAAAGAAATATACTTAGATAAATTTCACTTTCATTGAAGAAATATATCAGCAAATGACCAAAAACAAGTACTTCTACAGATGTAAAACTCAAGAATATTTTTCCTAATTTAATTTTACCACCTGTTACCAAAATAATATTTTATCTTACCACTGTGGTAAATTTTTATGTTGAAAGACCATGTATGGTGGAAAACAGTTTTCATAAATCTAATCTATCTAGTGACAGTAACTTTATTTGTGTATTTGTATGCCACTATGTTAACTTAGAAATGATTGAATCACTGGATCTGTCCTTCATACTAGCAAACAATAAAAATGAAAACAGGGTATAAATGTCATTGATAATAGGAGAAAAAAAAACACAGGAAATATTTTCCTTTCAGGCTCTAGAGTACAGCAGGTAGGATATTTTTTTGCACACAGCTTACTGGGTTTCATCTCTGGCAACACACAAGATCCCAGGAACTCCACAAGGAGTAGATTCTGGAGCTCAAAGCCAGGAGTAAGCCTTGAGCACTGTCAATATGGTCAAAAACAAACAGTGACAACAGCAAAAAGAGCTGGCAACATCCTTAGATTTCATAGTTAGAAGGTTTGTAACAAATTCATTATATCATCATAATGAAGAAAGATTATACAAACAAATCTACAAAGTTCTATTTTAATAATACTAAATATTATGCCAGTTTATAAGTAATGTGTTGCTCCTCAGTAATTTCTCATATTCGTTGTGGCCCACAAAGTTGCTTGCTAGAAAAGAGGTACTGGAATAGCTATAGGCATCATAGTTTGGTTTGCCTGACTAGTTTGTTATTTATGAATTTTCCACATCACTGCTCTGTAACCCAACAATACTCTTGAGGAATCAATATCAGATCCACATCTACCAAAATGTTCTCACTTTAACGTTTGAAAAAAATTGACATAGTGAATTTTTACACATTTTAAATCTCAAACTCACATGTCTAAGATCGGGAGGAAATGACTGATTTTCCTTCTTCCTACACTTATTTTTTTCCTTAATCTAGTTTGTCTTGATCAACATGATTATGAGTAGCTCAGCACTCACTTGTTTATGAAGATTTGTAAAGTAAGGAGCAGAGGTCAAAATCCCTACTTTGTATATCTGTTTTACATACAATTCCAGAATTTGACTAGCTCCTATGAAACTAGCATACATTGTAAATTTATTCAATTCATTTATTTAGAAAATAAGGTAGAGTTAAAGATTGCTAATAGATATCATAACATAGTTAATGTATTCTGGGATGTAGTTGACAGTAACCTGAATCCCTCCTTAATTCCTCAAAGAAATTTTGTTTTATGTACAATAATAAAATGTAAATTAATTCATTCCAAATTAAAATCACTAAACTAAAATGCATAAATTATGAATTAATTATAGTATTAATTTTACTTTAGTAACAAAATTAAGATTGCCCACTTGGAATCTAAATTCTAATTAAATATACATAATATATATGTAATTTTGTATAATTGTAATTTTTATTTTTAAATTAGGTTTTAATAGTTATAGACTTATTTTTTAACCACTCTGACTCTTAGAAAGGGGATAGAAAGCAAATATATACAATAATTATAAAAGTTAAAATCCAGTCTGGGAGTTATTAAAGGATACAGAATAGTTTTGTTTGAGATGAATCTGAGTAGGTAAATGACAAATAAGAAAAAATATGAGCCTGGTGCACAACCTGTGGCATATTCGATATGCCAGAAACAGTAATTAAAAAGTCTCACAATGGAGATGTTGCTGGTGCCCACTCAAGCAAATCAATGAACAAACAGATGACAGTGCTACAGTGAATAGTAGGAAGTTGGCTCAAAGGGCTAGGATATGTGCTTTGCATACCGAGGTCCCATGTTTCATCTCTATTTCTGGTGCTTATCTTGGGTCCCCCTGAGCACAGCACACCAGAAGCTGGGTGTGATCCAAAACAAACAGACAAAACAAACACAGGTGCTATAATTGAATCAAATCATATTTATCTTTAAATAAAAGACACAAAGCTGTGGTTTAAAGAAGTTTAATTTATGGGCTGGAGAGATACTCTGTAGGATTGGATGCTTGCCTTGAACTTGGCCTGGCCATGGTTCCAGCTAAGGCCCCCACACATGATCCTCTCAAGCTGATCCAGGAGTGACCTCTGAGCATAACTTATGCCCTGGAGTAAGCCCTGAGCAGCCACTGACCCAAAAGCCAAAATGATAATAATAATAATAATAATAATAATAATAATAATAATAGCACTCTCTGTAGCACTATCCTCCCGTTGTTCATTGATTTGCTCGAGTGGGTACCAGTAATGTCTCCATTGTGAGACTTGTTGTTACAAGTCACAGAGGAATCTGTGTTGTTACAGAGGAATCAAACCCAGGTTGGTTGCATGCAATGCTAATGCCCTACCCTCTAGGCTATAGATCCAGCCCAATATGGGTTGGATTCCTCCGTCCCTCTGGGAGAGCCCGGCAAGCTACCGAGAGTATCCTGCCTGCACAGCAGAGCCTGGCAAGCTCACTGTAGTGTATTGGATATGCCAAAAACTTGGAGGCGTTACTGGTGCCCACTTGAGTAAATCGATGAGCAACAAGGTGACAGTGACAATTATTGACAGTGACAATAATAATAATAAAAACAAAAAAAATTGGATTTCTATAGGCCAGGTAGTACAGTGGTTAGGATTGTTGGACTTTCATGAGGCTGTCCCTGTTCAATCCCAGGTTCCATGTATGGTCCTGAAACACACCAGTTATGATCTCTGAACACTGATTGGAGTGTTAGGATTCCGTGTTGGAAAGACCACACAAAGCAATGAGCTCTGCAGTATAAGATTTTATTTGGCCCAAGTCAAACAAGTATGGAATTTAGAAAGCAGATCGGTCAGAGCCATCCCCTCTAGTATGAGAGTGACCGCTCCCCCTGTGTCCAGGTACTTTGAAAACAAAAGTGGCTTCCCTGACCATCTTATGCCACTGTCTGGTGTCCTTTTCCTTGATTGATTCAATGGTTATCTAAAATGACTTTATGCAGAGGTAATTCTGGGTTTTTTTTCAGCTGATCCCTAATAAATCATCATGATAATGAAATCATGTTTATCATCGATTTCTCGGGCGGTAACCTCTACATTCGTCCTTTCCCTGAGTTCTTAGAAGTCTCTCTCGACTCTGCCCTCCAAATGGTGTTGCACTGGAGGCTCTTTCAGGATCAGGTGAATGGGATCCAGCTAGTTACTGGATTTGGCATATGAATACACCATGGGAAGCTTGCAAGGCTGTCCCATGGGGGCAGGAAACTCTCAGTTTCTCCCAGAGGGAGAAGTAGGCTACAAGATATCGCATGGCTGCGAAGCGGCCGCGCACTTCTGGCAGCTCGCTTTGAAGTCTCTGGATTTTGGCCGTTGATGGAATTACACACACCTGCGTTTCTCTGCCGGTACCTTCATGCATGAGGCCTGTCCGAACATGTGGAGAGGGGCCTCAAGCATGGCTGTAGCTAGGTTCTGGTGGTCCTCGGTCACCGGGAGCTCTGCTGAGGGCGGAGAGGGAAGCTGGAGCCCATCCCCTCTGAGGGGCCCCGGGGAAGACAGCCAGGCATGCAGGCAAAAGACTCTCTGCATCACTCTCTTCTTGAGAGCTTGCTTTTAAGTCTCTCTCTGAATGTTGGCCGTTGATGGGATTACACACACCTGGATTCCTCTGCCGGTACCTTCACCCGTGAGGCCTGTACCAATTTATGGAGAGGGGCCTCGAGATGGCTGTAGCTAGGTTCCGGTGGTCTTTGGCCGCCGGGAGCTCTGTTCGGGGCGGGAGGGAAGGGGAGGGAAGCTGGAGCCCATCCCCTCCAAGGGGCCCCACGGAGGACAGCCAGGCATGCGGGCAAGAGACTCTCTATCTAATAAGTGGTTGGGAGTAATTCGGCCTTTTCAGCTGATCCCTATAAATGTGTGGGAGTAGTTCTGCCTTTTCAGCAGATTCCCATGAATTGGTGTTACCAGGTTCAACTGACAGTTACTGACAAAAGCTGTGCTTTTCCAAAATGGCTTTGCTGATGCTAAGCAAGGCTAAGTATTGTAGGAGAGGAGTAAGCCTTCACAGTTGTAACCACAATCCCCACCCTCCCCTGAAAAAAAAAGCAAAACCCAAAAGTCTTTAGTTTTGAGGCTAGAATAGAAGCTGCCTTTAGAGAAGGGGTTGACTCAGGAGACTTCTGGAGATCTATACAAGTTTTTCTAGAGGTTTGACTTACATGAATGATAGCAATGAAGTAGTAGCACAATAATTTGTGTTCCTTAATTTTTGTGACTTATATCTCCATACCTGAAAGGAAAGAAT
Source organism: Sorex araneus (assembly GCF_027595985.1). Taxonomy (NCBI): domain Eukaryota; kingdom Metazoa; phylum Chordata; class Mammalia; order Eulipotyphla; family Soricidae; genus Sorex; species Sorex araneus. The sequence continues at coordinate 69,545,653 of NC_073304.1, read as the reverse complement.
AAAACGGAGGGCTAGATAAATAGAACAGGAGGCAAGAAACTACCTTGCATGTAGCCACGGAAACTGCAATCGTGATTCAAATCCCTTACACATATGTTTCTGAGCACAAAAACAGGAATAGCTTCTGTGCATCATCAGCTGTGGCTCACCCCCTTACCATAAATAAATACTGTTAAAGAGTAAAAAGGAGCAGAAGTACATTTATTCCCTTGGAATAGGATCCTGTAGTATCTGTCACTCTCTTTGCCTTTTCTTAGTTTTTTGGGGGAGTTTCAGCTTTAGCCAACATGTCTGCATTTTAGGCAGAAAGGAAAGGGAACAAATAATGTATATGTAAAAGTAGGTCTTAAGAGAGAATCTTAGAAGAAATAAAGATTTTCAGAACATCGAAACAAAATTCTTTTTAGCTGGTCTAATTGCATGATCAAATCTAGCTGGAAGAGAAGGTGGAAACATATTTTTCACTAGATTTTTTTCTTCCTGGGAAAGCAAATGTTTCCTTCATAAGAAAGAACAGAATGAACAGAGTGCTGGCGGTTATCAAAGCCTGCCATACACAAGTATAGTGACATTATTAAAAATATTCTAGAAACATATCCTCTGAGCTAAGCATAGATTGAATAAATAAATTATGAGTGAGAAATTGCACGTTTCCAATGACTTTGTATTAGTTATTTAAATTACTTGAAAAATCCTTTCCTCTGAAATATTTTCTGATTTGTTTTTTAATGCTACTATTATATCAATCTTCTGGTAGTTTGAACTAGTGCTGCTATGATAGTGACAGCTATTTATTTATTGTATATAACGTTGAAGAACAGTCAATTAACTGGCAAAGGCAGACCGACAGGTAATGCAAAAATGTGTACTTGAGGCCAAAGCCAAGTTTTGTGAAAAAATAGGAACAAAAAACATTACAGTGATTGTTGATCATATCAGTCCGTTTGGTTAAGTTTTCGGTAAACCTGGTTGAAAACCATATATATATATATATATATATATATATATATTTTAAAAAGTTGGACTTCACTTAAATTAACCTAATGTGCATATAATGTGGATAGATTTCAGAGTTAAAATGGCAATGAAAGCGTTTCAAGCCAGATGACATGAAAGAATAGGTTTCAGATTTATGCTTCCATGTCATCTGCCAGGCTGGCAGCAAAATTCCCAATCCTCTCAGCAGAGAATCTTTCATTTGAAGCAAGCTTCTGTTATGTGCTCTTTTTCCCCCTGGCAGATGATGTGTTAAAAATGTACTATCTGGGAGACAGACCAGAGGCAGGTGCACGAGTTTTGATGTGGAAGGCTTGGCAGGTGTGACCCAGAATGGAATATATTTTCCTCAGAGGGACCCGTTGAGATCAGATGTTCATCAGAAAGACAATGCTCAAATTATTCCAACATGCATATAATTATTTTTAACGTGGTACTATGACCTTGCTATAATCTGTATACCAGCAAATATATTTAAGTCATATTATCAAGATCAGAATTATGTTGACTTCGGATCTGAAAAAACATCAAATTACATTTTGAATCTTTTGATGTACCTGAATTATTTAATTAGTGAAAGAACAAATTAGATGTACCAAATTAAAGGGAAATATAATAGTAACTAATGTTACTCGTTATTTGCCAAACGTTAAAATGCAAGTGTAGGCATTTTGCAGCCTGGAGTCAATTCTCCCTTTTCCTTCTTAATTTCTTTTTCTGCAATACATAGCCTCTGTGAAGAACTTCCTACTTTGACCTCCATCTTCATTTCATACTCCATCTTTCTATTATAGACAGTTTTATACCTCAGAATTTAACTGAATCTAGCAAGTGTTTTGCTACCAAGCTAGTAACATCTAGTCAGTATGCATTTTAAAACTAATAGAGGGATATATAAATTATTAAAATTACTCTATACTTCAAAGTAAATTAGCCTCTTTTTAAATTCCTTTTTACATTCTCCAGAATGTGTAGGTTGTATTTAGTATTCAGACTAGGTATAAGACAGTAAAAAAAAAGTTATGATCTTATATGTGGAAAGTAGGTAAAGGGATATACATATATATGTATATACATGATAATATCTCATATCATTTCAGTACCTTTGTTGCAAATTTGGACATCATGCTGCCCAAAAGGAGGGAGGAAGAGAGAGGGAAAGAGAGAGAGAGAAAAGTGAGAGAGAGATAGTTCCTGTCATAGAGCGCTGGGGTGCAGGTGGAGGCTGGTGGCTGGAGGGAAACTGGCTGGGGACCTGGAGACCTGGGGACACTGGTTTTGGGAAATGTACACTGGAGAAGGGACAGATGTTGGAACATTGTATGAATAAAACCCACTCATGAATAACATGTTGTACTATATATTTCATGGTGATTCAATTAACAAAAGGAAAAAAATAATGTTTAAAATTTAGCATTTGTCCGGGGCTCTCTATTTCTGGTAGTGCACTTACCAGTAAACATGAGATTATGTATGTATGTATTATGTATGTATGTATTATGTGTGTTTTATGTATGTATATATGTATCACCGCAAATGTGACTCTCTGATATTGCCTCAAATCACAAGTTGGAACCCAGCACACCGACAACAAAACTTTATAAAATAAAAATCTGGGTTTTAAAGTTTTGACTCACATAAACATTATGCAGGATAGCATAATGACAGGATAAAGAACATTATTCTGGTTTTCCCTTTCAATGTTTAATTCTGATTTAATATCTGTTTATTTTGTTTATGTATTTTATTGGTAGGTCCAGAGAGAAGGCATAGGGTACATTAAAGACATGACAAAATTATAAAGCTTGCAATTCTTCCAAGTTAACATGTTTTAAAGATCAGCAAGTGATCAGTCAGAATTTAAGTTTTGTTATTAATTGAAGTACATGATATTACTAGTTTACCAGTAGATTCCTTATTATTTCAAAAAAGCATGTAATCATTGTGTTAAAGATAATTAAAATAAATATGGAATTATCCATATTTCAATATTCATACTCTATTATCTCTCATTGGGTGAGCACTGGACCTACAAATATGCTAGAAGTAAAATAGGATACACAAAAAGTAATAGAATGACACTATAAGTTTAAGTTGTATAAACTTTTACTTCCTTCTTGTTTCTGTTCTTTTGTTCTTTTGCTCCATCTGATGAAAACCAGTCACATCCTGACTGATCCTATGCAGAGATCAAAGTGGCAATAACTGATTGGTACTCCATCACAATACCAGTGAGTAAGGGACTGAATCACTGTTTGATAACTAATACAAGGACACAAATCCAGCTCTTTTACTTATGTAGCATTGTAGCACTGTCGTTCACAATTTGCTCAAATGGGCACCAGTAACGTCTCCATTATGAGACTTGTTATTGTTTTTGGCATATTGAATATGCCACAGGTATCTTGCCAGGCTCTGTCGTGTGGGCATGATACTCTTGGTAGCTTGCAGGGCTCTCAAAGAGGAACGGAAGAATCAAACCCGGGTTGGCTGCATGCAAGGCAAATGCCCTACCCGCTGTGCTATCGCTACAGAATAGACTTTTACTTATAGTCAAGAAAAATCATTATTTTGTTTATATTATTAATCAAATGTCCAATTAACTCTAGGAATTGTGAATTTCAACTTTACATGAGCATTTAGATATAGTAGATATAGTAGATTATTTTAATATTTTTGGATTATTATATATCTGTCATATTCTCAGTATATTATTTTAGACAATGAAATAGCCACAATAATTACAAGAGGACCCCCATATTCTTTTGAAGGAGAAACTTAACAAACAAGGAAAAGCAAGACAAAAAAAATTGCAACTGCATACCCTGTTGTCACAACAGGTTTCCAACTTGAAGAAGATCCAAGCAATAGAAATTGGAACATGCAATGTGTCGTCAAATTTTGACTTCAAATTGATATATAGGACTAGGCAAGCTAAAATTTAAACTAAAAATGTTTCCTGCTTAAGGTATCATATAGTATAACCTAAAAGTGAAAACAATAGTTACAGCTTTGGCAGAGTTGGGATAGGATAGGATAAGATTACCTTCACAGAAAAAAATTTATGGAATACCACAAAAAATATTACATGATGATGACAACCCATATGTTGTTTATACTCAGCATACATTTCCACATGCTTCTTTGCTGTTTTTATATACTATATAGCAGAAAAATTTATCATAACACTGTTACTGATTTACTTGTCTGCCTCACTTAGAAGATGAATGATAAGATAAAAACTCATTAGAAAGGAAAGTCTGTAATAGGAAAATAGTTACGCTTCATAGAAAGTTTTATATCAGGAACCAAGCTTGCTTGAAAACAGGAAGAAGGCTCTGATCTGAACATATTTTTTGTTGATACAATTTTTTTTTGTATTTGTCGGAATGCAACAGAGTGGAATTTTGAAAGTACTGGTGAAAATTTATTTGTTTGTTACTGATTCAAATACGGTCTTTGCTAGAAGCAGACTTCTAGCAAGTGGCTTACTCTTTTTGTTGAGATGCTCAAATAAGTAAGCATTAGTCATTTGATCTTATATTTAACTTATAGAATAGACATACCAGACTGGTTCTCTTGGAAAGTTTTATGATCCATATCAAACTTACTTTGAATTTCAATACTACTGACAATAACAAACAGGAAAATGAAAAAATCAATGATGCAAGTCTTTAACAGCATAAGCAAGTTATTAAATTTCTAAATCATTCTGAATTTTGAAAATAGAAGTGTTTGTTTAAATCAAACAAAATATTCACCAATTTTCTTAACCAATCTATTTTGTTATCAATTATTCTGCATTCATTACTAAATTGTTAAACAATAATATTCTACTAAAGGGAATGTTAATCTCAAGTGAAAAGATACTTTCTGTAGGATGCATTCTCCAGTAATGGGGAGATTAATGAAATGAGGACTTATAAAATAATTATCATTGATTAACTCCAGGGAAGGGCAGTGGGAAGAAATGGGATTGATTATAGGAAGTCATATTTTAAGAGTCTTGGCAGGATTTTATTTTGCTAGAAAACCCTGGTGCTCATCCACCAACAATGGGCCACTTTGGGAGGCTGTCCTTGCCTGGTATTCTCTGTAGATGTGGCTGACCGCGAATCAGCTGACAGCTGGAAAACCATTTGCTTACTACACATATAGCTTTTGAGCATAAAATTTAGATAAAGAATGGGCAGTACATTTACAAATCTATTGTATTCAGGAAACTTTACTAAGATAAAGACATATATATTGAAAGCATTTTCAGGTATTCTGCATTCAAAATAGAATATTGTATTTTATGTAAATTAGTCATATTTAGAAATTCCTGATTGGGGAATTTTTAAAAAATTCTAGATAAATCAAGTTCTTCTTTATATTCTTAAAGGGTTCATTATATTTGTTAAAAATTATATTGATTTTGCAATATTTTAAAAACTGAACATTTGTACTATGTATAATAGTTATGGGCCATTTCAATCATATAGTATGATTAGATATGTTCTAAAAATTCTTGTTATTTTTTTCTGTTCTTTTTTTAATTTTATTGAATCACTATGAGATAGTGACAAGTTTTCATGTTTGGGTTACAATCACACAATGATCAAACACCCACCCAACTTCTAACTTCCTCTAATGTCTTCCAAGTGTGAAAAAACATTAATTTCTGGGTATTTTATTTTTATTAAGACAACATGATTTACAAAATTGTTCATAACAGAATTGTTTCATGTATACAATGTTGTAACAACCCTCCCACCTCCCGTGTTCCCAGGGCCCTGCCATCCTCAAGCCTGTCCCTTGGCAGACATATAATAAATTTATTTCATATTGCTTGCTCCAACAAAACTTAAAGAAATGCAAAATGGTATTAGCACATGGCAAACCAATAAGGTCAATTTTTAATAATTAATTGCTATATGATTTTGCCTTATATAAATAAGAAAATTCAAAACATTAAGAATAAGGCACAAAGAAAGAATTTAGGAGATACTTTCCCCAAAAAAATTTAATACAACACAGTACACTATACTTAATAAAATGAAGTATACTTCTTATTCTCATTTACATAACTAAGTTTTTCAACTCTGGCATCTAAAACTTATTACATTAAATTTTATTTTATTCTTGAACCCTACTGAGGTAATCATCATATCTTTCCTGTCATAAATGAGGCTTCTTTTTATCTTTCCCCACTCCCACCTTACAATCATATATTTTGAATCTCTGCCAAAAAAACTTAAAAGAATGTCAAATAGAATTATTAGGAAATAATCAATAAAGGTCAAATTGTGAGGATGAATCGCTATGTTTTTAACCATTCTTAATCTAGTAAAGGACAGCTGTATACAATATTAATGAGTACCATATTCATTACCACATGATGGGAAGTTTCTTCTCTCCTTTAAAGAAGTTCTTAAATGCTTCTTAAAAAACTGGTTTCAAAGCTATGAGGCAGAGTTCCAAGGGAGGCAAAGCCTTCTGGGTGGGTCCGAGCAGCATTCACATCTGATCTGCAAAATACTACGGGCCCACAATACAACTCCTGACATGTGCAGCTGTGTTAACAAGTCATGTGCTGTTCACAGTTATTCTTCCTGTCATTATAAATGTAAGACAAAGAAGACAGAAAGCATCCTCTAGCTATCTCTCATCACCTTCTCGGGAGGCTAACTACAAAACTCACCTCCAGCATAACTAGAACATAAGAAAAACATTGAACATAAGAAAAACTAGAACATAAGAAAAACATGTAGAAAACCACCAAGCTCAATGAGTGAAAACAATACCACTGAAGACATAAACAACACTAGTAAATCCTGTGTGTGTCTTTAGTGACACTGTCATAAGGATATTCAATGAGTTCAATGAAACAATAGCCCAGGTAGTCAGCAAAGCACAAGAAAGAGTGTAGAGGTGAAAAAGCCACTATAATTAGAAAAGACAAAATTAAGAACAGGGTTGGTGATAGAAAAACATCATAGATTACAGCAGCTGAAAGGCATTTCCAGGAAGGTGCACAGGCTCAAGAAACTACTAATTCTCCTATTTGTATTAAAATTGACAAAGAATGGATAGCAGGGAGACTCCTCATTCGAGGAAAAGGCTGTGTTTTTCTTTCAACAAATATCTCCACCAAGAAACTTTGGGTCCCGTTTTGCATTTCATCAGGAGCTGAATTCATCTGCCCTCTTTAACTTTCAGAACTTTGCAGTTTAACAACCCTCCAAATTCTAGCCACAAGGCATCGCCAAACTGATTTCAGCTGGAAGCCACAAAGAAACCAGAGGAGTTTGCATCAGAGGGCCTGCAGCAAAGGCCTCTAACTCCTCTGACATATCATGATGTCACATTCAGAACATTCCTTGTATCCCTCTTTTACAGGTTGTGAAATGGAAAACGCCAGGACCCCACATTTTGGATTAACAATTCCTTACTTCTTTTACCGTCTCCTTGGAATTCACAAGTGCCTCAGTTTCTGAAGGAGGAAGGAATGACTTTTAATAGGAACACCTTCTCATTTCTCTCTAGGATATTCTTTTGTATTGGAGCTTTCCTCTGTCTCTTTATCCAAAGGGATGGAGACCAAACCCCAACTGAGAAAGCCTCTAATAACTTTAAAGTGTTTTTTCCAAACATAAGCTAGGTTGCACATCTATGACTGCCGAGGAACCTGACCAGATAATGGCTGCATTCCTCTGCTGAAGTTCTCCTGCCAGAAGTTGTGATGCTCCTGTTCCAGTGCTCCCTGACTGATCCAGTGCTTCCTGAAATTTGTTGGACTCCTAATAGCTGCTTTCCAGAGACTCATTGCTGCTACCACTACTGCTGCTGTTACAAGGACAACTCTTCAGT